>NC_137248.1:10318492-11551116 GCF_051294905.1 Botryllus schlosseri | reverse complement strand
AGCGTAGAAATAGCCTTCCAATTTGGAATCATGAAAATTATAGCAATATACACACAATTATCAATATTATTGGCCGATTCAGTCATAAATTACAGTAAATTTTCGCGCTTCGCGTGATTCGCTCACGTATAACCTCTTTGCCTACACTGAATAGAATGAATGTGCTCACAAGTAGGGAAACATCCATGCAGCTGTGCGGTCTGGGGGATGAAGCCCCCTAGAATTTAGGTTTATCACCCTGTGTGTGTGGGGGGGGGGGCAAGACAAACGTGGGTTGGGGGGGGGGGAGCTGACGAAGAGATTTTTTGGACCTTAATTTTTGGATGGCCAGGTGTAGCTGTTGTCAGCTGTATTCGCGCGGCACATTGTAGTAGTGGTAGCTAGAGTAGCCTATACGTCCGGTAGTAGTGGGCAATGAGCTATCTAGCACGACAAGGTGCTTGGTTAGACTCCGAAACGCTGCTTCTCTCGACGTTGTCCAAGAGAAAAATATTCTTCGAGTTGGCGTGGTTGGCTAAATCCGCGGCCTTCGGAACGAAAGACTGCAAACGACTCTCGGCGGTAGTAGCTCCAGGCAAGGCAATTTTACCTTGACTCAGCAGACCCACTACCGTAAAATGACATGGATGCCATCATGAACATAATTAATTTCGATCAAAACCCTCAAAATGTCACTCTCTAGCACCATATACTTGCAATAAAACGGTGGCATACTTTACATTTCGGCTTAATTTCAATTTCTGAAAGTCCACCAGTCCGCCAAATATTTTTCGAAATTTTACCGGTCTGCGAGGTGAAAAAGGTTGAGAACCACTGATGCAGTGTAGACAACATTGTCAGAATGAAGCAACACGGTGTGTCACCAGCAGTATAAGCACAAGTTCAGTGTTGTCAGCCAACAACTGCTGCTATTGAAATTTCTTTCTCCATTCTTGGCAAGCTACTTAGTAAGGACAGACACTTTCTACCCGAGAATGCAGGAAAGTATCTTTTGTTGTACTACAAGATATTTTAATTATTTCTACAATAATGCGTGATATAACTACTGGAATTCTTGATAGGTCCAGGTTTCGTTGAAATAAAGTTTTTTCATGTAAAAATTTGTCAGTTTTTTTTAGGCTAAACTACTTCGTAAGGACTGACAGTTCCAACCAGAAATGAAGATAAGTAGTACAATTATAGCAATATGTGCGAAAACACCTAATGTACATACATGAGGAAAAAATTTGTCGAAATTAAGTTTTAGGTCAAAAAATGTAAAAATTTTGATTTTTTAGGTAAAAAAACACCCCAGTGACAAGCATCGTTGCGTTTGGAATTAGATCTACAAAGACATCTGGCACTTCTATGAAATCACTTCGTAGGAGAAGGCTAAAAGCTATGTAAAGTTGGACAGAGATTTTTTTCAGCGTTGAATGTAGGCTAACCTTGCACAACTTTGCAAATAGAGTTATAATATCCATAAAGGTACCATAGTAACATGAGTTGCCATTTCATACTATAAACTATAAAGTCAAAATGTCTTTCAAAGCACAGGTGCTTTCAACAATGAACTTGTATTTGATCACTGCTGATTACCGAGCACTTATTGAGGCCAGTCGAAGAACATTAGCATCAGCGGTGGATATGCCAGAGTAGAGCCATGATAACGTTTCGGAACAATGGACCCAAGTCCAAACAGGGAATTTGTAGCCGTTCGGTCGTAGTCTTCGCTATCTAACTGAATGCGGCTAAGTTACTTCAGGTTCGACTGGATCCAGAGACACATTGCAGATTCGGCGGATATATTACAACGAAGGCAGGCACAATAAACACATCAACACTTCCAATCCAATCCAAGACTTAACACAGTAACAACTCCACACAAAGACAATCCAAGACCAACTCCATATCAAGACCAACTCCAATCCAACTACATGCAAAAGACTAACTCCAATCACTTCCTCTTTCCCAATACCGCATGCTACCCTACGCATGACTGGTCTTGCAACCAGATAGTCCGGAGTCATTATGGCTCCGGAGCCGAGCGGTTACACATCCCCGTTCCCAAGTTGAGTGATCTAGTAGCAAAGATCACTCACAAGCGACAAGAGGGAGCACAAATAAAAAAATAAAAATAAGTATAAAAATGCAAAGAGTATAAAAATGGCAAGAATATGTACAAAGAAATATGATCATGCAAAACCAGTTACAACGTCCTACAACTGCCAATAATACGAAATTTCACAATATCCCCCAACAACGTAAAGACAGCCACCCCAATATCTCCAAAAGTTCACTCAACTGTCAAAATACAAAACAACATACTCAATCCACCAACAACGTAAAAGCAACCATGTGCCACAGACAGATTCCAACAACATAACACCGTGCGCCAAAAACCAAGCCAACAACAAACAAAAACACGAGGAGTCAATACCCATCAACAATAGCAGTTCGTTATCAAATCAAGATCACAGTTTTAACATCTCAACATCAGGGGCGTAGTGCAAGTCCAGTGTCAAATCTCAATGACCCACCATCTCATTCAAATATCTCTCAAAGTAAACGCTTTAAGGTGTGAGGGCTCCTTTATATTCACATTGAAACGTTCAATGGCCAGCTTACAGTCCACCAACAACTTCAAAGTACCAAATATATCCAATACATTTACTTCTCGACCAACCAAGCCCTTGTTCCCATTCGACGAAGCCACTGTAGCACTTTCACCTCCACAATCCTCAGCCAATTGTTCTTCCATCAAAGAGTCATCCACCACGCTTCTTTCTTCCCCATGAACATCATCATTCATCTTGTCACACGACTTCAATGGTACCATGACAACCATCTCGGATCCAACATCATCAACAACAGGCGCAGTAACAGTTTCTTCAGACACTGAGTCCATATTACTCTCATATGCCGACATATCATGAACGATTTCCTTTACATGCGGTGTTTCAAAATCCTCCTCTTCCAAGGTCACATCAACAACAGAGTTTCCAACAGACGAGCATACCGACATATGTTCCAAGCCATCATGTGTCACAGTATCCATTTCCCCAACAGCACGAGTGTCCAACAACTGCACAATCTGTCGTGCTTCTTTCCCAAGCATTCCTTTTGCCAACTTGTTAAAAAACCGTGCAAGTGCAACTTCTTCTTTCCTCTTCAATAAATGTATTTTTCCAAGTCCACCGCATCCGTCTCCTACTGCAAGCGGCATCTCTATACCGGATCCAGCATCAGGGTGCGTGCTCGCCATTTGTAGCCGTTCGGTCGTAGTCTTCGCTATCTAACTGAATGCGGCTAAGTTACTTCAGGTTCGACTGGATCCAGAGACACATTGCAGATTCGGCGGATATATTACAACGAAGGCAGGCACAATAAACACATCAACACTTCCAATCCAATCCAAGACTTAACACAGTAACAACTCCACACAAAGACAATCCAAGACCAACTCCATATCAAGACCAACTGCAATCCAACTACATGCAAAAGACTAACTCCAATCACTTCCTCTTTCCCAATACCGCATGCTACCCTACGCATGACTGGTCTTGCAACCAGATAGTCCGGAGTCATTATGGCTCCGGAGCCGAGCGGTTACAAATGAATACATCTTGAATTCAGTACATAAAGCACGACTGCCACCCTTGGCAACGACACAGATTACACTAGCTATCCAAACATCTAGGATTTGTCATCGATCAATTGATCATGGCTCTCACAAATGACAGGGAGATTAAATGTGAAATCTGCCATGATTTACACTCTTGCACAAACAGAAAAGATTGTCTTGTAAATAGAGTACATGAGTGATTTAGTGTTTAACTACCGGGCATTTTTGTACATATACATTTGGGAGTCGAAAAAATGATCGGTCAGTAAACAGTTAACACTGAAGTGCATGGTGTGTTTGAACTGGGATTAAACAATCTTTTCGTTTAGTACTTGAGAAAGAAGCAAAGCCCTTGACTAGATGAGTCACCGACAATGATTTGCTAATAGCAGTACCTCAAGGGTTAGTTGTCAATAGCTTATTTCTTACTTGTATTTCATATTCTTTCTTCATAATATTTGTCTTTTCTCGTCGCTTCTTAGATTTCTCTGCTTCGATTTCAAATTCGGACTTTTGGCATTCTGAATTGGAGTTATAGGAACATTATCGCAACAAACTAATTAACATCCAAGCACTATATCGGCGATCGTAAAGTTCGAACAGAGCCGGAGAACTTTCAGTGAGATTTTTTCATCAAACTACCTTCAGCAAAGCCAATAGTTTAGGTAATTGACTCTTAAAAATGTAGTCACTGATATTATTCATGTGGAAATAGTACTTTGTAGCATGTCTTCAAATATAAATTGAATGTTTCGAAGTAGTTTGAAAACCAGAGTAAGCAGCTTACAGCAGTAGGCTACTCAGAAGAACTATTAATCCAGTTTACTTCTTAATAACTGGGGCGAAAATCTTGATAAGGTCATCACATGCTCCATAATGGACCGCGTAAAATGGCAAAGCAGACATGAGTCCTGAAACGATCCGTGCTTCTAAACGCTTACTTGCATGTCTTGGTGGGGGTGATCTTTTGTCCAAGTTTTCAAGATGGAATGTCTTCTTCTGCTTGATTGCCGTGTTCAGTCGCTTCTCCTGATTCAGACGCTCGTCCGTTCGTTTAAGTGCTTCTCGTAAATATGAATTTTCTTCATTCTTGCTTGTGATCTCATCAAGCAACACGCTTACCTGGGCAAAAAGCAATGGAAATGTTAAATGACAATATACAATTATATATGTACAAAACAATGGCGCGTATTGTATCAAAAGGTTATGTTGTTAAGGGTGGAGTGACTACCAATTCAACACCGCCTTTTCTACGACACACACATTCAACATTGCTTTGACTCAAACACAATATAATGAATGTAATTACTGGTTGTTATGCCGGTAAAGAAATCGAATTGTGAAATTTACTTGTAGTTGTAGAAAATTGTCGTTGTCTCATCGCAACCACATTGAAACAAAATGTCAAATTACATTGAAAGGGAGAATGGGTTATGATGACAATTGCAGGTACAAGGCTCATTTGGAATCCTAATCCTTATGCCAGCAAGTTGAATGCAATCAAACGCGACTAATACAAGTTGGATGGTGCGGTCAGGAAAATTTTCATGAGTAACCTGATGCAACCAATCTTTTCAATTTGAGAAAATAGGATTGACTTTGAAAATAAAATGAAAACAGCCGTCAAACAAATTGCAACTCAAGACAGCAATCAAGAACCGCCGCAAGGGAAAGACTCGATTATACATATGAATATTTAACATATTCGCGTTTTCATGTGTATGATATGCCGAAAGCAACATTGGAAAGCGATCAATAATTTACGCACGACTGCAAGTGCGGTGATTGCTAGTAGGAGTCTTATTTCCTTGTTGATTGTATTCCATTGATAACAGCCTATAAAGCAAGCACGGGAATTTTCAATACTTTCCTCCAACTATCATTACAGTAAGTTTACATATGGATGGAACTTATCATCATGTTCATATTTACCCATCGCCAAATCTACTTTTCAAAGCTACCGGTAGTTACTTGAGTAGGCTTACTTTTCAGATCTTCATTTCTCTACTTAAAATAAATATCTTGGACATGTCTTGGAAATCACTGCTTCCAGTTTGAGTAGAAATACCTCTACGTGACGTCTACTTCTACATGAGGAGCATGGCTGAAGAGCCCTGCCACAATATAACTCGACCGTGATCACAACGCAATCAACAACTCACTCGTGCCGTCTTTTGCGACGCCTTCTCTTCTGCCTCTCTCAGTCTCGCCAAGTCTTTGTCGTAATTCTGCAACAGGTTGTCTTTCCGATCCAATCTCGTCGTGAGAGATTTGATTCGCTGCGAGATCGCTTCCAGGTCACGCCTCCTGTCGTCAGCGAGTCTCATTCGCTCGTCTTCGGGCAAGTGATTGGCCGATCTCATGCCGGACAGGCTGGTTATCGACACCAGCCCGCCGACGTTGTTGCATAAATCGAGGTAGCACTGCTCGCTCATGTCGAGCGCTTCTTCTAATTGCAGACGCGCAGCTCTTTCAATTTGTAATTCTAACGGCCCTGAACCAGCAGCATTGTTTTGCTGTGCGGGCGCATCTTCATCGAGAGAGAACGCAAGCTGCTCGCGGAAAGCCGAATCGTTTTCCATAACCTGTCTAGCGCGTATCTCAGCCAGTTCTTTTTTAAGGAGCATCACTTGCTGTACGAGTTCCTCATTGCCTGGACTTACCGGTTGGACTTGGTTGAGGGCTTTGATTCGGGCACGTAGCTCCGCGAGCGCTTCTCTCTGCCGGGATATTACTTCAGAGTGACGCTCACCTTTGCATTCCGCGCCTAACGACGTGAGCTCTGCGTTGATTCTGCCTGTGCGACTACCTTGCGTCGATGCTTCCGCTGTTTCTACTTTGGTAACCACCGGCATGGTTGTCGGCTCTACATTGCTTTCGTGTGGTACAACCGCTTGCTTTAATTCCTTGATTTCTTCTCTGGCCAATCGAATTTCGGTTTTTTGTCGGTCAACAGTCTTGTTCAGTCCGCGCATGCTTTCCCGTAGCTTTGCGTTTTCGATTTCTTTCTCGCGTATAAGTCGATTGCCGTTTTCAAGCTGTTCTTTCAAAGGTTCGCTCAATTCGCCGCGCATGTCGGAAATTTTCGCTTCCGAGCCAGCCAGGTCTTTGCGCAATGCCAAAATTTCAGTTTGCTGTATGTGAAGTTGGGTTTGAGCGCCTACTAATTCCGAACGCAGGGCCGCGATCGTGGTTTCGTACCCGTTGATATCGAACATGGGAGGCGGAGCGATAATGGGAGGAGTCGGCGGAAGTCGGTGTTTAGCTGCGTCTGATTCCCGTAACTCGGCACGTAGAGATTCGGCATTGTTTTGCGCTTTCTCCAATTGTTTCATAATATCCTGTATGCGTTCCTCCATTTTCACAATCGTGACAGCGTGCTGTTTACTTTCGACTTTATATTGCTCTACCTCCGCCAATAGATTTTGCCTCTCTATTTCGCTTTCTTCAGACAGTAATTTCTTGCTATCATTCTGTTGAGCCAGTACCGTTTTCAAATCCTCTTTAATAGCCGTCTCATTGTCTTTACTTTTCTCCAAGCTCGCGTTCAGACTTTCGATCTCCCGGTTGAGATCGTCGATTTGTGATTTGTTCTCTTCGATCTCAGCCTTCAGATCATCTATTGTGCTTTGGGCATCGTCAAATTTACTCGATGCCTCGAGTAACTTGATATCATTGTCCGACTCCAATTGTGATTTCAATTCTTGAATGAGCTGTTCCCTTTTTTCTTTTTCCTCTTCTCTCATTTTGTCAATCTCCACTCCGAAAATGCTTCTCATCTCTTCCGCTTTGGCAGACAACGCGATCTTGTGTTGTTCCACTAACTCAGCCATGGACTGTTCCAACTCTTGCGCGCGCTTTTGCGATTGCAACAATTCTTGATGCAGTTCCAGAATAAATTCTCCGGGCTTCTTTTCGGATACCTCTACGACACAACCAGATCTTCGTAATGCCGTGTATATTTCGTTGAGCCACTGTTCCTCGCTTTTGATAAGGTCGATGAATGCTTTACGCACCCATAAAAATGGTTTTTCCAATTCCAAATTCGATAAATCATCTCGCTTGTTGCGAAGAACCTCGACGTGGTGCCCGTTTTCTGCAAAACTCAACAAAATTTCTGCGGCCGTTTCTTGCAATAACTCGACAGAAGATTGTTTTTCAGCCTCCAATTTTTGGTTGGATTCTGCTTCCGATTTCAGGCTTCTAATCTCAATCTTATCCTTTTCTCTGTCATTCAGAACTGATTCTAAATCGACAATGAGTTTGCTGTCTTCCACATCGTTTGGATGATCAGGCGCTCTCACACCTGAGACAGAATAAAGAACCTTGACTATTCTTGTGCGTAATCGGTTGACTCGGCATCTTGCTTGTTCGACATCAACCCGTAATAGACGTTCAGCTCGTTGCACTTCTAAGTATTTTCCTTTCTGCTGCTCCATATCTTTCGTGGACGCTTCTTTTTCAACCTGCATCCGTTTTATAGTTTCGTTGAGCTGCGTTATATCGTTTTTGTAGCGGTTTATGAGACTCGTGTGATCGCCAGACCTTGATTCCAGACGACGTATCTTTTGCTTTAATGACTTCATCTCTTCATTGACTGAGTTTATCGCGTCGTCTTTTGTCTTACAATCGTGAACACGCACAAATTTTGCCGATAGAGACTGGAATTGGATATCTTTATCTCGTAAATTACGTTGGAGCTGCGATACTTCCGATGCTTTACGTTTTATTTCGGCTTCCTTCACCGAAAGCTCACGTTGCAATGATTGAACCAAGCCTTGAGACATCGAGTATTCGCGCTTTGATTTGTCTAAATCGTGTCGCAATTCATGGATTAGTTTGTCTTTCTCAGCAATTTGTGATGTCATTGTCGGAGACGACTGCATTGTCGATTCAAGCTGTTGACGCAGCAAGCATATCTCTGATTTCCGTTCGTCCAATTCTCTCTCCATGTGATACAATTGATGGGTGAAATTTTGATTGGCTTCAAATTTGGCGGTTTCGTCTGCTTTACAGTATAGTTCCATAATTTGATCTCTCATGTTTTGTATCACGTTATCTCTATGACACGCGCAATCGCTAAATGTGTTCATCTCATCTACCATATGTAATAAATTCTGTAGCTTAGGCTTCACTAGCGCATCCAGACTGTGGTTGCCACTCCACGCTTGTGTGGCAGTCGCATTGTTGCCAGGTACTTGTTGATGAATTTCTTGTAGTGAGGTGTATTCACAAGCCGATTTTGGTCTGGTTGGGGGTTTTGGTGAAGAGACTGATTTAATTTGAGATTTTCGCCCATGAATGCTTGGCAGCGAATTTTTAATTGAAGCACATTGAGAGTACCTGTCTCTCGACCCTACTACATGAGCAGACATCGGACGTTGCGGCGTACTACAACTTGGTTTATCTTGGGTATCCATTTCTTCGTTTAATTTCAATTCATAGGGTTTTCCAGCCTGGCCAAATCTGATGGTGTCGCCATGGGTCACGAAAACAGCGCTGTTTTGTACTTTGCTTTCGTTCACGTATGTGCCAGAAGAGGTGTTAAGATCACGTAAGACATAACAATATTTCGCAGGGTTGAATTCCAATACAGCATGACATGATTCTATACGCGGATCATCGATATTGATATTACAACCATTGCGTCCAATCGTCATCGAATTACCGATAAGAATAACTGTTCCATCTTTACTACAGAGAAACCCTTTCATCCTCACGACAGCATGAACTATTTCGCTTCAAACGCCCTGCCTCCGCAAAGAGACGCGTCCAAATCGAGCTGTTATCGATGGGAAGACAACTACACTCACACTAGCTCAAACAATGTTTCATTCATGGCTTCAGCTATAGCTATGGATACCACGCTACGGTGTATAAACATTGGCGCTCAACCATGAAATGAAATTATTTCCATTGTTATAAAAAGACAATAGATAAGCAGATAACTGTGAGGCTGAGGATTGTGTGCGCTTCTCCTCTTTTCCTTTTCCTTCTCTGATTGAAGTTAATTAAAGGTCAGAAATCTGAAAAAATTGTATATACTAACTACGAATTCTGTTTCATCTAAATATGTTCTGCATTTGTGCACGACAATGAATATAATAATTATTCAAATTCAGTCATCAATTTCCTCAATTTTTATATTCGGGTAACGAACTGACGAGTTTATTGCTTGACAATATCCGCAAAATCTTAATTGATAACGGTAGCCCTTAATTCGTCATCAACCGCTGCATCGAGAGCCTACCTAACCAATATCCATATCATCATCATCATCATTGGTTTTTATTAGCAATTTTTATCAGTTCAATACACCACAAAATGCGATACAATGAAAAGATTGGAAGGCGTCGAAGCGACTTGGAGTAGTCTATGGAATCAGGCACCCACCTTGGCCTCTAGGCGATGTAAAGAGGAGGCATGCACAATTGCACAATGCATACTGAATGAAAAGTAGCCTAAAGAAGATAGTATCGGAAAAAGCAAGCAACATGAAATGGGGTGGCATGTCATGGAAGGCGAGATTGATAGGTCAGTCGTGGTCCGGTAATCTTGAGTATGGACAGCTGGTATTCATTTAGTAGTAATTGCTTGTATTTCGACTTGAATGTGTACAGTACGCTGTTCATGCTCATCGTCGACTGTCGGATAGCCGGCGGGATACTGTTCAACACATCAGGTCCGGCATATTTGATCGAGCGATGATCTTTTCGGTCGATCATATGCGATGGTTGGTCCTATTTCCACCCGATTTGAAAAAAATTATTGATTTTTGCGGTCAGTAGGGGCACCATATGGAAGGTGCGTGTCGTCTGATAACCTGCTAGAGTTGTAACCTGAGCTCCACGTAGTGTGGCTGGGTATAGATAATGCTTATAGCTCGCAGTGGTAGACTATAGAATGTAAAAATGGAATGGCAACGACCGATTTTGCAGCTTCGTTCCGCTTCGCTGAGGCTGTATTCAGAATTGTTTTTGCGTAAGCGACTGTAGGATTTCTGGCAATCCAAAAGTTATCTTCCAAAGCGCAGAATTTACTGAATCTGGTCTTGATCCAAAGCTACTGTTGCACTGATTCCAAAAAGATAGATTAAGTAAATTCTGCGCTCTGGAAGATTGCCAGAAATCCTACAGTCGCTTACGCGAAAACAATTCTGAATACAGCCTCAGCGAAGCGGAACGAAGCTGCAAAATCGGTCGTTGCCATTCCATGTTTACATTCTATAGGTAGACACTCGTTCCTTGCGTTAGTCCTTGATCTGACAACTTCAACGTGAACGCAACGACAGTATTGCCTCAGATAGATATAGTGGTCGATAGGCATGGAATATACAGTAGGATGTCTGGCTTTTAATTCAAATGCACGGGCCACGGGTCCATCCTCAAGATTACCGGACCACGACTGACCTATCGATCTCGCTTCCCATGACATGCCGCCCTATTTCTTGTCGCATTCTTTTTCTATACTATCTTCTTTACTTTCATTCAGTGTGCATGCCTCCTCTTTACATCGCCTAGGCCAAGGTGGGTGTCAGATTCCATAGACTACTCCTTGTCGCTTCGACATCTTCCTGTCTTTTCATTGTATCGCATTTTTTGTGGTGTATTGAACTGATAAAATTGCTAATAAACCAATGATGATGATGATGATAAATGGTCAGTCACGTGGTACGAGAAGAAAGACATAAATCACGTAATATACAGATGAGAAAGAGAGAGAGACAACGGCTCCGCAACGACAACCCTGCAAGGGCTGCAACACGTAAAGACGCTCTTCATCGGACTTCACTGTGATTGTGGCTACGTGGGAGGAACGACATAACGTTTGCAGGACTGCATCTGCATAAAACAGCATGCCCCTACTCCCTAGATTAAGCAGAACAGTGGTATCACGCTCGGGAAAGGCTCGCTCTTGACTCATGCCCTGATCCTTGATTCAGAACAGGCAAAGGCCATTAATTCTGACATTGACAAACATTTGTGTTATCATACTAGTTGACCTTCACGGTCGTATCAATCATTCCTTTCTGATACAGAATACTATGCAATAGTGCATGCATTATTTTCTGTACCACCATCATTGACGTCTATTTATTATGTATTTTGGTTAGAGGAAAAATAAAGACTCTCTGTTGGTTGATTCTGTTTGTGGGAAAAATATCGAGACTGCAGATTTCGCGTCGTCGAGAGAGGCAGTTCACACTTCCATTTGTGTGACTATCGAATGTGACTATTCAGTGTATTTACACATTCAATAGTGTGACTGTTATTGGAGTTAACTTTTATCAAATTACGCCAATCTAGTTTGTGCCAGCGGAAGGAGGTTACATCGATCTTAAGCGATTTCTTCTGCTAGATTATTTAAAATTTGATGCCGGTGGCGTCATGATGAGTGTCCCTGGTGTGACCCTGATGAGTGTCAGCCGAAAATATTCGGGTATTTCAGTATAAATATCTTATTCGACTTTTTTATCTTATATCTGAAGATAGAAAGGGAACATCGTAGAATCCTACTGATGACATGACACCGATCTATCTAGGGCAGGGGTTCTCAACTTCCCTTGTATAACGGGCCGCATTTTAACGGCAAAAGACGCTGCGGGCCGCAGAACATTATTACCATTACCATGTATTTGTGGGTTACTATGAAATTAAGGCTACTGTAGCCTATTTACCAGTCGTATGCTGGCCTTAAACCCTTCCACCAGAGAACCGAACTCTCTGCTTCAAAGCGTGAGCGAGCATGTATGAAATTACGGTCACTTTTTCGTAACAGAGGCCATTATCACATTAAGTTCTCAGTGATATAAGAAGAAGTCTGGCGTTCGGGGTCATTTCTGAGCAAACCGATCAACCCTTCTCTTTTCATTCCATAGCGGGGGCCCTGCACCATTAGTCACATAAGTTAGCTTTGTCAAGTTGATGTATTTCCGCTGGTCACCCTCCCACGTTTGCCCAGCCAGCATTTCCTCTGCAAATATGTCCACTCTGATAAAATGCACCCGGGTAATTAGCTATGCAGTGTCTGTGGAGACGGTGAATTCGTCCAATGCTAGGCTAAAGTAGTCTAGGCGGCAACGTGTTTCAGAACATGCGATAAAAGATCGACTGACATTGTTGTTACTCATTTGGTCACGGTTGAATCAGACAACTGCAGCTTCGGAATATGTCAGGTGATGTTGTCATTGCCGCTAAATTCCGGAAACAGCGAATACTAGCACAGTTTTATTGAAATCACAGCTTAGCTAGCAGATTTCTTGGGTTTTGCGATATTCCCAGCAATTTTGAACGATGTGTCTGCAACGTCGTCGGCAATTTTACAATGCTTCAAAATATGGATTGCTATGGGCTTGACACCTAGCTGGCAACATTTTTCTAATATCAGGCGATATTTATAACTCCAGACAAAACTGTCGTGGTATAATTTTGAGCTTCAACGCTTCGTTACGCCTTACGAAAACTGTTTTTCGACAAATATGACACATCGGTTTTCCATTTATATCTAAGAAAGCAAATTCATTGTTCCACGCTGAGTTACAAACCCAGTGTTCGTCGTTTAATTTGCCATTCCTTATTCTTGTTTCTGTTCAAGCCATTCGCGGTGAGTGAAACACTCTTTAAATAGTGTACTACGTAGAGGGATTCTCTTGAACCAGAGTCAACCGAATACAGATTCAAAACAATAACAATCGAAACTCGAGCATATATCAAGAAACCAGAACACATCAAAAATGAGTAATCAAATGAAACAGAGACGGTGCGATAAGATAGCTAAGCAGCTAAATTAATATGTAACAATATCGTGTCAGTAATAATTGCGTTCATGATGAAAGGTGTCGCGGGCCGCAAAATAAACCTCTGCGGGCCGCATGCGGCCCGCGGGCCGCGGGTTGAGAACCCCTGATCTAGGGCATATGTCCTCTTCAAAGAGGATTTGTCCTCTTTTTTCAAGAAATGTAAAATGTCCTCCCGAGTAAGCTGCGCCCAAATATCCTCTTTTTCGCAATTCGTCCTCTCTTTTATGGCTTTGAGAGTTAGGCGACTGTACGTTAGGGGTGTTCAAAATTGACTTTTTTCTCAAATTGCACTGGCTATTACTTGATAAAATTGTTAGGTTCCGTAATTGAAGCAGGAGGTTATCAAAGTAGTCAAGAAAACTACTCTTGTAGAAGTAGAAGTAGCGACGGAAAAATCTACTCAAGTACAAGTAGAAGTACTTCTTCCATAAGCAACCTAAAACTACTTGAAGTAGAAGTAGAATTGACTGACTTTAAATCTACTCAAGTAAGTAAGTAGTTGTGAAAATGATCGTAATTCGTTCGCATGGATTGTCAAAAAGCGCAAATTGAGCTATGCGAAAGGTGCAGAGCTTGATTCATATTGATGCATGCCAGGAGGTATTCAATTTTCGACAGCATAAGCATTCGTCCGCATCATGGATGAAAATGATAGTATTGATATGGAAATGCGATACTAATCCTCTGTTTAATCGAACAGCACGTTTTAGAATATCATGGTATGGCGCACTCCCCCATATTATAAGGCCCGTAGCTTTAGCTGAAGAACAATACCAGGAAGTTGTATAGGATACGGTGTAAACACTTTACGCGATATGGTGGGTGGTAAACATGCCATATTGTGTAGCTTTATTTCCGGAAACTAAAGGCATTAATCCACTTGCTTTTATACTTCAACATGTATGTTATCCAGGAAAAAGAACTGATATTAATTAAAACTTAAAGTATATGATACGGGGAATTGAAAGTGAAATATAAATACTACTTCTAAAAGCGGAAAATGTATTTCATGTCTTTAGTCCAGAAAATTTCAAAAGTGGTGTGCTAAAACAGATCTAAAACTAAAATGAAAGTCAGAGTCCAATTTTCCAGATTAGGACACTTCATGAACTGCTAGATTACAATAAGTAGGGGAGACCGCGGACAAATGTAACTAGGGGCAAATGTAACAATCGACCTCACCGCTAGTAGGATGGAGAAATCAGCTTGATATTTCAAGTGTGCATGCAGTAGTTATCTCTCCTATTATACCTGGAGTTACGTTGAGCTACGATGCGAAACCCCGGAAAAATTTGCAAAAAACGAAATTTCTGACCCTTGAGTAAAGTTTTTCTGGTCTGGAATAATTTGTCTAGACGAATAGTACCTCAAGTAGTTACAACGTAATATGTGTAGCTGGAACAATGTTACTATAGTCTACCGTGGTGATAGAAAGAATAGGACTTGCATCACCGGGAAGGTACCATACTAAGACACTAATCATGGTCGAGCGTGTCAGGGGCAATCGTAACACTCTGTTACTTTTGCCCCGTTACAATATGTTATCAATTCTGAAAGTCTTTGTTCATATGTTGGTATTACCATTCATCTACTGCCGAATAATCTTGCAACAGACAGAAGTTCACCAGAACAGATACTGCCTTGCGATACCAATTCTAACATTATCATCTGTCGAAACGTCCATACAATAGTGGTGATGTGAATCTGACGGTTCGGTTATTTTCGTGATTCAACCACCCTTTCTCATATTGATCGACTTTTGGTGTGTCGAACTTCAATAGTCATGACTTAATTCTCGTCCTCTGACTTTGATCATGGCCCACTTACATTTTGATATTTGATGTGAACAATTTATGTTAATTTTCTACAGCACAGATAAATGTCATTATAGCTTTGACGCCACACAATGTTGCGTCCTCGTTTTACTATACTATCATCGGCCCATTCAACCAAGATATGTTAGCCAGGTCGGTTTCGCACCTTCGCAGGTGACCGAATGACCAACCCATTATGCCCGCTTAACAACAGAACCTTGGTAAAAGAAGCCGAATATGTGTAGGGAGATGATGGAATAAATGTGTCTCTTGTACACTTTAAGCTTGAACAAGACACGAAGGGTGATATTGCATTCAGATGCCATAAATGCGATGGGGCGTAGCCTAGAAGCGCTCAAACGTCTCTTCCTTTAGTTTCATGCAATGTTATAATTTGTGCTTCCGTTTTCGTTGTTCATTTAGTTTGTGTTTAGTTATAAATAACACTGTTACAATTGCCCCGCAAGGGTGGTACAATTGCCCCTGGGTACGGGGCGATTGTAACATTTGAGCATAGCGATTTTTGCGACCCAAAATTTCTATGATTGATTGTTGATTGAGTTCCAATTTAGTTTTCATATCAACTATCGAGTTGCTGGCTTCTTTATAAAAAACTTTGGAAGTGAAATTTCCACGAGAAAAACACGTAATGCTGGAAAATACGAAAAGTGTTACAATTGTCCCCGGTCTCCCCTAGGTCAATACTAGATTGCGAAACATCGGTTTCAAACGTTACGATGAGTCAAATATATAATACTGTGATGAGATATTTCATATGGGCGAAGGGCGACAATGTGGTGTGAATGGAACCACACCCACCCGCTACCCAAATTATATTCACCGATACCATCGTGAAATCAGAATGGTTACTTCGTATCATCGACTGAGCGCGAAGCGCGATGAAAATTCTGGGCTTTACGCAACTTTTATGAAAATTAAATGTTGATATTCCGTGAAAACAGCCCCGAAATGCTATCTTCCTGATTGGTGGATTTAACTACTTCTACTTGACAAACTGAAAATAGCGAAAAGTAAGTAAGTGGATCACAAAATATTACGAAGTAGAAGTAGCGAAAATCAAATCTACTTGAGTAAGTACCAGAAGTAGAGGAAAACTACTTGAGTATTTCGAAAAAATATAAGTCCTTCGTTACTGACCACCTCTGTATTTAAGCCTACGTACCAAATTTGGTTCAATTCCCACCAGTAGCCGCATTGCTACAGGAGAAGAATGTTTCTATTTATTATAATATAATTAATATATATATTTATTATGTAAAAATATTTAAAAAATGTCAAAAGCTGCAAATTGAGCTATGAAGAAGGTGCAGAGCTGGATTCATATTATTGCATCTCGGAAGGTAGGCCTATAAATTTTCGATAGCATCAGCATTCGTCCGCATCATGAGATGAAAATGATAGCGTTGATGGGAATGCGATACTAATCCTATGTTTACTCGAACACCCCGATTTAGAAAATATCATGATATGGCGCCCTCCCCCATATTATGATCGAAGACCAACTCGGAGGAGTGGTGTCGGATACGGTGGTAGCATCATCATCATCATTGGTTTATTAGTAATTTTTATCAGTTCAATCCACCACAAAAATGCGATACAATGAAAAGACAGGAAGATGTCGAAGCGACTTGGAGTAGTCGATGGAATCAGACACCCACCTTGGCCTAGGCGATGTAAAGAGGAGGCATGCACACTGAATAAGATAAAGGGTAAAGAAGATAGTGTAGAATAGGGTTACCATACGTCCTCTTTTAAGAGGATTTGTCCTCTTTTTTGACTATTTTGAAAGTGTCCTCGGAGGACGCCCTTTTGTCCTCTTTTTTGAAAATTTAGGTCATATTTAGAGCAGAGAGCAGAATGCAAGTGATATGCCGTAAATTAGTACAGAAGTGACGCTCCGGCCGGCTGGGCGAAAAGTTGTCCTTTTTTTTAGTCAACCACCCCGCGGCAATGTGGAGGAAGAAACGGTATTTTGGGCTCTGAGTGTGAAAGTTGACCTTTTTTTAGTCAACCACCTAGCAATGTGGAGAGAAAACGGTATTTTGAGCTCTGAGCGGAAAGTTGACCTTTTTTTAGTCAACCGATCACAAAGTGGGAAAAATTCACCGATTTTTGAGAATTCTTCTCCGGTTTTGCAAGTCTCAAATTTCTGAAAAAGTGTCCTCTTTTTAGATTTCCAAATTATGGTAAGCCTAGTATAGGAAAAAGAAAGCGACAAGAAATAAGGCGGCATGTCATGGAAAGCGAGATCGATATGTCAGTCGTGGTCCGGTAATCTTGAGGATGGACTGTATTTATTTAGTAGTAATTCCACCCCTGTTCCTTAGTGAATTTAACTGTGGTCAGAAATCTGAAGGATTACCACGAGAGTTGTGATACCATACAATGTTTTAAATTGCTATGATGACACTATAGAATGTAAAGCATAGCCACGAATGTGGGGTTACCATGCGTCATCCTTTAGGATTTGTCCTTCTTTTTGAAGAAGTGTCCCCCCTTCGTCCTAATGTCCCCCATTTGACAATTTGTCCTACTTTTTAGCCTAAAATGCACCCAACGACCACGAAAGACGTTCATTTTCTTTAGTCGACAAAACAAGATTCGTAGTAAATATATCAAAATCAGCTGTTTTCAATTTCGGTAAACCAATGATATATATTAGGTAAATTAACTTTATATATTTATATAGGACTATATCTCTGTCTGCGTTCAGACTGAGAGCAGAGCACCATGACCTAGGTGATGAAAGTATCCATCAAAAAAGAGAGCATCAAAGATTTGAATTATAAATTAAATTTCCCGTGAAAGTGCTGCTTCTGAGAATGTCCTGATGGCTTTTATGATTTGATAAGTGTCCTCCTTTCCCGATTCCAGAATATGGTAACCCTAATGACACTCAACCGAGTACACATATCACCACTTACTTACGCGGGGTCAATTTTAGGATACATAGACTGTGTAAGGATCATAATTGGAGCATGGTTGGATCAGGCTTCAATGATACTACTCGTTGCAAACAATGTTTCTCGTGCACATTATCATAATTTAGTAAGTGGTGATATTTCATGGTGATTTCCCTCTTTGCCAATCAGCAGATCAATCAGTGTTGTCGAATTGCCGAGTGCAACGTGACAGTTCTCATTCTAGTCATTCGTTTGTTGGTGATTGTTTGGTTCGGTTCTGTTGTGTTGTCTTCATTCGAACTACGTTCAAGTCTACATTTGAAGTTTCGAAATACCACAGAATCACATCATGTCTTTGATTTTGCGTCGTTTCGTGTTAGAGTCTAGTAGAAAGACAACCGTAAGTTTTGCACGACTGTAATCTCGGCTATGCCTCTTGCCTCTTTTTCTGCTGTGTAATTTGGTGCTTATTCAGGTTCACCGGCCCTGCGGTCGTCATGTTCATACATCGTTCGGAAGATCTCTTGCTGCAGTTGCTTCAAAGGTGCAGGATACTGAAGAAAAGGTATACTATTGAAGTATCGCCTATGTATTCTAGAACCTATAATGATGTTGCCATAGTCTTTGCTATAAAATATTTATACGTGATCACACTGACGACAATACGAGCCACCAATCAATTATGTGTCTACATATCCTTGAATAACAGAAGATGTAACACCTTAACTTGATCTTATTTGAATTTTATTGAAATCCCGAGTTTTTTCCGGCGAACCCTACCAACCAGAGTAGAATTGGTGGCAACGTCACGCAGAGCTTTCTGTTTATTTACTTAATTATTCTATGCAGAAAACCTCTCGTCATGCAGGATTTATATCTAAAAATGAACCGAGATTTCATAGAGGCCTACCGCCAAAACTGAATCCAAACATTCAAGCATCTACAGAGCATTTACGTCATTTGACAAAGATATTACACCATTTGAACTATATTGGGAATTGGAAGAGACCATATAACTGCTCTTAGGGAAAACCTGTACTGCAAAACGAGTGAACCCATCACTCGAGTGAAAAACATTTCTGTTTCCAAATCTTCAAACTGGAAGTGATTTATCAATACGTCATAGAAATCCGAATTTTGCTTCAGGACTTATTTGGTTATCAAACGCTTGAATCATGAAAGTGGTGTTTTTTTCATATTATAACCTTTTGTGATACGTTCCTTTGATGCGCATTGTAAATTAATTCTTTTGACGATAGCCTCATCTTCCTTGTTTATACATTGTGTTGGAGTGACATTTATCATTGTTATTATTACAGACTTTTGACAAGATTCTTATTGCCAACAGAGGAGAGATCGCTTGCCGGGTAAGATTTATAAACCTTCGTTGAAACTCTTGTCATAATGGGTGTGTAACCTATAAATCTAGTAGTTTACCTGGAAGCTGTAACAACTTTTTATTCCCGCGTATTTCAGGTGATGAAGACGTGCAAGGAGTTGGGCATTTCTACTGTAGCTGTGTACAGCGAGGCTGACAAAAACTCTGTTCACTCTCAAATGGCGAATGAAGCTTATTGCGTTGGCCCCCCACCTTCTAATCAGAGCTACCTCGATATGGATAAGATCATGGACGTTATCAAGCACACTGGAGCGCAAGCGGTAAGGTTTCTGTTATGTTTAAGGCTCATGGCGAGCTGCTCGAACTTGCGTATCGTGTAGTACCCCTGGAGCAGTGTCAGGGTACTAAACAGAGACGTTGCTCAATTCTAATTCGGAATCTCTCAAATGATCCATTACTGAGACGCAACAAGTCGATCCTAGTCTGCCAATAAGGCGATCCTAGTATATGAATTCAATACTTGTTGCATGTTGAACTCTGTTTCAACCAAGCATTCCAATGCCAATCAGCAGCGGACAAGGCTGAATTCACTACACAAGTACACATGTATTCGTACCCGCTAGTTCGTGCCCAAAATCACTTGTAGACATCTAGATCACAAAATTGCTCAAGTAGCTATTTGAAATACTCACAAAAACTGCTATTTGAAATACTACTGTAGCCTTCATAGTCAATTAGCCTTACGTTACAATGGAAAGAGTTGATATTCCAAACACCGATATTAAAATAATGTTATAATTCCAATGATTCAGATGTTGGGTACTATCAATTAGTCGCTAATGTTCATGAAATATTTTGAAGTTTCTATTTGAATATATCGGCTAATCGACTTGCCAAGTAAATGATTCCAATTGCAATGAAATTATTGAAAAGTCGCATTCAGTTCAGACTAATAGCATGCCTGAAACTATCAATTAGTCGCTAATGTTCATGAAATATTTTGAAGTTTCTATCTGAATATATCAGCTAATCAACTTGCCAAGTAAATGATTCCAATTGCAATGAAATTATTGAAAGTCGCATGCAGGTCAGACTAATAGCATGCCCGGAACGATCCATACAATGTTGTTGCATGAATTCCTGCATTATGATCCACATAAATCTCATTTGTCCTTCAGGTTCACCCAGGCTATGGATTCTTGTCAGAAAATCGTGTATTTGCACAAAAATTGGTAAGTATGGCGTGGCACTGTTTCGTGCGAACGCGGTTATATCGTTCAACCTGTTCCGCCAGGCTCAAAACAATGTCGCATTCATTGGCCCCGGAACTCATGCCATCAAAGTAATGGGAGATAAGATTGAGTCCAAAGTTGTCGCTAAAGAAGCCGGGGTAAATACCATACCTGGTTTTGACGGCGTTGTCAAGTCTCCAGAAGAAGCTGTGACTATCGCTAATGACATAGGTATGAGAATTCTGCAGTTGTCCTCATCCTGCAAGAAGTCTGCACAATTTAATTCGCTGTTTCAATGACGCTGTTGATGTTAATCAATATCGGCTACATCTCGTCCTTAGTTAGCTCGGCGGTAATCAGATTCCATTTAATTAGGTTATCCCGTTATGATCAAAGCCTCTGCCGGTGGTGGAGGCAAGGGAATGAGGATTGCTTGGAACGATGAGGAGACGATCGAAGGCTTCCGGTTTTCTTCACAAGAAGCCGCTTCGAGCTTTGGAGACGATCGGTTACTCATCGAAAAATATATCGACAACCCGCGTCACATCGAGGTTCAGGTTAGTGCCAGAGATTGGAATTGCCAGCAATGCTCAGAAGCAGTGGTTCTCAAAGTTTTGTAGACACGCACCCCTTTGTGACAGTGAAAATTCCACGCCCCCCTCATTGTGATATCATCGCAAAATACCAAAGAGGGCTATCACAATGCTAGCAATCCCAACGGATAGTTTGATGGCATTGAAGGTTATGGCAGTTGTAAGGTTAAACTCAAATATGAAAAAAAAACAATAGACTGAAAAATAACAATAAGGTGGAGGTCAACCGCGCAGAGCTCGAAAGAAGTTTCATTCAACTGCAGCTTCGTGCCCCCGCTTAAGATGCTTCCACTCCCCTCAAGGGGCCGCTCCCAGTTTGAGAACCACTGCTCTGAAGAGAAAATATTTCGAGAATCTTCGCTGCTCATACATGGTCTTCCTTGCGCTTAGGTTCTCGCCGACAGCCACGGAAACACGCTTTGGTTGAACGAGCGGGAGTGCTCCATCCAGAGAAGGAATCAGAAAGTGGTCGAGGAAGCCCCGTCTACTTTCTTGGACCCTGACACGCGTCGTCAGATGGGGGAACAAGCCGTTTCCCTAGCGGCGGCCGTCAAGTACCAGAGTGCAGGTTGGTTTCACTAGATTTTTAAGGTTTCGTAAAGTGTGGATATTGATGGTAATAAAAATTCATCGTAGCTCGCGCTTCCATTTTCTGCAGAATTTCATCGATTTGAACAAACCTCAGAATTCTGGAGATTCATTTTGCAAGTGTTTGTGCTCTTTATTTTCAATTTGAAACTGGCAATCTCGACTTTGAATCGCATCGTGATTCAACTGGACCGAATTCGTTCTTATGTGTAAACTCAAAAGGCCTGTTTTTCATCAAAGTTTGAAACATGTCTTGAAGATTTCTGATATTCGGTGATCTTGATGAGGTGTGGTCAGTGACGAAGTAATTTGACTTTTTCCTAATTACTCTTGTAGATATCCCTACGGCCTACATGGAGTGCATGTTCAAGTGGTTTTGCTTACTCTGTACAGTTAATTATTTGCAGTTGGTAAAAAGTAGTATTTTTAAGCTTCAGTAGTTGTCTAGCGTTGTAATTTTGAAAGTAGACTCCACCAAGGCAAAACCCTTAACCAAATTTATTTTTCAAGTAGCCTACTTTCCAGACCTATCACTTTCTATCTCAAACTCAATATGAAGTGGGTTTGATACATTGGACATTGCTACTACTACTTGCAATTGAGTAGAAATTGATAGCGTTACTTCTACTTCCACTACAGTAGCAACACTGACTACTTTGACCGTCTTTTCATACTGTTTCTGTATCGCCCGAAATTTCATCTTTCGTCCAGCCATGCTCAGTCTTGATAGCATTTCCACTTTGATAGGAACGGTCGAGTTCTTGGTGGATTCTCAAAAGAACTTCTACTTTCTGGAGATGAACACCAGGTTGCAAGTGGAGCATCCCGTGACGGAACTCATTACTGGTGATTGCGGTATGCGACTGTGCCAATTCTGTAGCTAAACACGATTCTCCTTTCAAGGTCTCGATTTGGTCCACGAGATGATAAGGGTGGCTGCCGGACACAAACTCTCCGTTCGACAATCCGATATTGGTATTAAAGGTTGGGCGATGGAGTGCAGAGTGTACGCCGAGGTAATCAGGCGATAATGCAAGTAGCAATAGCATTGGCGGTATTTTCCTTAGTGAATTTCAAGACTTGATGGTTTTAGCTATTTCTTTTACGTCATCCTCTAAACTTGTCACATACGAAACTTTTGAAGTATTTATGAAGCAACATTTGCTATTAATTTGGGAATATTGTCAAATTGTGGCAAATAAATCAAAAGTGACCCATAATTTCCAACAGTCTGTTCTTGATTAATCATGGAAACCTAAATTTCAAGTATGATTATTGAAAGCAAAATTCATTACCAGGCAGCTGAAGTAGACACAACCTTGTGCTATAGGCCTACTTGGTTACTGTAGCAGTACAGTGTTATATCATTGAATATTAATGAATCTGAATTGCTCAAGGATCCTTACAAATCCTTCGGATTGCCATCCATCGGTCGCTTGAACCGATATGTCGAGCCATCTCATATCCCCGGTGTCAGAGTGGACAGTGGAATCAAAGAAGGAAGTGAAATTAGCATCTATTACGATCCAATGATATCCAAGGTTTGTTGATAGTACGATGTGGTAGCCTGCGTTGCGATTTTTCTCATTTGATCTCGTATTCAGCTTATCAGTTACGGAAAGACTCGGCAAGATGCCATCGATATTATGTGCGACGCGTTGAACAATTATGTCATTCGTGGAGTCACTCACAATGTACCCCTCTGTTACGAAGTGCTTAAGCATCCGAGATTCGTTTCAGGTTCGTATTCGATGCGATACACTAACTAACCGAAGTGCTGAAGCGACGTGGATATAAATAATGTGTGCTCATCCTTTCTGTGGTGTGTGATGCACAGTGTTTTGATTCAGGGGATATCAGTACCAACTTTCTTGCCGAGGTTTATCCGGACGGATTCAAAGGTAAAAGCTTGTCATTGCCGGAAGAGAACGAGTTAAAGGCGGTCGCGGGCGCTTTCTATGCCTTCCAACAACGAGCACTTCTACAATACACAAATCAGACGAGGTAGTATTACGGATGTAGTGAATGCAAAATGAAATCTTGGGGATTGTACTTGTCAACCATTTGTCAAATATGCCAATGTGTGCTGTTCTTCTTGATGTATTACCATGTATTTTAAGAGATAGACCTCATTGCTTAACCAAGATTTGAGCCGATGGCAGATTTGAGCCGATGGCAGTAACGTTTGACTGGGACTTGGCATAACGAGTCCCGTACACCAATCCGAAACAATCGTCAAATTTTATTTGAGTTTAGGGAGTTCTAGGTACCCCTGTTGGAGTTTAGTAGCGAGTCTATCGTTCGTAGTGTGCCCCTTACCTTATATGTTTTATGAACGACAATCGTATCATTGTATTGTACATGATTTTGAATTTTTTCAAGTGTAATTGATATTATTTACTTAGTCCTAATGTCATGAAGTAAGAATGAACAGTACTCGAATACTCAACTCTGAATCTATCACTCTGGTGCTAGTTTTTACCCAGCCCTACATGGAGGTGGTCAGTAATGACGTGGTTCTACTTTTACGAGTGTTGAAATGGTATTGCATACTTGTACTACTTGAGTGATTATGTTTTTAGACTATTTGCAGTTCTACTAATCATTGCTTTGATGCTGGAGTAGGCTACTTGCTATTAACGCTTTACAATAATGCTTTCGTTAATCCATGTATTTACTGAATTAGGCTTGCGCTAAGAGTGCCATGTCTTGACTTCTGTCTCAGGCTACCTGTTCTTGGAGAAGAATCGTCGAGATGGAATGTACAGATTGAGTTGAATGATCAAACGTGTGACGCATCAGTCGAAATGTTTGACGACAGATTCGAGGTGACGCGGCTTTGAGAATGTGGCCGGAAAAGTGAAAATCTAAAATTTGAGTTTTCTTTTCTTTGATAACTAGGTCACTATGAACAATACTGTTTTGACATTATCAAGAGATTGGAACCTCACCAATCCTGTTCAAACAATTTCTGTGAACAATGGAAAGCCGTTCGCCGTGCAATGTGTGAAGTCCAATGCGAACGGAGAATATGTCATTCAATACCATGGAACAATGGTATGTAATATGCCAGTTATACTGTTCTGCCCTCGTATGTAGTCGAAATGAGACCTTGATATTGAACTTAAGAGTCCTACATGGGTGATGTAAGATTCTATAAGCACTTGCCCGACTGGCTTTGTGTCACACATCGTTATCATAAAATGCTAGATGTTAGCTTCTAGAATGGATTGAATGTAGACCTAATACTTCTGATGAGTCTAGTGCAGTGGGTCTCAACCTTTTTGTCTTCGCGGACCGCTATAGTTTCAGTTCAATTTTAGCTCTACTATCGTGCAACCGTCATCTGTCTTGTAGTCTAGCGATGAACGGAAAAAATGACCATTCTTGAAAATTGCATCATAACCTACTATTTATGTAGTAATTGTGAATACTTTTTTAATTAAATGGAAGTGGATTCTGTAGCTTTATTTCTTGAAATACGCATGTCTCGAAAATCTGAGCTGATACAAAAGAGTGCCGAAAATTCATTTCCACATAGATAGGTGGTGATGAATGTAACATTAACACACCGCTTCTGAATACGTTTGGGTATGATCATGAATATATGACATCAAAATTAAGAAACGATTTTTAGTGAACATATAACATTCATCATATTCATTTCTATCTAGCAGCTCATCTTGAAGTTATTCTGGAATACCGGTTATGCATATCACAGGATAAAAGGGATTTTCGCAAACAATTAATTTTTCAAGACTCGGACAAAACATCTTCAAACAGCGATATGTTTGTATCAGCATAGGTGCCGACTTTTATTTTGCGGCCAGATAAAAACAAGGGAGGGGTTTGAAATTGTTATAAGTTTATCAAATCATCAATTTATTATGGTTCAAGTAAATGCGTAAATGCTCATGCTCATAATACATGGATAGGACAACCTTCATTGTGTTGACGAATTCACGCGCATATGTGCGCGTAAGCTTGCAAGCGAGGCCAGCCGTTAATTAGCGATTCTTCGATCTTGCTCCAATATCAACAATTCACTAATGACCAACACGCGCCCACGAACAATTGAAATACCCAATCTCGGTGACGACAAACAATTTAACAAATTAATACGATTGAAGTCTGCCGTGGAATCTGTTCTGTAATGGCACCGATTTCAGGTGATTCGGGTCTGTCATATCTTTTGATGACTCTGCTTTAACACACATCTGCTGTTTTAGTATTAGCGCTAATCAGTTACGTGCTTTCGAGTCGGTTCGTGGCCAATTGCGCAGATTAAAAGTTATTATTCAATTTCACTCTGTCAAAGTAGAGAGATCAGGCAAATCATGCGAGGCGTGTAGCAGACGCTATAGTTTAGGTCAGCGTAGTTATAACATGCGCCAGTCCTGCTGTAGACTCTATAGTTCAGGCTGGTAACGATATCAGACCTAGCCTGGTGCACCTGATAGTTCATGCATGCCAGCGATTATAGCGTGCATGCCTGCATGCGGGTCGCGCTAAATCAAACAATAGACGATAGCGCACATCAGATGTCAATGACCCATTTCGCATACAATAACGGGCTGCTTAATATCAGCCCGGGGCCTACGTACGTCCCGATCAGCCAGTCGGATTTCATCGTGAAATGGTGCGATTTTAATTATCCAGATGTTATTGCAGCGAGAGCACCACGGGTGCATGCCGCATTGCCGCAACCTTATCAGTAGAAATATAAATACCGATGGTTTGGAATTCGATCAGCGATATGGTTGCGCACGATAGAGTCCGTCCAGCAATGATGTTTATTGAAACATAGAACGTTCCGTCTCAAACTAATCAAATAAATTCAGAATTTGCGACACCGAAAATCTCCTGTTGCGGCAATATTTGACAAGGCAATTCAACGCCGTGAACTGTACAATGCGCAGTATTGATAACAAATCAAACACTGACAAGTGATATCGAGGGAATACGAGTGTCTAAAGCAGACAAGAATAGATAAATAGCAAACAAGAAAGCGCACATCTAATCAGTAATTCCCCCACTTGCGTACAGCACAATGGGGTTCTGAGTCTGACATAGCGACTATTGCTTGCTCATTATGACGACGGTTGAGCTGCATTGCTGCATTTCCCCATAAAGTTAGAAAAGCCTTGTTAGAGTAATGAATATTCGAATGACTTTCTATTCGCAGGCATACATACACAAACACTCTGTCCTATTTTGCGATCCAATGGAGAAGACTAACTCGAGAATCATTTTGTAAACGAATATGCGCGAAAATACATTTTAATTGAGAGAAATAGAACGTGAATTCACTCGTCTGGTCGAGAGAGGAGATGGTGTTTCTCAGCGCGAGCGTGTCGAAATCGATGTCGTAAACGAGGTTGCTTCGATTGTATGATTACTAATCACGGATTACAATTTATTGGGGCGTTTTTAGCACTAGTTCGTCGTTGACGACGTAACTGCGTATTCAATTATTCGCGCGCGTATCGGTAATTGTAAATGTTGACATTTATGCGATATTACGGACTCGCAAATTGACAGCGCAGACGGCGGGCGTGCAAGCATATTGTATGAGGTGACCGCCACCCCATATTTGTATAATATTTCATCTCAGACGGATATCATGTTTGTGTTAGTTATGAAGTTTTAGCACTTATGCGGCGATGTCTCGTGATCTCTCTAATTTAAAAAATACAAAATTAGGTTATCAATCATTTTTCAAATTGAAAGGTTTCGCGGGCCCCCTAAAATGCTGAGAACCACTGGTCTAGTATGTCAAGAATGTGGCTTTACCACTGGGCGACATTCACGTATAGCAACAAATTCAAACTTATAGCACTAGTTCGATTGAGTTATTTGATCTCCTATTTTGTAAGTTTCCATTATATCAGTTTCGTTCCTTTCCTTTTCTCAGTTTGAACTGAAAGTCCTCAGTGCGACTGCTGCTAGAATGACGGAATTCATGCCGGAAAAGGTAAAAGAAGACGAGACAACGATGCTGCGATCTCCTATGCCAGGTATCGAAACATACTGCGACGATTTTAAGGGTCGAAAGCCTTCCTTCATCTTCTGTCTTTTAGGTACCATTTTGTCTGTAAACTGTAACGTTGGTGACACGGTTGCGGCAGGCCAAGAGATATGTGTCGTGGAAGCGATGAAGATGCAGAATAGCCTGACATGTGCCCGAGACGGAAAAATCAAGCTGATTCATTGTAAAGCCGGTGATAGTATTGGGGAAGGAGACTTGATTGTAGAGTTGGAATAACATATTTTCTGCACACCTCGTCTTATTTTGCTATCTCAAAGTTCAATATCTACCGTGGTTACCGCTGGATTTCGGCCTATTTCCCGCTCGTATGTGCCTGTTTCCTGCTATTTCATTATTGGGATAGCGAGGTATTTTTCTCGATTCGAGTTCTCGGAATCGCGCTACGCACAAGTCTTGAATTGATCACTGTTCCTTTATTTATTGATCCAACTTGACGAGTCGAATAGCCTACCTCGCCTGACGAGTCGAATAGCCTACCTCGCTTATTTCCGCGAAAAGAAAGACCGTCTTGGCGGATTTCATTATGCTATTGTGTTAAGTGATTGTGTTCCTCAGTGTGGCGTTGCTATGAAATTGGTTACTAATATGGCTGAACGGCTGCAATAAAATATATGAATTGTAACAACTCGGTTATTGCCAGGTTCGAAGAGGAAGAAGATTGCTTGGTGCACTTATATCCATTGATGGGTTCTGCTTGTATGTAGTTTTTATTTGTGTCACCGTTGAGGTGTTTATACTACGAGTACCGGTAAAATAACCGGCTTATGAGTGACACCATGGAAAACTGAATGGGATAGAACGGTTACTGCGTGGCCTGTCAATCAGATACAAAGCAAAAGCAAAGTACAATGAGAGATTTTTCAACAGACACATAAAGGACACTCGAAAAACATGGTCAGGACTTAACTCTCTCCTACATCGAAAAAAAGGCCATAAACTCTCTCCTACATCGAAAAAAAGGCCATAAGTCTGTTTCGGAAATTGTGAATTCGGATACCGGAAACAAACTTTCAGACCCGGCGGCCATCGCGAATCACTTCAATGAATATTTTTGTAACGTAGGCCCAAGTATTGCTTCTTCTATTACAAAACCTGTGTCGGCCAGGTCAGAGGTGAGATCGATATCCCAGTCAATTGTGCTTGAACCTATGACCAAATACGAAGTAGAAGTAGCCATCCACAAACTGAAATCGCACAAGGCCGACGGCTATGACCAAATCCCATCATGGTTTTTAAAAATGATAAGCCTGCATATCGGTCAATATATGGCCCATTTTTTCAACTTCATGATAGAAAATGGAGTCTACCCAAGCTATCTAAAAAAAGCCAGAGTAGTCCCTGTACACAAAGCTGGGGATAGAACTAATGTCACCAATTACCGTCCGATATCCGTTCTCCCATGCATCGGGATTGTATTCGAAAAGTTGCTCCTCTCCCGCCTGTCCTCATTCCTCGCCAAAATGTCTGTCATTTCCCCTCAACAATTTGGCTTCCGAAACAAACACCAAACCGCTCATGCCCTCCTAACAGTGGCCGAACAGTACTATGATATCTCAGAGAAGCGAAATGTGGGATGTAGCATTTTTCTCGACCTAAAAAAAGCGTTTGACTGCGTAGATCATAAAATTCTCATCTCGAAATTGGCGCGTTACGGACTTCGGGGACCACAACTTGAGCTCATGAAAAGTTACCTCACTGGACGCCAACAAATGGTTGCGATCTCAGACACCTCGTCCTCTCCTCACCCGGTGACCTGTGGTGTGCCCAGGGCTCAGTACTTGGACCGGTCCTTTTCACCTTATATGTCAACGACATTTTTGAAACCTCCTCATTGAACACCACACTGTTCGCTGATGATACTCACCTCCTCTCTTCCGCATCTTCGACGGCAGAGCTGGATGCCCTGACTGGTGACCAAATGCCCAAAGTCCATGAGTGGACGGCCCAGAACAACCTTTGCATAAACGCCTCGAAATCGCAATTGCTGACAGTAAATTCAAAAAATAACCTAACCGTTAATATCGCTGGTCAGCCCGTTTCCAACACAGATAATGCCAAATATCTCGGAGTTTTACTGGACTCGAACATGTCCTGGAAGAGTCATATTCAGTCCCTAGAAACTAAATTATCACCGAAGTGCGGCCTGTTCTACAGCCTTGGGCGCTTCATGCCAGCATGGGTTCTTCTGATACTCTTTAAATCCTTAATCCAATCGAAGTTACATTATGGCATCCTCTGTTGGGGGGCTGCCAGTATAACTGCACTCAAGGCACTGCAGAAACTACAGCATAAAGTACTCCGAATCATAGCTAGGGCCCCAAAAGGGCCTGGCTGCCCATCCAATAAGTCGCTGCTGAAGAGATTCGGCGTCCTAAACATAGAAGATATGCGGAAACTAGAAATCGCCAAGTTTATGTATCAGTTTCACTGCGGTCGTTGCCCCGAATATTTCAATGACTTCTTTATGTTATGTTCTTGATCTTGTTCGAACAATAACTCAATACGACGAGGTTGCAATATGAAATCAGTATATATTAACAGCAGAATAACTTTAAGACAGGCGACACGATCCAGAGTGCAGTTAAATGAAAGACCACGAGACAACAGAACACAGGGTATAAATACAAGCACGACACACAAGGAAATAATGATTGGAGTTAATTACTAGTCCTATAGAAATTAGGAGTTGAACAGCACTGAACGTAAATGCACGAACATAACAGTCCTCCCCTGTAAGTTAAAGGGATGCCCACATTTACGTAGGTCTATAGAAATCCGGGGGTTTCCTATTCCTAAGAGGATAACGTCTACCCGACATACGGGCAGGACTAGCTGCAGGACCTTGTGCCCTGTTCCTAACCAATGGTTGCTCAGCTTGTGACCGTTGAGGCTGAGCAACTTCCTGTGTGGCTGTATTATTGCCAGCTGAAATCAAGCGTGGTTGGAGTTGGTTCTTGTGCCTCCTCCAATACCCATGATCTGTTTTTATAATGTACACAACACGTCCCAGTATTTCCGTCACCACGCCAGCAACCCACTTTGGTCCGCGTCGGTAACTGCGAGCGTAAACCAAGGAACCAATCTCGAAATGAGTGACTGATTGTCGAGGCGTAACGGGTTTCGATTTATCGAAGGGCGAGCACAAACTTAACAAATTGCGCGGCTGCCGACCATGTAAAATCTCGGCAGGCGTTTTCCAGTCTATGCCCGGGTGCGGTGCACATCGTACGTAGCGAGAAGTGTTTGGAGCGCGAAGTTGAGATCTTTTCCCCCGTCGCAATTTTTTATCAATCCAGCTTTTAAAGTCTGGACGAAACGCTCCGCTTCCCCGTTCGAGGCAGGGTGAAAAGACGGTGATACGATATGGCTGATTGCCAAATTAGAACAAAACGTATCGAATTCATTCGATGTGAATTGCGGCCCGCCATCCGTGACAATTGTTACGGGCAAGCCTTCAATTGAGAAGACTTCCCGCAAAGCGTTGACCACACACAAGGTTGTGGTAGAACCGACTTTCATTACTTTGACGAAAGGATATTTCGAATGCGCATCGACGATGACCAGAAACATTTTATTGTTCATTGGACCTGCGAAATCCAAGTGAATTCGTTCAAAGCTTTCAGAAGTTTTTGGCCATTCGCGATACTGACGATCAGGCGCTTTCATTACCTTACGGCAAGCGTCGCAACTCTTAACGAGATTTTCAATGTCGCGATTAATGGAAGGCCATGCGATGTAACGTCGAGCCATCTGCTTCATTTTCGCGATACCCCAATGTCCTTCGTGCAACAATGATAAGACTCGCGAGCGAAGTGACTGCGGAATGACTACGCGCTGAAAACCATCAATATTGAGCATGACTATGTCTTCGTGCAGAGAAAGCGAATGTTTGCGAGTCGAAAACCAAGAAAAATCATCAATGTGCGTCTTTGGATTCCAATTACCATGAGTGACAGATAATTTTACTAGTTTCATGGTTTTGTCCTTCAGCGTCGCATCGCGAATTTCATTGCGAGTTAACGGTAAGCCATCGAATGCCATATTAATAGCGTGAACGATCTCCGCGTTTTCACGAATTTCCAGTTCATCAAACTCAGGGTCTGGACCCTTTGGTAGGCGAGATAAACCGTCGGCGTTTCCGTGCTGATCAGTCGGTTTATAGCGAATATCGTATTGATAAGCCATGAGCGTCAGTGCCCATCGCTGTAAGCGTTGCGCTGTAATCACGGGAATTTTCTTGTCTGGCGAGAAAATAGCTAAAAGCGGTTTGTGGTCCGTTACGAGCGTAAATTTTCTACCATACAAGAACTGACGAAATTTAGTGACTCCGTAAATGATTGACAGAGCTTCCTTCTCTATTTGAGAGTAGGATTTTTGCGAATCAGAAAGTGTTTTCGACGCGTGCGCGATGGGTCTCTCTTCGCCATTGTGCTCGATTGAGAGGACAGCGCCGATTCCGAATTGAGAAGCATCAGTTGACAAAATGAGCTGCTTGTTTACATCATAATGAGCTAACTGCGTAGCGTCGATTACGTCGTTTTTGAGAATGCGAAAAGCTGCGTCACAGTCCATATTCCAAATGAATTTTGCGTCTTTTTGAAGAAGGCGATACAACGAAGCGGCTTTATTCGTGAAATTAGGAATAAACGCGCGATAATAATCGACTTTGCCCAGGAATGCCTGTAGCTGGCGAACATCCTGAGGTTTAGGCAACTGTTTGATTGCTTCAACGGATTTGTTAGACGGGCGTTTGCCGTTCTTGTCGATTATATGACCAAGGTACTCGATACTACTTTTGAAAAATTCACATTTACCGAAGTTGACGGTGAAACCGTATTCGGTGAGGCGGTCAAAGAGTAGCGATAAGTTGCGAAAATGATCGCGTTCATCAATGCCAGTAACGATTATGTCATCGATAAAACTAGCAACACCGGGTAAGCCGGCGATCATGGCATCAATACAACGTTGAAAATTTGCGGGACTAGATGCGACTCCGAAACACATGCGTCGATAACGCAATAGACCAAATTGCGTGTTGATGACACACAAATTCTTCGCATCATCATCTAATTCTAGCTGAAAATAAGCATCGGCAAGATCAATTTTCGTGAATATACAACCACCCTGTAACTTGTGAAGAATTTCATCCAAGGAGGGCAGGGGATGTTGATCTACCTGAATTTGTTGATTCAATGCTTTGAAGTCACCACAAATGCGTACTGATCCATTTGATTTAGTGACGGCAACAATTGGTGCTGCCCAATCACTGTAATTGATTGGTTCGAGAATACCTTGATTGACTGATCTATTCAATTCGGTTTGAACAGTGATTTGCCTTGCAAACGGCAAAGGACGTGGCTTGTTAAATACGGGCTTGGCATTAGGTTTCAGGTGAATGGTCACTTTTGTCTTGGTGCATCGCCCTAATACATTTGAGAAAACGGAGGGAAATTTGGACTGAAAAGATGCCAATTTGTCGTTCGAATCAGAAATGTCAATAGAATTACATGATTGCGATTTGACCATCTGCGAGGAAATTGCATCCAAAGCAGACGTTCCCTTAGCGGTCATGGAGAAAGCATCGCTCCAATCGAGACCAAACATGTTTTGCCCACGGTGTTCGTCCAGAACTACCAATTTTAAGCCAACTCGAACGTCCGAACCCACCTGCACGGTTACAGTGCAAATACCTTTCACTTTCAGTGGCTTGTCGCCATACGCTACGAAAGAGCAATGGTATGCTGAGAGTTTCGGAGAGCCCAAAGTTCTATACCCAGTCAATCCCACCATGGCGGAGGGTGCACCAGTGTCCCTCTGTGTCGGCAACGGAATGCTGTTGATGCTGGAGTTGATCCAGAGCTGGTTTCCCACGCGTCGACATAGTTGATCGATGTCGAAGGAGAGGAGTGGCACTGAGCAGAAATTGACGGATGTGACCTGTTGCGTGATACTAGGTTTGGTAGACATCAGACATGGGGTAATCGCGATTAGTAATCGTAATCGATTACGACGATTACAGCATTTTGAAGTAATCGTAATCGCAATCGATTACATTCGAAAAAAATCCGAAGTAATCGTAATCGTAATCGACTACTTCCCATATCTAATCGATTTCTTTGTGAAAGAACGATTACTTTTTGTTTGTACAAGGACTACGACATAAACTGAATATTCGTGAACAAGAATGAGATAATATACCACGTTAGCGATAGCACAAACGTCTGATTTTCAAACGCCACTACTCATTGTTACGTCAGAAGTATTATCCCCGCTCGTCATTGCGTAAGTATCCACACATAGTAAACAGACATGCGATGGACATTGTAGTGTGATTGTAAGAACACCCCCGTGATGTATATCAGGTTATCAATAGATTCAATACACTACAGAAGCCCCTACCTCGCAGCAGGATATTGATCACCACTCTGCCTATAGTTTCAAATAGTAATTTCATCATCATTGGTTTATGTATTGAGGTTTGGTTGTGCCCAGTTAAACGCAGTTTCAACGTTGCTGCTTGGCGAGCAGTAGGCCTACGTGCGCACGTACACCTGACAAAAATTCGAAATTTTGTACTCGTCGAATAAAACATTGCAGTTTCCACAGCGAAGCATTACAAATAAACAGTTGCTAGTGGTGATATATATCATAACCGAGCCGTGCTTAGCCGTTTCTCGTAACAGCAGCTCGCAGTATCCGTATTAAGTTGAAGGCAGAATTTTCATGTTCACTATATCTTATTCTCATATAACTACTTGAAACGGGCGCCAATCGTTATTTCACAGTTCGTTGCTCAGCATTTAGACCTGTCGCCATAACCATCCGCTTATATAGCCTGACATGTTAGCGTGGGTTGTAGCTAGAATCAGAACCAACAGCAATTCGTCCCCCAGTCCAACAGTTGGTCAATTTTCAAAACTGAATTTCGTCAATAATATTGGTCATTGCATTTGATTACTATTCATTTTTAACCTCTCTCAGCCCCGAGTGTCAGATTTACTTGTAGAGCTGGGGCACTTAATTCCTAATTATAGCATCTGGTATGTTGTTATAATTACTCTATTGTAGCCTATGTTGTTAATTCGTGACCTCCAGTCTGTTGATTAATCAACAGATATTGTACTCGCCCAAACATAGCAGACTAAAAGAATATCTTTCGTGAGACGCACACGCAAATGGTCATGGCTTTATTCCTATGTGGATGCGCCGGGTGGCATTTGTATTGTGGGCTCAGATTGGAAGGACAGGGCTATTATTAGTCACGTCCACCCAGCGCGGCTATTGACAATGGAGGAATACCTTAAGTTTCGGCCAAGGTATTTCTTTGGTATCACATCCTGCGGAGTTGCGTGTTTGGCTGAAACTGCATATGTCTTTTGGTGTGTTGTGGGATCGTGGCGCGGTAATGACCAGCTCCGAAATGCCTGTTCCCATAAAATAGCCTATGCATGTTTTTTTAAGGGGAGAGGTATGCATTTCAAACCCAGCTATCTACTGCAGCAGGGGTCACCAACCGTTTTGAAACAAAAAGCTACTTCTTGTGTAGAGTGTACTGATTATTGCGACGACGACGGGTTACCACTTACTCCCACCGTTTATCCGTGCTCAGTTGGATTTCTTCACTTAGACTCTAAGACCTAAGTGAAGAAATCCAACTGAGCACGGAGGAGCTGGTGTGAGTCCCGGCGAGTGAGCGTTTTATGTTCTTTTTAAAGGGTGCGCCGAAGCGCCAATATCCGCGTCGAGACTCGGGAATATTAACTATAGATTGCCGTTGAGCCGCCGCGTGGGCGAAGACGAGCAATGCCCCGAGCGACTGCGTTCGTATGTTTCTTGGGGTCAGCCGACTCATGTTCAACTGCTGCTCATATGAAACCAGCTTCAACTTTCAAATCTTTCATTTGGATATTTGCTACAGCGACCGCGGGCGACTCATTTGGTCCGCGTTGGTGACCCCTGTACTAGAGACATTTGAATCGCGAAGCTCGAAGAACATTTTCAAGAATCAATTGAATTCTAGAAAATACTCTATAATTTATGTTGATTTACGAAATACTTTTGAGTCCCCTTCGAGCACGCTCCCCACCCTATTAAGGAATTTGGGGTGCGGCAGGTAAAAACCTGGCAATAATGCAAATCGTTGGGTGCGATAAATCATCCCAATAAAGTTGGGCAATCGGTATATTACGACGTAATAAGCAAATGACGCATGATGTATGAAGAGAGTTGATATCTCATCATTAAGCCTTTTCATCGCAATCCTTGTGTATTGTCTTCCAATATATCCTTTAGGATTATAGTCCTAAGAAGCAAAACAAATGTAATCGTGAGTAATCGTGATTACTTTTCCAATGTAATCGTAATCGTAATCGACTACTTCGTGATTTTGGTGTAATCGTAATCGTAATCGCGTGTATCTGAAGTAATCGTAATCGCAATCGATTACATTCATGAAGTAATCACCCCATGTCTGGTAGACATGCACACAGGTTTGATATGACCTTTACGACCATATTTCTGACATACTGAATGTCGATATTGACAGTCTTTTCTCTGGTGATCGATGAAACAGCGGCTGCAGGATTTCAGTCTTTCCGGGAAGTTGCCTTGGTTGGATTTGGAAGGTTTTTTCCCTTTCTGATGTCATTTTGTTGACGATGGAAGTGACTTTACCGCTACTCTCGCCCTGGATAACCCTATCAGTTTCCAGCGTTCTCACGCGTGTTGCGGCTACTTTGAGAACGTCGTCAAGGAATGGATTGGTTTGTGTTAGACAATGCCGTCTCACATCCGCGTGCGGCGTTTCTTTAATGATGAGATCGCGCATTAGCTCATCAACGTAGCTTTGATCACAGCCTTCTCTTGAGCATGTGAAGTTGCAATCCTTGGAGATTCCGCGTAGAGTTGCGACCCAATCGGCGTACGATTGCCCCGGCTGCATTTTGCAATTGTAAAATTCGTACCTGGCTGCTTGCACATGAATGGAGTCTTTGAAGTGTGTAGACAACTTCTCAGTCAACGCGTCGAAGGATTGTGCACTGACATCAGCAGCACCAAACAAATTACGTAGGAGCGAGTACGTTTCAGGTCCGACCCATGAGAGTAGACACGCTCTTTTCTTCTCCGTGTTGGAAATGCCGTAAATTGCAAGGTGATGGTTGAATCGTTGCAGATATTGGTCCCATTTCTCCTTTGATTTTACAAACGAATCAAACTTGGGAGCGGTAGCTTCTGATGTTGACGTACCGGGACTCAACCTCTGTGCTAATTGCGATATGGCTTCCTCATGCTGCAGCTTTTGCTGTGCCATATCTTCCTTGTGCTGCGCCATCTCCTCTTTGTGCTGTGCGCGTTGTTGGTCCAAATCTTCTCTGTGCCGGGCATTTTGCTGCTCCAGCTGTGCCTGTTGTTGCTTCAGCTCTTCTTTACGCTGTGCTTTTTGATTTGCCATGGTTTCCTCATGCTGCTTTTGTTGCTTCGCCATCATTTCCTGCTGCTTCTCCAGAAGCTTCAATATACTTGCTTCCATGATATATACAGTATTCGTCGCAGAAATAACTTTGAATCCGACTTCTGACACCAATTGTTATGTTCTTGATCTTGTTCGAACAATAACTCAATACGACGAGGTTGCAATATGAAATCAGTATATATTAACAGCAGAACAACTACAAGACAGGCGACACGATCCAGAGTTCAGTTAAATGAAAGACCACGAGAACAGAACACAAAGGGTATAAATACAAGCGCGACACACGAGGAAATAATGATTGGCGGTAATTACTAGTCGTATAGAAATTAGGAGTTGAACAACACTGAACGTAAATGCACGAACATAACAAATTACACGATTGAAAGACAAAGCTGGCAATGTTATAGAAGACAGGAATGAAATTTTAAACATTGTTCAGGAATTTTATGAAAACCTATGGAGCGACAAAAATGTTGGTGAAGAAGATCTCCAACAGCAAATAACTGAATCCATAGTAAATACCCTAGCACCTGATAAAGGGGAACTTCACGATAGCCCTATTTCAGAATCAGAATTAGAAATAGCAATCAAAACTTTACAGACACACAAGACCCCGGGTCCAGATGGTATATCCATCGAGTTTTACAAAGCCTTCTTCTACCTAGTCAAAAACGACATGTTACAGCTTTACAACAACGCTTTACTCTTCGGCAACACTGCTCAATCGTGGAGTGAATCGATAGTAAGTCTCATCTTTAAGAAAGGGGATCCCGAAGAATTGAAGAACTGGAGGCCCATGTCCCTGACAAACGTTGATTATAAGATCCTCACAAAGATCCTTGTAAATAGGAGGAAAAATGATCTAAACGACGTCATTTCAACGCCACAAAAGTGTGCGATAGAAAAGAGACAGATATCTGATATATTGAGAAACATCGAGGCCGTGATAAACTACATTATTGAAAAGCAAACACCTTTAATAATAGCAAACTTTGATCAGGAGAAGGCTTTCGACAGAGTGCCACAACAATTTATTTTCGAGATCATGAGAAAACTTAATTTTGGAAAGAAATTGAGGGAACTTATTCAAAAAATATACCAAAGTGCCTCAAGTAAGGTTGACGTTAATGGTAGCTACACCGAAGATATTAGACTTAAAAGAGGACTCCGGCAAGGCTGTCCCCTAAGTATGTGCCTTTACGCACTTACAGCTGAACCTTTCACGCAAAGGATCCTAAGAAATGAAAAAATAAAAAAAAACTTTAAAGTTGGACAGTTCCAGCTTAAGATACTACAATACGCAGATGACTTGACGATCATCACCACCGACTTGGAATCCATACAGCATACAGTTGACGATTTCACATATCTTGAAAAAGCAACTGGGCAAAAACTGAATAAACAAAAAACTGAAATACTCAGCCTTCACTACAAAGCCTACTCGACAAGGGAAAATAAATTACAGAAAAATATCAAGCCAACTATCAAAATATGGGGACAGTACTTAGGCGAAGAACAAATTAAAATAACATGGGGCGGGGTTACCAGGAAAATAGAAAAAGCACTCTATAGTAACAATCAACGTGCGCTTACCTGGTATGGGAAAAACACAATCATAAACTCGACGATATCTAGTCTAATCACCTACCATGCGAGATCCATCCCCCCTTCAGCTGAGACAACCGCCAAGCTAACAAAACTAGTCTTTCAATATCTATGGAGCCCGGAAAAAATTTAAATAATAAAACGAAACAAATTAATCAGGGAAACACAAGAAGGTGGAATTGATACACTGCACGTTCCAAGTAAGATCAAAGCGTGCAACATGGAAGTCATCGCGAAGATGTCGAACCTTGACAAACCTATGGAAATCTGGCACTACTATACTCTTTACGAATTAGGACCGACGATAAGAAAATGGAATCCAAAACTCTTCACGAATAGTATGCCGCATAGAACCCACTTGAATGGCAAATGGAAAAAGATCATTAATACAGCAAAGGAACTAAATTGGAAAGTGGAAGATTGGCAAGATGTAAATATGAAAGCAATGTACATAGCAGTCAAAAGATTGCATGAAAGCAAGACCGAGAAACCGAATGCAGAGATCTCGTGGAAAGAAATATACATGAAAGATAAAGCCTTAAACAAAATCGTGAAGAATAAAGAGAGAGTCATATCTTTTAGAATAGCACACGATGGCTACTTATTCGGAATGCAAAGAATACAGAAAAACATAATGATGCATAAAAATGGGACGTATGCCCTGACGAAATGCCGTCAATGTGGCTCCCAAAACGAAAATATTATGCACATAATGTACTACTGTAAATCATCAAGAAAAATCCTAAGGAACCTGGAAAGACTCATCTTCGATGCAACAAGCTGTCAAACGGATCTTGATGAAAATAAAAATACTATGTATTGGCGCGAAAAATAACACAGACGCAGTGACGTTCATCCTAGGCCTATACAAAGGAAAAGTCATACGAAATAGGATGAAATTTGAGATGGAAAATAGAATGGAAGATGATGCCGGTATCTATGTACTTAGAACCTGCAGATCCATATACAAAACTGCCATGAGGAGACTCGGCACCCAAGAAGTACTAACAACGTCCTTACAGTCTCTAAAAGCCTTCTTGGAAAGGAATAACACGAGACCTTAAGTAACTTGCAACCTGCTCACAACGAGTTACGAAAAAAAAATCGTTAAGTTAACTTTTAAATGACTGATTGTTCCAAAAAAAACAATGAAAAAAAAAACAAAAATGAAAAAAAATATAAAACCAATGTAATAAAGACCCCGAGCTGGAGGTAGCCCTATAGAGAGGGCTGCTGAACGCCGGCGGATACGGAGAGCCGTAAAAAAAAATTACTGGACCCTGGGCGGTGCGAAACCCTGGTGGTCCAGCCATAATACTATCCAATCACTGTCTCGTGAACCCAGGAAGAGTATGGTCGTCAGGCCTTCATATTCCGACCCCGGGGATGCGGCCTGTAGTTCACGGCTGTTCTCCCTATACATAACCATGGTGGCGAGGGCAATCTTGTGGCCGCAGACTCAAGCCCCTCTAAGCCTGATTATGCAGACTCGCTGCACCTTCCGCTATGAGAGAAAAAAGAAGGTAAAATGCGAGTAAACCGCGACGGGAAATCTGTGTCCCATGACACAGACGACCCAATACGGGGGGAGGTTTACTGCGGTTCCTCCGGACCCCCTAAAAAAAAGAAAAAAAAGCAACAACAAAATGACGTTTCTTCATAAATAAATCGTACTATTTATGTAGAAATTGTATAGACTTTTATTATTTCGAAGCTAACTTTGCAGCTTTGCTTCCTGACGAGTCGCGATTTTTAGGTGAATCGACTTGTCACGAGTCATTTTCTTAAAAATGAAAAATGACTCGACTCGAGTCAATTTGTGTATTGACTCGACTTGTACTCGAGTCATTGCGCATGAATCGGACCAACTCATATGACTCGAGACTGGGTCGACCAAGACCGGGATTTCATCGTAATTCCGAAAAATAGCAGAGTTATATCCAGAGGTGGTCAAAGTAGTCAAGAAGGCTACTCTAGTAGTAGTATAAGTAGCGAACCAAAAATTTACTTAAGTACGAGAAGAAGTACTCTTTTTGAAAGCAACCTAAAACTACCTGAAGTAGAAGTAGAATTTCCTGGCTTAAAATCTACCCAAGTAAGTAAGTAGTTTTTAAAACGGTCATAATACGTTCGCATGGACTGACAAAGGCCGCAAATTGAGCTATACAGAGGGTGCAGAGAGCTTGATTCATATTGATGCATCACATTCGTACGCATCCTTGGGTGCAAAAGATATCGCGATGGACACTAACCTTTGTATACCCGAACACCTCGTTTTAGAAAACGTCATGGTGCGGCGCCCTCACCCATATTATAAGGCCCATAGTTTAGTCGAAGAGCAATACAAAGAAGCTGTAGCGGTGCGAGATTAGTATACAACAATCAAAATTATAACGGATCATCAAAATGCCATACCATAGTGTAATTTTATTTCCGGAAAATAGAGAAATTGCTACACTTGCTTCTAAACTTCAACATGTAGGTTCTCCAGATCCAGACAAAGGAACTGAAACTAATGATACTGCGAACTAAAAGAGAAATACAAACGCCACTTCTGAAAAGCGGAAAATGTGTTACATGCCTCTTGTCCAGATAGCTTCAATAGTGGTCTGCTAAAACAGGTCTCACGATCAAAAAGTCACAGACCACTTTTCCAGATTAGGACACGCCATGCTAGCCTGATAGATTACGATGTGATAGGTAAATGCTGGATTGTGAAACTACTAGTTTCAAATGTTACGATGAGCCATAATTACTGTGATTAACTATTCCAAATGGACGACAATGCGGTGTGGGTAAAGGGAGTCACGCCGCTACCGCTACCCAAATTATAAACTATTCACGAATACTTTCGTGAAAACATAGTCTACTTGTCACACCATATCTACTTTGCGCGAAGAAAATTCTGGGCTTTACGTCACTTTTATGAAAATAAATGTTGGTAATCTATGAAAACAGCCCCGAAATGATGAACGATCTATCTTCACCTGATCCGTCGAGGCTTGAGATATATCTTCAATCGAATTAAATATATTTCACAGAAGCAGATAATCTGTTCTTACAGCAGCAAGTAGCATCCAGCGTAGACAACACATGCAAATTAACAGCAAACGCTAGCGAACACACAAATGCATTTATACACTACGTCTTAACCTAACAATCAAATAATCATTGACCCAATCACCAAATGAGAGGAACAGAAATAGGAAATGAGAGTTCACAGGTCATGAGCAATTAAAGCTTCCTCAGTCTCTCTTTCCAATCGGAGGATTATACTACTTCTACTTGACAAACTGAAAATAGCGAAAAGTAAGTAAGTAAATCACAAAATATTACGAAGTAGAAGTAGCGGAAATTATATTTACTTGATTAAATAACACAAGTAGTGTAAAACTACTTGAGTACTTCGAAAAAGTAGAAGTACTTCGTTACTGACCGCCTCTGGTTATATCTCACTATTATTATTTCGTCTATCAGTGCTGCGTAGGCTACTTGAAAATGCTACTAGAAACTGTTGAAAGTGAGGAAAATTAGTATAATATGAGTGCGAAGCATTCGATATCACCGAGCGGAGCCCGCGGGCCGTATGTTGCCCGCCCCTGCTCTGCTGTGTGACTTTATTGGACTAAGACTTGATTCGGTAGTGAATTGAAAATGACTCGACTTGACTCGAGTCAAAACTATAAAAGTGAAATTGGCTTGTGACTTATTGGTTACAACCCTGGGCTAATGTAATATTAACGTGTAACGCATCTGACGGCCCCATAGTGAAGAAACATATTTTTAATGGACATACCACGTCCAGCCTAGTCATTTTTATTGCTGAATGGATACGTTATTCGCGCATATATACAAGGAATAAATCGTATTTAATGAATATATTTTATCGACAGCAATATGTCACTTCAGAGTCATTTCTCGCCGATAATGACAATGCAATGTGGATTTGAGAACAGCATTGTCATACAGGCGCCGCCATGTCTGCTTCTCCCTGATCAACTAAATCACGGTGCAATTAAGATTTCAAGGCGTTTGATGAGCCCGGTACCCAAAATTTACCAAGATTTCAATTCATTAGGGTTGAGTACATCGTAGATGCCGATAATGAAGTCTTCTCGCTTCGACGAACTTACGCGTAAGCTCCACTCTCGCACGCTGCGCAGTGCGCACACCGATATAATAACATACAATCACTAAAATTTGACGTTTAGGCAAGTAGTGGGGGATCTCGGCAGACTGGGGCCGCGGGCCACATTATCAAGTAAGACGGGAAACTGTCCGCGAGCCGGACAAAATCTCTTCGCGGGCCGCATCTGGCCCGCGTGCCGTATGTAACCCGTCCTTATATTATGGACTGTCCTAGATAACAATCTGCTTCCTATCTCATTTTGCTCGCGGAAGCTACAGAGTAGACGTACACGGCACCTCACCACCGTGAACTAAACCTCACCAAAACAGATTCTGTAAAACCATCACCAGGAATTAGATTCGTATCATGGCTAGTTTAAGCAAAAATGACACCCGAAATATCAATAATATAGGTGCTAGAAAAGGTACTATACTTATGATATTGAAGTATTTGAAAGTATGGAATATGTATCAAGTATGGTATGGAACAATGCTGGTATGGTATGGAAAATTGCAAGTATGGTATGGAGAGAGTAAGGCGAGTATGGAGTATGGAAAATTGTCGTTCCATACCATACCATACCATGCCCTGGGCATATCAGACTTATTGATACTCGACTTTGATAACGATATTACTACCCTAATCAGTTGGTGGTAATCTTGAAACTTGCTGCAGTGTTAGATGACATCATCAAGATATAGAATTTGAAATCTAGTCGCTCATCTGGGTATGCAACACAATCAAAATCCACATATACCGATACTGGCTCTTGCGAAAAATCTGTTACGCGCTAGGCTGCGCGCGCCGATTAACTCGACTTCGATAACGAAATTACCACCCTACTCAGTTAGTAGTAATCTTGAAACTTGCTGTAGTGTTAGATGACATCATCAAGATATAGAATTCGGAAGCTAGTCGCTCAACTCAGTATTCAACACAATCAAAAGCAACATAGACCGATATCGGCTTTTGCGTAAAACCCGTTATTGGCTAGGCTGTGCGAACCGATATACTCGACATCGATAACGAAAATAATAAGTCCAGCTGTGTAGTAACAACCTTGAAACTTCGCACAGAGTTAGAACACATAATTCGAATAATATATACAAAATCTCGTCATATCTCCCGCTATGAAACACTCTCAAAATCGACACAGAGCAAGACCTGCTTTTGCATAAAAATCTGTTACGTAATAGGTAGGCTAGATGTCATATCAACGCACGTCGCACACAGATTGTATATTCGACTACTTCATGAACGGAATTACCACCCTGTCATAGTGTCAACCTTGAGACTTCGCACGCAGTCAGATCACGTATAATTAAAACACGCCATATACCTAAATTGGCCGTATGGAACACCGCCAAACTCTGGACCGGGCAATACCGACGGTGCCAGTGGCGTAAAATCTATTATGCGATAGCGCACTTTGCGCACACCCATACAATATACAAATACACGCAACTTCGAAAACGAAATTACTATACCTACCATTCGAGTAATAACTTGAAATCTGGCGGTGTTGCTTGCAGAGAGACATAACGAGATTTCGTATGTAATATCCAGATTAATTCTTTTCCCTCTGTACGAAGTGTGATGTCAAATTTCTTACTTCAGAAATAGGGCAGTAGGCCTAATTTTGTTATTGAAGTCGAGTGTATATGAATTATAGAGGTGTGCGCTGATATAACATCCAGCCTATACCTGCGGAACATATTTTACGCAAAAGCCGGTATTGCTATATAGATTTCGAAGGTGTTTCCATAGCGGAAGATATGACGATATTTCGTATCTATTATTCTGATTATGCGTTCTAACTCTGTGCGAAGTTTGAATGCTGTTCCTACTGCCGTGATATTAGGTTTCTGGGAGTAGAAGTATAGCTAACCAAAGTAATATAGGTTTAGCTGGCTGACTACTTAACCTGGAATCCTGTATCCTGGTGAGATCTTCTGAAGACGCCAATATTACACAAGACATACGAATACGAATATATTTCAGATGTTGATTCCAGTAGGTTTAGCAAATAAGTCTACTGATTATCTCGAATCAGGAGTTTTATACTAGAGGCAAATTACTCTAGGACAGGATGTCTCTCGGTTACGACTTCCGGTTACGAGATATACATTTCATGTATGGAACAGGGATTCCCTGCAACTACACAGTTGGGTTGGTAATTTCGTTATCGAAGTCGAGTATGTATTGTATAGGTGCGCAGTGCGCACAGCCTAGCCAATAACGGATTTTTCGCAAAAGCCTTAATCGGTCTATGCTGACTTTGATTGTGTTGAATACCGAGATGAGCGACTAGCTTTCGAAGTGTATATCTTGTTGATGTCATTTAACACTGCAGTAAGTTTCAAGATTGCCACTAAATAATTAGGGTGGTAATTTCGTTATCGAAGTCGAGTATATAGGTACGAGAAGCCTAGCGCGTAACGGAGTTTTCGCAAAAGCCGGTATCGGTATATGTGGATTTTGATTGTGTTGCATACCCAGATGAGCGACTAGCTTTCGAATTGTATATCTTAATGATGTCATCTAACAATGTAGCAAGTTATAAGATAACCACTAGCTGATTAGTGTAGTAATTTTGTTACCAAATTCGAATATCGATAAGTGTGATATGCCATCTAACCAACCTACGGCAAATTGTTGCGCTGCGATTGACCAAAACCGCTAGATTCAGTCGAGCGTGATCTGACAATGGGAAAACGGGAGTTTCCGTTCCATAGTCACATTCGGTATTGTCAGATTGTACGGTGTTTCCTATGTTGGCTATACTGGTACATTGAGGACGTGTATTTTCGACGGTCTTTGAAAGCTGTAGATTAGGGCTGTTAAAAAAACTTTTCGTTCAGATTTCACTGGCTACTTGATGAAATTGTTAGGTTGGTGAAAAAACGCTGCACACCAACTTTGGCTCAATTCCAACCAGTACAAGCGAGATTCTTGCAGTTGAAAGTTTTGAATTTATCACTAAAAAATAACAAAATAAAATTTCAAATTTTTTTTGTCAACCCCATAAAATTGTTGGGCTGTCAGTAGAGATGATGCACACCAAATTTTCTTCAATTCCAACCACTGGAAGCGAAGTTATTGCAGTAGAAAAATTTGGATTTGAATAAAATAGTATTTACGGTGACTAACTCCTTAATTATTTATTATAAAATCTTGGAATTAGAAATTTTTCTACTACAATAACGTCGCTTCTCGTGGTGGGAATTGAACCAAATTTAGTGTGCATCATCTCTACTGACAGCCTAACAATTTTATGGGGTCGACAGAAAAATTTTGAGATTCAATTTTTTCTTCTTGTAATGATCAATTCAAAACTTTCTACTGCAAGAATTTTGCTTTTACTGGTTGGAATTGAGCAAAAGTTGGTGTGCAGCGTTTTTTTCACTGACCTGACAATAGCCAGTGAAATCTGAAGAAAAAGTTTATTTTTGAACAGCCCTACTGTAGATGGACATAGGCTTTGCCCGAATTTAATCACCAACTTATCTTTATAAACAAACATAATGTGGTGACAGAAGAAACGCCTCTATTATACACTCTGTACTATCGCCTCATCGTGCGTTATTCCATCCCAATTGACAAATGCGGTATGACAATTACGCGAACTACTTGTCTGACTCTAATTGTATTTTAGTAAATTAGTTAGAATATTGCTGATAGAAACGAGTGAATTTCAGGAATGAGTAAATACATAACCCCGCGGACATCTTATTTTGTGTTGGGGGCTCATATGAACCCCTGGTAAGGAGACTGATGAGTATATGAGCGTATGAGATGATATTATTGCAATCTCTTTGACCACGATGCCAGGTTGAGCGTCTATAAGGGTCAGTGTTAACCGAATGTTTACCCTCAGATACTCCATAAGCTCAATTTTCAACTATTACGACAGTTCTCCGCCGTTTGCGAGGCCTTATACTCGAAAATTAGGGTGTCCAGCAGTTTCCACCTTTTCTAAATATTTTCCACGAGGCCCAGGTTGAGTGTTTCAGTGACCGAATGTTTGACCGCAGATAATTAATTAGTTCAATTTTCAACTTTGTACGACATTTCTCTGGTGCTTTTGAGGCCTAATTCACCTTTCGAAAATTAGGGTGTCCCGCAGTTTCCGCGTTTTCTAGATATTTCCACGAGGCCGGGTTGAGCGACTGAGCGTCTTTAATGCAGACTTAGACAACTAGATAATTCTAGTTCTACTCCTGAAAATGCTCATTCTCACCTGGGGCTAAGTTGAGACATCTGAGCCAGGATTTTTGAAGGCCAAAAAATCCAGGAGCATATTGTTCAATATAACTCAAAACATACCGTAAACCGGGGTACCTTTGGACAATTTTTCACAATTCCGTTTATATCTGGGAAATGCTACAGTGCAGGGGATGCAAGTTTTGTATTTTTCTGCCGGGGTTATGGAGCAAAGATTAGAATTAACTAATCCAGAATTATCCGTGTCCAAAGTTACCCCGGCATGTGCGGTAACATAGGAGTTAGGATAATGTGGTGTTTTGTATGTCTTTACACTCTATTGTTTATGAAACCTCTCAAATGAGTCTTATTTGGTAGGAGTCGATGAAAGCAGTGGATAAAAATGAGACAAAATAGTATGCATCTTATCTATGGAATGTTTTTACCTAATCCCTCTCCTCAAAAAAATAAAAAATAGGTCGTTTATGATGGCTGATGCCCCCTTATCCATCCCTTATCTCAATTCCCCTTATGTATTCACCAATTGCGACTTATAAATAACATATGGTGATACCTCTATAAGTTATCCCAATGGCGGCGTCAGCAAAGTATAAGCTTGTTACCGTGATTTATTGCTGATTCCAAATATTTTAATGTTCTTTGAAATATGCACTTTTGGTTTCCTATTTCTGCAGGAACTCATAAACCAACATGTCCCCAGATTTATCAGAACACGTGCATCACGCTCAGTAAAAAGCTCACCCTTAACTCATCCGCTTAAGATTGATGCTGATCGATCAAAGGCCATTAATTCTGCCATCGGCAAACATATGTTAGATAATCCGATTCATGCGAATAATTATCGAGACGACCGATTTCGAATCGTTGGGCGGGGCCGTTCACAATTCCATTTGTGTGCCTTGGAGTCGACTTTTATCAAAATACACCAACCGAAAATCTGTCAACAAAAGGAGTTCGTGTACCACCTAAAAATAGTACATTGAATGCTCTCTCATTCGAAATTTCATGCTGGTGACGTCATATTTTGTGATACGATTGTTGATATACAATGTTCTTTCCAATTCTCTACTATAGTTGCTGACGATTACCCCTGACGAGTGTCAGCCGAAGATATTCGGGTTCATTTCAATATGAATATACTGTTCAATTGTATATTGAAGTTCTGTACCTCCAAGAAGCACTTTTAGATCCGGGTCATTTTCCGATATGTGACCGTTCCGGATGCTTTTTCTAAGTCGCTTAAGGAGGCTGTCTTTCTTTGACTCCTTGATGATGCGATCCATACACAGCAATTCCGTGTACGGTGCATGTTGGATCATGAGAACAGTACGTTCCAACTCGCATGCTTCATTTTGCCATGAACGCGGGGCTAACTCGATTGGCTGGGCATGCCTTGAAAGGTAATCGGCTGGATTTAGAACACCTTGCTCCCACACCACCTTGTAGGCTATATCCTGATGCCGCATCCTGATACGGTCGGTACGGATAGACCCTTTCTTGTGGTTCTTGAATATGCCCTCTGACGGTTTATGGTCCGTTATAACCAGTACTTCTGGTCCTCCAGTGACATAGTGGCGGAATCTTCTCAAACCAAAGTCTACTGCCATGGCTTCCAAGTCTAGTTGCGGATACCGTGTTTCTTCCAGTCGTGTGGATCGACTTGCGAACGCCACAATCAGGGTTGTAATGACTCGAGTCACGATTTTCTCATGACTCGACTTGACTCGAGTCATTTTCTTAAAATACCGAAATGACTCGACTCGAGTCAATCTGTGTATTGACTCGACTTGGACTCGAGTCATTGCGCATGACTCGAACCAAGTCATATGACTCGAGACTCAGACGGCCAATACCGACATTTCATTGCCATTTCGAAGAACAGTAAAGTAACCTGCCTATTGGCATTTCGTATATTGGTACTTGTACTTGAAAATGCGACCAGAAACTGTTAAAAGTGAGGAAAATTGATATATTATAAATGCGAACCAGTCGATATCACCAAACAGAGTTATATAAGTGGGTTTAACAGGACTTTAACTGGAAACTGATCAGTCAACACAATGACTTGGACATGGACTCGAGTCATAATACAATGACTCGGACTCGAACGTCTGTTCGATGACTTGGACTCGGACTTGACTCGGTGGTGAATTGAAAATGACTCGACTTGATCAGAGTCAAAACCATAAAAGATAGATTGACTTGTGACTCGGAGCTTTGTGACTTGGGTACAACCCTGGCCACAATACTAGATTCCTTGCGCTTGGACCTTGGACCAGAATTGCAGACAAGCCTGACACATGAGCAGAGCATCCACAAATATGTACGTCTTCGCCTTGACGTCAAAGAATCGCAGTGTGGTATCTGCTTTCAGCAGCTTTTAAATTCCTTGCTGCATTCCGATGTCCACCTGAACCTTTGATGCTTTTGAGTCAATTGGCGGAGGTGCTTCGTTTTGCATGAGAGATGCGAGATGAAGTCCCTGCATGATTGAACGAAGCACAAGAATGACATCACTTCCTCTTTTGACATCGGACGGTAAGCGTCCTAGAGAGCTTTGACCCTCTCCAGATCTGGTTTAATACCTTTACTATAGTCACTATCAAGGTATCTCTGGCTTCTTGAAAACACACTTGCAAGCGTTCAGGGTCATTCGAGAGTCCTGGATGCGTTTCATGACCTTTTCGAGAGCTAGGTCATATTGCTGAGGATTCTCTCCAGATATGATGACTTCATCATGAATGACATGGGCCCCTTTGGTATTAGCAAAGAGCGGGATCAGAGCTCTCGTGATTTCGCCTGATGCTGGTTTTGCACCCAGTGTGAGTTTTCGGTATCGCATGAGTCTATGGCCAGCATGGAATACTGCGACTGCTCTCGACTGCTCATCCAGCAACAATTGGTGGAAAGCTGATTTAAAGTCCAGTTTGCTGAATACTTTGCTGCCTGCCAGCCTTGCTTTGATTTCCTCCACTCTTGGTATGGGAATGTTAGTAGCCTTGATCGCCTGGTTGACTTGCCTCAGGTCGATCGTGATGCGTAGGCTGCCATCACTCTTCGGCGTAAGCACAGGATTGGAAATCCATGGCCCTGGACCTGCGTGCTCGGTCAGTCAGGCCAGTCAGTCAGTTTTATTATTATTTTCATCGTTTCAAAACATCACAAGACTGCGATACAATGAAAGGATAGAAAGGTGTCGAAACAACTTGGAGTAGCCTTTAGGATCAGACGGACACCCACCTTAGCCCATGCTCTTCGAGTATTCCGTCACTTTCCAGTTGTGATATTAGATTCGGAAACTTGTCCTGCATATGAAAAGGGCGTGGACGTATGGCTTGGGCCACTGGTGGAAACTCCGGATCGATATAAAACGAAACTTCAAGATCCTTCAATGTTCCCATGCCTGTGAACAGTGAACACAGATGGATATGCCTTCATCACATCTGCTTTTAGCTGGTCCACTTTCACAACTCTGTTCACTTTGCGAGACATTTCCGTCTCCTTGTCGCCATCGAATGTGATGCCGAGCTTTTCACACAGTCACCCACGAAGTAGAGTCTCCACTTTACCAGGGACGATATAGAAGGAGCACTCACCACAGAACTTTTGAAAGTTACAGATCCGTCGTAGCGTCCACAGCATTGGATTGGCTTCGACCCATAAGGCTTTATGTAGGCCTACGTTTTCGTGGATCGGAGACGTAGTTTAAGCTTTGCTAACCTCTTTGCCGACATCACATTTAGATCGTCGCCCCTGTCTGCATAGGCTTTTACAGGTTTTCCTGCCATTGCAACCTTCACCCGGTATCTTGGTTTTGATACCTTACGCACGTTGCGGCAAGGCTGCGATTGGTTGACTCTCTTGATGCCTTTCTTTTTCCTGCTCTGCATTTTCTTTCGCGACGTATCAGAGATGGCATCGCTTGATGGATCAGCGTCGTCATCTGATGAGCTGCTGACGTCACATTCTGATTCTACGCGGTTTGCCTTCGCGCGTTTATTCTTTTTGCATGCTTAAGATCCTCTGAAGTGGCACACCACACTTATGACATGTCATGTTTCTTCCTACACACGATTTTCCTCCTTCACAGATTTTAGAGGAGCATGTCTTGCAACGACCCGTGCGTTGTACATCTGCACCTGAACCCCTATGCTTGTGATAGCGTTGCTTGAGTTTCACACGACAATTGTCAGCCGCCCCTGCAGCTTCAGTTTCATTCTTAATCAGCTGGGCTGGGTGTGAATTAAGCCGCTTCTATCTTACGGCCGTTTTCTACCAAGGCTTTTAGATTTCATTGGTTCTTGAGCGCATTTGTCCGTATGTCATCTGATTTGACGCCGACTATTATTTGATCCCTGATCATAATGTCGGAGACATTGCAGTTTGCATTTTCACATACAAATTTGCAGTTCTGGGTTAATTGGTTCATTTCCATTTAAATACTATCATTTTCATCCCATGATGCGGACGAATGCTTATGCTGTCGAAAATTGGATACCTCCTATGGTATGCATCAATATGAATCATGCTCGGCACCTTTCGCACTAATTTTTTTACTGGAAATATTTTGCGCTATAGGCTATGTAAACAGGTCGCTTGATTATTTCACTGTTGTTTAAATTTGAGTTTATTTCTCAATTGACGTACATTCAGTCTAGACCAGTGGTTCCCAACCTGGGGGGCGTGAAAGCATCTGAAGGGGGCGCAAAGAAGCGGTCAACTGAATTTTTTTCGCGCTTCGCGCGATTTACCTCAAATTCACGCGTGTTTCTCTATATATAGAGTTATAGACCGAATTTCATATTTTTGAATTCTCTAAAGAGCAGTGCTCTTCAACCGGGGTTGTCGTACACCCTAGAGTGTACCAGAATTTGCAAAGGGTGTACCACTCGGATGGGGTGTACACTGTACACTCACAGGGGTGTACCAGATCTGAATTACAATGAGCCGATGGCTAGCTATCACAAAGGCAGGTTTATGGGTCAGTACAGGTTGACGCACAGGTTAATGAGCAATATGGTACGATGTTATCTCAAGTGTAATACTGTACACCGCTTGATTGTGATGTCATAAGCAAATATTTCTCCTATTCATTTAGCCGTCGGCAATAGACCAATGGTTCCGTTTGGTGTTGGAAAGTATGCAGTTAACAAACATGTGTTCGGCTAGTCATTTGGCTTTTAGTGATTTTTGAGGAAACCGCCGCGATAGCTCAAACTCCTTGAATTGACGTTGATAAATATCGCAATGTACATAAATGAAGTGACGTAGCCAGCCAGGGTCGAAACTGCTTCCATGTTGAAATCGAAACCCTTTTGTTTTAAAATGCCGATTTTATGTCCAATATTTCGACATACATTTGCAATTTAGTATTTTGGTATTAGTGATGCAAATTAGCGACAGTAGACTGTGTATAGCGGCATACGATCTGAGGTTACTGACATCTCTTGCAGCCCACGTGCTACTATCGACTGTGTGTGGTGTGGCGCAGGCCTGATACGCAGTAGGCTGGTGCGCCTACTATCATCGCTGATCTGAATTACCGATTCTGCAGCAGTAGCTTTACCTACTCTCTCCCCAATACTGTTACATTTAGGTTGATTATCGTTCGTAATGCCATGCTGTTTTTGTGCTGACACGAAATAAATTCCAATTTGCGTGGCGGGCGGCCTAACTGGCTGCGAATAGACTCCGTGACCAAATACTATTTTATTCATATCCACATTTCTTGACGGCAATAACTCCGCTTCTACTGGTTGGAATTGAACCAACTTAATACTTTCATGGGGTGAACAGAAAAATTTCAAATTTTTTCGTTATTTGTTTTTATATAATAAATAGAAACTTTCTTCTCCCGTAGCAATGCGGCTACTGGTTGGAATTGAACCAAATTTGGTGTGTAGGCTTAAGTTAGGTAACCTAAAAATTTTAACAAGTAGCCAGTACGATTTGAGAAAAAAAGTCATTTTTGAAGACCCCTAATGAACAGGGGTGTACGAGCTTTGAGCAAACGTTAAAAGGGTGTACCACGTCGAAAAAGGTTGAAGAGCACTGCTCTAAACAACAGTCATAACCTTCCATGCCATCAAACAATCTGTTGGGGTTGCTAGCATCCCAGTTGGATTTTGTGATATGACGATAAGGGGGCGTGAAATTTTTCACTATCGCAGTGGGAACCACTGGTCTAGACCGCCGAAAATTATATTTTCACCGGGTCAAATTTTTCAGGCTATTGATTTTGTTGAAGTCGTCAACGTTGAGTTTTGCTACAGTGCCTTGGATACGGAACGATTCGAGTATCTCATACCCTAATCATTTCAAGGAAGTTATCCTGAGAAGCACTTCTTACTGCAACTTTTGTGAAAAATAAATGCAACTTTCCACGGATTTGACTGCAACAAAGACTTGCCCTAGTTGTGACAGTTGATGGGAGAATTCCTAAATATAAAATTCTGACCATACACAGAGTCGGGCGGCAAATCGCACACAGCGCGATTTTTTTTTTTCAGTTGTAGGCCTATGCAGCTTCGCGCCCCCTTAAGATACTTTCACGCCCTCACTGCTCTAAACAATGGTAGATAGGAGTCAAAGCATGCGAGGCCCGAGATGCGATTGCTCAGGCCAACGATAATATCGTGCGCACCTACGTGGTGCGCAGGCCTATTGTAGATGCGATTATTCAGGCCAGCGTAACCAGGCCTGTTCCAGATGTGACTGTTTCGGCAAGCGATGATATCTTGCGCACCTGGCCTGTTGCCAGATGCGGTTATTCAGGCCTTTTGTTGACTCAATAAATCAGGCCAGCGAGGATTGCGCGCGCGTGCAGTAGTCAATGACGTAATTTCGCTCGCTACAAAGGACAAGCCAACTCAGCAGGAGATCGTGTGCTGTTCTGCAGCACGGACGAATCTGGCTGATTGACAACACGGTTCTCGCTAATTGGCAGCAGACATGGGGTGATTACTTCATGAATGTAATCGATTGCGATTACGATTACTTCTGAATGACGCGATTACGATTACGATTACGATTACAGCAAAATCAGGAAGTAGTCGATTACGATTACGATTACATTGGAAAAGTAATCACGATTACTCACGATTACATTTATTTTGCATCTTAGAAGCTATGTTGGAAGACAATATATGGATTGCGCTGAAAAGGCCTAATGAGATAACGAACTCCCTTTAAAAAAAATGCGTCATTTGTTTGTTACGTCATAATGTATCCATTGCCCATTTTCATGGAGGTCAATTTATCGCGCCCAACGATTTGCATTCTTGCCAGGGCCATTACTGCCGCACCCCAAATTTTCCAATAGTAGCGAGAACGAGCTCGAAGGCGACTCAAAAAGTATTTCGTAAACCAACATAAGTTATACAGTATTTTCGAGAGATCTAAGTGACTTGAAAATCCTCTCTATATCAATGATTGCCAACCGCGGGTCCGAGAGCCGCATGCGGCTCTCAGCTAGCCAACTTGCGGCGATTCTCTACTCAGCAACGATTTCGTTACTCAACTCACGTCAAAAAGTATGCTCGCACTCAAATGCGTCTGGATCGGCACTCAAATTTAAGTCCGCTCATCACCAGACTTAATTAAGTGCAGGTGGTGTTACAACACGTTTTACAACGCTATCTGACCAGCAAACCAATGGATTATTTGACTTGATTGTTAAGTTCAACGGCCGCAATGAATGAATGCTTTTTAACCATGATGAAATGTTTTCAAGTCATATTGTAGTTAATGTGGCCACTGACCCTATATAGTAATTTACAACTTGAGTTGCTAGACATGCAGTCAGATATAAAGACATGACAATTTGTTTATGCGTCTCACGAAAGTTTTTCTTTTAGTCTGCTACGTTTGAGCCACTACAATATCTTTTGATTACATAACAAACCGGAGGTCACGAATTAAGAGCATACACTAAAGTCATTATAACAAGAAACCAGAGGTCATAATTATGAATTACGTTGCCCCAGCTCTACAGGTAGGTAATTGTGTGGCGAGATAGCGCAGTGGTATAATCCACGGCCGCAACACCAATGGGTTGCGGGTACGAGTCTGAACGAGGTCAACTTCGGAATTCCTACCTAAGTGTTGGAGGTTTATCTAGGCTCCTCCTCGCCGCCTCACCCACGTAAGCGGTGTCTTACAAAATGCTTAGAAGTGGGCCGTGCTACAGGTCGGCAGATACGGAATCGAAAATGCATAAAATCGGCCTGGTGTAAATGTCTGTGGTAGTCGACAAACACCATGATTACCTCAAACAAATAAACTGCAGGTATATCTGACAATCGCTGGCTGAGAAAGGATTAAAAATTAATAGTAATATATTGCAATTACTAAATTTCTTGACGAAATTCAGTCTTCAACTTGAGATTACCACCCTACGGGGGCCAAAGACCAACGTTTGGACTGGGGGACGAATTGCTGTTTTGGTCCTGGTTCCAGCTACAACCCACGCTAACGTGATATATAAGCCCATGGCCATGGCAGCAGGTCCCAATGTTGAATAAAAATTATGAAATGACGATAGGCGCCCGTTTCAAGTAGAGTCATATGAGAATAAGACGAAGCGAACATAAAATTCTGCCTTCAACTGAATACAGATATTGTACTGCAAGCTGCCGTTACGAGAAATGGCAAAACGGCTCGCTTATGATATATATATCACTAGCTGTTAATTTTTACTGTTTCGTTGTGGAAACCGCAATGTTTTATTTGACGAGTACAAAATTTCAAATCTTTGTCCGGTGTACGTACGTACTGGATAGGCTTACTGCTCGCCAAGCAGCAACGGTCAAACTGCGTTTAACTAAGCATATGCATAACCAAACATCAACACATAAGGTACTATTTTATACTATAGGCAGAGCGGAGATAAATGATACTGCTGTGAGGTAGGGGCGTGTGGAAGGCATTGATAAACTGATATACAGCACGGCGGGTGTTCTTACAATCAGACTAATGGACGACGTAAGTACATCGAATATCTATTTACTGTGGATACTTCTTACACAATGACGCGCAAAGCTAATAGGCTGCTTCTGACGTAATAATGATCAGTGGCGTTTGAAAATCAGATGTTTGTGCTGACACGAACCTGGTATAATATATTTTCCTCATTCACGAATGTTCAGTTTATGTCATAGTCCTCGTACAAATAAAAAGTAATCGTTCTTTCACAGAGAAATCGATTAGATATGGGAAGTAGTCGATTACGATTACGATTACTTCGGGATTTTTTCGAATGTAATCGATTGCGATTACGATTACTTGAAAATGCTGTAATCGTCGTAATCGATTACGATTACTAATCACGATTACCCCATGTCTGATTGGCAGTGCCAAACACTGATAATACAAATTACTGGAATTACTGGGCAGTATGGCTGAATGTGATGCGCGATTGACAACAAACAAAAAGAAAGTCGGGATTTGAAGTTTATTTCGAGGCAGTGGCGTAGGACAGTGCTCTTCAACCTTTTTCATCGTGGTACAGGTACACCCATTTAACGTTTACTCGAAATTCGTACACCGCTGATCACATAATACGTTGATTCCGTAGTAAGCCCAATACGGGGGTGATCAACCTTTTTGCTATTCACGGTCATATTTCGATTTGATATATAGCATACAGTCGCATTTCGGCGGGGCAATGGCCCATATATATGTCATATACTCATGTTAAATTGGCTACTGGAAACTTGGCACCACGTAGAGCCCTAGCCTACAAAAGTTTTTAACTGTTCCAGCAGAACACCCCCCGCAGGATTATTATGTATGCACCAAGATCGCGAGCCTAAATGCTAGAATATGTAATCCTGACCACCCTTCTAGCCGCGCATGGCGCGAAAAAATTTTCAACCTGGAAAATTAATTCGTCGATACTATTGCTTGTCTCATATATCACTGTCACATATTGATCCATAGCCCACGTGATCAGAACAACCTGTAGCGCTGACGGAGCGGGTGTCATTGAAAATTCTGGACATACAATTAATGATGATGCATTTTCCGGTTTTAATAATCAAATTGGTGCATGTTATTATTTTTTGACGTCTTATAGGGGTTGTAGGCACAGTAGGCACACATATTGGAATCGCAAAACGTACCAGAAAAACCTTCATGCGTGAGACGCGCGGACACGATTCTGACTTGATATTTCTTTATGGGGTGCGTCATTTACCTCTGCGATTGGCGTTTGTACAGTGACACTATTATATTAAAAACGAATCATCCAAGTCACCCTGAATATGATTTAAATTAAACTTTAATCAAAATCTCCCAAATATTTAGTAACCAATTCGGTAATTCAAATTGCACGTTAACGGCCGTCAACTCATGTCAATTTGATAATGCTTACAGGGCCGAACGATTATTGTGAAACGGCTCCATGCGATCGTCCGTGTACCTGTGCAGGTTGGACAGTGGACACCTTTGGCCTGTTGAAATAAGGATGAACGAGGCTGCAATATATTTAGAATGCTAAATAATAACTAGGGCTCAAGGTTATCGGACCATCATTTAACACAGTGGTTCTGAAACTCGACCATCTCACCCGAGACCCCCTGGCTACGCCCCTGCAATTAGTTGCCCGACATATGACCATGACCATGCGACACATTGGAAAACGACAGTTGAGCATTGGACACTTTAACATGCATCACTTCAGAATGTGACTTTATGACCCCAAAGCTAACCCGAAACATAACCCTGAAATTAGGTGCTGTATATTTCCTAACCCCAAGCCTTGCCCTAACCCAAGGCTAAATTCAACCTTAACCCGTAATTTAACCCACACGCTCATGTGCCGCATGTCCATGTGTCGCATGCTATAATGTCGGTTGCTCATATGTCCACGGACCCCTGCAATTATGTACACTGTGCTATTCATAAGCATATCGCATGAAGTACCGATTCAGAATGTCTGAGCTCTCGTGGCGGCTTCCTCAAGAATCATTATAGACAGATATCACAAGCTGAACACATGGCAACTCCATCATGTTCTACTCCACAAAGTACCAATAAGTCCATTACCAACGTTTAAGCGATGAGAAGAAGCATTTTCTTACTGAAATCACAAAAGCAATGTAATTTACGAGTTGCGTACAGTTCAGACATGGGGTAATCGCGATTAGTAATCGTAATCGATTACGACGATTACAGCATTTTCAAGTAATCGTAATCGCAATCGATTACATTCGAAAAAATCCCGAAGTAATCGTAATCGATTACGACGATTACAGCATTTTCAAGTAATCGTAATCGCAATCGATTACATTCGAAAAAATCCCGAAGTAATCGTAATCGTAATCGACTACTTCTCATATTTAATCGATTTCTCTGTGAAAGAACGATTACTTTTTATTTTGGAAGGACTATGACATAAACTGAACATTCGTGAACAAGGAAGAGATATTATACCAGGCTCGTGACAGCACACACGTCTGATTTTCAAACGCCACAGCTCATTATTACGTCAGAAGCAGCCTATTAGCTTTGCGCGTCATTGCGTAAGAAGTATCCACACTCCACAGTAAATAGATATTCGATGTACAATTGTACGTACATACGTCGCACATTACTGTCATTGTAAGAACACCCGTCGTGCCAGTGGTGGCCCTACGAACGGGGGGGGCCCTGGGCGAGACTTACCGGGGGGCCCCCTATAAGTATCTATCCGTAACCCCAGACCCCCCTTCCGCATCGGTTATTATTATCCATCTTTCACCGCCACAAAAGGTTTGCCCAGGTCCTGGATTCGGCCATGTCTGTTTTGCATGTGTGCAAGGATAGACTACATCAAAACTAAGTAATTCTACCGCATGCAGAGACGTGATGATTATCGGGATACGGGACTTTTCTAACAAATACAGTGATTTGATGATGATTGACACATCTGTACGGAATCATATTCTTGCTTGGTACACGGATATCCATGTTTATTCGTCATTCTCCTTGAAAAAAGCGCAAAATTCAAATAGGGGGGCCCCTTCGACCAGGGGGGGCCCCGGGCGACCGCCCACCTCGCCCACCCCAAAAGCCACCACTGCGTCGTGCTATATATCAGGTTATCAACACGTTCCACACGCCACTACCTCGCAGCAGGATAATTTATCTCCGCTCTGCCTACTTTAAAATAGTAACTTATGGTTGATGTTTGGTTATGCTTATGCTCAGTTAAACGCGATTTGACCGTAGCTGCTTGGCGAGCAGTAGGCCTATCAAGTAGGCTACGTACGTACATCAAGATTTGAAATTTTGTACTCGTTAAATAAAACATATCAACGGTTGGTGATATATATACATCAAAACCGAGCCGTTTTTGCCGTTTCTCGTAATGGCAGCTTGCAGTACAATATCTGTATTAAGTTGAAGGCAGAATTTTATATTCGCTTCATCTTATTCTCATATGACTCTACTTGAAACGGGCGCCCATCTTTACTCAACATTGGCGTGGCCATGGCCATGGGCCTATATATCATGTTAACATGGGCTGTAGCTGGAATTAAGACCAAAACAGCAGTTCGTCCCCCATAGGGTGGTAATCGCAAGCTGAAGACTGAATTTCGTCAATAATTGCATTATATTACTATTGATTTTTAATCCTCTCTCAGCCTCCGATGGTCAGATTCACTTGTAGAGTTTGTTTGTTTGAGGTAATCTTGGTGTTTGTCGACTACAACGGTCAGTTACACCAGGCCGATTTTCTTCATTTTTGACTCCGTATCTGCCGACTTGTAGCACGGCCCACTTCTAGGCTTATTGTAAGACACCGCTTACGCGGAAGAGGCGGCGAGGAGGAGCCTAGATAAACCTCCAACACTTAAAAAGAATTTCTGAAGTCGACCTCGGTCGGACTCGAACCCGCAACCCAATGGCGTTGCAGCCGTGGATTAAACTACTGCACTATCTCGCCACAGAATTACCTACCTGTAGAGCTGGGGCACGTAATTCATAATTCTAACCTCTGGTATCTTGTTATAATTACTTTAGTGTATGTTGTTAATTTGTGACCTCCGGTTTGTTATATAATCAAACGATATTGTAGTGGCTCAAGCGTAGCAGACTAGAAGAAAAACTTTCGTGAGACGCACAAACAAATGGTCATGTCTTTATATCTGACTGCATGTCTAGCAACTCAAGCTGTAAATTAACAGGGTCAGTGGCCACATTAACTACAATAGGACTTGAAAATATTTTCATCATGGGAAAAAAAGCATTCATTCCGTCAATGCGGCCGTTGAACTTAACAATCAAGTCAAATAATCCATTGGTTTGATGGTCAGATAGCTTTGTAAAACGTGTTGCAACACCACCTGCACTTAATCAAGTCTGATGATGAGCAGACTTAAATTTGAGTGACGATCCAAACGCATTTGAGTGTGAGCATACTTTTTGACGTGAGTTGAGTAACGAAATCGTTGCTGAGTAGAGAATCGCTACTCGACAGCAAAGGAATTGCTCTCGACCCTTAATTATTAACTCCAGATTCCAAGCCAAGCAAGTGTAATTTTTGCAAATCAATTTTTTTGTTTGTTCTAAATTGATTTTATGATATTTTTGTTGGATTTTCCACCGTCAATAGGAGCCGCAAGTAGGCTAGCTTGGAGCCGCATGTGGTTCTCAGAGCCGCGGTTCGGAATCACTGATCTAGAAAGGATTTTCAAGTTAATTAGATCTCTCAAAAATACTCTATAACTTATGTTAGTTTACGAAATACTTTTTGAGTATTGGGCCACCATATTGGGAAATTTGGGGTGCGGTAGTTGTGGCTCTGGCAAGAATGAAAATCATTGGGTGCGATAAATTGACCCCTTTAAAATGGGCAATGGGTACATTTTGACGCAACAAGCAAATGACGGATCTCTTTTAAATGGAGATGAGTGCAATCCATATATTGTCTTCCAACATAGCTTCTAAGATGCAAAATAAATGTAATCGTGATTACTTTTCCAATGTAATCGTAATCGACTACTTCCTGATATTGCTGTAATCGTAATCGCGTCATTCATAAGTAATCGTAATCGCAATCGATTACAATCATAAAGTAATCGCCCCATGTCTGGTACAGTTGATATAAACATTGTACGATATTGCATACCCGGTCAACATGTTCTGATACCTAACTGTGATAGCTATAGTCCATTGATCTGGTACACCCCAGTACACCCCATCTCAGTGATACATATTTTCTAAAATTTTGGTACACCGTGTTGAAGAGCACTGGCGTAGAAGCGCATATACCGCCGCCCCTGGCTTTCGTTAAAAGTGCTGCCTAATTTTGTAATAGTTTCAATCTTTCCTTAAATGATTGCATCCTCCAACGAACAATGTGGGAAAGATTAAATTTCTGTGAGCTACGTTGGCATTTTATACCAAGGGCTTGGCATACTCATACGAATATTCAAATCTAGGCGGATTATTGGTTGACAACCAAGCGTGTAATGATTTCGATAGTTACTATTTCGGGTATTTTCATTGATCACCACAGAAATTATCGGGGAGTTCAGCCTCAATACGATACAGCTGTTCTTGCTACTGTGAAAAAACATAAATTTGTGGTATTTGTGGGAAGGGATTTGCCCAGAAGAGATACATCAAGGCTCACACGAATATGCACGCTGGTGTCAAGAATCATAAATGCGAAGTTTGTGGGAAAGAATTTACTCGGAAGAGTAATCTCAAAACTCACATGATTATACATGCTGGTGTCAAGAATCATACATGTGATATTTGTGGGAAAGAATTTGCTCAGAAGGGTTACCTCAATGATCACATGAGTATACATACTGGTGTCAAAAGTCATACATGTGATGTTTGTGGGAAAGAATTTACTCAGAAGAGTCACCTCAATACTCACATGACTATGCATGCTGATGTAAAGAATCATACATGTGATGTTTGTGCGAAAGAATTTGCTTGGAAGAGAAGCTTCCAGATTCACATGGATAACCACGCTGAAGTCAGGAACCATAAATGTGATATTTGTGGGAAAGAATTTACTCAGAAGTCTCACCTCAATACTCACATGAGTAGGCATGCTGGTGTCAAGAATCATACATGTAATGTTTGTGCGAAAGAATTTGCTTGGAAGAGAGGCCTCAAGATTCACATGAATAATCACTCAGGTGTCAAGAATCATAAATGTGATGTTTGTGAGAAAGAATTTGCTCATAAGAGTAACCTCAAAACTCACATGAGTATGCATGCTGGTGTCAAGAATCATACATGTGATATTTGTGGGAAAGAATTTGCTCTGAATGGTCATTTCAATATTCACATGAGTATGCATGTTGGTGTCAAGAATCATACATGTGATGTTTGTGGGAAAGAATTTGCTCAAAAGAGTCACCTCAATACTCACATGAATTTGCATGCTGGTGTCAAAAATCATAAATGTGATGTTTGTGGGAAAGAATTTTCTCAGAAGAGTCACCTCAATACTCACATGAATGTGCATGCTGGTGTCAAAAATCATACATGTGATGTTTGCGCTAAAGAATTTGCTTGGAAGAGAAGCCTCCAGATTCACATGGATAATCACGCTGGAGTCAGGAATCATAAATGTGATATTTGTGGGAAAGAATTTACTCAGAAGTCTCACCTCAATACACACATGAGTAAGCATGCTGGTGTCAAGAATCATACATGTAATGTTTGTGCGAAAGAATTTATTTGGAAGAGAGGCCTCAAGATTCACATGAATAATCACTCTGGTGTCAAGAATCATAAATGTGATATTTGTGAGAAAGAATTTGCTCATAAGAGTAACCTCAAAACTCACATGATTATACATGCTGGTGTCAAGAATCATACATGTGATATTTGTGGGAAAGAATTTACTCAGAAAGGTTACCTCAATACTCACATGAATATACATGCTGGTGTCAAAAATCATAAATGTGATGTTTGTGGGAAAGAATTTGCTCAGAAGAGTCACCTCAATACTCACATGAGTATGCATGCTGGTGTAAAGAATCATACATGTGATGTTTGTGCGAAAGAATTTGCTTGGAAGAGAAGCCTCCAGATTCACATGGATAATCACACTGGAGTCAGGAATCATAAATGTGATATTTGTGGGAAAGAATTTACTCGGAAGTCTCACCTCAATACTCACATGAGTGGGCATGCTGGTGTCAAGAATCATACATGTAATGTTTGTGCGAAAGAATTTGCTTGGAAGAGAGGCCTCAAGATTCACATGAATAATCACGCTGGTGTCAAGAATCATAAATGTGATATTTGTGAGAAAGAATTTGCTCATAAGAGTAACCTCAAAACTCATATGAGTATGCATGCTGTTGTCAAGAATCATACATGTGATATTTGTGGGAAAGAATTTGCTCGGAATGGTTACTTCAATATTCACATGAGTATGCATGTTGGTGTCAAGAATCATACATGTGATGTTTGTGGGATAGAATTTGCTCAAAAGAGTCACCTCAATACTCACATGAATATACATGCTGGTGTCAAAAATCATAAATGTGATGTTTGTGGGAAACAATTTACTCGGAAGAGTAACCTCAATAATCACATGAATTTCCATGCTGGTGTCAGAAATCATAAATGTGATGTTTGTGGGAAGGAATTTTCTCAGAAGAGTCACCTCAATACTCACATGAATATACATGCTGGTGTCAAAAATCATAAATGTGATGTTTGTGGGAAAGAATTTGCTCAGAAGAGTCACCTCAATACTCACATGAATGTGCATGTGCATGCTGGCGTCAAAAATCATAAATGTGATGTTTGTGGGAAACAATTTACTCGGAAGAGTAACCTCAATACTCACATGAATGGGCATGCTGGTGTCAAAAATCATAAATGTGATGTTTGCGGGAAACAATTTACTCATAAGAGTGGACTCGGGACTCACATGAATACGCATGTATGTGTCAAGAGTTTTATGTAATGTTTGTGGGGAAAAATTTGCCGGAAGATCAAGCTTTAAGAGACATCTTGATACTGATATTGGTATTATAAAATCATGAATGCAACTTTTGTGGGAAAATTTACTAGGAAATCACTGTTGAAAAGATGTCTTGGTATTCATACTGGTGTGACAAATCAGAAATGAATAAAGTGCTTGGAATGAGAGATCTCAAAATTTATATAGATGTATGCATGCTGGTGGCAGGAATTGTAGCTGTAGTGCTCTTGGGAAGAAGTTAACTCACAAGAGTATATGAAAGACTCGAATAAATATGTATCCGGATGTTTAAAATCACGACTGTGCTACCGCGAGAACTAATTTACTGGAAAATCTTCCTTGAATAGCCATTTCGATTTGCATACTGATTAAAAATTTAATGTTATCTTCGTTGGCCAGCCATGAAATTCTAGACCAGTGGTTCTCAACCTTTTTGTATTCGCGGACCCCTTTTGAACCATCACGGACTCCCGCGTACCCCCACAAAGTATATGTTCAGATTTGGCTCAATTATCGTGAAATCGTCATCTGTCTTGTACAAATGATAACTGTAGGCTTCGTGATAAACAACAACAAAGTGACTTTTCTTTAAACCAAGATCATACTATCCATATAGAAATTGAGTTGACTTCTATTACTCCAAAGCGAATTCTGCTATTGCATTTCTTGAAATACGTCGTCGTGTCTTGAAAATCCGCGCCTTCGATAGGTATTAACGAGTGCGGAAAATCCATTTCCACAAACATAGGTGGTGGAGAATGTAATAATAACGCGTAACGCTTCCGACTAGGACCGTAATTGCCGCACCCAAATCCCCACAATTAGGGGGGGGCGAGCTCGAAGGGGCCAAAAATTTATGCAACTGCTTCAAAAAAATTGCCAACTATCTTAATTGTTGGGCACCCTTCCCGAAATAGCCATCATTAACGTCTTAAAATCGGCATTGTCCTGAATACGGAATACGCAAAATACGGAAATGACTCGACTCGAGACAATCCGTGTAGTGACTCGACTTGAACTCGAGTCATTGCGCATGACTCGAACCAAATCATATGACTCGAGACTCAGACGGCCAAGACCCACATTTCATTGTTACTTCGAAGATTAGTAAAGTACCATACCACCCTATTGGGAGTTCGTCTATTGGTACTGATAGTTGAAAATGCGACCAGAAACTGGTAAAAGTGTGTAAAATTAGTATATTATAAATGCGAACCATTCGATATAACACAAAGAGTTATAAAAAGTGGGTTCAACAAGACTTTAACTGGAAACTGAGCACAGTGACTTGTACTCGGACTCGAGTCATAATACCATGACTCGGACTCGACCCTCTGCTGGATGACTTGGACTCGGACTTGACTCGGTGGTGAATTGAAATGACTTGACTTGACTCGAGTCAAAACTATAAAAGTGAGATTGACTTGTGACTCGGAGCCTTGTGACTTGGTGATAACCCTGCCCAAACTATTTCGTGAATTAGCATAAATTATTAAAGTATTTTTTGAAAATTTATGCAACTTTTTTCAAAATCTGTTGCCGCGCCCCAGACCCCCAGACCCCCTCAGGCTCGCTATACGCTGTTTACCACTACTTATCATCTACATCGGGGGCCGTTTACTGAGTCAGCTTTTCTCGCCTAAACGCGCGAAGAGCGAAAAATTTCTATAATTCATGATTGAATCAGTCAATATGATCGGGAAATTGAATATATATTGCTATCAATTTTTATCCTAACTCTCCGCACGTAATCAGATTAACAGGTAGATGGAAAATGTAGGACCCCTCAGTAATAATTAAACATCTTCGGGTGTATACCCGTTGGCAGGAACGAAACAGTACTTCAGCAGCCCCCCCCCCAAAAAATGGGACTTGGGCTGCCATAGGGTGATAAACCTACACCAATCACGTTGTTCGCTTTTGCCACGAAAGTAGATGTACTGTTTAGTGAGCCAGCATCAAGCGCTAATATTTTCGATAATTCATGATAAAGTCGGTTAATAAGATCGGGAATTGATTATATTGCTATCAATTTCTTGTCCTCTCTGCTCACGTAATCAGATATACCGGTTGAGGTGAGTGAGGTGTCTTAGAAACTGTAGGTCCCATTGGTATGACTCCGTAACATGATGTTATTCCGTGACCTACTGTCTTCTATATCAAAAAATATAGAATCGCACAAACGTAGGCTACTAAACTGCGGGATGACATTTGTCTTGTGAGGTTCAGAATGCCAAGACAGGAACATTTGATGCCAGTCATTTATGCGCCTATGGACAATTAAACCTAGGTATTTTGTATATATAATGAAGTTTTCGGTCAGCATAAGGGCAGTCCTTTTCGGCCAAGGTTTTCTCGCTGCCGATCGTTCTGGCACACTTCTTGGAGTCGCAAGTTACATGGCCTATAGCTCTATGTGTCTTGGTGCATCGTGACGCGATAATGGCCAGCGCCGATATGCCTATTTCTATAAATCGTTCGTATTTTTTCTTGGGGAGAGAGTACCCCTAAATCAAGATATTTGGCAACTTGAAATCGCGTCTAGCGCGAAAAAATTTATGAAAAAGTTGCAAAAATTTTCAAAAAATACTCTGTAATATATGCTAATTCAGGAAGTAATTTTTTACTCCTTCGAGCTCTCTCCCCCCTCAATTGGGGGTTTTGGGTGCGCCAGCTATGGTCCTGTAACCGCGCCGACCTAACAGTAGGGCCTATGACAGGACTGCTAAACACACGACCGGTGGACCGGATAAGGTTCACCAGACGATTTCATCCGGCCCCTGAAGAAATCTGTTGCCGAACCAAGCAATTACAAAAGCTCACATTAAAAATGGCCCAATTCAGAATCAGAACCTGTGTATATGTGTACCTGTGTAATGATATGCTTGATTGAGCGCCCAGCGATGGGTTCCTGTGTTGTTTTGGGATAACAGACATGAATGTGGTCTTCTGAGGAATACACTTCGAGTTCGGCTTGTCAAGGTATCTGTCTCTAAGTAGTCAGTCTTACAGCTAGAAGCTCCGTGGTAATACTACAGAATCTATGCTCCACTCCACTTCAGTCGATAGGTGAAGCTTTACTATGGTAGGGTTGCCATACGTCCGGAATTTCACGGACATGTCCGGAATTTCACTGAAAAATCTGCTTCCGGGAGGAAGTTCTAAAATATGCATAAATGTCCGGAATTTTGAAGGCTTGAAGCAGGCTCAAAAGTTTTCCGTAAATCAACATAAACAATACTATTTTCAAGGAGAGTTATGCTATTCAAAATTGTTCTTCGCGCCGCGCGTGAGTTAATGCAACGTATAATGATATTAGTATGGGCACGAGGCACCACCCTCTCCAAAAATTGCAATCAGAAGTAATATAAATAACCATCATTTACTGAAAGAAGTTTGATTGTAATCGCCATTGTAAGCTAACGGTATATTCCTAGAGTTGGTTAAGGCCGATTGGATGCTTCAATCACAGACAGTGGTTCCAAATCTTGGGGTCGTTCGCCTTTATCTGGCGATCGCGATGATTTTGAGCTTTGCCACGGAACATTTTCGAGTGGGAAATGAGGTCGCGACCATAAAAGGTTGGAAATCACCGGATGTGCAACCTGCTGGTGCATTTTATAGTAGTCTAATATATGGAATAATCAATATTATTGACAGAATTCATACACAAAATTTAACAGCCAAATGCATATAGTATGTGCCCAACAAGGTACATCGACTATCCTATGATGGGCCCAAGATCAGTGCTTTTTTGGGCTGAAGGAGGGGGAGGGGGGAGGGGGGAAATGTTGGTTCGGATATGAATAAAACACATATATCGATAGCCCACCGACCTAACAGTATAGCAGGACTGCCAATCACAATCCTGACAGACCAGACACGGCCCGTCAGATGATTTCATCCGGCCCGTGGAAAAATCTATTGCAGACCCTAGCAAGTAGCAATCACCAGAGCTCACATTACAGATGGCCTAATTCATGAGCTATGTTTCACTCCATTCCTGTATACTGTATAGTGTGTACAGACGATGGGCAATGCTTTGCCAGTTTGACGTCATACTGACGGTCAATGAGTTACACCTCATTTTAAAATCCGCTAGTGGGCGCTACAAAGTGTCCGGAATTTGCTTCACAAAAATATGGTAACCCTATGCTATGGTGGCGTCATATTGAGGATTTGTCCTCTTTTTTGACTTTTTTGAAAGTGTCCTCGGAGGACGCCATTTTGTCCTCTTTTCTGAGATTTTGTCCCCTTTTTTGAAAATTTAGGTCAGATTCAGAGCAAATTGCGAGTGATATACCGCAAATTAGCACAGAAGTGAAGCTCCGGCGGCTATTTCGGAGTGAAAAACGGTGATTTTAGCTCTGAGCGAAAAGATAATCTTTTTTTTTTTTTTTTTTTAGTCTTCCACTTGGCAACGCGGAGTGAAAAACGGTATTTTGAGATCTAAGGGGTAAAGATGACCTTTTTTTTTACCGATCACAAAGTGGGAAAAATTCACCGGTCTTTGAGAATTCTTCTCCGGTTTTGCAAGTCTGAAATTTCTGAAAAAGTGTCCTCTTTTTAGATTTCCAAAATATGGTAAGCCTAACTAACACTGTTGTCATAACTCATTGTAAACCCGCTAGTGGGCGCTGAAGAGTGTACAGAATTTGAGTCATGAAAATATGGCAACCCTAAAGTAGTGCAAGTAGGCAAATCCAAATGAAGTACTTCGTTGCTGGCCACCCTTGTTGATTAGGGTTACCATACGTCCTCTTTCAAGAGGATTTGTCCTCTTTTTTTAAAGTGTCCTCGGAGGACGCCCTTTTTTTGTACTCTTTTTTGAGATTATGTCCTCTTTATTGAAAATTTAGGTCATATTTAGAGCAGAATGCGAGTGATATGCTGTAAATTAGCACAGAAGTGATGCTCCGGCTGGGCGAAAAGTTGACCTTTTTTTTTCGTCAACCGATCACAAAGTGGGAAAAATTCACCGATTTTTGAGAATTCTTCTCCGGTTTTGCAAGTCTCAAATTTCTGAAAAAGTGTATTCTTTTTAGATTTCCAAAATATGATAACCCTACTGTTGATATAATAGTATAGCATTCAACATTTCTTGTTGTTGGTCAATAATTGAGATTGTATCTCCATAGTAAAATATTAACGATGTTAGTAACAGCACACAAGGGCACAATGTACCATTCTACCGACATTTACAAATAGCATGAATTGAAATGAGTCAGAGGAAATATAGTGGTCCATCTTTCAATTGTGTTGGTATCTGCTTCACGTGTGAGATCTGATTCCATAACTTCTTGCTTTTTCTGACAGTGATAAAAAGAGGTAGAAGTAGTGTCCTCTCATCCAAAGGCCAAGATATCGCGGAAACTCTCATGATCATGATACCTGAGTGCCAGAAGCCAGAACAACGTGAACAGTGAACACACTCCAGACATGATGCAGAGTGTAAGATCTGTCCCAGCAGGGTGCCAGTAATCTTCCCGCGCAACCCTGCTCCTAACCTCATTTCCCACGACCTTAACCTTATGTCGATAAAGTAGCCGTATAAGGTCGACTCCAATCAAGCACTATACCAGCAACCGACAAGATAGCGTAATGGTTAAGCGTCCGGCTTCTTGATCGGTAGGTCGTGGGTTCGATTCCCGGCCGAGTCAGACCAAAGACCTGATTAGTAACACTGGTATCCATGGCTTCCCTGCTTGGCGCTCATGCATTACTGGGATAGCATGGAGGGGTGATGCATGACTTAGAAAGCCGTGAAGGCTATATCTGCACTTCCTTGTCCAGCGGCATATGCACGTCATGCACTCATAGTATGCATATGCGCAGATCGTGTGTATGTGTATCATGAGTCGGTGTATATGCCGCAAAAACATCAAGGACAAAAATAAACTACGTCCTTTCCTTTCCAGCGTGTCTTGCAACAATTCGTTGCACCGACCGCTACACAGAGTGATAGATATGAGTCATAGATGCGATACCTGATTACGATGACTGATGAGTATCCACAATTGCCCAGAAAATCTGCCATCACGCTGACATCAGTTTTGATCGATTTTTTTGGTCATTTGCATCATCATGACCATCATCATTTTTATTAACATTTTTATCAATTCAATACACCACTCGATTGCGATACAATGAAAAGATAGGATTATGTACCTAAACGACTTGAAGTAATCTTTTAATCAGACACCCACTTTGGCCTACAGTATGTGAATAAGACTCACATAAGAGGCATACACAGATTGCACAGTGGATAAAAGAAAGGATAACATAAAAGTAAGCGACAAAAATAAATGCTGCGTGTGTCGGTACGCGAGGTCGATATGTCAGCCTGTGCTCCTGTAATCTTCCAGGGCAGACTAGCATTGAATCAGTAAAAATTGCTAGTATTTCGATTTGAATGTGGAGGTACTCGACGACTGTCGGATAGCCGGCGAGATGCTGTTCTACACTGCAGGTCCGGCATACTTGATAGAGCGCTGCGTATTCCTGTATTCCGTCCTGATCATATGGTAGTTGTTCTTCGAGGACGCGCGTGTGTTGTAGTAGTTATAGTTGTGCGCTTTTGATTCCGAGATGAAGTAGTCGTTGAAATTTGTGGGACTATGAGTGAACTATGACCACAAGGGAACTGATACATACACTTGACAATTTGTAGCTTCGCCATGCCGACAATCGACATCGACAATCCTAGGTATTTTGCAACGGTCGGAGGTTTTATCTGGGTTCCTCTTCCCCGCGTCGCTGTTCTTACGGCGACAAAAGAGCCCAGAAAAGACCCGATGAAAGACGAAACTCACAAGGAATGGAAAAGAGCAAGAGAGAGCCGTGGAATAGAGATTAACATTGGAAAAGAGCCGGCACTAGGGCACTAGGTCGAGGTGGATATAAGTTTCAAAAGAGACCACAACTGGTCGTTCGGCATCCTCCTATCTGTTCATTACATCGCACGTACATTGTGTGTATGTTTTGATCAGATGAAAATATAATCTGACGATTATTGACATTATTGATATTCTGGGCCATCAGCAACCAATGATATATCATTGCCAGCGCCAGAGCATGAGAGCACCAACCCCCCTCCGACGCGCAGCAGACCGTGTCAGCGTTCCTGACTACTTGTTTATATAGCTCAGTAGTCAGTGCTTGCAACGCATTGCCGCTATTAGTTGGGTCGTTCAATGCAGATCGTAGAGTTATCGTTTTACTACGTTTCATTTGAATCCGCGTTACAAAACTATTGGGACCGTGGTCCCATGCATCCAAATCACTGTAGTAAAGTATCAATTATTCATTCTCTCGATGTATCGTTGGCTGCTAAATATTCACGAATAACAATCCTCTCAGAGGGACAAAAGCCTGGTCAAGAGGATAATGTTTCAATGGGTGCGAGAAAAATAAAACCCCTTGTTCTTGTTATGTATACCAGATCGCCTTTCGTCTTACCACACTGTTTTAGGCGAACCCTTTGTCATTTTACATATCCGGAATCCCGATGTCCTACGAAAACAATAATACGACTTCGTGTTTATCGTAAAACTGCCACTGTCTTTACATGGATAATACTATTACTTGGTCTGGAATTACGGTACTTGCGTTGTGGTTACCGCAGTACATAAAGCCTCATGTCTTCAAGCCGAGCCAAGGTATCCTGTTTTGTAGCATGTAACAGAAAATACAATTAGATAGAGTACTGGTGCAATTGTTGCAGTGGATATGAAGATGAGCTCCTGAGTCTACGGTAGCCTATAGAGAGAATTCATAAAGATGCCAGGTATTTCTCGAAATCATAAGACCTCAGTACCATATTTAAAAAGAAGAGAATCAATCGCATCGAAAAATGGATTGCTTGAAACTAAGAGAAATTTCAAGAGATGTGCAAGTGCTCCGGCACTTTCAAATTTACAGAGCTCTCGTGTTCATCTACCAAAGTCTGATATACCATTGGAAACTGAGCAAGAGGCGTGAGTTATTTCTGTCTCAATAAGGTCTAGTACAGTGGTTCCCAACCTTTTTCGACTCATCGCCCCCTTTTCAAGGTCAACACCGATCATCGCCCCCCAAATTTTGTGCACCGATAATTGGGCATACAGACTGTAATCACCGGCGGGTTGACTAAAAAAAAAAAAAAAAAAAAGGTCATCTTTCACCGCTCAGAGCTGAAAATAACGTTTTTTCGCTCCGCATTGCTAGGTGGATGACTAAAAAAAAAAAAAAAAAAAAAAGGTCAGCCGTTTTTTCGCGTCATCGCCCCCCTATCGCCCCCTTCGCTATTTTCGCCCCCCGTCGCCCCCTTTGTCCATTTTCGCCCCCCTGTCGCCCCCTTCGTCATTTTCGCCCCCCTAGATCGCCAAATCGCCCCCTGGGGGGCGATATCGCCCACGTTGGGAACCACTGGTCTAGTATGTAATTCCTATGGCGTAGGGTTACGTTGTTGATTATCAAAATCTGGTATATGATTTCACTTGAACTCTGTAAGTACCGTAAGCTAGAATGTATAGTCCAGCGGTTCTCAAACATTTTTAGACACACTCCCCTTTATGATAGTGAAAAATCTCACGCCCCCCTTATCGTCATATCACAAAATGCAACCAGAATGCCGGCACTCGCAACAGATAGTTTGATGACATGGATGGTTATGACTGTTGATGAGAGAATAATAAAATCTGAAACTCGGACTATATACAGAGCAGTAACTATGAATTGGAGGTAAATCGCGCAGAATGGAATTTTTTTTGTTCATTCGTCTGCAGCTTTGCGCCACCGCCCCTTCAGATGCTGTCATGCCCCCCAGTGTGATATAGCCACTGGTATAGTCGGTAGTCAGCTAAAATCCCGAATACCAGTACTCTGATCTAAGTGTGGGCGTGTTCACGTATAAATCTCAATTGTTTCCATAAAACTCCAGCTAAGTGAGAAACTAGTAGCCTCGTAACCGACAACATAGCGTAACGGTGAAGCGTCCGGGTTCTTGATCGGTTAGTCATGGGTTTGATCCTCGGCCGGGTCAGACCGAAGACCTGAATAGTAACACTGGTATCCATGACTTCCCCGCTTGGCGCTCAGCATTACCGGGATACCATGGAGGGCTGGTGCAAGACTTACAAAGCTTTACCAGGCTATATCTGCGCCTGCCTTGGTCAATGGCATATGCACATCATGCAGTCATCTCATGGTATGCATATGTACAGATCGTGTACGTATGTATATCATGAGTCGGTGACGCAAAAAGCATCAAGGACAAAAATGAATAGCAACCTATTCAAGTCCAACAGGTCTACTGTCAGATTTGGAAACACAACTTTTTAGCATTTTCGCCATAGATCATAAAACAACATTCATAAAGTCTAATTCAATTGCTGCCCTACTAAATTCTGCAGCAAATTTGATTGAAATGTACTGCTTCCGCTGAATTTTAGCATGCAACATTATAATAGTATTGAGATTGCTTCACAACAATGGAACATTGGTGATGTATTCCAGTGATCTTGGTACTCCAGAGTACCGCACTGTTTCCTTGTATTGCAACAGATGCATTTTGATCATATGTGTGATTGACTATTTTCATTTCAGCATGGATGGAAATTTGGAGTCGGATCCAGATACTGATGCATTCTCGGAAGAGTCCGAGTCTAATGGAAATCGCTCGGAAGTGTTTGGTTTTCAAACAAAAGCAGTTTATGAACAACAAAGCCGAATGACCAATATGATGGGCGTTCTGTATAATGGAAGAATACACCGGTAATAGCAGAGAAATGATATAGCTCGTGTCCTGTTGTAGGCATGCTAATGCCTCACATATTGGTGAATTTCTATCTGGTGTTGAACTAGGCATAAAATCTTGATTGGTTTCGTCTTTTCCTTGTATGCCTACATTTCTACTGATGAATGTCACACTCTACACATTTCAACCTCTGTGGGATTATAGCAGAGTCTGAAACATATTACTCTCAAATCTGGATTTGAATGTGCGATGTCAGGCATTTTGTATAGTATTTTGTTGATGGAAAGTAGATCACCTGAGATAACAAATCCTTTGAGGCCTGCTGCAAAAAGATGGAGCAAAAGAAATGGTGATCATAATAGCAGAATTTTTTCTTATTTGTTATCAATAACACGTATACAAATAGATAACCAGCCAGAACACTGAGACAAATTGGTGAAGCACCCATGATCTGCAGTCTTCTATTGATCTGGCCCACTGTTATTGTTAGGGATTAGGTTTACACAAGTTTTATCAACGACCAACGCGAGTAACTGGATCCATTGTAGCATTTCCCGTTGTAACAAACACTCCCAGATTCTTCATGCTGGATTCACGCGGCATGTCATCGTGGCTTCCCGGATCTTATGCTGCTGATGCTGTAAAACGAGAGGTGCTCTTCCCGAAATACAAGACAAAGCTGCTCCGGACGATAATCTTCTGTAAAAAGTACAACGTTTACTTTGCAATATGCCACGATTTCACATTAAAAGTGAGTGTTATTTAAAATTTTTCCAGGTATATTTTGACCCTGAACTAGACAAAAAGTTCATATATAATCAAAAGTTAACTTGAATATATAACTGTGAATTTTCAGGTGTACAACAGAGACTTCCATGAAACATGTAAAGCGCATAACCGAAGCATGCACTCGTTGCTGCATCTCAATTTTAATCCCGTCACGGATGAATTGATAGCGTCTGGCGTCGCCGGCACTACCGTTTGGAAATATGCGATGACGGACAAGCACATCTTTGAAATCATAAAGCCAATGGCGAACTACGAGTAAGTTGTCTACGAAACAATGCTCATGTGTGTGTAAAAATAAATATTATGATCCATATTTTCTTTCATGATCAACTCTGTTACTGTTTACAAAAACTGAGTTTTGTGATTCTGAAAAGTGTTCAAGTTGATCAGTGAGCAACTGAAAATAATCACTTGAACACGTGGAGTGAATCTGAAAAAGGAGAAGCAGTGCCACTCTTGTTTATCTCCTCTGCAATTATAAATAATACGTTTGCATTGAAGAATGTATAATTGACAGCGTAATGGTTAAGCGTCCGGCTTCTTGATCGGTGGGTGGGTCATGGGCTCAAACCCTCGCCGGATCAGACCTTAAGACCTGATCAGTAGGACTGGTATCTGTGGCTTCTCCGCATGGCGCTCAACATTTACAGGATAACATGGGGGGGTGGTGCAAGACCTAGAAAGTCTTACAAGGCTATAACGAGCTCCTTGCCCATTATCTAGATACGAAATGTCGAGAACTATTTATATCATGCAAAATTGTTACAGGTTACAACCGCACGGTGATTACCCCCACGTTGGCGGGTCCTGGTGTTCCAAGGTGGAGCTTGACGTTCCATCTCAATGTATTTTTTACTGCTCGGAGAATGACTTGTATGCCTACAATGCGCAGGATTACAGAAAGCTGTTTGAAATACACAAGTACGTCATTTTGGTATTGGTGCACATTTGTCTCATTCGAAACTTTCACTGTTAAGCGCTCATTTCGGGACTGTTACCTCGGTGGCATATTCTTCGTCCAGTAGAGTCGTGGTGACCGGCGGTGTCGACGCTGAGGTAAAAGTGTGGGGATTTGCAGGGGGCCATATCTGCACGTTCAGGGGACACTCAAAAATAGTCACAAGGTGCGTTTTTCTACAATTTTTCGATATATTGTAATTGCAGTCATGCTCAAAGAAGTGTCCGATAAATTTTTAATTATATCAGAGTAATACTGTATCTGAATTCTTTACTAAAAACTCTAAGCCTGTCTTAACTTATCCCAGGCACGGAGCATGATATCTCCCCACCCTAGGCCTAAATCAATTGCCTCAAGTCTACATGACGAGTTTTTTAAATTATATTTTCACATTGGCTTCTGTACTCCTGAAGTTGGGAAATACTTGTAGACTTGTTTGCGGTCTTTTGAAATTTCAGATCGGCCCCGTTTTACAGTAACTCTCTCCCCTTGCGTGTTTGTCGAGTAATCCCCTGGGAAGAAATCGCTACAGTCTTGAATTCGGGTAAAATATCTTTACAACTTCCTTGCTTTCAGCGTTGTTGTCCATCCACGAATGCCTGGCTTGGTTTTCACCAGCTCGATGGACGGGATAATCAAAATCTGGTCGTTAGACTCCATGGATTTGTTCTACAGCATGAATGTCACTCCGGACGGAATAAAATGGATGAAATTGACTGACGACGGAAATATCTGGTGTGCCAACGTCAGGAAGGTGAATTCAGATTGGTATCGAATTTGTGATTGGTGTCCCATTTATATTTAATGATGGATGTCTGGCATTCTAGTACGGTAGAGCCTATGATTAGTGACATCTTCGGCAGAGGTGGACAAAAAAGTAATCGTCGCTACTCAAGTAGAAGTAGCAATTTCTAAGACTTGTCAAATCTACTTCAAATGGAAGTACAAAATTTAAATTGTAATTTGTAGGTAATTTGTAGAAGAGGAAGTAGTCCAAAGCCATATCGATTGACAACGCGTGCTTGAGTACTCCTAAAAAGTTAAAGTAGCCTACTTTGTCACTGACTACCTCTGACCTCTGATACTCACATATTGTTGTGGAATTACTTTGCGTTTGTCACTAATTGCTCATTTTCATAGATTGTTCTTGTATGTTCCTACCTTTAGGAATCTATTGTCTGTCGTTAAGGTCAAGCCTGTTGTGAATAAACATGGTCGCAACTTGTACTTCATCAGCTTAGCTTGCTTCTGTATGTGATTAACGATTGGCTTAGAGCAGGGGTGGGCAAACTGCAGCTCACGAGCCACACGTGTGGCTCTTTCAGCCTTTGATTGAACGAGCCGCGTGCGGCTCTATAATGATTACACATGCGTTTCGCCATTTTGCTAAAGAGGCCTAACCTGATTTATAAATTGATGCATTCCATCACATATTAATAATATGTATATTGTTTTCGTGTCGTTTCTCTCCTTTTGGTTAACGTAAAACTTATCAAATTTCGGGGAAGGTGGCACTGCAGGGTTAGAACTTTCCAATTGAACTCTGGAATCGTGTTTACATAAACGTTTCACTCACAACAATGGCGCATGGTCATCAATCAATGATAAATCATTGTGTCTAACAATGAACTTGATTATTAATCACAAATTCATTACAAAACCAAACACTAAAACTTTGCCACTAGTCACCCAACGAAGACAGATTGACGGAATAATAAGATTACCGAACTGACATCTTCCTTAAATGCTCAGCTGCACTTAAAGGAACTGCTCCTGCTCCACACTGCACTGCTTTTAAATTTTTGAGTTGAGCTCTTTTGAATCTAAGCTTTTTGATATCATGATGACATAGTGTTAGAATTGCTAATCACATTATAGACTCGATAAAGACTATTCAAAATTGCTGTTGTATCTCGGCTGTCAACACATATATCCTACAAGTCTTGATTTATTGGCTTGGATGTTCAAATTCATGCTTTCCAATTTGCAGATAATTATTTTGAAATTCAACCCTGTCGTTTCGTTCTGGGGACATGCTCGATGCCAAATCGTCAAGTTGAATGTTCTCGAGCACGAGGGAAAAGCCAAACGGATCATGGCTTTAGGCGAAGACAGTATGATATCCATCCATTGGTATTTATGTTAGGAAATTGAATTCTGGAATATTTCACAGGCAGTGTACGTTTATTCGGTCAAAACAAAATAAATTCGTCTGCTTTGTGTACCGTGTTACCGCCTCCTGTGGTGTCGCTACTTTCGAACGTGAACGATGTCACAATTTCTCGTTTTAACAACCTCGCATTTCTGTTGCTCAATCCGACCCAACTGTGGATCTACACAGCGAAAACAGACCCGGCTTGCAGGTAACGTTGGAAAATTTGACCTCCGAAAATTTGATGTTATGTGTTTGGATATTTCCTTATACTTTGAGAACTTCATTACGCTTCACTGTGTGTATGTATTTGAGTATAGACCAAGAACCTACTGTCATTAACGGAATGAGATTGGCGTATGGAGATTTTCAATTTATATGTTACTAATATCACAATGATTCTAATTTCTAACAATCTGAAATCTCAACAGTAGATAATATATCTTGGAAGATGTACATTGTACAATGTACAATGTACATGCTACAAATGTCTTTGCACTGTATATGGAATGTGGACAATAGGAAATGTGATTATTTGTTTCATATCATGATGCTTGCTTAATTTGATCTTGTTACTGTGCGTTTTTCGATTCCAAAATCGTGACAATATTGACTCATAATCTGCTATAAGTGAATATATTGCCTCAAAGTCATTTTCCTTTCCAAGGCTGATTATCCTAATATGTCCTGGTGAAGCAAAGTATGACAATCTAACTGTCTGCTCATTAATTCCTCATTCAGAATTGCTGAATGGGATATTCCAAGACTGCTCATAGAAGGTTTCAGATCATCAACCATGTCTTCCATTGCGATTCGTCAATTCGAAGATGACAAGAGTGCTCACAGGTAATTTTTATAATACAGCAAGAGGCATCCAGTTGGTTCCTCCTAACTGGTTTTCTTTAAATGTTGATCAATGGTTTGACACAGGTGCAATCAGATATTATCCAGAAAAGTAACTCCGTCACCATGTCGTTGCGTGCTTGCAGTGTTTTCCGAGAATGGATTTCAATATCAGTCTCCGTCTGGTGTCTGTTCCGCCAAGTCACGGTATTTATATAAGAATTACGAATCGGTATTGATTTGAAATTGGCCATTTGAATCTAGACATCTCTTACTCTTGGGTTTGGAAGACGGCAGGATAGTGTTTTCGGATCAAAAAGAGAGATTGCTTTACTGCGAATTGAAAGTTCATAAAGAAGCGGTTCTGTCCATGAGTCATGAACTGGAAGAAGAATGGTTGACTACCCTGTGCAATGATGCGAAAAGCCACGTTTTTCAAGTAAGCATCCACTTTAATTACTAGTGTGGAAGATTCACTTATTAAAGCCATATTCAGTTCTCTACATTGTATTGTATTTTGAAACGGAAAATTTATAGCTATTGTCTGTTGGTGTTGTCTTTGAAAAAGCCAGGTAATCTAATCCGAAAATTACCTGTTTCCAGAGGTAGCCAGTAAAGGAATGCTTATACTTTTTTCATATTATTCAAGTAATTTTTGTCCACTTGCACCGCTAACTCAACTGTTTATTGACTACCGTAATGTTCCATGTATAATGCGCGAAATTTTACCGATTTTTTGCCCTAAAATAGGGGGGTGGGGGTGCGTATTATACATGGGTACAGCAAGCCTTGAAAAAAAAACCTTCGATCAAAAACTTGAAATCACACCTTTCTTCATGCTTGTTTCAATTGCGCATCACCTCTAGCCATTGGGCTCCGTAATTCGTATTATAGAGTGTAACCCGCTGCCAAATAGAGAAGCGTGTTGCCAATTAACGAAAGCGTGTTTCTAATTAACGAGAGTCGTCTGCAAAGCACGCGATCTCTCGCTGAGTTGGTTTGCCGTTTGTACGCGGGCGAAATTAGGTCGCTGATTGATTGCTACAAGCGTGCACGGCAATCCTTGTTGATTCATCGCGTCAACGACAGGCCTTAACAATCGCATACACAAGAGGCCATGTGCGCAAGATATAATCGCTTGCGTAATCAGTCGCGTCTCCAACAGGACTGGTGCGCTCTACATAACCGTTGGCCTGAGCAATCGCATCTGTAATTGTAATAGGCCACGTGCGCCAGATGTCGTGTGTCGCTAGCCTCAACTATCGCATCGCCGATCTCACAGGCTTTGGCTACTATCTACTCTTGTTTAGAGACAATGCCGTTAATTGTATTATGATTAGCGATCATTATGTCATGATTGTTCGACAGTGACATCGCAAAACAGAACAACATCGAATACTACACCGCAACTATTCGTGTACTCATTTACTGCGAATGCAGGGTGCGTACTATACATGGGTACAGGCTTTTTCCCAGAATATGCACGTCATTTTAAGGGTGCGTATTATACATGGGGACGCACTATATTCGGAAAATTACGGTACTTATACTTGTACTTGAAGGTTTTTTAGGTAAAACTACTTACTCAATGGACTTTGCATTTTATAGAAAATAGATTTGGGATATGTTTTCATCAGGTTTATGAAATTGTCATAACAACTTGCGGAAATAGCCCACGTATCAAGGTAACTGAGTATCTTTCCGAAAATTGAACCAATTTGTCGTGGTATTAGTCAATTTTTTTTTGGTCGTGAAGATGCACCCTGCAATCTTGAAAGTAGCCAACTTCGACCGGTTTCTAAATGTATGGAACGTCTCGACTTGAGTACTTTAAAATCTTCATTTTGTAATGCTATATCTTAGAGATGCCTGCTTCTTCTAAACTAAAACACCACCTCTGGGTTATTTCCCAATACTTCGTGTTAATATGATAAAAATATTGTTATATCGTGCCCGTGGTACACTCTATAACCAACCTAGCCCACAATCAATAAAATCAAGTACGATTCAATACATCAATTCGACTGTAATTTTCAGATTTGGTCTCTACCCGCAATTGAACTCCAACACACCGTCAACACGAGCTTACCACCCACCTGCTACACTGTTGCCAACAAATTCCTTATTACCGGCCATGCCACTGGGCACGTCACCATGCACCGTTTGGAGGATTGCGACCATGTGAAGACAGATTGGAAAGACAAGCGCCCTGAACACCGGGACAGAATCCTAAGCGTAAAGCCATGCAAGAAACGAATGATTTTCTGCTCTAGCAGGTATTTTCCTGTAGTTTTGTGAATCTCGTTTGGTAGCATGGCCTCTTTTATTCAGTCTGTTGCCAGATACTGTATTTGTTTAATCAACAGAAATGAATACCCGAACAGGTGGTCAAAATAGCTATTATTCAAGTAAAAATATTACAAGTAGACGTTCAAGCCATGACAAAACTATACTTCTTGTGGGAGTAGAAAATGAAAGGTATGTAAGCTACACGAAAAGTAGAAGTAACACGTTACTGACAACCTTTGCACCCAAAATATGTTTAGTGGTTCAAATTATGATAGGATAAGCCTAGTGTCTAAATTCAAAACAATGTCAAGAGTTCGATTGTGTGTTTCACATTGGCTTCTAACGTGTCATCGTTATGTTGACACTGGTTCAAAACTTCCAGTGATTGGCGTTTCTAAGGTATGATATTTAGGGAATGAAATGGTTCATGTCAGTAGTTCTCAACATTGTCCGTTTTTGGAGTCATTCTGACTGGCAGAGGGTGGCGAAAAAGAATAGATTTATGCCATGATTTATAAGGCTGAGTCTGGAATAAGTCAGTCAAAATATGAATGCAGATTGGTAGCGTAAAATGACTTGTAATAGGATGCCCGACTTGAGTATTGATTTCGAATACTGTATTTACTAACTTCTAATTTTTCTTGATAACACACCTCACCTTACACATAACTCAAAGTGTTATACACATCTTGCCACTTGTTTAATTACATTCTGCTATTATAAATCTACAGTTCTCTTTACAATTTCGCCACCTATTTTCAGAATTATCTATCCCGAACTGCAGGTAAACATCCGAACAGCATGCATCATTGTAATTATCATCATTAATTTGTTTGTCAAAGTTACTGGCAGGCTATCGAAACATAAGGCTGTAAAATCGAATATGTAGTCACTTGCTGGTTGTTGTTATCATTGAATGATCGTGTATATTTCGTACCATGTTTCTTTTTAAATGCGGTGGTAAAAGATATAACTTTTGGTAGCCCTCATTACCATTTATTAGTTATCTCTGTCTGAGACTGGTGACTTATCAATTTTCATTTTTGTCACATCATTACGACTCGATATAGTGGTTGATTTCTTGTGGATAAGTGCAGTCACTCATTGACATCAAGCTGGTATAACTCACATTTATCGCTACATCTGCATGCTGCTTTCTAATGCTCAGTGATAATTTAATTGAATTGCAAAGTTGTGGTGCATGTAATGTTAATTCAGGTGGCCGTAGACTGGCCCACATATTTTGCTGACATTGCATTCCCTAGGGTGTTTCACCTCACGGCACGTTGAGCTGATCTTCTAAGAATGCATGTGCTTGTGCTTTCAATGGGTAAATCCAGATGTGATGAAAGTAGTCGCTGGTGCTTCTTTAGTAAAAGTAATGCTGTCAGTTGTTACTGAAGTACTATCAAGAGTAGCTCAGTGGTCAGAGCTCTGGACTCGCAAATCTGAGGTTTTGTGTTCGATCGCCAATAGAGGCCTCTAGTATCCCAGCCGCTAGCAAGCCAGTCCCAATCTCGGGTAAATGAGATGGTTGTATCAGATTGGGCATGAAACTTCAGCCAAGACACTGATCCCTGACCAGCTGTAGCAATCTCTCTCTCAGTAGTAGAAGCGGGAATTTCCAAGACGACTCAAACAAACCTCGTTTGAAATTCAATTAGTTTGAAAAACCTATTCGGATGCACGCTATATATTTCTTGGCAAATATCAACGCCTGCAACTATTCAAATTCCAGAATGCGCCTCTTCCACTAATACAGAACCACTAATAAATCACTGGAAAAGGATCAATTTAGAAATTCACCAGGACCGTAGTCTCTCTCTGACAGTTATGATTTGACGATATCAAATCACCCAAAATCAATCCTTATTTGACAGAATTAGAAATTTATTCATTTCAGTAGTTCTGCTCGATCAACTGTTGCAGGCTTAGTTGAAATGTTCTAAAACTAATGCCCTCCGAATAGAGAAGGAAGTATTGTAAAGCTTCTTGTTTACACGAAAAAGCAGATTACAGCACTACATACCTCTCCTGTTAGTAACTCAACCAACTCGTATTGTAATTATCACTTCGAGTTACTGGGTACTAGTGATGCAGAGGAACAAAATAAGTAGGTAGAGGATGATTATCTCCTTAATTCCGTAGTGCTGACGGCGTGATCAAGATATGGAACCTTGAAAAAGTCCTGCTCGCCGATGTGAGACTGGGAGAGAACCTAACGTGCTGCAGTTTTCTCAACGACAACGCGGATTTGATCTTGGGCTGGAAGCATCAGCTCTTTTCGATCCATCACAAAACGCTCGGATTCAAATATGAGCAGGATGGAGATGGAGACAAGTGGGAGACGGGTAAGATTGTTCATCTTATTAAAATATCTCAGTGATGGTAGACACCGAACTGAGTGACTCCTCATCTAAGGGACAAATGATAATGGACTAGTGTCACATATTAATTTAAGTTTACACTAAATCGTTGATGGTCATTTGGGTGACAAATAATTCGAGTTGGGTTAGGTTGGAGTTACGTTTGAGTTTGAGATTAGAATCAATGATTTAAGAGAGCGTGTTAATGTGCCGCTCGGAACAACTCCTATTTCTGTCACTCAAGCTATGGATCATAATAATCAGTGGTTCTTTTATTCTCACTCGCCCAAGCTACTCCATGTACCATGCGATACACAAGACATAATGCAATGGAATTAGCAGATATGACGATATCGAAAAAACCAGGTACAGCACTTTGAAATGGGTGAAAATACGCAATTCTTTCACTCAATTTAGCTATTACTCCTACTATTGTGTCTCGCTAGGTATTGAAGGAACTTTTGATTTTTGATCCTTCATCGTGTAATCAAGTCAAACCCAGTTTTGGTATAAACTCTTTCTAGATATGGAGAATGCGGTAATTTAATGGCTTTGGAGTCAAAGACTTTGCTCAAAGACTAGCATTTGACTTAACTTTCTGGTTCATTTTTCTTCAAGAGTTGATCCATAATTCTTAGAATGAATATTATGATTGATATGGAAGTATGTTTCTGACATATTCAAACAATCTTAATTCCTTAGACTCCGATATCTATGAGGACCCCGCTGTTCGTTACGAATCGCTCATCAAACGAAGACATGCGCCTAGCGCCATCACTATGAAACAATATCTTGTTCCCTATGGGTTCGTTGCGACCGATCAAAACGGCGATGGAAAAATAATGGATGTTGAAGTCAAGCAAGATCAAGAGGTAAAATTGGCTGATACTAGATATCTTGCTCTTGGAACTCTTTGACTGAATACTGAACATGTCTATCGTTCTGGCATAGTGCTACCAAAAGACGTGACTTGATCAAGGTACAGGAAGCTACTGACTTTTCAATCGTTTCCAATGCGCGTGTAGATTGAATGTAGTCAAAACATGCTACCTAAACTAAAGTGAAATCAAGTCTAGGCTGTATCTTCAGCACAGCCTGACAAATCTCATTTTGAAAAATTCAGTCTGACATAGATATCGTGTTGCACATTTGATCAGAAGCCATCTATTAACCATCGATATTATTGTTAATTTATTTTTGACGATTACTGCGTGCTTAGTGGTAGATTGCCTTATTCGAACGGATATTCATGTGACATAGACATACAGGTTGCGAGAGATAGGCAGTAACAAATTATTTTTACTTTTTCAGAGTACTCGTGTAGTTAATAAAGTGGTCATGTCTTTTGAATACTTCGACTTCTTCTTAACAGTTAGTTTGGCAAAACTAATTGCTTTTTAGGCTGTAATATAGTAAAAGTAGTTAAGGGATACGTTTTCATCATGTTTTTGAGTGAAACTGTCATAACGACTGGGCCCCTGTATGACGGTAACTGAATATATTTTTGAAAATAGCACCAATATGCGGTGGCCTTAGTCATTTTGCGTTGGTCGTGAAGATATGCCCTGTAATTTGAAAAGTAGTCGCCTTCGAAGCATGCGATGTCTCTCCGAAAAGATAACGTAATGGTGAAGCGTCCGGCTTCTTGATCGGTAGGTCGTGGGTTTGATCCCGGCCGGGTCAGACCAAAGACCTGATTAGTAACGTAACACTGTTATCGATGACTTCCACGTTAGGCGCTCATGGATTACTGGAATATCATGGATGGGTGATGCAAGACTTAGAAAGCCATACAAGGCTATATCTGCACCTTCCTTGTCCAGCGGCATTTTAACATCATGCACTCATGGTATGCATATACATTAGGGCTGTTAAAAAAAAAACCTTCTTTCCGGAATCTTGCTGGCTCCGTGATTAAATCGTTAGGTTGACTTGAAAAACGATGCACACCAAATTTGAATTCATTCCAGCCAATAATCGCGGATTTCGTAGAGTTTGAAAATTTTGAGTTAACCCAAAAATGCAAAAAAATTTTTTTCAAATTTTTCTGTCAACCCCATGAAATTGTTGCGCTGTCTTCAAAAACGATACAAAACAAATCTGACTCAATTCCAGCCCGTAGAAGCTGAGTTATTTGAGTTTTTTTATGATAATTCTTGATTATCCACCAATCAAGGATAATCCCCGAACTCAAAATTTTGAAACTCTACGGAATCCGCGATTATTGGTTGGAATGAATTCAAATTTGGTGTGCGTCGTTTTTTAAGGCAACCTAACGATTTAATCACGGAGCCAGCAAGATTTGGGGAAAAAAGTTTTTTTTGAACCGCCCTAATATACCTACATACACAGATCAGGTGCATATATATGCCACAAAAATAAACTACGTCCTTTCCTTCCTTCTAGCCAAAATTACTTTTTAAAACTACTAGACTGCTTTTCCAATCTTCATTTTTTGACAAGACCGCTACTTCTACTTGTAAGTGAGTAGAAATTTATGGCGTTATTTCTACTTCTGCATGAGTACCTACGATGACAACCTTATAGACTTCTGGTGGTCGCATTTCAAGCCACATCTTGACAGATCCCTTACTCAAGACTGCCTTTGTTCTACACACAATACGAATCGTGGTTTGCTCATTTCATTCTGTTTGTGTCAAAATTCAGTAGTTTATTGATGATCAACATGTTTATTTCTGTCGCGTGCCATTGCAGGTGGTAGATTCTGAGTGCTCGTCGGAAATGGCTCGAGCGATGACTGAAACCTATCTCTCTCCGTCCTCTTCGGTTTCCTCCTTCAAAACCATCGACAGTTTGTTCAGGATCAAGTCCCGTGCCTTGTTGAGCGCAAGATCTATCGACGGTGCCGATTGCTGATTAGAATTTTGACAACACGGACAGCCCTTGGATGATGTTACCGTTTGTTTCAGTGTATGACCAGAATGACCTTATGCCTGAATTCGGGGATTCGCCAGGGCCGACTCCTTCCGAAAGCGTTGTTTCGTACCTCGAAGAAGAGACGGACGACCTCTTTGTTGAAGACTTGGATGATGACATCGATATGTTGAATCAGACTGAGGTAATGTGTCATTGTCTTCGATATTCTGGATTTCTGAACCACACAAACAAAACAGCTAGCAACATAATAACGCGTCTTTCAAGATAGCTATGTTGAATGCCTCGCTATCACTACGCGAACACGACTCAAGTTAAACAGCTATATTGAACTTAAAATTCAGGGCTGTAATGACTCGAGTCACGATTTTCTGATGACTCGACTTGACTCGAGTCATTTTTTCAAAATACGGAAATGACTCGACTCGACTCGAGTCAATCTGTGTATTGACTCGACTTGGACTCGAGTCATTGCGCATGGCTCGAACCCAGTCATATGACTCGAGACTTAGACGGCCGAGACCGACATTTCATGGTAATTTCAAAGAATAGTAAAGTAACCACCCTATTGGGATTTCGTCTGTTGCTACTGGTACTTAAAAACGCGACCAGAATCTGCTTAAAGTGAGGAAAATCAGCATATTATAAATGCGAATCATTCGATATCACCAAAAAAGTCATAAAAATGGTGTTTAACAAGACCTAAACTGGAAACTGAGCAGTCAACATAATGACTTGGACTCGGACTCGAGTCATAATCCAATGACTCGTACTCGACCCTTTAGACTCGGACTTGACTCGGTGGTGAATTGAAAATGACTCGACTTGACTCGAGTCAAAACTATAAAAGTGAGATTGACTTGTGACTCGGAGCCTTGTGACTTGATTACAACCCTGTTAAAATTCGAAAATGCCCAAAGTCATTAATAAGCAAATTACCCATGGTATAAAAACTCTGTACTTCGTATGTCCATCAAATTTTCTTTGTAAGTTGGACATGATGTTCTACTTCTGAGCTCTGCTGTGTCTCATAATTACTAGTTTTTCCTGGCTCAAAGCTATTTTTACTGTGAAAATTTGTCATCCTAACACAAACCTGTAATCTTTCCGATGGCAAAAAAGCAAACACCGGCACACTTACTGGGATCCTATGTCATACTTCATTGCTGTAGAAAGCCTGTGAAATAAAGTGTCACAATGTTTGTTCGAATCAATTTAGAACTACTTGTGTGTTCTTTGCTTTGTTCTTCATGTGCCGAAATCGGGTCTTTTTTGCTTCCTTGATTAACTTCACACATGCTTCCATCTACAATGGCGTCCAACAACTTGATAGTAATAAGAGACACTTCAATTGCTTGAAATGTAAGCATTGTGTGCATAGGAATTGTATTATCTGTTATGGCAACTACTTGAATAATGCTGTTGTTGGATATTTACTTCATTCTCTAGGCAGCATTGTCGATTAGCTGATGTCTGTTGAATGCCAACCCTGTATCAGGAACTTCAAGATTGCCAATAGTTTATGATTGATTTAATGGTGTGTAGACTTTCTGTGTGGACTGCCACGAAACCCTGCTGCCAGCAATATTATATTTGAACCTAGTTTTTGAGACTTTGTGGAATACGATTTTTGATGGAGCACGCTATTGCTTGCCGTGCTTCATAGTTAGGGTCCTTAGTGGATATTGACTGTCCAGTGTCCATTGCAGTGTCGTGAGAGTACAGATTTCTCAATTCTTATCTTCTTGAAGGAAGGTGATGAGTTTGACTTGGGGAAGAATCTGGGCACCGCAGTGCTGGTCGCTAAAGCTTATAAGAAGATGAAGAAGGGCCAAGAACCGAAATTTGAGGAGATTCGTGAAGAGAACGGAACTGCATCAAGGTTACATGAGCGATATGGGGGTTTTGTTCTTTTACTTTTAAGTCTATTGGAGGGAAATTTGTAAAATGAACCTAGAATAAAATCCAGGCTAGGATTTTGGTCGACATCATAGCAATTTGGGTCAATCCATTGTATTTGCCTCCTAGTTAACTGGTAACGCCACAATGTTGTCAGAACCATACAAAACGATTTCACTGCCTACTTGAAACCTAGAAGATTTTAAATATAATTCTGCTGCGAACTCTGCTGGTATTCTTCACGCAACACATCCTGTTATTCCTGCCTTCAACTCAGTAAGTTCTTTCTCTACTTAGTTCTAGTATCTGACACGAGAGTTAGCAGTGGGCCTACTGGTCAAGGACGCGTTTATTTTACTATTAGACTGCCATTGGTTCTGAATTTGGACAAGAGTGTTATGGGATCAGTAAGGCTAGATAAATGAAGGTCGAGTGCTGGGATCAAGTCACTACCTTTGAGTCACAGGTGATCTCGAGTCATTGCACGTTTTGACTCGAGTCAAGTCAAGTCAATCGATTTTTGATGGCGACTCGAATCAAGTCAAGCCGTTTCGATTTTTTGAGGTGACTCGAGTCAAGTCAAGTCATGACTCGAGTCAATCAAACACTGCATCAGCCAGTGTTGAGGAACTATTAGTGGACCGTTCAACCATTACTTTACTCATGCCTATATTAAAGTTGTCACGTAATACTAGATACAAACACCAAACAGCATATCTCTAACTTGCAACTATTTTATTATGCATTTCCTGGCATTTGTCATTAGGGTTATTATCAAGTCTTTCTCTCTCAGATCTGCGAATAAAAACATGAAATCGAAACGAATGCTCAAGAGCGGAATGAACGCCGCGTTTGCCGTAGAATCTTTGAAAGCAAACCAGAGGAAGAAATCGTCAGACAACACTGGGCAACCGCCATCGATTCGGGTATTTATATTGTAATAAGTAGGGCGTTTTTTTTTACCTAAAAAACGAAAGATTTTGACCTAAAAAATCAAAATTTTGGCACTTTTTGACCTTAACAATCTTAATCTTGACCAAATTTTACCTAACGTATGCAAATTAGGTGTTTTCCTACAAAACGTTAGAATTGTACTACTTATCTTTATTTCTGGTTGGAATTCTTTCTGTCCTTTACAAAGTAGTTTTGCCTGAAAAAACTTTTTTGCATCAAAAACTGACAAATTTTTGCATAAAAAAACTTTATTTTAACGAAATCTGGCCCTATGAAGAATTCCAGTAGTTACAGTATGCATTATGGTAGAAATAATTAGAAATTTTGTAGTATAACGAAAGATATTTCCCTACATTCTCGGGTAGAAAGTGTCTGTCCTTACTGAATAGCTTGCCAAGAATGGAGAAAGAACGTTCAACAGCAGCAGTTGTTGGCTGACAACACTGAAGTTGTGCGTACACTGCTGGTGACAAACCGTGTTGCTTCATTCTGGCAATGGCGTCTACATCACAATTTTTCATCATGCTCTTTTTGATATAAGAACCCTGCAAGCCCAAGCAGTCTTGCTTCAGTTGGGATATTGTGGTACGTTGAACATAACACCATGCCAAACTATTTATTCCATTTGAATGTTTATGATTCACAATGAGCAGACAAGCTGTAAAATGTCAAATGATAAGTTCACTGACAGTGCAAAATCTAAGATACAAACAAAATGCAGGATGCAAAAAAGGTTTGACTTTGTAAACAATTTTGACATTTTTAAACCTAACACTACAATTTTGACCTAATTTTGACTCGCCCTAGTTATAAGTATATATCCAAAAATTTTAAACCACTGAAATCCTGACTTCAAGCTTCACATCATGACTGAAATGATGAAATATGATGATTAAGTGACCAATAATACTGTCATGGTCATAACATTCATGATATTTATCAATTCTGATTGTTCGATATTCCGTCGGACGACATTGTACTGCTTCCATTGTTATATTTCTTCCATAGCGCATCGTAAAGAAATCAAGACGCTCTTCTGGTAATGCAGAAAGGCAAAGATTGATACCAGCTGATGTCAGCGTAAAGGTATGACAGGATGTTTTCAACTGCTATGAGCTCGTACCGTCATTTACTCTTCTGATTGTACTTACTATAAGGCAAGCGTTTGTAACAGTGGTTCTCAACCTTTTTGTCTTCGCGGACACCCCCACAGTTTTAGTTCAAATTTTGCTCAATTTTCGTGCAATCGTCATCTGTCTTGGGTAAATAGTAATTGTAGGCTACTGATGAACGCAACAAAATGAGTTTTCTTGAAAATAACATATTACTTAGCTAGAAATTAGGAAGTCTTTTAGTATTTCAAAGCGAATTATGTAGCCGCATTTCTTGATATACGCGGTCGTGTCTTGAAAATCCGCGCCGTCGATTTTAGATTGAAGGAGTTCCGAAAACGCCTTTCCACAAAGATAGGTGGTGGCGAATGTAGAAATAACCCCTAACGCTTCTAACGACTGATTTGCATATGATCGCAACATATATGGCACCAAAATTGAGAAACATGTCTTTAATGAACATATAACGTTCAGTCTGGTTATTTCTATCAGCAGCTCATCTTGAAGTTTTTCTGAAATGGCGGTTTATCACAGGAGAAAAACAATTTTTTTTCCAAAACGCCAACAAAACATAATCTCTAAACAGCGATATGTTTGTAACTTTGTATACCTATTGGCAATTTGGCGATTAAAATGAGTTTTCACAGTAAAATGTTCAAACTCATATAGCCGTACTATTTATGTGAGTTCTGAAGTTGTAGCAGTTACGGAGCGAAACTGCCTCATGATTTCTCCAATTAAAAAAAAATACAAATCAGGTTATCCACCATTTTGCAAATTCCGAGGCTTTGCGGACCCCCTGAAAATTCTTTGCGGCCCCCGTTTGAGAACAAATAAATGACTAGAGTATTTTTTTATTACTACGCACCTGTTGATATCAACATACAATGGCCGCACAACTGGTCAGGCACAAAGTAATTGTACTCTTTAGTATTGAGTATTTTTGCCTACTTGCACTAGTAACTCAAGTGTTTGCACTTCCACTTACAGTTGAATAATATTTTAGGCAAAGCTTCCTACTTTTCACAATTGGCATTTTGCATCACTTTTAAGAACGAAATCATCATGAGAACTGCGTGAAATAGCCCCTGCCCCCTGTATCATAGTAAAGGAATATATTTTCTAAGATTGCACCTGTTTGTAGAGCCATTATTTGTTTTGGGTTTGTTCCGAACCAACGTATTGCAGTGTCAAAAGTAGCCACCTTCGATGAACTGGTAAATGTATCCGGCCCCTTAACCAAATGCACTTTTTGAATTTGCTTCACGGGAGTTCTGAGATATACGTGCAATAGAATGTTCATCACAATATATTTCTTTACATTCTTCAAAGCTGTTCGATTGACACTCAGCAACTAGCTCAGCAATCGTCAATACAAAGGTAAATAAATGCAAATAACGAAATTGAAACGGCATTTAATGTTCTCCAATCGAATCGCAATTCTTCACTTTTTTCATTTTGTATGCCAAGCTGTGTCGCTATTTTGACAGCTGATACAGTAATATGACGTGGTAATAATTTATATCGTACTACCAGTTTCAAGAAGTCAATCAGAAAGCTTTAAAGAATGTAAAGAAAGATTTTGTGATGAAGATTCTATTATTTATGATTAATTTTTCAAGTTCTGTACCACGAGTCGGTTTTTCAAACCGAGAAGTAAACTGATTAGGTTTTGACTCGTCTAATTACGCTTACCAAATATTACTGGCCTGCGCCTGTTCACAAATGTTTTCTCTTCTCTGCCTAGTTTCACGACGAAAAGAGACAGCCTGATGCTGAGACTAGCGAAAAGCTGGACGAGAATCTATTGGAAAAGCTCGAAAGTATGGTACGTGTAATTTATTCTTTGTCGACTGTTAGTGCAAAGAAACGTCGGAATCGCACAAAATCTGCGACGATGATCATATTCATAGATGCAAGTCAAAATAGAATACTTTGCAAGGTGATGGAACTGACAATAAAACATTGAGGTGTAGCAGTTTTTCATTCAATAGCCCGTCTCACATTAAATCTGATGCACGAGGCGTCTGTCGTCTGTAGAGACATGTATGGAATTATTGGCGTGTAAGAGATTATTTAATGGTAACGATATTCAAGGCTGATGTGCTGGGAGGGTCAGTGACAATTTCGACACAAGGAAAGATTCACGACAAAAAAAAAGATTTTAACATCTTGACAAGGCATGAATAAATTCCCAATCCCGCAACTGTTAATAATGAGATGTACAGTACTGATAAAAGATAATACTGGAAGAATTTAGAACCTGCTGAATTTGCCATTAATATAAATATGTCTAGTTCAACAGCGAGACAGCAAAATTGAAGCAAACGGTGAAAATACTTGTCTGCCTTGGCTAACGGAAACAAGGGATGTTAAGATATGTGTTGACAACGGTACTGTGCATAGTCTGATTAGCCCGTCTCTTAGTAATTGGGAGTACATTGGAGTTAGATATTTGCATCGTTGGGCGCCGTCAATATATATTGAAGCACCAATGCCAACACTTTCTTTATACTGGAATTCCACATTCACGCTGTGTCTTCCTGTGCAGTTACTACAACGAAAGAAATGTTGCGTTGGCATTGTCCCTCTTTACCATCCGGCTGAGAATCGCTCCGTTCTGTGGTGTCGTTGGCTGGCGCGTCTTCCATTTCAACTCGATTTTCGTGGCATCTCGGTAGACGTTCGGTGGTTGTTGATTCTTCCGTGTCGCTTGCGCAAAGGCCGAGAAGGTTTTGACAGCATGCGGATTTTCCGATTACGGGAAAGCTGGAATTTTAATCATTTTCGATCAGGTTCAATTTGGCATTCCTTTAGTGGAACTCGTGATGAGTCTGGCATTGCCGCATATGCTTGCAGTATCTAGAGTTGGTCACTAACGAAGTATTTCTACTTCTTCTGAGTACTCCAGTAGGTTTTGCCAACTTGCAATACTTTCCCAAGTGCTTACCTGTTAGACATTTCCACAGCAATTTTTTTCGGCGGAGCCACATACTTTGTATATTTTGATATCGATAAGAGGAAAGTAGTTTTGTGAGTGAAATTGAACTGCAGGTTGAGACTGTGATATCGCATGCACTCTTATGAAAGTCCTATAAGAGAGTTATAACCTATAACACCGCTTTTCTCTACTAAATACTGCTGGATACCGACAAATTAGAAGATATGACTTTCGATATATAAATACAAATTATGTTACATTTCCAAGAATAGCATTTTATACATGGAATCTGATGTCACAGGACAAATAATGCGGAACAAAGCGGTATGACCTTATTGAGAGAAAATAACATCATTTTCATTGTATTTATGTTATATAATTATTTATCAATGGCAGATGGCCGGCTGAATATCTGGCTGGAAGATTCACTGCATATTGTACTATCCCAGCTATAAAAGTCTATTAGTGTAATGAATCCATTTTATTACGTGTGCTTCCTAATCCCTTTGCTTTCAATGATATTGTAATATGTGATTTCACATCAGTATACCTCAAATTTACATCACTTGATATCTGGTCATTGACCATACTATACCTGTAGGCACAAGATGTTAGAGAAATCATTTTGAAGCTGGATCATCAAAATCGATTTAAAAATGCAAAGGGAATCCAATATTTGCCATGATTATCATAATGACCACAGGTCAAATATTTCTAGATACCGGAGTGAAATAATAATTATTAAATATACCGTGATTTTGACGATTGAACAATCATTGTACTGTGCATCAATCTTCATATTCTACATTGAAAAACTCTCGATTGAAAAATATGTATTCACCTGTAATCCTCCCAAGCTTGCAGGAATTTCTTATTCATGCACGCGTACACCATTGGGTTAACCACGGCATTTGCTAAAGTGCAGCAAAACACCCAATAAAAAACGTCGGCCGATACAATATGGTGATTCTCGTCTTGAACCTGAACAATATGCAAAGAGGATCATGAAATGATCATGGGATCAAGGATCGTGAATCATGAAATTGCATGAAAATGAAATTGCCTGAACATCCTAATTTTGGTGTTCCAAAATAATTTGTTGCTTGTGTGCAAACTGATGGTCAAATTGCCACTCGTAACCATCAAGTACAAGTGTTATAGCAATGCATTTAAACACACAATTAAAAGCATGCAAAACGCTGATGGGAGTAGGTTTGTGTCTCATGATAGCTATGCATCCAGTAAAAACCTATTTCAGGATTATGTCAGGACTCATATTCTCAATTGAATCCAAAATCTAAATTAGGTATGTTAGGTTGCTTGAAACAAGATAATAATAACACTCGTACTTTGCAAGCAATAAATAATTACTTGGCATGTACCACAGCTTGGTAAAATCTTTGATAATAGATTCAGAATTTCGAAGTTTCACTTTGTATTGACCAATGTCAGACACAGGTCAATGCTGACTCTGACCCTTGATCAAAATGTAGTTGCGTTTGTATTATTTACAATATTACAACGTACTATGTATAATACTTTCTTATGTGTGAATGATGCAATAGTACTTGCTCTTACCCTTGCAAACTGAACTAGAAATAAAACAATGAAAACAGGTGTCCACATCATGAGGAATATGATCACCAGCAGTCCGCATGTGATTGTGACTTGGATTTCCGCTTCCCTTCTAGATGCTGTAAAAGCCAATTAACTGTAAAACTGTATTACCATATTGAAAATTGCTCAATCGCCATGTTTACCTTTGTTTCCTCGTCGTTTCTGGACTCGCTTACGGATCTTTCTGACGTTGTGATAAATTTCCCAATAATTATATGAAATTAATAGGGATGGTATTATATAAGAGATGAGCAACATTAATATGTTCCAGGTGAGCGCACCCGGGTCTGATTTCCATATGCTTGCGCAAATTTTGACCTGAAAATTTTCAGTTCTCAAAACGTGAACAAGCAAAGGCATTGTCAGTCAAGTAGCCTCCTCACATTGGCTGTATAAATCCATGACCGGTCCTACGATAAATGGTTTTAAATTTAGGGACAAGTTATCAGAAGAAATCACTGGTGTTAATTACATTGAAGATGTGATGTAAAATTCTGTATATTTATATATTCAGGTTGTGCTTTTGGTAAATATGTGTGACTAATTTCATTGGCTGAAATCGTTCACAAAAGTAGAGTCCTATGTATCATAATGTATAATATCTAATAAGTACGTAGCTTATCTAAGTGAATGTGGCTAACTAACAGAATAAAGTTAACTCACAGTTTGGTTGTTGTTCATGAAGCATTTAGTCGATTCGGTACATAGATCCTCGATGACTGGCAGTACTTTAAAATTCAAGCCGAGAGGAATATAAAATAAAACGCTAAAAACCACCATTACTAAAATTGCCATTGACGGATATTTCGGATAAACTCCCGCCAACCGACTTCTTTTCACGGATTGGACGACGTGTATGTGCCTGCGGAGAATATTAGCGAAGGTAAATAGCCTGGTCAGGTTACACCATACTTCAAACGGCGTCAATAAATCTCTTCTGTGAGAGTTATTTACCATCATTTCAAACCAAAATTAAATATGTAGGTTAGTCTGTCATGGTGTGACTAGTACCATCGGTCATCATGAAACACCCTTATAACCTCTGATAATGAGCTGTCATCCAATTGAGTGTAGCCACTTCTTTTCTTGTATTGTTATTGATTATTGTAAGAGGTTTTAAATCAGCAATATATATGTTAATGTCCATTGATTTTCAGATCATTATGTTGCGTACGTAATTCTGTTTGTTTTCAGGTAGAAATCCTTCTGCTGTTATTCGCTCTTAGTAATTGCGTAACAGATTTATGGATGGAGTGTCTGTCACATTCTGATATTGACAATTAACTAATCAACAGATGTGGGACGGCTTATTCATATTAGGCAAAAAGCAAGTGTATTTGCAGATGCCCCTTTATCACTCAATCACACATCACACAATGATGTCTCGATTTTGAAATTATTTTTAGTACCGTAATTAGGAAAGTACCATAACTATCAAATCGATTGCAGTATTAATCCTGACTAAACCTGAGTCTGCATTTACAATACTCAGACATTCGTGAAATACATTCTCAATACATTCTCAAGAATGTATTGCAATATCTGCTCCTACTTAGAGAACGCATCTCAACAAACTATCAACATCAAAGTGATCAATCGAGGCTACTTGAATGATTCAATGTTTAAAAATGTATTGGGAAAGTTTTCCTCTACTTCTATGAAGAATAGTTCTATATATGCCAGAACCAAGCTACCAGAGTTTGAGTTAAATCACTCACACAGAATGTACTGGGCGAAGCGTGAAAGCATACACCACCTAGCATTTTCACATCGCTAGAGCATCGATATTCAGACCTATGTGTCAAGTGTCTATCAATATTTGGATCGGATCAAAATCTTTGTGTGACCGTCAGATGCCATTCAAATGCAGCACAGCCGCAGATAAACCAATGAATCTTGATAAAGATCTTCATAATAGCCAAAAGTCCTATTTAAAACCAATTGAACGAAGGCAATGTATGCATGCCAAACTCTACCGTACTCACCTGTCCATGCTTATGAATACAAACAGCCAAATCGCAATGAAAGTGCTCACAGAGAATGTGTAAAGTATTGATTTACATAAAGCTTCAGACAGTGTCCACATGTATACTCTTCTAGCGGACAGCATCATTGGCGCAACACAGATGAATAATAGGTAGTTGACATTCTGTGCAGCTGAATCGGAGAGACAATACAGAAGCTTTAATAAATCGGATTGAACAAGTAACAAAAGGTCAAGGACCATACGCTTGACAACGGTGCTAATCATGTGATGAAATATGAGCGTGTCATACATTACAATTACAACTACAATCTCAACACCTAAATACTTACAAACATTTGATTAAAAAAGCAGAGGGGTCTAAGTATTCAGCGTTCCTAATCAAATAGAAGTAGGGGTTACACCATAATTTGTGGCTCAGTTAAAAGTAAAACTAACAATTTACAAGACATGTAAAAACTGCATCAAATAGAAGAACAAAATGTAAGGTCTAAAACTAATGAGGTAAGTAGTTTAAGAGAGTAGATTTGGTCAAAGGGTCACATACTTTTTGCAGTTAATGGGAGGTGCTTACTTTCTCTGTTTCATGCTACAAATGCAAACAGGTATTATTTTTTAAAATAGATTCAGTTACGTGATATAGGGAATATTTAATGTGGTTCTTGCGACAAGTTCATTATTGATAGAAATGTAAACTTGTCACAAAACTACCTTATACTTTTCAAATTCCAAACTAAAAAACAACTAGTCTAAAACATAACCACTTGAGTAGGCTACCTGGAAAAGTAGAAGTACTGCATTACTGAGATGAATTGATATTGCAGTTAACAAATACAGATTTACCCTGACTTACCGGTATATTGATGTGTTGGAATCTTGATCAACTTCTTATTGCTTACTATCACCATTAAAACCAGTATGTTTGCTATTACGGCCGTGATTGCAATGATTAATAACACAGAAAATTCCGCTGTTGACTCCGCATCGTAAGGACTGTGAGCCAATGTCAACCACCAAGTAAAGACTGTGTTGTTTTGTGGGTAGCCGTTGACTTCGGTATACACTTCGACATAAGAGCATTGTATCCCAGAACGGTCCAAGCATTCTGTTCCCATACTGTGAAGGCACGGAAGCGTTGAGCGATCTTTTCAGTCCATGTGTAAATTTTATTTAGTTAAGTGTTGTTAAGATTCTGGATTTCTGAAACAGCCAAATCTGTTTGTTTAGCGAATTCTGTTTGCTGTTCTAATTTATAATGGATCTTAGTGATAATGCGCCATTGATTCCGTAAAACGTTACAAATGTTAATTAAGTAGTGACCAAATAAACACTGCCTGTATCAACTCGATCTAAAATTCGCTGAAACATATACGATATCAACAAGAACGGTATTTGCACAAGCATAGACTAGTACTTATCCTATTTCACTTGGTTACTAAATTATCATATTGATAACGCACCTGTTTCTATCAAACCCGACTGAATCTATGCTGAAATCTGATATCCTACTACTGCAATGAGTTCAAGGTTACTTGAAATACTACTTTAAGGTCTTGGGAATCGTACCAATCGTTATACAATTTCATCACATCTTAACAAAATTGCTACTCTCTCTTACTGAATACTGAGACTTTTATCACAGCATTTGGTCTACCTTCTACTCGAATTGTATTCTTCAAGTTATGTGGAAGATTGACCTGACCAAAGTCACTGCTACATTAAAAATTAATCGGAGGTGACTCCCAAATCTGTGAGTAATCTCCAAATCCCCTTGGCTACCACAACCACAGTAATATTTGTGACTTGCAACAAGTAAATGATTGACTTTTTATTCCTGCATATTTTGAAACTGGCATCTGTGAATCCTCTTCTTCACAAGTTTGCTACAACTCAATCCATGTGAAAGTATGGTAAGAAGTTCGTGAGGAGTAAACAACCTGTATTTCAATGCTTGAAAAATATAAATATCTTCTCGCAATCTTACACGTTGATTCTTATTAAGCATTGCCGTCCTTTCTATATCTGAAATCGTGAGTAGGTCAAATTTTCAATACGTAAATATGTTACCTGCTAAAACTGGTATTTTTAACTAATTCCTAGTACTGTCGCCATCACAATCCTACTCTGAATTTTATTCTCTGCAAACCTTTCTATGCTCGGTTGTCTTGATCAGGGATTTCTCTTTGCATCTCCTATTATCAATATCCACATTTTTCTAAGGAACTGTGTTGATCCCGTGGTAACATTCATTGCCGGTTTGTTATTGATTCATGCCGGAGTCATACCTAATCTGGATGATTGGTTCATGGATTTTACTTCCTACCATGTGTGCATGCAAAATGGCTACAAAACATGTTTGCCCGATCAATTGGTTACCGAAATCTGAGTGTGTCTCAACAAACATTAATCCTTGAGAATTTATTTGAAAATTTTTGTATGACACTGGCAAATTGACGTAATAAGCCTCGTCGAATGTCGTGTAATCACGTACACATATTATATCGGCAGATTTATTAGAGTTACTGTAATCTCGCTTAGCATTGTAACCTGACGATTACTATTCCTGATTTTGATTGGATCCTTCCTTTCTGAAATCTTGCGACCGGTTTAGTTGCCAGTCTTCCTTTTTTTTTACATCCTCTCAAAGTGCATGCCGTTACATATTTGGTCATGGTCACCCTATGTACATTTCCAAGGCGAATTGATGTATGCTATATTGCGATCATCAAGAATTGATTGTTTATTTGTTTTATTCATTGTATTTAACTCTTGGAACTGGAGCACCAAGTCAACAAAAAGATTATTTTCTTTGAGATACATCAACCATTTGCAGTATATAGGTGCTGTAGAGCTGCTTTTATTGAGAAAACTCGTTATTTAAACAAATTAAGCCCGGATAAAACTATTTTACTTCGCTCTGTCTACAGGATATTCGGATTGGAATTTTCCTGTTCTAATATATACAAGGTTTCGATCTCTAATCATTATAATATAAACCAACTCGTGCCCTAATGCTGACACTTTCAAACTACGGCGATTGTGACTTCATATGATGCACGCATAATCGCATATACATATTGACACATCTTCTATCCAAGCTTTACGATCCTTTCTCCATATGTCTTGCTCATTTTATGCTGAAATCAACGATGCATTTTTACTACTTGTTGGTATCCTATCCGTAGCCTGATTAGATGTAACGTTCAAACAACTTAACTACCATTTTATGATAATTATGATGCTAACATTGTTTGATAAGAGGAGATGTTTGTTTGATTTGCTGAATCAGAGTTGTCAAAACATGACCATAAAAGTAAACAATTTGTGGTGATACTTTAACATCCTTGCCGGATGCTGTCGCTGTGATGCCGTCAGTGCGTATGTACAGATCACCGTACATACCAACATATGTTACATTACATCAGCTACCCCTTGACTTTGAACCTACCCAACCCTGTGATGATCAATGCATAATACAATGATAATAAATTTCAAGACCAACTCGTGGGTACAATGCTTACAATAAATTGATGGTTTGTTTATAACGGTAGGTGCTAACTTGAAAAATTGCCATTGAAAGTAGAAACCTACCACCCAATACTAGACAAAACAAACAGACGCAAAATAGTCATCCTCTTGAATAAGCTGCAAAGACCAATTACATCAGCATCATGTTTCACCACAGTTGTTGCTTCCAAATATCTTTGGGTGAGTCCGTTCATGAAGTCTAATATCACATCTGTCTTCCTGCCGATATCATCTGATGTCGGATTGGTAGTGGCATGCCAATTTACTAGTTAATGCAAGTACCTTTCAATCTCTTGTGTATTTTATGAGTCTCAAATTAAACAACTTTCTCAAACACAAACACACATTTTTTTGGCTGTTGCAAAAGTCGATATGTTACAATTCATGCAAGATTCGTTTTCAGATGTATCAAGCATTCCCAGATACCAATAACTTCATATTCCTTGCTGTCCTACTCCTATATGAGGTTTTCCTTACTTATAAATACATTGATAGTATTTGATTAGAATTCGAGAACTACTTCTACCTTGAGTATGAGTAAGGCTGATGACTAGCATACTTTTGCACTTACTGTCGTTGCATTGGCACTTCATCATAAATATGTTGTCAAAGGTATTTGGTTGATGAAGGCTTTTGATTGTGTCCGTGCCGTAAGCTGCACGATTTTTTTGACCATGTTTGCCGAGATTTCGAATGCTTTTGGGCATTGTCCATTTTGTATTGTCCTCAAAATATATGGCCTTTCAGAACAGCTGTTCAGCTGGGTAGCGTCTATGTCGTGAAATCCGGTTAAAACACATCAATACTTCCACACTATCACCGATCCGTCATTGTGTGTCCAACAGTGTTGATACTAAAATGAGATTTTAAATTTTGGCCACATTCCATTTTGTAATCTTATCGGATTTGTATCACTCTTCAACAACTATTGAGCTCACGATGTGTGTTGTATCCACTGTGTTGTGAAGAGCTAAGTAATCTTCTTGTTACTATTGACATTTTTCAAGTGTTTTAACTATGCTTCACTCCATTGTAGTGGTCTCTTGAATGACAGGTTCTGTGTTTTCAAGATAATCACAAATCGGTGTGCACACTTTCTCTTGTCCAATGTGATCAAACATACGCCACTATATCCTTCTAGGACAAAACTCGGCTCTTCAGAAACGAGTGCCTGTCCTGTCGGGTAAATTCATATTCTACTGAATGCAGAGAAAAAAGTCAGTTGTCAGTGGTAGATATTATATTAGCTACAAACAGGTACATGCGTAGAAAGTAAGGCGGATATTATATTGCCATCGAGAGTAAAATATGTTGTCAAATCTTGTACCAGTAGTTCTAGGATATATCCTAGAATAAGTACTGCAGCACGTATGACATGTTAACGAGTTTTGATGGATAATTTTTCGGTTTGAGCGTGTCTATAATGAAGCATAGGTTGTAACATGTGTTTGTCAATGTCATAGACGTTGATATTCAAAGTTTTGTTTATGTAAGCTATTTATTGCCAGAATATAATGGGATTTGATTTGATTTTTATCATTTTATTCCCTTGTATCTGCTACAGCCACCTTGATTTATAGGAAATACACATTCATGTTTGAGTACTATTTGGTTTGGCTCAAATGTAGCTCGAACAAATACAGTAGAATTTGAGCAAATAGCTTCATTTTGAAGTATGGCAATCATCATTGATCAGTAATTTGTCATTTATCAAAACAAATACGATTTTATGTTGACCTTAGATGCTAAAGTGTTTTTGAAATAACTCAAAATTTATGGAATTAGGACAAGGCATTAGAACACCGATTTTCCTCATTTGAATCGTTCATTGATGGGCTACATCTTATTCCATAAATTTTCAGAAAACAAAACTATAAATTAGTAGATGGTACATACCGTCGATGTATGGCATTTGACAAACATATTTTGTGACTCCAGTGTTCCTCATATTGCAACAGAATTTATTTCAGTAGTGTTTATGTAACAAAATCCATTACTGCCATGTCTCATTATGTTCGACTTGCCTTCCCATCAGACATTGTCGGAATCCAGGTAATTATGTTGTCATTCTAACAAAAGTATCCATTTAATACAGTACTATTCTCATCACTCAACTCAGCAACTAATATATGAACTATTAAATATATAATTATGGTATGTAAACCATAAACATTTTAATGATTCATTTCATCACATCATGCATTGGTGTATGTGGGAGAGTGTGTGTGTTTCTAAGCTGCAACGTACAATTTGCTGAAAACTATTACGCTGGCTTCCGCTTACAATTAAACTGTAATATTTTTCCAGGGTTTGAAGATGATTCCTCAGGCGAGGCCAGGATCTGCGACTAGCGGAGATCCACCTGCTCAAAGCTTGTTGTCTCAGAGGAAAAAGATGGCATCAGCTGGTTTTCCAGGTGTGTTTTAGTGATTATCAATCAATCCAATGAATGCAACGCAGTATCTGATCTGTTGGCATCTGTAATTCATATGTAGGGTATGTTATTGGCGTCTTAGTGTTAGCTGTCACAATATCAAAGTGTGTCAAAGTTATTTTCAACTATTCAAACCATTCCTACTTCACAGAAATACAAACTTTAAGCATCAGTAATTATGCTTTCAAAAGTGGTGAAGTAGAATGAGGACTTGTGTAAACTGTGGAAATTGTGGAAATTTACTTGAGCATTCAAAGCAAGTAGAAATTCTTTGTTAATATTACTTCCCTGTCAAGGACGAAATGTTCGATACGCCTTCAAACCTGTTGTAATAATGTTTTAGTTTCAATTTTACCTTTATTCCGTCAAAGCAAATACACTATATTGAGCCCGGAAATTGAAACTTGTTTCTTCAAAAAGTTTGCTGTGAACATCGAAATTGGCATGTAGAAGTACATGGTTGGTAAGAAAGGTTTTCCTTCCTGTTTGAAGATCGATAGTATATTGTTATCTTGTATGAGTTTCTTGGCCAACTTGTAATGCCCTCTCGTCATGTGCACAGATTCAAGTGCTCAGCTGTCAAGTCTGCTTTACATCTACTTACACTTGAAGATAGGTGCCATTTGAACACACAATATTTTAATTTTGAAACACTTGACCACGGAAATCCAATTGATGCTTAGGCGGAGTCTAGTACGTTTTTCACATAGTTCACCACACATTTGGATTACAGTGGCTGAGAGAAATGTTGTAGCTTCTGAATTGCTGATAGGTTCAGTACTCTACAGTGAATATGTAGGATATTTGATACGCAGCAGGAATCTGTAATAAATAACTGCTTGTTCTTCTCTGGATATGGATATATTGCACTCTCTTGAAGTATACTTGATGATACTTTGCTATCTGATTTGAAATTACATTGCTTCAGTGTTGTCATCAATTTACTTGTGGTTACTTTGATATACATTCAGTCGAATTGCTTTCACATGGACCAGGAGCATTGCATTCGTATAACCATTACAACGGTAGAATAATTGAGTATGAGTATGGTATATCATTCCTGACAATAGTTCATCAGCAGTTTGAACATTGTATGCAGATGAGGACATCTTTAGCAAGCCCGACATCACTGTTGCATGGGGATAATAGAGTTGGATATGGACCTTGAATAAAAAGACCTTAAGGGAACTAGCAAGTACAAATTTATAAAAAAACATCAAAATTTTCAATTTTTTCTTTGCCTTGAAATATCAACATAGTACCTATACTCTTGCCTCATGGCCATATCTTACCCAAAACATAACTAAAAACTTCATAATTTCGATTTTCATCGACACTGGTTTAGTATCTTTTAATACTGGTAAAATGTTTATTAACGTTTTTCTCCATTGTAAAATTTTGTTGCACAGCTTCATGGTAAATCAAAAATTTGTATGACATATATGTCGTATAGTGTTCACTCAGGGTTTTTTAAAAAGCTAACATCGAGACCTATGTTATGCTAAGAGTCGTTTGGCCTAGGTCTACCTTGCTCTGAATTATAAAGCTTCACAGTAAACTTTTTGTAAAAATGACCTGGAATTTGAAATTTTGAAATTTTAAAATGAAATTTCTCCAAGAGGGGTTGCACATATTCCTTCAAATTTTAGCAGAACACAGCACTGTCCTAGTACTTCCTAAAAAAGGCGTTAGATTGAAAAAAGGGCTTCACAATCTTGAGATTTTGCATTCCCCGTGTCGGTGCATTGTTTTTCCTTCAAATCCACAATCTGCAGGGTGGTGGAACAATTTTTTTTATATAGCATAGCGACATCTAGTGACTGTGAAAATTTCATGGTGATGACTTGCTAGTCCCCTTAAGATTAATATTGATGAAAATGTCGGTCTCATGTCTTGTTACTTATATAAAAATCTACCATGATCAGTTCATAAATCATATCTTAGACCAGTGGTTCCCAACCTTTTTCGACTCATCGCCCCCTTTTCAAGCTCGAGGCCGATCATCGCCCCCCCAGATTTTGTGAACCGAAAAATCGGTATACAATCTGTAGTCATCGGCGGGTTGACTAAAAAAAAAGGTCATTTCTCCAAATTGACTCCAAAATAGCCGTTTCAACGCGTTATCGCCCCCTTCGCTATTTTCGCCCCCTATCGCCCCCTTCGTCATTTTCGCCCCCCCAGGCCGCCAAATCGCCCACGTTGGGAACCACTGTCTTAGACCACTGTCCATTTGTTTTTCTGTATAGATTGTAAGAGTCGTCTACATGTGGATATATTCTTTGTATTTTACATTCGGTGATATTCTCATTAGTTCGAATGTCAAGCATTTGTCATAGTAGCTTTTTGCTCAGTGTGGTAAAACATTCTATCACAACCGGAAGACCTTGGAAACACCACTGGATTAATTTGCACTGTCACTCTGCTAAACTTCTGTAATTCCCATTCTTCATTTCCAGTTGTCTCTACCTTTAAAACTACAGGTTCAAATCCTTCCAATTCTTCATTTAATCAGATTATGTATTACTACCTCTCCATGTAGTGCATAGGCAAGATAATTAGGAATGATAAATAGGAATGACTTTTCTGAAATTGTAAAAGCTAACTTCTACCTTGCCATTTTCTGTTAGTTAGTGTATTTATCACTTTTAACGTTATTGAAGATCGACAATATTAATATTACTAAATCAGTAGAGAACCATTGTGTAGAAATGTGTCATTAGTACAATAGAGCACTGTACGCTAAGGTTGGTAATTGGTATATAAATATGTACCTAATGAGGTATAAAAGACAAAACATTCGACATGGTGCTGGTATCCAGTCATATGTGCATTGTCAAATGAAATACGATGTCCCGTTACCAATACCTTAACGTTGATTCTAAGCGAGAATTTTGTTTATGGATCATTATAAACACTATTATGGTTTTTGTTTTTCCTTATTATGGGCATATCATGTATTAAGCGTCCTATTGTCAGTGCTGCTTGAAGTAGAAGTAAGTTTTTGTTCAATGAGGCCTGTGTGAAACAAAAACACATGTCAGATATAGCGGTTGTCAACGGAAGGATCTTGTAGTTTGAAGATTATCCTATCCTTGATCAAATGGCAAAGTATGATGTGATATGATGTTACTAAGGGCGCTCGAGTTATGGTAGAGCTTCACAGCTATTGAAATGAAATTTAGTCATCCAGCATAAGACTGTACAAGTGAGTAGTATATCTTGAGGTTAGTTGCTGAATGTTTACAGATTGTGGAAATACGGTATAATGTTTTAGAATGGTGACTTCATTTTTTCTATTTAATGACCTCTCCAAGCATATAGTACTGTAAGCTGCGCTATCTTAGTTAGATACCTCTCAGGTATAAGATACGAGAACTTCAAATTGTTTCTGTAACGTTGGCTCACAACGCTTTACAAACACTTATCAATTGAGCCCTATCAATCTTTAGCTATCTGCGGTATTGAGGCTAGTTTGTTATTCGGTCCAAACTGTTTGTCGATTGATATATCATTTAGAGATGTAACCATATTATTATACTTCTCTCAATTGAACATATGTTTATTTTTTTGCTGAAATGAGACAATGTAGTAAAATACCAAAATGAATTGATTGATGTTTGTTTATATTGCCTTTGTGACTTATTGTTGTTTTAATATTCCCTTCCACTGTATTCATCTCCGTCTTTGATAGGAATAAAATGCTCTGCTCGCAATAGGGTTAGATGTGGACGGAGTACTTTTAATTTGATGAATAACTTCTATTCCTCCAGATAAATCAGGCCGTCGGTCCAGCAATAGACTAAAGCGAAAGTACAGCAAGTCGGCGACAGTTCGAGGTAGAAAGTCTGGCAAGTCGAAATACGGTTTTCTTTCCGGAGCACATCTAGGTAAGGCTGATCTGCCATATTTTACTGTGTTGTTTTACAAATTGCGTTCATATTTACAGCTGCGAGAGAGCAAGCTGTTAGCTTTGGCGAGCTGAGTGATCAGGTTGGTTAGTTAGCAGTGCTTCTTTCAAACGTAACTTAATCATAAATGTAGCAACTTCAAATCACTCTGTTGTGATAATATCCAGAATTTGAATATTCTGGAATTGTGCTGCGTTTTACTTTGTTTTTGACATAGCGTTTATGCCTCATCTGGGACTACCCTTTCGTAGATTGCTTTGCTACCACAGCTAAAGGTATTGTTGGACTGCTGATTTTATAATAGATTCTATTGAGTTGTTCCAAGAACCTCCTGTCTCCTCATAGCCTTGGAATCTTGTGATATTTGCAGCAGCAGTATCAGAAGAACGAATATTAACGGTACTTAGCAGTTCTATGCAATAGTGAAGCACCATGAAATACTGTCGCGGGTTTTCCCTAACAAACTGCCGACATGCTTGCAATATCCCACCAGACTAAATTTACTAGATATATATTGAAAAAGTCCCTATCTATCTATATATCTATTGTATATTCTGAAGGAAAGGAAAGGACTTCGTTTATTTTTGTCCTTGATGTTTTTGCGGCATATACACAATACACCGACTAATGATGTACATACACACGATCTGTGCATATGCATACCATGAGTACTTGATGTGCATATGCCGCTGACAAGGAAGGTGCAGATATAGCCTTTTACGACTTTCTAAGTCTTGCACCACCCCTCCATATGCTATCCCAATAATGCACGAGCGCCAAGCAAGGAAGTCATGGATACCAGTGTTACTAATCAGGTCTTTGGTCCGACCCGGCCGGGGATCGAACCCACGACCTACCGATCAAGAAGCCGGACGCTTCACCATTACGCTATCTTGTCGGTCGGAGCCTTGATGCCTCAAAATGTCGTCACCATGTTTCCCCTAGAGAGCCTCAATTTTTCGTTAGCTGTGACAGATAGACCAGTGTCATGTCATAAAGATGCAATCAGCTTTCAAGCAACTTGGACTCCGGAACCTGAATGCAGCCTCATAAGAAGCATAATTTGTATATTCACTTTGATATGTGCGTTAGAAATATCGCATAGGAAACCCTAAGGGAAGGAATTTCGGAACCACTGATTTACTTTACATCACGCATGTGATAAAGAACCCACAGATATAGGAATTGTAGCAATCAAATTTGTAGTAATTAAATGTGTCTGGTAATGCTAATAATGCCATAACTCAACTCAAACCATTTGATAATATTTATGGAACTATTTCTGTTCCAAATGTATGCTGTATGCATCTTGAATCTTTTACTCCCAATTTGCACTGTCATCATAAAAGTATTACATTGGGATTATGAGATCAAATCTTAGGCCTGGCTCATCCGATTAGGTGTAGTAGATTGAAATATAGACTAGGCAGTGATAATATGTCTGGTTAGATGCTATTTTTGAAAATACCTGTCCAGAAAAATAAGACCTTGATCTAATTCGGTAGGTATCTAAAATGGTTTACTGTCAGTAACATTGGAATTTTTGAAATATGGATTGTCATTGTGAGATTGACTATTCGGCTTTGATCCTGTTATAGAATGAAGTTGATCAGAACGTTGTCTCATAAGCTATACTCTGTTCAGCTATTATTATGCTATTTTTGCAAATACCTCGCCGGGATATTAGAAGCTTAGGCTAATATGCACGCACACGCGGCTATCTCAAGTCTTTTCCCAATTAAGTTGAAATATGTGACAGTGTACTTGTACACGTACAGTAATAAATTGATTGTCATTATATTAGGATTATGAGATCGAATATTTGTTGACGCCTTCTTTAGTTGTGACCTGCACAATTATTTGCTTTGAACAGATTTAAATAAAATCAGAAAGCATATAATCTGTTCTGACATGGACCTCCATAAAATAACTGAAGATTTTACCAAACAAAACATATTTTTGCCTTGCCTGCTTGGGTGAAGACATTGCTTTTTTCTTTAAATTGGTTACGGTATGTGAATTCAAGGGTCCAATTGCCCAGATTTTCCGCTTTCAATTCAAAACTTCTTGGTAGTTTTGGCATGTCTAAGTTTCTTGATTTTTTCCTTTCGGTATGTTCAGAACTCCATTAACGTCGGTCATTCTCCATCGAGCGAATCACATTTGAGGAGCTATTATTCTCCAAAACAACGTTATTCTCCCAGACAGTCAACTTTTGGTAAGATATTTGTGGAATAAAAAAGTATGCTGTCCATTATTTGATCTTTTTTATTCCTAGATGCTGACTTAGACTTTAGCGGTAACGATAACAAAGAATTGTAAGTTTATATTATATTTTTACCATCTTCCGTTTCTGTGAATGTTTTTCCGTAAAATATGGTCTGATCTGGAGCATATAAACATTGAACAAGCCTTGCAAGCAACAATTTACTTCATCAATACACAGATCATAATTATTTTTCCCAACGTTTGTCTTACTAGTAATAATCAGCGTGATGAAGTCACTCACTATTATTGGAAATGATTGCTGAATAAGTTGATATATTAAGATAGCCGACTGTGATGATTTGCTAGTGGGCGGGTCGTACACTTTGGCCAGTAGTAAGATTTTCACGTTCTTGTTCTCCATTCATTTTAAGCATGTCTTCTGAAATTTTAAACCAAACTCAATCCAGTAACGGGGAGAATGGCTCTGGGAAGCAGGAAGGACCTATACGAGATGGAAAGATTGACGAGTGAGAACTTTTTATCATCACAATCGTATGCCAATAGATAGTCTTACTCAAGCTTTTCAAGTCGCGTCATAAACCTGTGTTGGTAAATGGAGAGATTCCAGCCTAAAAGATGGCCGAAACATCGTATTTCAAATAGTCAATTCCGCATCATATGTCACTCGAAAATTTGCAAGGCCTATGAGATGGCTCGTATAGCCAAGACATATAGCGACGTTGATGTTTACTTTCAAGGGACAAAGACTTTGATATTGTGGATATGGAAAAGCTGCTGAATAAGTGTCGTGGTTTGGCATCTGGCAGTGTGGACAGCGATGATGATGAAGATTTCGTCATCCCGAATCTACTGGAATACGACTTTCACGCCATATATAAAAAGGATGGTCTTCAGTTTGATGAGAATTGGCAGGTACACCACAAATATCAGCTGGTCGAGACTGTTATCTAAGTAGAATCGGCATTGACAAATTCTACTCATTGCCAATACACAGTTTGCTAAGATCACAGGGTTGATGCAGAAATGAACATTTAAAGTTTTTTTTTGATGTGTGCTCTCCAATATGGGGAGCAGAGATGCTAAAAAGGGCAATTTATGAAACTATTTCCCATGATGGAATTTGTGTGCTTGTAGTAGCGTTGAGACCCCGGGATTTGAATCAATCCCGATCCCGGGATTACTCCCATTGAAATCCCGGGATTTGTAAACAGGATCTACCAAGGCTTACGAGGCGCCATATCTCTTATTTTGGTAATAAAGCAGTGTCACAAACTCGGCTGATTGTCTAAAACAGTGGTCTCAAACACGCGGCCCGCGTCGGCGTTTTGAATTTTCAAGTATTCGACAATATTTAACTGGAAAATATCTTATTTCGGATTTGAGAACTTAAAATTCACTCTAAAACCACTCCAAAAACCTGAATCGCTACGTCAAATGTCCGCAAGCTGCGAAATTATAACGCTACAGCTTTTACGATGACATGATGCGTTTGTCTTCTCACATGGTGTCTAATTGTCTATAACTCATTATTTCGCCTAATTATGCCGAGCACAACATATATATATATCGTCTTTCAATTAAATAAAAGGGCAAAAGAAAACAGGAAACAAACGAACATCAAGATAATGAGTTTTCGGCCCTTATTAAGCACAACAATATTTTTAATAAAATTCTTGAAAATATGACTTTTTCGTGGCAAACGGGAATATTACAATAGTGAATCACATTTTCACAATGTGTTGGTAATGCCAGTTTTCAAGGTCCGTCAAATAAGACCTACCCGTAAACCGGGGTAACTTTGGACTTAAGGGTAACTTTGGACACTAAGCAGTAAAATATTTAAATGGTTATTGATGGAAAAGGGTTGCCGCTGGATGTCAGATTCTTTTTCATGAGGCAAGAGTACCACAAGTAGTCTCAATAAAAGATGGATTCATTTCACTACCAGTTAAACTTGACCCAACATTGATAAATTAATGGTGGGGGTCAATTTCATCAAAATTGATGGCCATTAAACTTCTTACAACCAAACATAGATAGCATGTGATTTATAGATTCAAAACTTGGCAGCAGATACCTCTAAGTAGTCTTAATCCATGGCAAAAATCTCAGTGGGCTCACCCTTAGATCAGTACAAGAAAATGTGATGTCCAAAGTTGCCCCGTCAAATTTCATCAGAACGGGGGAACTTTGGACAGTGGAAAATGTGGTATTTAGAGCTCTGGAAAGTGGCTGCTTCATCTGTGTCAAAGTGTATAGTCAACTATATTCCTTATGACCGGCCTGATGGCTTTTTAAAATGGAATGAGAAGGTTAACAAATTAAGAGTTTGTTAAAATATGAAAAATGGGTAGGCAATGAGCTGAGAGATAGTAATCGGGTGTAAGCTACTTCAAAAACTTATCACATACTCCTAAAGATGTGCCTGCTGAATATGGGATATCGTAAATTATGACAAATATATCCATCAGAGGACATAAGAAAGGGAAAGTGATTCTTTTAAAGGTCCCGAAGTCCCAACCCTAGCTTGTAGGTATCAAGCAGTGTTGGGATCGTGTCACTACCTTCGAGTCACGAGTCATTGCACATTTTGACTCGAGTCAAGTCAAGTCAATCGATTTTCGAAGGTGACTCGAGTCAAGTCAAGTCACTCGATTTTCGGAGGTGACTCGAGTCAAGTCGAGTCAAGTCAAGTCAAGTCACGAGTCAAGTCACAATTCAAGTCAAATTACCTTTTCGAAGTATGAGGCATGATTACGTCATTGAATTATGATAGCTGTCGGAAATACAGATTGAGTGTTCATTAATTTGGAATCGATGAACGAATATAGAGTTCAATATATACACTCAAGAAGGCGCTGTATAGCTAAACGAGGTAAGTAATTGCATATCCTCAGTTTATAGTTACCAGCCAAAATAGTCAATAGAGAAACGAATTTGATAAGATGCAATACATTACCCATTTACAAATTGATATGATACAAATCGAGCCTGTGACAATGGCTGAGGACTATATAAACTATATTCGAATTCAATTACAATAAAATAAGAGGTTTACTATACTAGTTTACGACAACGTAAGCTATAAGCTTGGATCCCTTCGTTTGCGGTCAATTTATTTGTGAGAAAACAATGGAGGCTCAGTAAAACTCACGATCATTGAATGATTGGTCGCTCTTACGGGTTACACTAGCGTTTGGCGAACAATCCGAACATATGCAAGTTACAGTGATTTTATCGACACCGATTACTTCATGATGACTTGAAATTGACTCGTGAATTTTTGTCCGAGTCACGAGTCAATCCTCATTTTGGATACGCCGAGTCAAGTCAAGTCATTTTAGAAAAGTGACTCGAGTCAAGTCAAGTCATACGAGAAAGGTGACTTGAGTCTGACTCGAGTCAAGTCATGACTCGAGTCATCCCAACACTGGTATCAAGTATACCAAAAGTTTGTGAGCTTCTAGGCCTAGACATAATAGAAATGGCTGTCGAACCATTGTCTAAACTTCAAAACACGTAGGTATGTACAGCATTACAGATCTGCATTGACTGAATACTTGTGTTTATTTTACTCCGAAAACAAGATTGCACGATTATAAATATTAGGGCTCTTATTTTTTACTTGAACAATATTGGATTGTTGGTTCAAGGTCAAGCGCTGAATAATTCAGGCTGAATTCCTTGTAATAGCAAGTCATGAAACAAGAGGTGATTGAAGTCGGCAGTTTGGGTTCAAGTTTGTTGCTGACCTTAGCTGGTTAAACACTTGAATTTCATAAAAGTGATCATCATGACAGTAGGGAACTGCAATTGATTGTGTGTTTTGTAAATTACCAACCAACCTGTTATATGACTTTCAGAATCGGATGTTGGACAGATATATGTTATTGAAACTTCAAAAGCAACAAAGGCGTGAAGCCGCGCTCGGTAAACGCGAATTCCTCGAAGAAGAAAGGCGAATGAAATTTTTATCTGCACAGCCTGTGAGTAAACCTGACCTTGACAATTGGAGACTTGAGATCAGACAGAATCTAGCAGGCTTATCCTTTTAATTCCCTGTTAGTGTATCATCCGTTGTTTAAGTTCAGTTCCATAAATGACTCCAGTATCAGGGGAATAATCCTGTCATTTGCAATGAGAACTATATGGAATACTGCTACACCATCCTTCTTCAGTGCTCCCTGAGTATTTCTTCCCCAGTCAAAAGCAAAATCACCCCTTGGGAGTGGTAGTGCAAAGGTTAAGAACCACTATGATAAATATATCATGAATATATCGTCTATCCATTCCTTCACAAATTAAAGATTTCCACATCTGTTTCGATTTTTAGGACCTTATGCAAAAGCTCGAACAGCCTTGGTACGAGGATCACGAAACGTTAGCGAAGTACCTCCTCAACAACTCACTGTTACGGGGAGATTCTCCATCGCAATCTCTTATGTCGCACACCGCCCATTCAAAATCATTGAGCAGACCTGCCAGCTCGAAATCAGCGGTGCAGAGAGGCAATGCTGATGACATATCCGAAAAGGACGGAAAATACAGGTGAAGCCCTTGGTCGCAAAGCGCTGATATTTCTTTTGAGCACACGATACGTCGACCTCTAATTGCTAATTCTCTGCATTTTGGTGCAAAATCTGTGCATGGCTCAGTTTATTAAGCTTGTATTATAATATTTCTTGATTTGTCAGGCCATGTTTGGTGGTTTTGAGTGAAAGACTTTGCCAGGTCGTTTTGACTCCTTCCTATCTTGTCATTGTGTTGCAACACATCGTGTTTTGAATAAATACGTAAATGAAATGTCTGAGTGAAATTAATGCGGAAAAAAAGACGTATGTGGTAATCGTTTTTTTCTACCAAAATGTGTGTCAGTAATCAAAAGTTGTCGGTTCGTATTCAGATTCACGATTCGTCCAAGATCATCCCAAACACCCCAGGATTCTGACAGGTCAAAAACCAACAACGAACAGTCGCCACGGGCAGTCAAGGTGACCAGGTCGAAAAGCCTCGGCAATATCGCGGGCGAAAATAAGTTTTTAGCAGAGCGACCCAGATCCAGCGCCTCGATACCTGGAAAGACGAGGTGATTACAAAGCTGTGAATTTTCGTAACTGTCGTGGCGACTTCGCCACAGATGCAAAACCCATAGGGATTCATGGTGTCACTGTTCTGTTAGTATTTTGGGTAGGTTGTCGAAGTGGTCAGCGTTGGTACTCAAGTAAAAGTAGAAGCAAAGTCATAAATTTTTCCTCATTTATATGTACTAGTAGTAATTGACAAGATACTTCACAACTACTTCAAGAGGAAGTAGAAATTGAAGATCCTAAAAGTAGTGAAGTAAGTAGTTTACAAAAGTAGATTTGGTCGATGTGTCGCCTACTTTTACTGAGGTGATCGAGCGAGATAGTGTAATGGTGAAGCGTTCGGCTTCTTGATCGGTAGGTTGTGGGTTCAATCCCCGGCCGGGTCAGACCAAAGACTTGAAAACTGGTATCCGCGGCTATCTAACTAGACGCTCAACCTCCACGGATAGCATGAAGGAGAAAAATTGGTGGTGCAGACCAGGCGACCTTACTCAAAGGTCGTATCGCATCTCGATGGTGCAGGCCAAAATAATTCTGATCTCTCTCTCTCTCTCTCTGGCCCCTTTCGAAATTGCTAGATGAAACGCAAAATGATACTAATGACATCACAAAAATTATATTCAGTTACCGTGATACAGGCAATCTTTTGTCCAGATGTCATGACAACTTCCCTCATTAGAGCGATGCAAACGTATGGCATTATCCAACATCAATCCATTATCAAACAGTATGTATTACGCCTAAAAACTGTCAAGAAGCAGTAGAAGTAGTCAAAAAAATATGGATTGATTCAAGTAAATAGTACACATAGGCAAAACCTACACGATTACCCAGAAAAAATGGAAGTACTTCATTACTGACCGTTTCTGCACGCAAGTGCATATGACTCGATACATACTAGCGTGGCTAACATAATTTCGACTTCATCTCATTCAGATATATCCTGGTAAAACCCGACCGGGACAGGAGAACTGGCAGTGTCCGAAGCCCCACAAAATTAGAAGAACAACTCCTGATGCAGCGCTTCCCCTCGCAGCATTGCAACGTCATGAAGTCGCTCGGACGTAACAAGAATCACTTGCCGGACCTCTCGGAAGACGAGTTCGAAGAACTGTCGTTTCGCGATTCTGTCTCCAGGCCTACTACCGCAAGCACGACACAAAACCCGCGCGGTCACATGAACAGTAGCGGGAATGCATCGCCTACTCTGTCAAGACAATCTCGCAATCAACCACCGCAAGCGTCCAGCTCTTGGAAATCATCGTTTGTGGATGGCTATATTAATCCGATTGATATCGTCAGGAGAAAAACAATTAGGGATAACAGGCGGAAGATTGAGATTAATCTAAGATCGATCCATACCTGAATGTTGCCCTTATTTCTAGTTTGTATTTATATAGCGACTGTTATATTCGCAAGGGTTACTAGTTCACCAAGTGCCTTATATCACAATTAGCACGGATATTCAGTGAAACATTCATTTTCGAATTTATTAATACAGTATTGCTGGATCGCTTTCATAATAATAATAGTTATTATATTGTTGTTATTATTATATTATATAGTTATTACAGTTTCAATGCCAAATTCACCAAGTGCCGAATTCAATGACAACCTTAGCAAGATATTGATTGGGTCGCCGTGTGTCTTCGACATTATACCGCTGTGAAAAGCTTTACCTCTCCTCGCCAGAAAGTCAAGTTGCGTGCATTTTGCGTGTAAGTCACATCGAATTGACGCTCCTAATAAGACAAATATAATCAACCGCAGAAGGGTATGGGGTGTCAATCTCAAATTAAGGCGCGGGCCGGATTCGAACCTTCAAGTCGCTCGCGTGCCGCACCAGTCAACTGATTTCAAAATATTACCGTCAAGCATATACGGATGATAGTTAGTTATATTACATTTTATCACAGATCATGTAGATATTTTTTCTAGCAAGTATTGCAAGACCTTGAGTCGGAAGTGATACAGGAGCGCGACCACGGATAATTGAATTATATCATTGTGTAACCATAGTGTCCTATATGGTGTCGACACAAACAAACCTCACGGCTCAATAAAATTGGTTTACGTCATACTTTACATTTAATCAAAGGCAAATTCACGGTGATTTTTGACCGGCTTGCCGAGCATTAAATTTGATGAACCGGGTATCAATCGTAAGCTGACGCTGAACTGCGTCCAAAAATATAAAATTTATTCCGCTCATGCCCCTGGAACCCCCACAATCAGCCCCAAATTAGTCATTGTTGAGAAGATTGGCAGTGTGACGCAACAATGCTGTCTGGCGAAATGAGAGAGTAGCTCAAGAGCAAGGATGCGGCGACAGCGAGATCAGCTGGCGGCAATGCGCAATCGCGTTGCACATGAACGGTGCGCTGTTGATACTTTTTCTATAGGCGCTTCGGTAGAAGCGAGCACACCTAGCCTTTCCTTGACTTGTAAGGGTAGAACTGGGTCCACAGAATTTATTAGGGCCCTACCAATTTTCGCGCATTATCTTTCAACTTATATAGATATTTAGGCTAGGCTTGCCATATTTTGGAAATCTAAAAAGAGGACACTTTTTCAGAAATTTGAGACTTGCCAAACCGGAGAAGAATTCTCAAAAATCGGTGAACTTTTCCCACTTTGTGATCGGTTGACTAAAAAAAATTAAAAAAAAAGGTCAACTTTCCCGCTCAGAGCCCAAAATACCGTTTTTTTTCCTCCACATTGCCGGGTGGTTGACTAAAAAAAAAATCATCTTTTCACTCAGAGCTCAAAATACCGTCACTGCTGTGCTAATTTACGGCATATCACTCGCATTTTGCTCTAAATATGACCTAAATTTTCAAAAAAGAGGACAAAAGGGCGTCCTCCGAGAACGCTTTCAAAAAAGTCAAAAAAGAGGACGTATGGTAACCCTAATTTAGGCTACGTCTAAATAGTATACATTGGATATGTCAGATTATTATGATATCGATTGCCTTAGCCCGCTTGTTGCGTAATAACACCATATAGGACATTATGGTGCAACCAATATATTCTCCATGTAAACTACATGATGGTTCCATGTTGGCGTTTTCGCTTCTGTGATTAACAACAATTTGGTCCATTTTTCCTTAAAACTCTCAATTCAGTGTGGACGTTTTTGCCTTCTCGCAATTGGGTGTCACCGATTTGTTCCTAGTGGAAACTAGAGTGAAACCACAGCACCGCAGCTGGGTGATTATAATGTGCCTTATGCACATGCTCGACATTTTGCTGTATTCGGGGGATTATTTAACGCAAGTATTTCCTTCAAAACATTTTGACAGATATTACAAATGTACTGAATAATGTACATATTTTTCAATCTACCATGGCATGTTTTTAGTAGGCCATGAATCTACTCAGAATTGCTTCGCGGGCCGCATGAAATCGCCTGGCGGGCCGAATGCGGCCCGGGGGCCGTATGTTTGACCTCCCCAACCCTGTTGTACACTGTACAGACAATAAGCGTCGTCTGGTAATGAATGACTCATTATGTTTAGCGGTTGTAATACAATCATGGATATTGAAATGCACTATGCTATCTAAACTTGAGTGGCGTTTTATCACTTCGACACGCTCTCAGATCACCAGCCCGCTATTATTATCGGATAGTTGGCACCGTCGGCAGCAACTCAATTAGCAACACACTGCTTCGTATAAATAGGATCGATCGGTTTTGGTAATGAATTGATTGAGATGGTTACGGCATTAGAATGAATTTTTAGAGGGGAACTTTATTCACCTAAGTCTGATCGCTGGTGAATTGACTAAACAAAAGCTCTTTATTTCGAGTGTGCTCGGAAAACCGGTTTTCCCGTCTGTTTTCCGTTGAGTTGACCTTTAACCTACTTTAGTCAACCTTCGCGTCATAGGCAGAATGAGCCGTTTTCGCGTGCATTTTTGGCCGTGTTAATTAAATATGTCTCTCATTTCTAACATTTTCGCCCCCAGTCGCACCCTTGGGTATTTTGGCCCACTTGTTTCCAAAATCGCCCCCTATGGGCCTCGACCACTGGACTAGATCATGTTCACTGTTCAGTCTTTTCAAATAAAGATTGAAATTAGAATTATAGCAGCGTAGATTCTTACAAATTATAATTATAATTACTGAATTCGCGAAAAATGGAAATTATAAGTTGAATTCCGAATTAAGAAGAAAAAAGATTCAAGTTGAATTCATATCGAATCAGAGTTTGTTATCATAAGCATGAAAAATAGGAATGGCAAATGTGTGTACAGCAAGCCTAGCTCGTTTCGCACTATACAGTTCCCCCGTAGTATTCTCAGGAACACCAGAAATTTCGTTCTAATTTACGACTAGAATCAAGTTGTTCAAGTCTGCATACAACGCTCAGTAGGCCATATGCACGTGACTTGAACCCGACAAATATAGAATTCTAGAGTGCTGTTACCTCGAGATTCTATTTACGGCTAGCATGACTTGCGAAGTTGATGATGTAATGACATATTCCACACTTGAACGTCAGATCAATAGCGTGAACGCCATGTTGCCGTAACGGTATATCGGAAACGCGTCGCTTCCTCGCTTTCGAGGCAATGTCGCAATCAACCGCCCCAAGCGTCCAGCTCTTGTAAATCTACCTTCGCGAGCGGCTAGGCTAACACGATTGACATTGCCAGAAGAGAACATGGATAACAGTAGGAATATCGAGACTATAATCGAAGATATATATCCATACCTTAAATGCCACTCTTTTTCGATTTTCTCGTACAATTGCCCAATTGGCCTGCCGTGAATACGCGACATATGTACTGTACAATAGGGCTCTTCAAAAATGACTTTTTTTCTCAAATCGTACTGGCTACTTGATAAAATTGTTAGGTTACCTAATTTAAGCCTACACACAATGTTCCCTCTAAGCTGCGCACGTGCGCAAATGCGCAGTCCTAACATGGTCTCTGCGCACAGAAAATCTAACTTGCGCACAAAAAATCCGATGTGATGACCTTTTTTTAGTCGTTACGCACTTTTGTCCAAGGGTCTGCGCAGTGAGTTGGTGAGTGTGTGCAGACTGTTCAAAAATTAGAGGGAACATTGCCTACACACCAAATTTGGTTCAATTCCAACCAGTAGCCGCATTGCTACAGGAGAAGAAAGTTTCTATTTATTATATAAAAATAAATAACAAAAAATTTGAATATTTTCTGTTCACCCCATGAAGGTGTTAGGTTGTCTATAGAAACGACGTTCGCCAAATTTGGTTCAATTCCAACCAGTCGAAGCGGAGTTATTGCCGTCGAAAATTTTTAATTATGAATAAAATAGTATTTACGGTGTCCAATTCTTTAAATATTTAATATAGTAGTGCCCACCGTAAATACTATTTTAGGAATTTCATGAATTTCCAAGAGCCATTTCTTCGCCAGAAAGTCAACTTGGCCTAATTCGCATCTAAGCTGCTCTAGTATAAATATAAATTATAATAATAAAACCGCAGAAAAATATATGAGATGCGATAGAGGTTTACCGCGTGACAAAGTGCACTTGTAGCATACATCGATATTCCAGATATCCCAAATTGCCTCATTAGGCCTTTTTTTTCGTGGAAATTTGGAAGCCGGAACGAAATATAAGACCACCAGCAATCAGTATTGGCATCAATAGTACATCAAGAAAATAGCCTGTAAATAACCGAGTAATTTTATATTTTAGTACGAGACATCTATCCGCGTGACGTGAACTCGACGCTACGTATACAGACTTGTACAAACTAAACATTTAGTTAGTTGACGGTCAACTAACTAACAGTTTTTTTAGTAGTTCTAGTTCTAGTTGTAGTTGCGGATTTTGAAAATTCCGTAGTTCTAGTTCTAGTTGTAGTTGCAGATTTTGAAAATTCAGTAGTTGTAGTTGTAGTTTTAGTTGCGCATTACAACAAAATATTAGTTGCCGAACAACTAGAAAACACTCGTGTGTCCTGCGTGATGAGAACTCTCCTCGCTTGACAAGTGAGGTTACTGAGGGTTACTGATGTGATCATGACAAAGGATCAAATGGTCATTGTTGGATCATAGTTAATACATTGATTATGCCGAGTTCACTGATAACTCGACAAATTTACAACAATCGACAGTGCGCAGGGACACGCGATCTACCGCTGAGGTTGTTTACTAATTGGAATGTGAACTTGTGATCTCCTGCTGTGCGCTGGCGCGTATTATCTCGAAACTAAGAGGGCTTTCTCGCATGCTGGGATTTTGTATTCCCCAAAGAGGGCAAAACTCAACGAAAAAACATTTTCGCGACTCTTTTTGATTCGCTGCAATCAGCAACAGCTGCGGAAAATGGTTTAGTTTATCCTGTACTGATTACAGAATAGTTCTGTCTGTCTGATATTTCTGTAATTTCGTTGTACCGACGTTAATGTGGAAGGCTGGAACGCCGAATTCGAATAAAATAAAAATGAATGAGTTGATTGAGAATTAAATTTAGTTAGTTGTGTTTTAGTTAGTTAGTTGCCGATAATTAAATTTCGTTAGTTCTAGTTATAGTTCTAGTTGCGAGTTTTGAAAATTGAGTAGTTCTAGTTCTAGTTCTAGTTGCGGAATTTGAAAATTGGGTAGTTCTAGTTATAGTTATAGTTGCGAGTCTTAAAAATTGAGTAGTTCTAGTTCTAGTTCTAGTTGCGCTTTTTTAAAATTCACTAGTTTGTACAAGTCTGTACATATACGATGCTATCACTACGTTACGTCATTATACGACGTCACCTCGACATTGTTCATGAATGGCGTAGTTTTGATGGTGCAATATTTCTGACCTCAGATCCATAGTGCGAGCGCGTGCATCGCGGTTGCAGACGCAGGCTATATATCATCATCATCATCATTGGTTTATTAGTAATTTTATCAGTTCAATACACCACAAAAAATGCGATACAATGAATAGACAGGAAGATGTCGAAGCGACTTGGATTTGTCAATGGAATCGGACACCCACCTTGGCCTAGGCGTAGTAAAAAAGGAGGCATGCACACTGAATGAAAGTAAAGAATACAGTATAGAAAAAGAAAGCGACAAGAAATAGGGCGGCATGTCATGGGAAGCGAGATCGATAGGTCAGTCGTGGTCCGGTAATCTTGAGGATGGACTGTATTTATTTAGTAGTAATTGCTTGTATTTCGACTTGAATGTGGACATGCTCGTCGACTGCCGGATGGCCGGCGGGATACTGTTCCACACATCAGGTCCGGCATATTTGATGGAGCGATGATCTTTTCGGTCGATCATATGATATTTGGACGACGTGGACGCGCGTGTGTTGTACTTGTGCGCTTTTGATTCAGAGGTAAAGAAGTCATTGAAATATTCGGGGCAACACATGAGCGATTTTTAAGTAGTCGCACCAATAGCATTATTATGTAGTGTGTGATCTACAACGCCGTGCCTCAGCTGAGGTGCCGTGCTGCCTGGTAACATGACCCGGGCATCAGACACCAGAGTCTGCCAGTCAGTGTCTGGATCAGTCGCAAGTCACTTCGAGTCAAATCATTTCATTCAAATTCTTTTATCAAGTGAAATTTTTCGATTGCGAGACAATTTCAATATCAAAAACTATTGTAATGTTATAAGTCGTTTCAGGTAGCCTAATGTGCGGATTTAGGCTAATTATCAATAGCACCAGCACGTAGACCGCGTCAAACTGGATAACTGCCATATGGTATTTCGAAATACAGAAACGATATATGAGTCACGCGTTCATGTTTAGATTGTTCTGAATGCCCCTCGCGGGGTATATTCCAAAAATGAACGATAGCCTATAATTCAATGTAAGCGGCGTTTATCTACTGGATCCAACTCTAATATTATGTGTGTTTTACTGTGTTTAGTTTAGAGGAGAAATAGTGTTTGAGCAAGAAGGATGTATAGAATAAATTTGTTACCACATTTTGTCGATATGACCAGAAAGAGCCCACTTTTATTGCTCGTAGGCCTATACCAGACTTGGGCAAAGTGTGGCCCGCGAAGCCTTTCTGTGCGGCCCGGGAAACGTTGCTTGGAATTCATAACATTAAACCTGCTTTTTTAATGTTGATGCGTGGACTAAAACCATAGGTTGTATCAACTAAACAGGAAATTCGTTTACTTTGAAGCCTGTTCAATATTCATCATATGCCATGTACGAGGGCTGTTCAAAAATAATTTTTTTTCCCGATTCAAGCCGGTCACCTCTTAAATCGTCCGGTTACCCTCAAAAACGCTGCACACCAAATTTGGTTCAATTCTAACAAGTATAGGGCTCCGCAGATCCAATTGAATTTTTTAATTTAAACAGGAAAATCAAAAAAAAAATTCAAATTTTTCTGTCAACCCCATGGAATTGTTGAGCTGTCTTCAGAGACCATGCAAAACAAAATTGAATATCGTAGGCCCCGGTTTGGGATTGTATATGCAGTGAAAATGGGGGCAGGCCATGGGTGCTGTGGATTCAGATAGCCTACAACGACCGAGGTCCGAAGCAGCGTGCAAGTTACATAATCTATTATATACAAGTCCTATCTTTACATTGTATCACAGTCTTGTGGTGTTTTGAAATGATGAAATCATTTAATAATATATTATTTCGACAATCTACCAACGCAAGTGGTGGACTCGTGAATAAGACGTGTGCAAACTGCAATCTGTGCATTGTGCGTGCAACTATACGCACTTATCAATCTATTACCATAAACATAAATCCACGCCGAATTATAAGATACGAAAATGATAGCGTCTTCGAAGTAGGCCATAGTAACCAATCGTTTATTGGCGCGAAGTACAACTGAATAATAGGATTAGTTGTTAGCATTTTGTCACTTATTGCGTCTTATATTCTCTGCATTACTTTTCATTCAGTGTGCATGCCTCTTATTTACTTCGCCTAGGCTAAGGTGGGTGTCTGATCTTAAAGGCTACTCCAAGTTGTTTCGACACCTTCCTATCTTTTCACTGTATCGCAGTCTTGTGATGTATTGAAACGATGAAAATATTAAAAAACCTGATTGATTGATTGATTGATCACAATCCGGTTTAGGAGCAGAATTTAACATAGCCGGACTTTGTTGTTAAAATTGCTCTGAAATATAGTTTCGCAGAACCGGCTACTGCGGAACCTGCAAAAATCTTGATCAAGCGACGCAGCGAGCTAATAAGTGGCTGCTATTTGCTCTTGGTACTAGAAAACGTGAAATCGTACACAATGTCATTTTAGCGAGGGAAAATGAACCACGTGCGCTTATCCCACGTGAAACGATCGGTGTTTGTTCTCGATCTGTCCAGCCGCGGAACATTGCATTGTCGCGAGAGCGCGCGACCAGGTTCGTTTGTTGTAGCTCAATGTTGCTGCATAGCTCGCGTAAGTCGTGTTGTCGCAGTGTAATGTTATAAAATAAGAGATGTTGCATTAAAATATACGCGTACATAGCATGCATTAATTAAATGTAACTGCCGCCAGTAGACAACGTTATGTATCATGCTTGATAAAAAGCCATGTACCGTAGGCAGCTATCCCTGTCGGCACGCTAGTACGTGAAAGACAAAATTAGCAAGTCGAGGGATTCGTGTGCTCGTAACTTTTCGTTAGGTATCGTCTATATATCAGTTGTATGTAATCTGTGGTCCACGGACTGGTGCCAGTCCGCGAGCAGTTAGTTACTAGTCCGCGAAAAGTTTGTATGCTTTTGCAATGTCAGTAAAAGGTTCAGAATTTTAGTTATCGCTGTTGGAACTTTACGAAACGTGTCTTTACTGCGTTACTTGAATGGCTAATGAGCACACTTTAGTGACCTTGTGGTGTATATGAGCTGCTCTAAATTCAGTGTTGAATATTTTTATTTCTGTCTATACTTTGTGCATGTCGACTATGTCGGCCCCTGATCTAAGTGACTATAAGTCACTGTTTCAAGACCACAGGTCTTGGGGGGCCAGCTCCTTATTTGATATTTGGTGTGACTGATACTGATGGTGAAATGAACTCTAACTCATACAGTGATTGACATTGGTTGAGATTATTTTCATGTCACCATTTCTCCTGGTGTAAAATGCCACAGAGTAGCTCATTTGACGTTTGCAATATGACAGTTTATTCATCAAGAACAGTTTGCAAATTGCAATATCGACGAAAATAAGATGTAATGGAGAAAACGTCACATAGTGTACCTCTACTGTTACTATACTTTCAATATGAGTGCATTGTTGCTTTCTAAGATTGCTACCATATAGTAGGATATTTATGTGAGCATATGGGCTAGTTCTGCAAACGCTATTCTGTAGATAAATTCTGAAAAATCAAACAATATGTAACCTTGGAATTGAATGACAGGGGTCTGTGATCAAACTAGGTTCTGGATACACCGATGTTGATATAATTTTCTATCAATTTTGTTAATATACCGGTACTAGTATTTCAAGATTTGCCGTTATAAATTGTAGCCTATATACATGTGTACCAGCTTCAATTATGTGGTGCATGAAAACCAAAACTCAGCCCAATGTGTCACAATTACAATTTGGAATTTATATATCCACATTCTTAAATCCTTCGTTTTCCTGAGTAGGCTACCCAATCAAAGTCCTAGGTTATTGCCAACTGGTGCAACTTAAGAGCTCAGGCTTGAGAGTAGCGCTGACAAGCCCATTTCGATTGTAGTTATCAAATCAATCTGCAAAAATATGACCCCTAAAATATGTGCTTATTCTATGTTGCAGCTAAACGAGGCATTTCACAAATTGTGTCGGTTGGCTCTAGGGTGTTGGTGGAACATCAGCATCCTTACGCCAAAACTATTCGTTGTAAGTTATTTTGTAACTAAACTGCAAACATGTCAACTACAGCCGCTGTCACCACAGCAGCAATTGCTATTGCGACCACCCTTGGTATGTCATTGGCAGAATTCCAGGTAATTTCTCTTTGGCATTGATTTGCAATTCTGTACCAACTCTATTTTGAAATCAAGGCCGACACTCTGTGGCTACTGATTGTGGGATTCGTCATTGCATTCGTGCTTGCCTTTGCCGTGGGTGCTAACGATGTGGCAAACAGTTTTGGTACAACGGTTGGTGCAAAGACATTGACTCTAAGACAGGTAAAATTGAAATTTTGTTGTAAACGAAAATTTCTTGCTGTAAAATTGAACATTTTACTTCGATAATTATTCATTTATCATTCGTCGAACTGCGTCAGTCTTGTCAAGATTGCATTGGTATTTTAAATATCTCTGCCACCATTACTCGAATATACTGATTTCGGCGAGATTACTGTGTTCTGATTATGGTTAACAACGAGGTCTCGTGTTATTTTTTGCGTGAATGATTTCTACAAATTTAAACTATGATTAATGTGTCTGAATGTCATTTCACAGGACTTGGCCCAATTGTGTCGCAAAATTTAGTTTCCTCCTGAACTATGCTATAAATCCACCCTAATGCCGATAACAACATGTTGAGATCCTTGAGACTTGAACTCCCAAAATGATACGCTCAAAGTCCAGCGACCAAAATACCATGGAATTTCAAGCCCTATTGCTCACTGCGCACTCACACATACTTTCAAAATGTCTTCAAACTGGTTTGTTGCAGCACAAAAAAACATTTTTCGTTAACAAAAAAGCAGGTGCATACAATCATTTTATTTGATTGATTGCAATTGGTCTTAATCTGAATTTCAAGTGGTAGGCCTGCAACTTTTATCCTTTTATTAGATATGCAGGTATGCTGTTCCATGATTATTTTATGACTCTGCTCTTGGTTGACCCTATTCTTTTTCAAAATTCTTATTTGTCAAGTTGGTCATTTTGACTGCGAACAAAAACATAGATTCAGACGTCTGACCTATTAGGAAATGCTACAATATCTAGACTAATAGTTTGTGAAAATTATTTATTGACTAGGTGTTCAATGTGCATATCAATTGGCAAAAGAGGTGATCAAAGCACTCAAAGGAGATTTTAAACCACTTTCACTTATATTTAACCGCTTTTGGGTTTTTAGGGCAAAACTAGTCCTGGAATAACTTTTTTACTCAGAAATCACAAATCTGCTGTACACAAGTAAATATTTACGACATTACTTCTACATATACTTCAGTACTTTGACCTCCTCGGGTTGGTAATCAGATTAGTATGTCGTTATTGTTTTTTTGTAGTTGACCTTTAGTCTATTCGAAGGCCATATTTCTCTGTTGTGGTGGATATGTGAAGTTATACAGTTAAATACTGCACAATGTACCGTTGTACATAATGATGCTGCGTTCATTTTGATTGAAGAATTGATACAACGGCGATACATTTCAGGCATGTATCCTGGCTTCCGTATTTGAAACCCTCGGTGCCATATTACTCGGGGCTAAGGTCGGGGAGACGATACGAAAGGGTATCATAGACGCGAATATCTACATTGGGAATGAGAAGACACTCATGGTGGGAGAAGTCAGCGCCATGATCGGTAAAGTTTAGAAGGAGGTAGTGTTTATTACGTAGGCTAAGCGTGGTAAATTAATTTTGTTGCGTTGGAGTTTCTGATTAAGGGTCATTCCAGTGTTAAAAGGGACTCTTCTCTTCTTGGAAGTGAACTGCCTGACCTCTGAATGGTTCATTGAAGTAAACAACTTGCAGTAAAGGCATTTGATGCTATGAAGCTGCGTTGTTAATTAGTTGTTTTGCATGTAAATTCAGTTTGTATGAAGTCAATATTAGCTATGCAAACCTATTGCCAGCCAATGTACGATGCATTGTATTGATACAGCCAAGTATGACAAAAATAAGCACTACAATCAAGTGTGAATTTGGTTTGAAAGTTGTTTTAACGTGGAAGAAAATTAAATCCATCGGCCTTCCTATCCTGGTTTATCATGGAGGGAGGAGCACTTGTGTCGTATCTGGGTGTCGTATTTTGAATATTTTCTCTTGATAGGATCTGGACTATGGCAGTTGATTGCCACTTTTCTGAAAATGCCAGTATCTGGCACACACAGTATCGTTGGCGCCTGTGTTGGATTTTCCATTGTGGCAATGGGCGCCCAGGGTGTGAATTGGACGAAGATGGGGTTGATAGGTAGGCGTGAATTCTTGTGTTGTCACTGTTCATGGACTCGCACTGTTCACCACTGATGACTTCACTAAATAGGATTGTGTTTTAATTTAAAGGAATTTATTCTTGATCTATTGATGATTGTAGTGGCACGTCTACACTGTACTGTACAAATGTAATTTGTTGACTTGCCTCCTAGCCTACTGGCTGGCCCTGTAGATTAGAGTCTTGTGTGATAAATGTGCTGAAATACGTCCAGTCGTCCAGCATGAAAATCGCATGGTACAGTACCTGCTATTCACGAGAACAAATCCATCAGTTGAGACCATAGGCGCCGAACCTGGGCATGCAAGGCATGCCAGGCATACCTAGACATTTTTTTAGGTATGCGGCATGCCTAGAGTTCGGTTTGGCATGAATCGGCATAAACCCCGATTGTGTTATTTAGAACGAATCGCAATGTATTTCCGTTTACGACATTACCTGCTACCGCTTATGTGAGCGAGGTAACCCGTTGCGCGCGGCCAATTAGCTACAAGCGCGTTGCCAATTAACGAGATTTGTCTGTGCACAATGTAACGCGACGCGATCTCCCGCTGAGATGATCGCCAAGATGATCGCCAAATTGTGTCATTGATTGCCGCGCGCTCGGCAATCATCGCTTGGGACGCTTGCCTGCTTTATCGCGCCTCCGACAAGCCTAGTTTCACTCGCTTGAGCATGATGAACAATCACATCAGCAGTAGGCCCGGTGCCATCGCTGCCTGCACTATCGCATCTGCATTGGCGCACACGATATTATCGCTTGCCTACACAATGGCATCTGCAACATCCCTGGTACGAAAGATATCGTCGCTGGCCAACTATCGCGTCTAGAGCCGAGCATGCGTTGGCTCCCATCTCTCGAGCCTAGCATGCGTTAGCTCTAATCTTTCGATGGCTTGGTGACAATGCCGTTAGGTGTTTGTTGGTTAGCGATTGTAATTAAAGAGCGACATCGCTGACCTGAATGACATCGAATGTCCGCAGACATGTGCGATTGTGAGTGCGCCGTGCATGCGTAAGTGAATTCCGCTAATACCTAAACATAACCATCAGAAGATGTGTGTCAACTGTCAAGGCTTGAGAAGTAAAACACGAGAAAGGTTTGAACAACCTGAAATCGGTGCCATTATAGAACAGATTCCACAACAACTCTGACATTTTGCCTTGCGCAAATCGTCGCCGAGGTTACGTAATACGCGTTGATAAGCGGCGTATTTAATTGTTCGCTAGTGATCAGGGACTCGCTTATTGACAGCACTTCCGGACTCGTTGACAAGCTTATCATACGCGCAAGTTTGTTAACACGAAGATATTGCATAATCGTTATTTATGCAGGCACTTAACCCTCATGAATTGATGCTATATTATCCCTAATTATCAATTCCGTCGGATCATGAAGTCATTCCTTTGTGACGTCATCGAACTCGCATGCCTAAGGAAAATTAGCGTTCGGCGCCTATGGTTGAGACTAGTGTACCTGTTTACCCTAGTAGATTTTGACCTCGATTATTTACTAACTTCTACTTGATGATTGTGGCATGCTTATAAACACTTACTTTATTGCAGTTGCTTCCTGGTTTATATCACCGATACTTGCTGGCGCAATGGCTGCAATATTTTACTGGCTGCTGAGGCGATTAATATTTACTAAGGTGCGAATATGCTTTGTTGTTGAGCAACTTCACATTGCTGTCATTTATTCGTGTCATGATATTGCACTGGTAGATCTACAGGGGTGGATGGTAATTCCGATTTTTCATGTTTCTTTAATGTGACACTACCATGTTAATTTGCAATGGTGCAGGTCATAGATCGATGTATCCCAAATCTTTGACTTTCAGTCAACAGTATTCTGCAATTGTGCCTACTATCTCCTCAATTAATTATGTTGTCTTGTTTCAGGAAAACCCAGTACCACCTGGCTTGGTTGCAATGCCGATTTTATATGCCGGCACTCTCTTGATCAATACGTTCTCTGTGTTACACTCCGGCTTTAAAAGTAAATCATCTTGGCTGTCTTCATAGCATGCTGTGTTTTCTGATACATTCTTTACATTACAGTATTACGATTTCATGACATCCCTATGTGGCTGCAGTTTGTCATACCTCTCATCATTGCAGCTGTTGTCTACTTTGGTGTGCGGATTATCTATGTGCCTAAGATGGTCCAGTCTATTGAACGTAAGTTGTTATTGCAATAATGAGATTCCGAGCAACTGCGCTATTTTGCTTCTTTGTCTGTTGGTGGATTTTTTTCTTGTTGGTATTTTATATTTCAGTGTAGATGTTTGCAATGTTTAATTTAGGATGCCCTGCATTGATATTCCATACTTAGCCGACTATTGAACAGATGTAGTTGAATTGGTGTTGTTTAAATTGAGACCGCGTCTGTTACAGAAAAAGAAAAAACGTTCAGTAATTGAATCCTTCACAGTGTTGATACAATTAAAATTTGCAATTTACATTGCTGCATTCAATCTATTTTCAATTTGTCACACTATATAATCAATAGAACCAACTTGAACAATAGCTTGATAACATGACTGACCCATTTCCTTCGGAGAATACTCAGAATAAGATGGTTCAATTAAACAAAGTTTGGGTGATATTTTCTATCAGCACCTGCACTATCTTCCAGGGTCTGTGTACGCAGCGTATGCGTATTGAAATATAATATGTTTAGGTGAAAAAGAAAAGCGTATGAATGACCTAATGCTGAAAAATCTGCCCGAGGATAATCAGCCTGCAGTTAAAAAAATAATCATGCCCCCAACGTTGGAAACGATATCGGAAAAGGAACCGTATCCTGACGATGATTTGAATGGCGAATGCGAGAGGGTGTCGCTGATCAAGAATGGAATTGCAAATGGAATAGGTGCTGGCGACGGCCCGACAAAAGTTCCGAGCGAGGTAGTAATTTGATTTGATTTGATTTCATATGTGAGCGTGCTGGGGGTGACAGTAATGTTGACAATCTGTAATGTCCGATAAGTACAATAAATGAGCGAGTTTAGTAACAATTTCATTTATTTGTCGTGATTGAAATTGAAAGAATAAAACTGATCGTACACTCCTAAACTTCATGGTGCACACCTTGTCATAGTTCATGACACGTTATCATATTGTATTTAATCGACAGAACCATGTCAACGAAAACGGACAAGACTCGCTGAAGAAAAACGGATCTCGGAATTCGTTGGAAGCAAAAGGTGTGTGATATGATCCCGAGTGTAGTCGCGAGACGATTCGACTCGTGGATTACAGCGATAAATCCGATAATCATAACTTTTCCGTCCCATGTCAGGAATTAGGCTGTGCACAATGCTTCGACCAATCAAATCTAATATTAATTGTAATATATGAATTATTTTTTACAAGTAGACCTGAAATTATACGCCTCAGTCAGAGCCTTGAATCCTAGCAAGACTGCAATAAAATGTCAAGCGCAAACTTGAGTAGAAGTGATCTTTTTGGAAAGTAGTTATCATCTCGCAAGGCGCAACGAATGTCAAGTTATCTGTAACTTAGCTGCCTGATCTAGGATCAAAGCACTTGACATTGCCCGGCTTTAATCGTGAATTGAAGTCGGTTTTGTGAGCATCGATATCCACTTTAACCCAACCCGAATGCTGGTATGTGGTTTCGTTTCAAGGTCTTGTTTTTTCTATTGCAGCCGCCAAAAATCACGCGAGCCGCGTTGTAGCCGAGGTTCGTATCCGATTTTACCTTTTATCCCCTGTGCACGTCATCATGCTCCCATGTTATCGCAGGAGAGAAAGCTGCAGGGCCGCGTGCCGAGGTCGCAATCTACCGGCGACCACCACGTCAGGATACCGGCTCTGCTACAGCTCGAAAAGCAAGTGTTGCAGGTGCTCAAGACTGTCAATTTTCTTTCTCAAGTGCATCACTTTATATTTCTGTCGTGAATTTTTTGAGCAGTCTCGGGCACCAGAACCAACAGTGCAAGACCTGAAGGCGTCGATTAGAAAGAATTTCTCGGAGCCTTCGATGATCACGCTGGCGGAAAATGCCGGGTCTGACTTTTTCGAGGTGCACATCAACAGGCAGCGGCGGGCAGTCACGATACAGAGGAAAAAGCGAACGCGGTCCACGAGCGGCCATTCTGCTTCCAGCGTCACTAGGGTGAGCGTCAAGCGTGCACTGGGTCAGAGGTGTAAGACCCGCGAAGATGTGACCATTTTAAATGGCAAGCTCAACCTTTGAGCGTGCCACGCAATGAAAAGCGACAGTTGAGCTATGAGCGTGCGACACTTCAAAATGTGACTGTGTGACCACAAAATTAACCCTTGTCCTAACCTAAATTAAAACCCAAACTCCAACTTAATCCCGCATTCTAATGCCTGCTAATATAATCACTTGATGATGACCGATTCCTTTGAATACTGGCTTTTGCTGATGGAAATTTTGTGTTATTTTGTATTGTTGCGAGCTTGAGGATAGAATGTTGAGCTTGAAGATGTATGAGGTCATATCCATTTGAATGGCACGTAAGGTTCGAAATTTGGTTCAAATATTGAACTAGAAATATGTTGATTTTCTGTGACGTTTAGAAATCAATGCCTGTAACACCGCCTCGAACATAATTCGGCTATTTTGACTACCACTATGCCGTGACGCTTTGTGACAAATGCACTGGACGATCACTATTTTTTTTGCGATCAGTTTTGGGTGCTTTTTATACCAGCGAGAAATATGTATCGAAACGATAATTCGGCCACTGCTCTAGTGACGTTGTAATACATGTTGGCACCTAGATGACCCTGCATTACTGTACTTTGGTCTGGTTGCTATGTATAATGACGAACGAATTGTGTTATTTTAGTCATACTGTCTTAGTACATCTTTGCTTCATCACCATTGACCTCTTGGTACTTTGCTCTGTGGTGGCTTGGCTTACCTTTTCGAAACTGAGTTCGTCTGTGTTATTGACACTCCACTGAGTTGGGTTAGTGCGCACTATTTGTCATGTTGTAAAACAGTATTATATTGCATCCTGTGTAGAAGCACAATCCGTTTCCGTGAAGTCTTGATGTGCAAGCAATGATTGACCTCGGTTTGACATTAGAGTTATTTTGCATTTCAGATTGCAGAACACCAGTATCACTCCGCTAATGACATTGACGACGAAAAGGACGTCCTTCCGGAGGTTACGACCACCGCACAACTCGAGGAACCTTTTGATGATAGTGAAGATGAGTGCGCTGGGCTGGTATGTTTTACTACATTCGATATCGTTGATCTTCCAACCTATTCTATACATGGTGATACCCAGTAAGTCTGTCCTCTAAGTGATATTTGATTGGTCTTGCAGGCATAAAATATCACTGAAGAATTGACCTATTTATGTCACATCAATCCACGAGTAATCCAATAAGGATATGAATCATCTCTTATGTTGGCAAGGTATTAAAATTCCATCAATCAGTTACATATTGCGTTATCATTATATGACTTATTGACACCTTGTAGCTCAAGGTGAGATTGCTTGTGGTCGACTGACATCATTCACGCCTCGCTTTTCAGGATGTGTGATTGACCGCATTTTGTATAATATCCTACTATGAATACTGGGAACCAGGTTGGCATCCTGTACATTGTGGTGGGATATTTTCCTAATATTGGCACAGTTTCCTGTGATTTCAATTTCAGCAGCCGTGCCTCCAATATTTTATATGATATGGTGTCCTTATATGACCTGACTGACCTAACCGCTAGTGAGTGTTGGTATGCATTTCCTGCCGATTACACCATGTTATCGGGAGTCCAATATTCAAGCTTCGGTTTTCATTATTGCTTTGAGATTATATTCATGGCAAAATATCAATCTGCTGAATATGTGGACACTGGACAGTCTACTAAATGTCTGTACATTCCATTCAGTTAGGTTTCTTGCCATTGTCATGATGCGTAAATTTAGGACAGTTGATCAACATGATATGAAGAAGCCTAGCCGAATCTCTAAATATGGAATTTGGGTGCTTTCAATGCAAATAAGACAACAAGGCTGCAAATTCAAAAATAAGTGCAAGTCTTAAGAACAAAGAAGAACGAGGGAAGTAACGATTTCCAGGATATGTCAAAACTTCAAGTTGAAGTACAAAATAAAAGGTTTGAGCTCAAGTCATTTCAAAAAGCTTGAGGAGTGGCACATATTTGCAGTTGTTGGCAGACAGCTGTATTCAAATTTACAAGATGCAATGTTCCGTGATACAGGGGCTATTTCATATCACATGGTTCTCGCGACAATTCCACCCGCGAAAGTGATGCCAACTTATCCCAAAACCGCTTTCAACTTTTCAAGTGTAATAAGTAATTTTCCTACAAAACGCAACGAGAAGCGGAAGTACTTTGAAAACATAGCATAATTTAAGAAGTACTGCAAGTAGCCATGACCTAATTTAGTACTCAGGAAAAAGTTGAAATGCGCCCCGAGTCTACCTGTATAACTAGCTATCCGAGTGTGCCCGTTGTCCATTGCCGCCCCGAAATTATGGCCAATTCCGGTTCGTCTCATCCACAGACCATGAAATCACCTGATGACATCATCGTGCTGGCGTCCGACCAGAAGTCTTATTCCGGCGCCATCGAAGAAGGCTTCCGGAAATTGTCGGCGTGTCAGCACCCCGACAAGATCGAGATTAAGGTAATTTGTCTACCGTCTACGTTGAGCTGCGACGTATGCGGTGGAACTCAGGTGTATTTTGCAGGTCGCTCCCGCTAGTTATGACGAAGATTGCGAAGTGGGGGAGATTAAAGCGTCTGTTGTCGATGAAGAGGTATTCAAGTTTTTGTGTTTTGTGCAGAGACGATTGAATTGGTCGCTAGTGTCGCGCATGTTTTCAAAGTAGACGCCCGATCCCTGATTTTTTAGCATCATAAAATAGCCCTGAGGGATAATGCGTTACTTGCTGAATTACCAATAGTGTATTTACTGAAGTTGTGACGCAGGTCCCAGTACCATGCTTCTGTGTTAGCTGCGTAATTACCGATAGTATGTACTGCGGTTGTGATATAGATCCTGTTCCGTGCTGGAAAGTGTGACAATTTCCTTCAAACTTTCTCTGCAACTTCAGCGGCCAAATCTATTTGTTTTGAAGTGAGAGTGTACTGTCTCTTACTGGGAGTTCAGGTCGTCTTGTAAATGTTAGCAACTACCCCGGTTTGATGTGTAGGCATATCTATTATTGTCGCACCCCCGCGAATGTTTATCTTTATAAGTGTAACTTATATTGCGATACCGCAGGCTACCTTTGCTAATAGACTCGCTCTGGTTTTCAGGATAAGGAGGACAGGATCGAGGTCCGGCAAATATTCCGTTTCCTTCAAATATTGACAGCCTGCTTCGGTGCTTTTGCCCATGGCGGAAATGACGTCAGGTACGTTTATTGAATCTGTTCCGTCATACGTGCAAAGTCCAATTTCCTCGGACTTTGCGTCCCTTCTCAATTCTGTAAGTTCCAATGTTTAAAACACTGATCTTTGCTCCTGTTGTTGATCGCATCGGTGGTGACCTGTGAGCTGTTAGGCTATTAAACTTTGAGACCATATTTGTGTTGAACTTTGACCTTTTCAGCAATGCCATCGGTCCACTGATCGCGCTGTACATCATCTACACCGAGCAGTCTGCCAACCAGAATGTAGCGACTCCGGTTTGGATTTTGTTCTACGGTGGCGTCGGGATATGCGTGGGGTTGTGGGTTTGGGGCAGGAGAGTTATAAAGACGATGGGGGAAGACTTGACGAACCTGACTCCTTCCCGGTAAGCGCATGTTTGAAGGTTAAAGTCGCTGCAAAAGTCCATAGATACTTAGATCACAGATACATATGTAGCACTGCGCTACCCTTCTCCATGCTTCGTCTTTATCTGTCGGCATCTCCAAATGGGTTGCCACAGCACATCTGACTCGTCCGTAACGTCTCTACACGGTCTTCCTCTCGTCAGTCTGCGTGGGATTGGCATTTCAAACATATTTTGGTCCATATAGTCTTTACATCAGGGGTGGGCAAACTACGGCCCGTGGGCCCGCGAAAGCCTCAAGAATCATTGAATAAATATATAAAATAATAATTACTGTAGGCACTTGATTAAACTTTTTCCTACCATATTTCAACATGATAGTGGTAAGCTATATTCTTACAATAGTATTTTTCATTTCATTGATGCCGCGATAGCCCAACTTGAGGTCCATGCATTTTTTAAAGGTATTCAATTGCTAAGCTTCACAGAAAGTAAAACGTAAATCGGACCACGAGTGTTGGCAACACGGGCAAGATTATTAGTTTTAGTGCTGTACTTGGAAAAAGTGATTCGCGAGTGTGTTTGATATTCATGTTTCGACAACGTTTGTCATTTTACACCAGGCCGATATTCTATTTTTGATTCCGTATTTACCGACTGGTAGCACGGCCCACTTCTATGCTTTTATAAGAAACGCTTATGCGGATCACGTGTCAAGGAGGATCCCACATAAACCTCGAATACTTATGTAGGAATTCTGGAGTCTACCTTGGTCGGACTCGAACCAACAATCCATTGGTGTTGTAGCTGTGGATCATACCACAGATATTCGTTCTTTGTATGTTTGTTCGTTGGTTTGATATTCATGGTGTTTCGACTACATTGGTCATTTTACGCCAGGCCGATATTGCTTATTTTGTTTCCGTATTTAACGACTTGTAGCTTGGCCTCCTTCTATGCTTTTTATAAGACACCGCCTACGCGGATCACGTGGCGAGGAGGAGCCTAGATAAACCTCCAACACTTCGGTAGGAATTCCGGAGTCGACCTTGGTATGTGTAACATAGTTATGATGCTGTCAGCATTGTGTGTCCTGAAGCTGAACCAAAAGTACAATCGGCAAATTCATGAACAGATCGCTGCTCACAGATTCAAATTTACATCCAGTTCTAATAATCGGGGAAAACCGACACTCGTCCCTAATTTTGACAATGAGGACGACGAGCTTATAAATTCTCGTCAATATTTCTGGCGCGTGTACGTTATCATCAAATCAATGTTCGATTAGATTTAAATATACAAATGCCTACATATGTGTTATTTCCATGTCGTCGGTCACTATATAATCAAATAACAATATTCAATTTTACGCTTAGTATCCCAATTTTATATAGTGCGGCCCGCAAATGGATTCAAATTCTGAATGCGGCCCGCCAGCGAAAAAGTTTGCCCGCCGCTGCTTTACATAATAATATAGTCTAATTACAAACCCATACCACCCTGATTTGGCTTCGCTATAGGCCCTGGTGATTTATTGATTTATTGTATGTCCTTCCCTGTATAGTCACTCCGATTGAGAACATCAGGATCCTTACAAGCGCAGTCTCTTGTCGATGCTCATTTATATTTTACAATCCTGGAGTTAACCCTATATAGTGGCGACACTCTACTCAGCGGTGTATTTATCAAGTTATCCAACATACGAACATAGATATATATGAAATTGCCAAATGCCCAAGAGTAAAAAACGTGACGTTTACTGAAGGTATTTAATGGCATTTGTTTCTTAGTGGCTTCACTATTGAGCTTATGAGCGCCGTCACTGTGTTGGGTGCTTCAAATATCGGCATACCGGTTTCGACTACGCATTGCAAGGTAAGAGTGCATGTGGTTGTTTGAAATTGATTGAATTAGTTATATTTATTTACTCTGGTATTCCTTTACAGTAGTGTCACTGTGGCCCGTTGTTTATAGTTTATTGTATTAGTGGGCACCAGCATTTGAATTGACTTTTCAAACTTGTCCATGTACAGTTGTATACCTCATGAAGAACCTGTTCCTTATGTACAGCAGTACCATGCCTGGTATGGCATTCCGATTGAACTAGTGTTAATTCTTTTAGCTTGTCAAGCAGCCGAAAAATGAGGGAGGGGTTTCGGTTTTTTTTTTACTTTACTAATATAGCATCAATTCATTAGGGTTAAGTACATGCGTGGATGACGATTATACAATCTCCTCGTGTTCACGAGCTTGTCGACGAGTCTGGAGGTGCTGTCAATTAGCAAGTCCCTGATCTGTTGTGAACAATTAAATATGCACGCTTATCAACGCAACGCGTCTTACGTAGCCTCGGTGACAATTTGCGCGAGTCAAAATGTCCGTGTTTTTATGAATTTATGTGCTATAATGATGCCTATTCCAGGTGCTTCAAACCTTCCCTCTTTTATAACGCAAGCCTTGACACACATCTTCTAATGCATACGTTCAAGTATTAGTGGAAATCAATTACGGATGTACGCACGTGTTTGCGGACATTCGATATCACTCTTTAATTGCTCATCAGCATATACTCAACGGCATTGTCTACAAGCCACCGGGAGATTGAAGCCAAAGCATGCTAGGCCTATTTCAGATGCGATTGTGTAAGCCAGCGTTTATATAGTGCGCACCGAGCCTATTGCAGATGCGATTCTTCAAGCCAGCGGAACTAGGCATTTGAAGGGTTGTCCAACATTTGAGCATGGTTATCAAAGCTAACCTTTATCCTAACTTTAACCCACATGCTCGCATGTGTATGTCAACATAGTAGTTTTGGTAGTACCCTAAGTTTGCAAGTTGTCCTACGGAACGGATTCACTAAGCAGGAAATATCAAAGTGTTGTTTGCTTGTCGCCGTTACGTTGGTGTGAGGCTGAGTGCGTTCGTCACAATAGATTGCATCGGTGTGTATCTGCATAGGTCAGTAGTTCTCGACCTTTTTGACCTCACGGCATCATCCAACGGATACAGAAACAAAACCGAGTGACAAAAATATTTGAATTCTATTCTCCAAATCAAATTCGACAGGCGATCAACTGTCACGCGGTCATTGCGATGTCAGTAGCTCTATGCTCGTTAATTGAAAATACTATTTTGCATTTTGTGGTTTTAGAGATTCCTAGACGTACAGAACTTCAGTTTACAATTGGAATATTTTCGACTGGCGGTAATCGTCAGCAACTAGTAGCGAATTGAAAAGAACATTGTATATCAACAATCGTATCACGCGATATGAAGAAATAACGTATTTTTTTATTAATTTCATCGCAGGTAGGGGCTGTGGTCGCTGTGGGCTGGGTTCGGTCCAGGGAAGCTGTGGATTGGAAGATATTCCGAAATATCGTACTCGCGTGGCTCGTCACCGTTCCCGTCAGTGGCGGACTTAGCGCCATTGTCTTCCTCATCATGAGATCGTTCATCGACCTTTGAACTCTGTCTGCGACGTTTTTGCTGCGTATCCACACTTTCAGCTATCTCGCACAAAAGTCTCGCCGGTTTGGCACATTCCCGCTTTGGAATCTGCCGGCTACAATCGAGCGATTTTCAGACTGCATCTTAGTTCTACTTTCAGTACTGTCTCCGTTTCCCACTGTCACATAAATTATTGCCTGCCCTCTCAGATTTGACCGCAACTTGTGCCACTCGATATCCGCTCATCAACTTTCTGTGATTTATTGCAGCGCCTCATAAATCAATTCTTTTTTCCTGGAGCTTTTTGGATGTAATGTATACTGATCTAGTGCCAACGTTGCATGTACCGGAATTGCCCATTTTTTTCACTTTGTTGTTGTACTTTGGACACTTGCTTTGGTTTTCTATTGTTACTTGTTTATTTCCATTGAGATGTTGTGCTCGAATTTTCACTTTTATGACCCAAGGTAGGTGATTCTGGCGCTTTTGTATGCTGGTGATTGAGTCGAACGTGCTTACGTACATGTGGTGGGTATGTTATATTTCCCTGTACAATTTTTTATAATTTATTGACTTGTGGTTTCGAGGCATTTTCTTCAGGCCGTTTGAGGACATGAGTTATATTGATGCATCACCTTGTCAGGGTATTGAAATAAGTGTACGACCATTTCCCTGATCGAGCACTGTCCAAGTGTCCATATTTTTGAAGCACATCAATCCTTATTTATTTTAGTCGCCTGCACGGTCAGCAATGCCTTTCAAATTGAGTGTTAATTTACAAATTATGGAACTGTATTAGGATCTAATAGAATGCATAATTTTCAACGATGAACTTTTGCCGCAACTGGAATTACTTCTGTTCAGATCCACGCCACATTTTATTAGCACCGCAACCGACCACTTGGTCCTTCCATTTATTTGCTTTGAAACTGTTTCAAGAATTGTGTTGAATGAGAACTGGACGTATTTGTTCTCGAGTTCCTGATAAATAATTTCGGTGTACTTGCCCGCCTACAGTTCAAGAAAGGTGCCCAACCCCATCTGTACGTTATGCCTCAATCTAGTGCTGAGTGAAATTGCTCTGAAGCTATTGATGGTTGCAAGTTGGCTTGAGACTTCTTTGTTTCTGTTGGTCTGAGAGTTCTGTTTGTCGGCAGTATGAGCAATTAAAGAAACAGAACATTTGGCCGTAACTAATGACGTGTGTGAGATGTTTGCAGTAGTCCAGAGCAGCGGTTATCGATGGGCAAGAGCCACATTTATCATAGCCTAAGAATTGTATCAATGGAATGGTGCCAGGGTAATCTAGTTCTAGATATCCATGAGTGGTGAACAAGTGTGCGCAAGAACCTAATGATGTGAGGATAGAAGGCGTGCCATACCTCAGTCGGGCCGGCTGTCGATTACTGATCTGATATTCTGATACCTCAGCTGGGCCTTACATCGCCTAGGCCCAGGTGGGTGTCTTATTTCTAGGACCTCTCCAAGTCATTGCATATCTTCATGGTATCGCAATATTGTGGACTTGTGGTGCATTGATCTGAACGGAACAAACGTACTTCCTGTCAGACTTGTAAATAAATTTGCCGCTTTTGTAAATCAGATTAGAATTACAACTAGAGAGTTTTTCCAAATTAGGTTAGAATTAGTATTGTAGCTACACACTACACAGGTTTTTCGAAATTAGATTACAATTACTGAATTCGCAAAAACTGGAAAAAAATGAATCAAGTTCCGTTCATATCAAATCAGAGTACATTCTGATAAGCAAGATAATGGCAAATGCTTGTGCGGTAAGCTTGGCTTGTTTCGTACATAGCATTTTCAGGAAAACAAGAAATTATATTATAATTAAAATGAGCGCAAAGAAGAATCAATGATATTATATACATACACAATACATTGTAATGTATATTTATCATCGGAAGGATTTAAAAAGTTAATTGATAATTAGATAATTAGAAATTTCGCTTTGATTAGTCTAATTAGGCTAGTATAGTTATATAATTGTCCAAGTCTGCTTCGTGTGAGCTGATTCTTCATAAATACTGAGTTTGCTTTCGCGGCTTTGGTATCGCTTTGGTCGGCTCGTGATACGTGTGACCCTCCCGCGTCATTATATTTAGTGTGACGGTGTCTTCGGTGCCGCTGACGCGTTATCGGGAATTTGGGATTAGCTGCAAGCTTTAAATCTGTATCGTTTGATTTGTTGGGTGGGGCGTTTGTCATCTATCCTTCCTTAGACTTATTTATCCTTTCTTAGACTTTATTTATCCTCTCTTAGACTTATTCAATAAGCATGCAAGGTGAATTTCCACCCAGGGGTCCTCGTTTCAATGACTTCCCTGGCCCTGGAAATTTCATGAACTCAAACGGCCAAAATCAAAATGGCCCGAGCTTGCTTGGACCGCCACCCATGTATCAGGGACCTGGTCAACAGTTCGACCAACGTTTCAGACCACCGCAAATGGGTCCAGCGCCAACGAACGTGGGCCCACCAATGGAACTAGGACCGCCGTTACAGGTTAGTATTATAAAATGAGTATAAATGCAGTCCCTTTCAAGTTTTAACCGGTATACTGGATTTAACTAATTTACTGCACTACGTTTACAGATGGGTGGGCCGCCTAGATTCATGGGACCGGGCATGCCACCGGGATTGCCTCCTGGTAAGCATAGCTCTTCCTTCAATCTTGTTTCACTGTTTCAGCGCTGCTGCACCCGCACCGCTGCACCAAATCGGTGTCCTGTGCTCACACAACTCTTCATTTTTTCATTTTTATTAGGTTACTTGGACTTGAAGAATCATCGCTGCTCACCTGTTATATTAGGCAAAACGTAACGAGATTCCAGTTTGCGTAGTGCATGCACGATCATGTCCATATCGTATGCAGTTATATGCATGCGTTCCAGTGTCCAGTGCAAGCATAACCACATGAATATCGCTGTCATCCACTCTGGATGCCCCCGAAAGTTTTGGTAGTTAATTGATTTTCCACAGACTATTAATCAGATGTTGTCGCTATACAGGTTTTGTGCAGTGCTTACAGCATATTGTCTCAATTTGAGCCTTTGTATTCCTATACATTGATACAGGAGTACCAGTTATCGACCCGTCTAAAGAAGTGTGGGTGGAAACCACTTCTGATCAAGGAAAGGTGTACTATTACCACTCGAAAACTCGCCAGTCAATTTGGAAAAAACCTACGGACGACAACGTGCAAATTATTACTCAAGCAGAAGTAAGACAGTTTTTAACGAAGCAAAGATTTGTTTCAATCGTGCCGATAATCATGGTCGCAGGCGAATGCTTTGGCAGCAGCTACAGCCGCTGGATTGGTACCTCCTATGCTGGGCCCGGGACCAGGACCTAATCGAGGACCAATGCAGACAGGACGCCCCCAAGAACATCAAGGTAGACTTATCCTATGTTTAAAAGTTTACCTACATAAGGCTGGGACACTATAGCATAATGTGGCTGATAACGAGAATGAACTGCATTGTCGAATAGCGTACATTGAAACATTCACAACTTACTGTTCATGATAATGCAAATTTCAATGAATTGATTGACTGGATTGCTATTCTAGTGTTATTGCTAGAATGATACATATGTTAATATGTCTAACTATGATATTGACGAAATCACTGCTGTTTTGTTAAGGATTTCAGGCTTAGTGTGAAGGAAAAAGTAGCGACCAACCGCATGGGCCTTCAAAGTCATTAATTTGACTGAAATGAGGCCATTTTTTCGTTACGAGGTAAATTCATTGATCTTACTCCTAGAGTGGAAGAGACGAAAAGACCACAATATTTTATTTCTGATTAGAAACTTTCACTTGTTGTTATTTCAGAATCGAACCGGGACAACCAATTGTACCATGTTTCCGAGCAAGGGCCGCAGAATCAGGAGAGAAATGAGGACATGGACACGGATGTCGAAGCCAGTATGCAGGGACCTTTTATTAAGTTTATGGCCGTACTCGTATTTTGATTCTACCTCCCTTAAGGTGAGGTAAAAAGTTTCTTATATTGATGTAACCACCGGTGGTTGACTGAACGGTTGGGGTTTGCTTACGGTTACGCTGCGTCGGTGTTATGTCTCGTGAATTGCTAATTTTAGCACATGCTTTGCTTGACAAACGCGAGATTTCTGCTGCGGTCAACAAGGAAAAGAGATGCAATAGACATTGACAGCTGGAGGACATCATGGCCTTGGTCATGCCTGATTTGTTTATTGAGTTTTACCTGACGATGAGTGGAGCTGAGCTTTTTTACAGAGAAAGTGTGCTTGCTCTGTTTGTATGATGTGTTTTGGTGGTGACGGACTGGGGCAGCATTTATTGTCATTGTTTAAAGATATATTGCGATGCCGACTTGAAATGTTTTTATAATGTGCAACTGTGCATTGATACACACACGCTCAGAGAAATGGTCTGTGGACATATGGGCATGCGACACTTGATTGATTATGCGGGATGAAGTTGATGTTCGGGTTTGGGTAGACATAATTTCGGTGTTAGGGTTAGTTTTGGGGTTGCACATTCACATGCTTGAGTGTTGTCTGCTCAACTGCCGTTTTTCATTGTGTCTCGTGTTTGAATGTCTGCCAACCTGGAGAAATAGTAGCAACTGCTCTGTTATTTATGCTGTACGCTGTGTGGAAAAACTCGCAATAGGCCTACCATAAAGCTACTCTGCTATGCTATCAAAATCTTCACTTGCATTTCAGATGTAGCCTAACCAACATGTTTTAGTGTGCAAACAACCTGGAATATTTACTGATGTCCATTAGGTTATTCGCGATTGTTTTGTGTCTATCGAGTCATCTGCAAAATTGACAGATTTGACCTTCTGTTAACATCCGACTCTCCCTTTTTCTGCAGATACACCACCAATGGAGGAACAGAAGCCTCCGCTGTTGCCTATGGGAATGGTCCCTGGTGGGCCGCCGCGACTCGGCGTGCCTGGTATGATCGCGCCAGGTCAAATGCCTCCGAGAATGCCAGGTTAGCGAGAGTACCTTCCAGCGTATGAACATCGTGTTAATTTGAACGTTTTTGTGAACTAGGTTTTCCAGCGCCGCCATTCGCAGCGCCGATGCCATTTATGGCCGGTCCGATGATAATGCCAGCCGGTCCCGTATGGAGAGCTCACAAAGCTCCCGATGGTAGGACGTATTACTATAATATCACGACGATGGAGACGCAGTGGAATAAACCAGAGGAGTTGGAAGAGAAGGAGACCCCGAGTAAGCCTGGTAGGTGGTTAGTCTTAATTAACGGTGGTTCTCCAATTAGGTGATTTCACGACATTTCATGAGTCTTCAGGCTTTAATATTTTGAATCAATGGACGTCGTCGATGAAGCAAGAGGCTCCGGTGAACTTTCACATCACCAAATTTGGTTTTCATAGCGAGAGATTTGAACTATATTTCCTACCTGGGCCTAGGCCCTTCCATTGATTCATTATCTCATTAAAGTAAGTGTCTCAAACTACTTTTCACTTGACATAATTGTTACTTAATTTGTCCACTGCACGACTTGTACCAGGGATCCGTCTGCTATTCTTTACTACCTAAAGACCCTATTCCGCTTTTTTCGTGTTATTTTTTCGATTCGTGTTATTTTTCGAATATTCTCAGATGAAGAAGCGGAACCTGTTAGGAAGAAGGAAGAGGACTCGGTTGGTTGCAAGAACTTTTTTTATATTTTTTATTTGGTCTTATAATCATTGTCTTGTTTATAGAACGAAGGAGAGTCTGCACCCAAACGTGCGCGGTTCAGCGAAGAGGAGAAAAAATCGCCAGTGACCACGCAACCTCGAACAGAGGAAGACAAAGCGAAACAGAAGCAAAAACCGATCGCCACGGAACCGGTTCCTGGCACTCCATGGTTGGTGCCGTTTTTTTTACATACTTCGATTTGACGCGACTCCTTGCCTTACGATGCAGTGTGGTGCCTTACGATGCAGTTTATCATACATTGTAAAAAGCCAATTAGTCGGAAATCACGAGGCCACCGAAATCTTGTGAACCGACTGCTAAACAAAATCCCAAATTTCCTGCAGGGTAAAGGCAATGATGGAGGAGTTTTTTGGCAGTAATGATGTTATGCGAAAGATCCACCTGCAAATAGAACCAAGATAGTTTCTTATGCGATTTTATTGCTGCGGGATATCCTTGTATTCTAAACACGATTCTAAGCATATAAACGCTATGAAAGACTGCGAAATTTTGATTTTAATCAGGTGCATTGTTTGGACTGGCGACGAAAAGGTGTTCTTTTACAATCCGACCACAAAGTTGTCAATGTGGGAACGGCCCGACGAACTGAAGGGGAGATCAGACATCGACAAAATATTGATAGACCCGCCACACAAGAGAAAAGAAACAGGTAGAGGTTTTTTCTGGCGTAGAACTGTACATCAGACATGGGGTGATTACTTCAGGAATGTAATCGATTGCGATTACGATTACTTCAGAATCACGCGATTACGATTACGATTACGATTACAGCAAAATCAGGAAGTAGTCGATTACGATTACGATTACATTGGAAAAGTAATCACGATTACTCACGATTACATTTGTTTTGCTTCTTAGGACTATAATCTTAAATGCTATATTGGAAGACAATACAAGGATTGCGATGAAAAGGCTTAATGAGATATCAACTCTCTTCATACATCATGCGTCATTTTCTTATTAAGTCATAATATACCAATTGCCCAACTTTATAGGGGGTGATCTATTGCACACAACGATTTGCATGATTGCCAGGTCTTTACCTGCAGCACCCCGAATTCCTTAATAGGGTGGGGAGCGTGCTCGAAGGGGAATCAAAAGTATTTCGTAAACCAACGTAAATTATAGAGTATTTTCGAGAATTTAATTTATTCTTGAATATGTTCTTCGAGCTTTGCGATTCAAATGTCTCTAGTACATGGGTCCCCAACGCGGACTAAATGAGTCGCCCGCGGTCGCTGTAGCAACTATCCAAATGAGAGATTTGAAAGTTGAAGCTGGTTTCATATGAGCAGCAGTTGAACATGGGGCGGCCGACCCCAAGAAACATACGAACGCAGTCGCTCGGGAAATTGCTCGTCTTCGCCCACGCGGCGGCTCAGCTGGAATCTATAGTTAATATTCCCGAGTCTCGACGCGAAGATTGGCACTTCGGCGTGCACTGCAGCAACGCAACTGAGCCCGAAGGAGTTGGTGTGAGTCCCGGCGAGTGAGCGTTTTTTGTTCTTGGTAAGGCCTAGGTGAACTCTAAGTGAAGAAATCCAACTGAACACGAATAAACGGCGGGAGTAAGTGGTAACCCGTCGGTCGTCGCAATAATCAGTACACACTATACAAGAAGTAGCTTTTTGTTTCAAAACGGTTGGTGACCCCTGCTCCAGTAGATAGCTGGGTTTGAAATGCCTACCTCTTCCCCCCAAGAAAAAAATGCACAGGCTATTTTATGGGAACAGGCATTTCGGAGCCGGTCATTACCCCGCCACGATCCCACAACACACCAAAAGACATGTGCAGTTTCGGCCAACACGCAACTCCACGGGATGAGATACCAAAGAAATACCTTGGCATTCGTCCATTGTCAATAGCCGCGCTGGGTGGGCGTGACTAATAACTCCTGTCCTTCCAATCTGGGCCCACAATACAAATGCCACCCGGCGCATCCTTGAAGGAATAAAGCCATGACAATTTGTGTGTGCGTCTCACGAAAGATATTCTTTTAGTCTGCTACGTTTGGGCGAGTACAATATCTTTTGATTATACAACAGACTGGAGGTCGCGAGTTAACAACATACAATAAAGTAATTATGACATCATACCAGATACTAGAATTATGAATTACGTGCCTCAGATCTACAGGTAAATCTGACACTCGGGGCTGAGAATGGTTATAAATGAATAATAATATAATGCAATTACCAATATTATTGACGAAATTCAGTTTTGAAAATTGACCAACGGTCGGACTGGGGGACGAATTGCTGTTTTGGTTCTGATTCTAGCTACAACCCACGCTAACATGTCAGGCTATATAAGCGGATCGTTATGGCGGCAGGTCCAAATGCTTAGTAACCAGCTGTGAAATAACGATTGACGCCCTTTTCAAGTAGTTATATGAGAATAAGAGTGAACATAAAAATTCTGCCTTCAACTTAATACATATACTAGGAGCTGCTGTTACGAGAAACGGCTAAGCACGGCTCGGTTATGATATATATCAGCAGCTGTTTATTTGTAATGCTTCGTTGTGGAAACTGCAATGTTTTATTCGACGAGTACAAAATTCCGAATCTTCGTCAGGTGCACGTGCGTATTACGTAGGCCTCCTGCTCGCCAAGTAGCAACGGTAAACTGCGTTTAACTATAAGCACAACCAAACATCAATACATAAGTTACTATTTGAAACTATAGGCAGAGTGGTGATCAATATCCTGCTGCGCGGTAGGGGCTTCTGTAGTGCATTGATAACCTGATATACACCACGGGGGTGTTCATACAATCACACTACAATGTCCGTCGCATGTCTGTTTACTATGTGTGGAATCTGTGGATACTTCTTACGCAATGACGAGCTGAGCTGATACTTCTGACGTAATAATGAGTAGTGACGTTTGAAAACAGACGTTTGTGCTATCGCTAACGTGGTATATTATCTCATTCTTGTTCACGAACATTCAGTTTATGTCATAGTCCTTGTACAAACAAAAAGTAATCGTTCTTTCACAGAAAAATCGATTAGATATGGGAAGTAGTTGTTTACGATTACTTCGGATTTTTTTCGAGTGTAATCGATTGCGATTACGATTACTTCAAAATGTTGTAATCGTCGTAATCGATTACGATTACTAATCGCGATTACCCCATGTCTGCTGTACATACGAGCTTATGTGCGGGAACAATGTATTTTGGCTTTTCCGGTTTCTAGACACGAATATTATTGTATTCGGTTTGCAATCACAACTAAATATTTGTAGAGGACGTAAGTTCATGACATTATAATATCATCGGAGTTTCTAGAACTAAATCGGGATGAGGGTAGTCAAATCGCTAGTGACAGCCTTTGTTGGATGTGTCGTCACCTCTCATGCGAACTGACTAATATTGTCGCAAGTAAATCAAAGTTCTGAAAGTATATTTTGTCATATCGCCCGGTTTATGTGACAGCTTTGTTCCGGATTGTGACCAAGTCTCATTTTGACAGCTTTGACTCGAGTCGTGTCGAGTCATTTTCAATTCACCACCGAGTCAAGTCTGAGTCATAGTGTTGTGACTCGAGACCAAGTCATTGCATGTTCACTGTTCAGTTTTGAGTTCAATGCGGTTCAACCCACATTTTTCAATTCTCGAGTGCAGTAGAATATCTCGTATTTATAGTATCGTAATTTTCCTTAGTCCTAACAGTTTCTGGCCCTATTTTCCAAGTATCGGGACTGATTGACGAAATACCGTAATGTGGTGACTTTACATTTTTCGAAGTTACAATGAAAAATCTGTCTTGGCCGTCCTAGTCTTGAGTCATATGACTTGGTTCGAGTCATGCACGATGACTCGAGTACAAGTGGAGTCCATACACAAATTGACTCGAGTCCAGTCATTTTACGCATTTGAAAAAATGACTCAAGCCGAGTCGAGTCACCAAGAAATCGTGACTCGAGTCACTACTACCCTGGCTTCGCAGATAAAAGTGGTTCAAACGATAATTCAAAGATATGCCATTTCCTCTAACGTGTGTCCGGTGTAGCTTTGCAGTACATGTTTTGGATTCTACTATGTGACCAATAGAGATGTGCATCAGTCCATAGCGGAAAATAGCAGGGTTGTAACCAAGTCACAAGGTTCCGAGTCACAAGTCAATCTCACTTTTATAGTTTTGACTCGAGTCAAGTCGAGTCATTTCAATTCACCACCGAGTCAAGTCCGAGTCCAAGTCAGCGAGCAGAGGGTCGAGTCCGAGTCATGGAATTAGGACTCGAGTCCGAGTCCAAGTCATTGTTATAGACTGCTCAGTTTCCAGTTAAAGTCTTGGTAAAGTCATTTTTTATAACTCTGTTTGGTGATATCGGATGTTTCGCATTTATAATATACCAATTTTCCTCACTTTTAGCAGTTTCTGGTCGCATATTCAAGTACCAGTACCAACAGACGAAATCCTAATAGTGTGTTGGCTTCGGAATTACAATGAAATGTCGGTCTTGGCCGTCTGAGTCTCGAGTCAATGACTTGGTTCGAGTCATGCGCAATGACTCGAGTCCAAGTCGAGTCAATACACAGATTGACTCGAGTCGAGTCATTTCCGTATTTTGAAAAAGTGACTCGAGTCAAGTCGAGTCATCAAAAAATCGTGACTAGAGTCGGACTCGAGTCGAGTCATGACTCGAGTCATTACAACCCTGGAAAATAGTATTGTCATGCTAAGCGTATAATTTCAGTGCTTGAAAACCTCACCTCTGACTCGATTTGTATTATTAGAATTACCACTCGAAACGCCCATTCAGTGTGTACTACTGTCTGTGACACGTTGATTCATTGCATTCTGTATCATAAACGTGACGCAATTTTTATCCCACGTTCTGTCATGCGTAACGCTATGCTTTCTAGAATCAGAACCAGCGGGTGCGGCCTTGCCGAAGGATGCGGCGATATCCGCGGTAGACGCGGCAGCTATGGTTAAAAAGAAATCGATCAAGTATGTCAGAAATCGTAAGCCTGCAGATCTCGATATAAAATTGATCTGCTTTCCGTCAGATCTGCGGAAGAGGGAAGTTCCGACGAAAAAGTGGACGTGCCCGCCGTTCCGCTTGAGGAAAGAATGAATCATTTCAAGGAGATGCTCTACGAGCGTCAGGTGGGTCGACGGTCACTAGATCTATGTGGTTGAAATTTTGGGAGATTTTGTGCTATCGTCTTTTGATTGGTGTTCAGGTGTCTGCCTTTTCGACGTGGGATAAGGAACTGCACAAGATTGTGTTTGACCCGCGTTATACCATGCTCAGCGTGAAGGAGAGGAAGCAGGTAACGGGTTTAGTGTAATTTAAGGTAGTAGGTGATGTCTCTGAGTAGACCTGATGCTGTTGAATCTTTTACTACCCGATACTGGAGAACTACCATGCTTTGAAGTAACGTACGTGATGTGCAATAGTGCAACGACTAATTTTATTCTCAGGCGTTCGAAGCCTTCGTAAAAGTCCGTGCGGATGAAGAGAGAAAAGAGAAAAAGGCGCACCTGCTGAAAGTCAAGGAGCAATTCAAGCAACTGCTCGACGAAGCCAAAGTCTACAATAAGTATGTCGCTCTTCTCGTCCATCGCGGGATATGAATTCACGACAGTTTTCTCTTTCCCTCTCGCTCGCAGGATGTCGTTTAGCGAATTTGCCGGAAAGTACGGGAGAGAGACGCGTTTCAAGGCTATCGACAAGATGAAAGAGAGAGAAGCTCTTTATAACGAATTCTTGAAGGAGACGAAGAACAAGAGATCAACCGAAGCGAAGGAGCGAACTGCCAAGGTTTGCATGCGGCTTAGCGGTCGCCATAAGCACACTTGACTTTTTCTGCATGGTGTCGTAGTTGTTATGGCCTAATTTGGATTAGACGTACACAATGGCGCAAGTGTTGTATCAAACTGTTTAAAATTTGATGACAGCTCATTCAAGACCAAATGTGTTGAACTCCGACATTTGCTAGTATAATCGGGGCTAGTAAACGGCGAAGTCACAGTTCTTTCAAAAGAAAAGGAACAATCAAAATAAAGTTGGATCTTTGAACATGACTTCGCCTAGCAGAAACTACCATACAGTAACGTAGAACATCAAAAAGCAACATTGTATGAAGTTTCTTGCATACATTTATCATAATTACATTACGCTTTTGGTGTAACTAAAGGTGTAATGTTCTGCCAAACCGGCTCCAAGCTCAAAAAGGATGAGAACCAAACCTCCGATCTTGACGATGAACTTTTGCAGATAAAATCCGACTTCGTGAAGCTGCTGGAGGAGAAGCGGGTGGAGAAGTACTCGCGCTGGAGCCGGGTGTACGAGAAGATCCACTCGGACCCGAGGTACGCGGCGGTCGACTCCACCATGCTGCGAGAGGAACTGTGGAAAGAGTATCTCGAGACGAGGCAGTCCGAGAAGAAAGGACAGGTACTGTGCTCGCCTGGAACTCTATATAGTGCTATCTCTAAATCCTGAGTGACCTGAATGGGACTTGCAAAACGAAAGGATGCTTTAATAGTGTTTTGATTTCACATAGAGTTAATATCGAAAATGGAAATTTGCTGTCCCTATACACGTGTGTGTCTCTCTGCCGCACAAAAAAAAGTTGTTCATTTATATGTAGGGTAGCCTTACCGTCCTTATTTTGAAGCGTGTTGTCAAATATAACTACGTTGGCCCAATTTTATATATATTTTCGTCATTAGTTTCCTAATTTCTCGGTTTGTATCTCATCCATGTTGATGGCAATCCTGTTTATATGTGATCGTTACGATCAAAAATTTGTCCGTTGAAGCAATTTAGTTCCAAGATGCGGAGGTCATTGTTTGTTGATTCTTTAAGAATTTAAAGGACTGAACGTTGCCGACTCGCTTCAATATATGGGCTCAGTTTGATGAAGTTATTTGTGAATACTTTCTTACCGGTAATTTGTGTCTAAACTTGAAATTACTGTGAGCTGGCGTCGTAGCTAATATGGAATGCGAATCAGAATGAAAACAGCTCCACGTTTCTTGCCAGAACGAAGTTTTGTTTGCCACCGACTCTTGTTCCATCACAGTATGAATCCATAGGTAAAAATATTAATACTCAAAGTCTAAATAATCGAAATATATTGGATTAAATAGATCCCGTACTGTATACGATCAAACTTGTTCCGTAGGACGACAACGAGGAATCCGAGAAAAAGCGTCGGACGGAGGAAAGCATGAAAGCCAGAGTGGAGCAAGTGGAGCGTGAGAAAGCGGAGAGGAGTCGTGAAATCGACTCGGAAAGGCAGAAACACAAACAGGACGAGGCCATCCAGCATTTCAAAGCTCTCTTGTCCGATATGGTACGAATTTTGGCTTTTCGAATCGCTTAGTTCGCAAAATGTTTGAATGCCAGGGGCTGAAGTAGATGTTGATTAATTATGTCTGAACACGAGACTGGCCAGTGGCCGTGCTTTATAGCTTAAACTATGTTTGACAGGGGTGGTCACTGGTCAGTAACGAAATACTTCTACTTTATCGAAGCACTATAGTGGTTTGGTTTTGCCTTCTTGCTCAATTAGTTATACTTTTCTACTCAAGTTTCAGTTTTAGAGGCAACCTGGAATATTAACTTGGATATCGCTGCTTCAGCTTGAGTATGTATGTACGACATTACTTCTACCTCTACTGGAGTACCAACAATCTATTCGCCTCGTTCCTGATACCGATACAGCTGCAATTTTCTCGCAAATAAACTCATAGATCAAACTCCTGTTCGTGACATACTGTTTTGACTGTATTGTTACGAATGCCTCCATTGCAGGTCCGAAACACCGATCAAACGTGGTCAGAGGCGCGACGGCAGCTTAGGAAAGAGCCTAGATGGGGTCTCTCTTCGTTGCTCACCAAGGAAGAGAAAGAAAAGTAAGCTTGTTCCACATTTGCAAATAGATGTAGCGTTTCATTATGATTCAGAAAACGGCCTATGGTTTTTAGTGGTGATCCGATTTGACGGCTAATCAGATGACCGCTATTGGCAACGTATTCAGGTTAATATTACTTGCACAATGTTAACAGACTCTGAATCAATATCTGAACTGCAAATTTTGGATCGGACATGAATCTTGCCCTCGGTTAGGTCGGCTGAAAAGTTTCCCTTTCGTCATATTCTTGCATTATTTCAATCACCGCAAGATGGCATGACGGGGAATTTTGTCACGAAGAGACTAAATGCCAATATTTATCAATCTTTCACCTAGCCGCCTAGCGGCTGTCCAGCTCAAACGCGGTTAGCTCATCGAAATACGGTCATTGAAATTGGAATTTTGTGTCGAAATTTGACCCGTGCCGATGTCTGAGCCTCATTTTCAGCAGGGTTGTAACCAAGTAACTCGAGTCAAGTCGGGTAAGCCGAGTCAAGTCCGAGTCCAAGTCAGCTAGTATAGGGTCGAGTCCGAGTCATTATGTTGACTGTTCTGTTTTCAGCTCAATCCGGACCAACCCAACTCTCCAACCCTGCACGAATGATATGGAATGGCTCTCATTCATAATATTGTAATTTTCCTCAGTCTTGACTGATTCTGGCCCTATTTTCCATGTATCAGGACTGATAGACGAAATATCAATATTGCGGTAACTTTACCATTATTCGAAGTCACAATGAAATGCCTGTCTTGGTTTTCCTAGTCTCGAGTCGTGCGCAATGACTCGAGTACAAGTCGAGTCATTTTACGCGTTTGAAAAAATGTCTCGAGTCAAGACAAGTCACCAAAAAATTGCGACTCGAGTCATTACAACCGTGCTTTTCAGCACTTGCAAGTGCCGTTAATTTGTTGCTCCAATGCTCCTCCTCTCTCTAACGTTCTGCTGCGATCCGATCGCGTGACTTGATCTCGTAACTGTGCAGGTTTTACGAGGAACACCTGGACGCCTTGAACAAAAGAAAACGGTTTTCGTTCCGGAAACTTCTCGAAGACTCCCCGCAGATCGTGTTGACCTCCACTTGGAAAGAAGTACGCAAGATGATCAAAGAGGACCCAAGATTCACCAAGTTTTCTTCCAGCGATCGGGTGAGTGCCGCGATTACTCGTTGCTTTTCAGCGATTAAGTTGAATCCTATTGCATATCAGATAGTGAAAAGTTCAAATTTTGTCCGTGTACAAGTTCTTGTGTAGAGAAAATGTAAATTCTGCACGGTTTGGAACTTCATTACAGCGAGTAACACTCTGTGCCACACATTGCGGGTTGTGCGACATTTTTTTTACGCTCGCGAAAGTGATTCGATCTCGTATTCAGCTGTTTTCATTATGGTGTTGGAAACGGATTTATTAAGATCGAGACATGCCGTTGCGTCATGTCGTGAAACGTTGTGTCTACTAAATCCTTTTTGCTAACCATTCTCGATATCAAATCAGAAACGCGAAAGAGAATTTGATGACGTGATGAAAGACAAGAGAAGCGCCGCCAAGGCTGAATTCCGAGATCTTCTCCGTGAGACGAAGCTTATCAGCCACAAGTATGTATATAGGATACTTTCCTGTGGGGTAAAAGGAATAATATTATATCTAAATAATTATTCTTGCCCAATTCGAGATCGTATTTAGCAGGGTTGTAACCAAGTCACAAGGCTACGAGTCACAAGTCAATCTCACATTTATAGTTTTGACTAGAGTCAAGCCCAAGTCGGGGAGCAGAGGGTCGAGTCCGAATCATAGTGTTAGGACTCAAGTTCGAGTCCAAGTCATTGTGTTGACTGCTCCGTTTCCAATCAAAAAGTCTTGTTAAACCTATTTTTAAACTGTTTGGTGTATCGAATGGTTCGTATCGATAATAATATACCAATTTCCGTCACTTTTAGCAGTGCCAGTACGCAGTGCCAATAGATGAAATCCCAATAGCGTGGTTGCTTTACTATTCTTCGAAATTACAATGAAATGTTGGTCTTGGCCGTCTGAGTCTCGAGTCGTATTGACTTGGTTCGAGTCATACGCAACGACTCTAGTCCAAGTCGAGTCAATACACAAATTGAGTCATTTCCGTATTTTGATCAAATGGCTCGAATCAAATCGAGTCATGACTCAGAATCATTACAACAGTCTTTTCAAGTAACACTCTGTGCTGCAAATGATCGCTGGTGCAGCATTAAAAAAAATCTTTCACTCGTCTAAATGTCTTGTATGAGAAATTGTTTTCATTCACACGACATTGGTATCACGTACTCCATGCCAAATGAAGGTAATGTTACAATTGCGGGATGCTCATCCTCGATTTAGTGTAAGTTGATATCGAGAAAACCATGTTTAACTGTTCGAGCTTTCTGGCTTCATGTGTCGAATTATTTTTTGTCTCTACAACTAGATTTCTATACAGTGTACTCGTATTGCGTCACGGGCCGGATTCAAGCCTTCAAATTGCTCATTGGCCGGACCAGTCTACTGATTCCAATATGTTACCTTGTGCCATTGCTTTTCACTTGAATACTTTGGAATTGGCAAAAATACGATAATTGTCCAGTGGAACACAGTTAATAACCGAGCCACTGCTGATGACGATATTAGTTGACATATTTTTATGCGACCTTTGCTGTAGTCGTAATCTGTCGTTAGCCCAGCGTATGCATGTGAGGAACACGAGATATTTACCTGTAAACTGGGTTTGGGTTAGTATTATTAAATCGCAAGTCGGGTTTCTCTTCCCTATTAGTTGGGAAGTTACACAGCAGCGCGATCATAGATATCTGAACTTCATAGATATCTGAACTATCTATTTGTGTAACTAATAAATTTCCATGTAAACTGCATATAATGGTTCCGCATTGGCGCTTTCGCTTCTGTGAATGGCTACTTTTTCGTCCATTTTTCCAAAAAAATTTTAAAATCTCAGTGTGCACTTTTTGCCTTCTCGAATTAAAGAGAGCGAAACCACAACGTCGTAGTCGGTGGTTATAATGTGGCTCATGGTCATGGCCGTGCTCGATATTGCTGTCATGAGAGAATATTTAATGAAAGTATTTCCTGCCAAAAATCTCAACATTTGTTACAAATGTGCTGGATAATATAATTTTTCAATCTACTGAAAATTGCTGCGGGGGCCAGATGAAATCATCTGGTGGGCCGTATGTTTGACACCCCTGTTGTACACCCATCAAGACATTTACCTGAATATATTTATTAAGAATCAGCTTTTATTATGTTCGGTCGTCCAGTAGGCGATTGACCTGCTATGATTCTTAGCATTGCCGAAAATCAGATGAGCTGCGACACGTTATTTCCTTTTAATAAACATTCCCAAGTGGTCCACACGATGTCGCTTCTGTTGTTTCCGATACTGTACAAAACCAAACCACGAAATCCCGTCGAAGCCACTGGACCCCATCGCACTATTCCGTCAGCTACTGTATTCCCTTCGATCATGTCACTGCTATACACACATACACATATGACTGTCTCCCGTGGTACGAAATTTGAACTGCGATATCGTTAGGCTGCGCTTCTGTTCTCCCAACGCGTGGACGAAATCGCTCGACCGCGTCGCACTATTACGTCATCGAACGTACACGCGGTGGCTCTGTTCTCGCTCGCTAGTCTCATATAACCTACTCGCCAGGTCGAAAGAGCTGACGAAGAGCAACCCACAGCACATGAAGGAAATCATCGCCGTTCTGGAAAACGACAAGCGCTACCTCGTTATGGAATGCATGAGCAAGGACAGAGACGATCTCATTTACTTTTACATGGACGATCTGCACAGAAAAGGGCCTCCTCCGCCGCCCACGGCCACTGAGCCTTCGAGGCGGCCGGAGAGGAAATGAATTTTGTTGCGTTTCTCGTTGAATTTATTCTTTTATCAGATGAGAATTCTGTGTGGTGTGGCAGTCGATTCGTTGCATGCGGCGAGCAACTGTCGTTGTGCGCTTTCGTCCGGCAATGGGATCATGTGCATCTTTCTGGAATAAACGATTTGTTCTTTGAAATTTTCTAGATGATGTGTTCGCGAATGATGTGCTATTTCATTGTTAAGATGTAATCTCGATAATGACTTATACCATCTCTTTTTACCGGCCTTCTCGTTGGTGATTGCAGGAGCTGAATTAGTGTCATTTTCGTAGCACACTTGTGACAGTGTCTACTAGTCAATTTAAGAACATTGTGGAAACTCGCCGCGGTTACGCAGTAAAGTTTTGATGCGACAGTACTTTTCAACCGAGGTGCCGCGAGAAAAGTGGGTTGCCGTCGACTTCAGACGCACAAACTTTGAGTAGCATTTGAGAATATATGTCTATAAAAGTCAGCTAATTTCGTTGTCCGTTAGGGAACAGCCGATGATAAAATCAAACGAGTGATCCAAATAGTATTGAGTAGTTGAGACCAAGCACTATGTAGGAAGTTAACGAAATGAAACTTACGGGGTTTATTGAATAGATTCATCACTGCTGTATTGGGACGATTAACGACACTGGGTGCACCAGTCTCCTCGTCGCAGCGATATCGAATCCATCGATGGCATAATCGTAATGGATCACGCCATCCGGCATTTTAAGGTGCATTTGTCGATCTGATGGCAACGAGGCAAAATCTGGGCATAAAAACCGTTGGTTTTTTTCATCGGAACAAGGAGGATGTCGAACGACTCGCATCAGTAGCTTTACTCTAACATCCACCTTGGCCCAGAGTGCCCGCGATGTCACAGTTCTTTTCGATGTTGATCGTATTTGAAGTCGCGGCCCTTTCTACTAAGCTCTTTCCATTCCTTTTACTGGGCTTTTTTGTCGCAGTAAGAACGGTAAGGGGGAAGATGAGCGCTGATATGGCTCCGACGGTAATCGCACCCAGTCCGCCAAATTGGTGGGCGCTTGTCGTAACCACTGCACTATCTCCCCCGCCGTTGTATGTAAGTGTCAACCTACTTCTATATCAACAGGTTAATGGCGTGATAGATTGATTACGGTAACATCGGAATCCGTTGTTGCGATAGATCACGTTCTATCAAAGTGTGCGCACTGCTGTTCTAGCGGTAAGCAGCGATATCTCGGATACGGGGATACCACGTACAGGGCGTTTCGCCATACAGCGCTAGCCTACCCCCAACACACCCACACATCGTTATGAAAAATCCTTTTATGTAAATAAGTCGTAATCGTTTTCTAATTTACTGTAACTGCTTTTCTCGTACTTGTAGCATAGTAACTTTATTATTGTTGATCTTACAGTCATTTACAGAAATTCGCTCATATTGATCTTTTTCGAGGAAAATGGAAATTTCGGGTAATCCAGCATCGACCGAAGAGATAAAGCACGCATCATGTTAGAATGACTATCGTTTAGTAGCTCTATCAGTTGATTGGATTTAGAAGAAGGGATATGCACTAGGTCAGGGGTAGACAATCAGCCGCTGTCAAAATGATTCTTTTTTACGGAACTATAGCGGTGTTTGAACAAAAGTTTTATCCTTCATTATAATATAACATGCATTGGGGGCCCGTGCAGACTTGGGCAATAACTGGATATTTTTTATTTGGTCTAATTCTAATGTAATTAGAAATGTTTCTATGCTCTAACTTTAAATTATATTCTAAATTATAGTTTTTCATGAAAATGGTACAGGCGAGCTGTTGTGTCCGCAACGATCCAAACTCGTTGTACAATGTACATCGTACACAGACATGATTATGCGAATGAACGCTTATTTGATATGATATGAACTGAACTGATTCAATTTCCAAGTTTTCGAAAATTCGGTAATTCTAATTACAATCTAATTTAGAAAAAACTGTATCTGTAATTCTAATTTCAATCTGACTAATTTCAAGTAAAAATGTGTAGCTACGATTCAAATCTAATTGGAAAAGCTGAAAATTTTCAAGTTGTCCAATCCAGTTCTATGTTCGTTCAATGTTTCCTCAAGATGCGCGCACACAAAAAAGCCGAAGTGATGACCTTTTTTCTAGTCGTGACGCACTGTTGTACAAGGGACCGCACAGTAAGTTGGTGAGTGCACGCAGACTCGCGTGAAATTACAGGGAACATTGGTGACGTTGCAGGACACCTCTGCCCCCTCCGACCGTTCATAAGTCAACGCTATCTACAATTGAAGTAAACGTCTGTGAAAGGATAATCTGGGTGGTCATGACACCTGATTAGACCAGTCATGCAGTCTTGCCAGCTTTCGCCACTAATTGTGCAATGTACGCGTATAGCCGCACACACATACCAAGAGACTGTAACCGGTGGTTCTCAACCTTTTTCAGATCCCTACCCGAGGCCGCAAGCTTGTATGGAGCTGTCTGAGGGTAGTATAGGCAATTATTAGAGATGATGGCATGATATTAGAAATGTTCCCAGCAACAAATTAAGATCAACACGTTCATCCTCGTACCAGCAAGGTTGTAAAATGTGATAGTTGAAAAATTCACTCTTGTGAGCAAACATGTAGTTGTAGAACATAGTATAGGCCTACTGTACGTACATTACACAGCAACAACTATAGGCGCGCATACTGCGTGCAGTACAAAACAACGTGTGGCCGACATGTAGGACCGTGACTTATGGGCTACAGATAAAATTGAGTTTATCTTGGTTCTTAACCGGTGTTCCACGGAATACTAGGGGATTCGCCTTCGCGAGCCAGTTTCTGGGGTTCCGCGTCCATCAAGAGATACACACTACTCAAATATGTGATTTGTGATGATACGCTTGATGCACCGTGACCAACATGGGTTGCTGGTAATTAGGCCCATGCAGTCTAATTGTGATTGTTGTGGTGGTATGTCGTGTGCAGTGGCGTACGCTGTTGAGGTTGGGCTTCGAATTCGAAACCACGTCCTTATGAAATGACAGTTCCATCGCCAGTATATTATAAGCTCATTTGTAGTTAAACAAATGGTATCACACTGTTGCATTTCGATTCGACTGGACAGTACGATGACACTTTCCAAGGTGAAGCCTCGCATTTTTGAACTGGTATCTGAAAGGGAGCAGCAGAAATCACTGATTTTCAATGAATATTTATTATTATAATGCTCTCGTTTTGTTTGAAAATTAAATTTTAATGGTTTGATTCTTTTAACACTCTGTATCTGTAGATGCACAACTCATGTGGTCGATGTCCAGTGAAATTTTGGGGCTTGAAGATTTGAGCCACTGATCTATAGACAATAATTATTACAATAATCGATCATGAAACATGTAGTGCTTGAGAGCTGGTATTATACGTCCCGTTTCCAGTAAGTATTGGTAACCGTCATTTTTGAGAAGAACTTTTCTGCTGTTTCTAATTTCGTAGTAAGTTCCAAATGAGCACCATATCAGGTCGAAGGCTGAAGGTAATCGAGTAGCGAAACTTGTTAAAAGAGGTAAAATGTGCAATAAAGAAAATAGTTTACTTGTTCCCACCACCGGGATAATAACGAAGGAAGAGTCACTACTCTGCTGGTCTCGAACTATGGAAGCTGAATTAACAGCCCATGTCATTGGTGCCCGATATTCAAGTAAAGTGTTTTGTTATTACGCCACAATCAGTAATAGCTTACCCGTCAACTGACATGTATTTTGCTAATAGGCCGAACGTCTCGTCATACCACATATTAAATATTATATCCAAAATTGTCACAACATACTAGAAGTTAATGAGCTATGCGCATGCGCATAGTCGTCAAAACAGCTTGTTATGCCTGCGTTGAAAAGTCTTCGGAGAAATCGTTACTTGCATTTACTTGCATCCATTTCCTGTCTGAATCACCCACACCTGCAATATGTCATTTTGGAACACAGAATGGCCTGTCTAGACTTGACATTTGTTAATTGGAGCCTACCAGTTAATTCAGACCGGCATTGTAGTTGTGACGTAATTTAGCCGAAAACATATCAATTGTTCCGTAGCCAAGTTGATATAACAAGCGGTGTCACAATATTGTTCAAAGTGATATTGCAGTCGGAAAGGAAAGTCGAGTCAGTCTTTGGGCGAAATGTTTGACAATACACTCGACAATATACAAAGGATAGTGACTGGTTTTAAAATACATAAGAGGCGTCCTATTCAAGGACATATAACGATAAACGATTTTTGTCGATTTCTGCAAAATATTGACTTCAAAGGCAGCCGTCTACAACCTCGTCAATAGTTCCTTCAGTCGCAGTCGGTCGCCGTTGTATCAGTTTATTCTTTGTTATTATAGGAGGATATTCAGATACGATATAAATAGGGCTGGGCACAATGCTTCGAGTACTCGAATCCGAATCGAGTATTAATTTTAATGATTCGAGTCGAGTAAGACGATTTTTCGAGTACTGAAATTACACGCTCCTCGCCACTGAAAGTTAATTTATCAATGAGAATTATAGTTTTGATACTATTTTCCAATTTTGAAGGCTTGAAACCGTAATTGGACGCATCGAAGCATGCGAAACGTAGTACAAAGCTACCAACGTTACTGGAAATAACACATTTCCGAAGTCAAAATCATCCCATAACATTGTCACAAAATGCAATGAAATCGGTATGATCGAAAAAATACCAAAGCATCTTTAATGTGATGGATAACATGCATTATATTCTTTGTTGTGGCAATAAAACGTACATATTTGAACTTTGACATATTACATTCTTCTGTGACGTCATAATGAGTGATACTTGGATACTCGACTCGAAGCCTAATACGTGATTCAGAATCGAATCACTCAGGTACTCGACTTTGCCCAGCAGCCCTATAGTCAGCAAGCGTGAGCCCAGAACAACAATGCGTACGTGCCTTCACTACTGTATATGTACAATGCACATATCGTCACATGCATTCCCTAATTTGGCTTGTGAAGTCCGGGTCGCGTGACAGCTACGTACGAAGATTCTCTCTGTATTTGCTACCGAAATGTGGCAATGATATTCCGCACGCGCCGACGCTAACGCGCAAAGCACATGCGTTATAAATCTGTCACACTCATAAATCTTGATGTAATCTAATTTGTTTAATGAATCTATGATCGACATTCGTGAGAGAGGATCGCTTTGTAGATATTGTCGAATAAACCTGTCATCAACCCATTAGTGATGATCTGATGAATGATTCCCCAAAGGCGATCGCTGAACACGTGCGTCTGTCTCATGACAATGTTGATATTGAATTATTGTATTTACTGTCCTTTCAAATTCTTCTACGACAAAAGCTTAAAGTTCAACGTACTCGTTTATTCCGAAGACTTTTCAAACTTGTGCACATTGTAACCCATTATCCGGCGATTATGGATCTTCATGGGTGGCATTTGATTTAGCCAACTGCCTAAACAAAGAATCCATGTTATTGAACTATGGTTCCCAGAATAATCTTAGGCGAAATCAAACAATGGTCTACCTCAGCGTGACTTCAGGTCAACTATAACATCTCGTACGCACTAAAACGAGCGTCATTTAATTCCAGTAACGTTGTCATTTCAAGCAAGACTAGTAAAATTCTGTTACAACGAGCGTATCGAAATGCCGTCACGTCCAAAACAAACTTTGGTGTCGACCATCAAACACAAGAGGACCTCGCTATTGGATTCCGCGGACGCCAGGGCTGCACAATTTCCAGTAACCAGCCGCAGCTTTGCATCTGACAAACACGCCGCCCGGATGAGCCTTGAGCAAACGCAGGCGCCTAAAGAAAAAAGACTCTTGGGCAAACTGAGGAAGTAATGAATATTTAAGATGTTTGGACAGGCGACGCACCGTTACATTTCTCGACGTAGTAATCTAATGCGTGCGGGTCATAAGTTGGTGATAGCTGGTAGAAGTGTGATGCCTCACGAAGCCACGCTTATCCTTGTTCCCAGGTCTTACTCTGTTGGGACCGCGGATTCCGATGCCGTTGAAGTCTTGGCAATGAATATTCAAAAACCACTGACGCTGAAGGCTGTACTGCAAGACGCAGGTATATGCAATTCGACGAATTGAAAGATACGAGCTTTCTTATATCTAACGACCATCTATCGCTACAGAAGCATTATCCGAATTTCGCAACTTTCTAATGAAGGAGTACAGCGATGAAAATCTTGATTTTTGGTGCCTTTGCGAGAAGTACAAAAAGGAGAAGCCGACGAAAAGGCGGAAAACGGCGAAAATTATTTTTGATACTTTTGTGAAAGAGAATTCTCCAAGGGAGGTGAGTGAGTCGGTATAGGAAGATATGCAGAGTTGTGCGAATTATCCACACAGTAACTTATACTAAAATACTGTCACAATACCATCTATATTTCTTTTTATTTCCGCATCTCAGAGTTGGAACGAAATCAGAAGTGACTCAAAACTTGACCAATGAAGGCAGCAATTTGTAAACACATAATTATATAGTGATTTAAAATTCTGGCATCGAAGGCACCACTTTGTACTCATAAATTATAACGTGATGTATACATCCTGTTTTGCAGTAGTGTGCTAGGCCTGCTGGTATATGACATGGTGAGTTATTATCTGCATGATCATCTAGGTTTTCCGCCAACAATTTACGCAATTATAGGCATTCTAGAATGAACTCGGTGCCATTTTCCTTCATGTTCTTTTGTTCTGGTCATGTTACCAGCAATGTCACAATATATTATTACGATTCAATATGATCAAATGAAAGGATTGTCAGAATTCAATGTTTTCTATCTACTTCTCTGATCTGTAATAGCGTTTGGCTGAAAACCTTTTTGTAATTATTGGACATCACATCACTCATAATCTGGAGAAATAAAGAAACATTCCCATAAAGCTGTTTCCAACGTTTTCACCGAGTAACTGTAGAGCTAGTCTGTACAAATTTGGTCGTTTCGTCATAAACAAGGGATTTAGCTGTAAACGATTAGTCTTATACTTAGTTGTGTTTGTGGACATTGTAACGAGTTGTTGACCGTTTAAATGTTTTCGGTTCCACCAACGCCTCCGTCAAATGACTTGTTTGGCAACATTTGTTGTCAATAAAATTTGCGTATACATTGTCAGGCTATTATATTTATAACTTTGACTCAGCACTTACTAACTGCGCAGGAGCTACGGCGCATGACAATTGAAATGGCAGTTAACATTCTCGACATCGCAATTATCTACTTTGGGATTGTGAATCCCTCAATTCTAAGACCGTGATCTTTTTTCTGTAACCATTGTCCATAATTATTTTTAGGATATTTATCGTGCTCTCAGCGTTTTTACGAGTCACCTTAAATTTCGTAAATACAATAGGTTTAGGATGTCCAATATTGACTCGAACATCACTACACGCACTTAACATTTCAACGATCTTGTCGTCTTGTGGTAGCATCTGACATAAACCTGAACAACGTGCGTAATGTCTGAAATTTATAACAACGTCACTCCCATCAAAATACCGGCGTCGTTGCGATTAATGCTCGACTGCCTTGCTGGGATGGAGCTGTATAGTTTTCCTGAACAACAATCACTATAGAAACACCACTCATACTAAAAATCAACAGATTGCGCTTTGGATGTAGCCAATTTTGAAGATGTTCAGTCAATGGCCAGATAGGAATGTACGAATCTAATCAAATTTACTTGGTCACTGCGAAAAAAAAGATCTATTTAATCGTTATGCACTGTGGTAACTGTGCTATCTAATGTCGTGCTGTCCGATTCGCTCTGTTAATCGTGTTGTGAGGGTATACTGTGTAGGCCTACTTTTGTCACTTTCTTCATGCAAATGAGCTAACCCGATTATGCCAATCGAATTACTTGCGATATTGATATTCAGTTGAGATTTCGCGTGCTTCAAATAACATAATTCTCTGTATAATCATATTAATATTGGTTACAGATAAACATCGACTCCCGGGAAAAAGCGGAAATACGCAGAAACCTCGATAACCCCGACGAGTCAACTTTCTCCACGGCGCAAGATCTTGTGTTCGTTTTAATGCAAAGAGACTCGTTTCCAAGGTTTTTAACATGCCAAAAGGACACTTTGTATGAACGCAGGAGAGGTTCTCACAGTCCCACAAAAAGCTCAAAATTTTTTGGCAATCTTTCGCTTCGACGTAAGGCATACAAAAGGAAGTCATCGGTGTAGTGCAGTGATATCGACGCTGCGGCTATATACCGATTTATTTCATGCGGATTGCGGAATCATTACTTATCTATTATTGAGTACTCGCAAATATTTACTGATAGGTTCACTTTTAAATGCACTGTGATGTATTTGCTGCAGAATAGCGATACGCCGATGACTTTAAGTCTTTACGTCTTGCGTATTGCAAAACGCGCGTTGGGATTTATAGCTTCTTAAAATGTCGTAAACCTCGAAACGTATGGCAAAGAAGCATATCGGAGCTTTCCGTTAGGGTTGCACATTAGCGGATCGTTTCGAAGTGTACACGGCTTTTTATTAGCCAATTTGTCGCCGGATTCATATCTCAATTATTTTATGCGTCTGTCTCATAGGCGTTTAAATGGGGTTTGGTTATCGCTTCCTACGCCCTTGGTATGCTATTGGTTCTACTAATCTGTCAACAGGAATGAGGCAAACACGACGAAGAAGTCTATAGATCAAATTATAGCCGATTGTGAAATGCAATTGAATCGGTCTTCTTCAAAAGCTGTTTGCGTTGCCTCGATTTTATTGTTTATCTTTCATTATTGTTGTTGTTTATTGCACCCGATGCGCAAATTCGCACCCGGGTAGCTTTCATCATAACGTAAGTACAGTTGATGCGTTTTCATTCTTTGTGCTGTGTGTTGGTTTTGTCGTTTATTTCATGCTGCTTTTGAACATGACCCAGTTCAATTTGAGAGAAGTGTGTAATATGTATAATGTATAGTTGATGGGAACTGAGTGATAAGGGACTGAGATGGGTGGATTTAAGATTTTCAAATTCACATCCAAACCTTTCAGATCTGCGTCTCAGATACTATAAAACGAATCAGTTAACGACCCGAATGACGCATGAAATTTGGAAATATAATGGAAATTTCACGTTCAAGACCGAATCAGAATCCTGTTTTGAGCATTCGTATAAACAGAATTCCGTTGTTCTTTTCATATTCAAAACCATGTTCATCTGTGTGCTGTGCGCACGAACGGGATATTCCCTCAGTTTCAGATTGTGAGTGATATGTGCTATTATACAGTATGCACATTGTACAAGCACTCTGCAGTATACATTGTACAATGTACAAGTACACGCGCCCAGAGAACACATTTTGTGTGCGTAAACAATTGGACTGAATCAATCACTAAATCAATATTATATAGCACCAGCTAACGGGGTGCAGGACTGCCCTATGTCCGGTCGCGTAGATCACGAAACATCATGGTTAATTGCAAATCGTAAATTTACCTACTTGTCAAGCTTTTCGACTGCATTGGTTCTGTTACCAATATTTGCGGAGCCTCGATTCGCAACTCTAATCAATCGTTTCTTGTCTTACACTGGGCCGCGACTGGTCAAGTGGTTTCGGATATCGAAACGTCACTTCTGACCGTGTAGCGGAAATGTTCGGAATTTCAGCTTTTGACGACGGCATGCAATATCATTTTACCGACGATCCGACATCTTGCGCAATCTGTAACTTGAGATTGGAGGTAGCCTACTGTCTGCGCGGCGTGATATTTGTATGATGTTTGTTTAATCACCCATTTAAGTACATTACACATTTTACTGCTATGAATTCCGCACGGATTCCAATACGACACATAGGTGTGACCTATACCTTAAACGATTTAATACAGGCTGGGCTGGGCAAACATTTTCACTCAATAAGGGTCACGTTCAGAAACTGAATCTGTTCGCGGACCGCACTGTATCACTTGACGTTCCAGTCACAAGTTATTGCCATGAAAGGACTAACTCTAACCAGAGGTGGTTCAAGTAGTTATTATCGGAACTCGGGTGGAATTAGAAGTAGCGGTTTCCAAATAAGTAGAAACGCAAGTAGGTTATTCTAGGGCAGGGCCGGCCAACCCGTGGCCCGCGGGCCACGTGTGGCCCGCGAGGTAATTTCCGAAATTAGTAATATAATACAAAATGGATTGCACTGATTGTGAACTTGCAAGGCCAATCAAAAATTTGGTTAGTCTTGCCGCAACACTTGAGATGTGATGACCAAAATATCAGTTCCGGCGCATTAGCAGATCCGTGAGCCAGTCACATTTTGGTAGATCTTCGTACACTACAATAAAGCAGAATAATTTGAGATCGATTTATCAAAAGTAAAAATTTTCTTCACGTTTAGCGCAACATGTTGTCACTCGATTTCTTGCTTTAAATGTTGTTACCCCTTTGTGAAAATGAAAGAATGCCTAATGTATCAGATTGAGTGTAATTATATTCGCGATTACGAGACAAAGTGTCGTTCAACATATGCGACATTACGTTTGCGCTAGCAGAAAGACCGTCGACTGTGAAACCTAGGCACGAAATGATTGATGCATGTTGGTCGAAACTTTCGATGTCGATATGTCCAGGCGGCGAATAGTCCAGTCCTTGCAAACTGCGCCCAGCGATATACAGCGGGCACGCAATATAGTTAAGTGACAATATGATTGACCTATGAACTTCGAAAAATATTCGCGCCTCGCGCGGTTAGTGGCCCGCATAATAGTTCGTCAATCGAATGTGGCCCTTCGGCCAAAAAGGTTGGCCAGCCCTGTTCTAGGGTCAGTTTTGCTCCAATATAATTAGTAGGCCTCGTCTAACATCATAAGATTCATAACCAATAGCGGGGAGTGCAAGTATAGGCTAAACTTACTTGAGTAGGCCTACTTCGGAAAAGTAGATGCACGGAATTATTTACGCATATACTTGTAATGTAATGATATTCTAATGCTACTTACTTCTAATGCAACAGCGGGGCATGTCGAAGCTCTTTTGTATGTGATGTCGATGCCGACGGAATTAACCGCATCAAATGCGCAAATGTAATCCATAAAAAGGATTAGTATTGATTACGCGGCTTTGCGAAGTAGAATAATAAGTTGAAAATCGACTCAAAAATTTCTGTCCGAGTCATTCCATGTTCTTGTTACGTGTAGTCTCAGATAAGTGTAGTTATATTAGGAGAGTGACCCGAGTCAAATCAGGTAGAAAGTGATTCAGGTCATCTCAACTATGCGATATTTGTTCATTTTGCGCGGATATATAGGTCAGATGGGCGTCAATTCTATTTTTGGCACACATCTACTGTACAGCTAAAATATTGACATCAAATATACGCTACGGCTAGGTCCGCAATAATTCAATCGGCTTCAGCGACATACAAGAAATATTATGTCCTTTGATCTGACGAAGTGATTATGATCGATTTGAACATACTAATGACTTGCATGTGCCGACATCAATATCTCTTAGGCGTTGTGTCATGTTAATCCAAAATGAATGTTGAACTTTGGACTGTAATCTTATGCTGAATACGAAAGTGAGTGTGTAATTCGTATGGAGAGTAGGAATCATATCTCTATGGGCAAAGAGGCATATGAAATATTCATCCATTGTCGGCAGTCACACATTCCGCTATATAAGGTAACTTTATGCGATTGTATTATTCAAACGTTATCGTCACGTGACATGAAAATCCTGTATCCATCCAGCGTTTATATTTTCACATTTTTGCTGCGCTTACGTCGGCTTCAATACAATTCGAGTTCTGTTAGCATCACGTATTTATCATAACATCCTAATGCCCTTCTAAATACGTGATATTAGCATTGATACGTGAAAGATGTGAAATGTCGAATCCAATCTCAATATAGATGATTTACCATAATCGACTGTGTATATAACTTGTTCCAGTAATGTAAAATAAAAGGCTATTATATCCCTTTTTGTATTCCATTCAGTACATATTTGATCAAGTCGTGGTGGTTTCTAACGCTGATTCTATCGGGTGCAGGTGTTTTATCGTGTCCATCATTGCTGTACTGTTTGATCAAATGATCTCTTCACATTACTGAAATCCATACACTCTTAATAATCTTTCCGATCGACTGCTTTCGCTTGACATCGGTTGTCCTTGTAAATAATCCTATTATTTATTCTCTCAATTAGACTTACCATAACTAAGGTGTGACGTGCAAGCAAACTGTATAGTGCGAAACGAGTCAAGCTTTGCTGTACTGACATTTGCCATTCTCTTGCTTATGAGATTGAGCTCTGAATCGATACAAGCCGAACTTGATTCTATTTCCAAGTTTTCGCGAATTCAGTAATTCTAATTCTAATCTAATTCGGAAAAATCTGTGCAGCTATAATTCCAATTCTAGTCTAATTACGAAAAATTGGTTGCTGTAATTCGAATTCTAATCTAATATAATTAATCTAATAAAATGTCCTAGTTGTCCAAGTTTGAGCACAATATAAACCCCGGTAATGCGTTCAGTGTATACTCGCGATGTTGTAATGAAACTCATTTCATTCATCGGCAGCGGAGAACTCACAATTTGAGTTAAATCGACCGCGCCAAAAGAAAGCATCGAAAAATTATTCTTGAGAACATGAACAGGCAATAGAACGGAGACAACCGCAACCCCGTCACACCACCCGCCTCTTATTGCGCTGCATGGGCATTTTCGTAAACTTCCCCATGTATTCCGTCACGTAAGACACGTGAGTTCTCCGCGGGTTGCCCCCGCCGCCATATTTTCCGAAAACCATATCTCTCGACAAGGGATTCTTCACGGTGGGTCCCGGTTCTGCAAAACAAACGGGTTAGACAGTCCCGCCTCGGCAAACGAAACCGTGGACTTTCACCTCCTTGATCATAAACCATGGTCTTGCGACTGCGACCGTCGCTTCTCTTGGGGACCATTTCCGATATCTTTTTGTTGCTGTCGAGTTTGCCCACCGTGTCCCAGCCGTCGTAATGATCGCGCAGTACGTTCCAATGGCCGCTTTCCATAATAGAACGAATTTGTCATTCATTACTACTGATCCTATATGACCTGATGTGGTTAGTAACGAAGTGATTCTACTTTTTCGGAGTTTTCAAGTAGGTTTTGCCTATACTGACACTAATTACTCATTGTGATTCCAGGCTACTTCCACTTCTACTAAATAGTTTTCACGTTTTTAGGCAAAACTGTAGGCCTATAATTAGGCTTACCATATTTTGGAAATCTAAAAAGAGGACACTTTTTCAGAAATTTGAGACTTGCAAAACCGTAAAAGAATTCTCAAAAATCGGTAATTTTTTCCCACTTTGTGATCGGTTGACTAAAAAAAGGGTCAACTTTCCACCCAGAGCTCAAATCACTGTTTTTCACTCCGATATACCCGCCGGAGCGTCACTTCTGTGCTAATTTACGGCATATCACTCGCATTTTGCTCTAAATGTGACCTCAATTTTCAAAAAAGAGGACAAAAGGGCGTCCTCCGAGGACACTTTCAAAAAAGTCGAAAAAGAGGACAAATCCTCTTAAAAGAGGACGTATGGTAACCCTACTAGAATACTTATTTTTTACTTGATTGGGGATAGCTGCTTTAACTTGCACTTGAGCAGAAATTTAAGACGCTACTTCTACTACTTGAGAACCGGCGATCGCTACTTTGAGTGTCTCTGTACTACATAATGTGTGTTTTGTTGACTTGCAATACTTACCTGAACGGTAATATGTTTGGACTACGGCTATTTCTACTGGAACAGTTTGTAGGCAAAATTCATTTTGAACTTCTGAGTTTTGAAAAGTAGATAGTTTTGCGACAACTTTGCATCGCTTTTTTGAGTGAAATCGTCACAAGAACCGCGCGAAATGGACCTTGTATAAACATAACTGAGTATATTTACAAAGATCGTACCTAATCGTAATTCCATCGGTCATTACTAACCTATGGATAGATGCGTACTCCAGTCGTCACACCTGAATACCCAGAGATATATACCGCTGAGCCGACTAAAAGCAGCAAAATTGGTATTCCTATAGCTGGCGACCCAAGCGCTCAAGTTGAATAACACTGGTCTTAATCGAAAGCTAGTGTCGCGCTGATTCCAAAAATACAAATTAAAAGCTGGTCAGAGCAATAGAACTACCCTGAAATAGCGGTCAAAGTCTGAAAACCGGCAATGTTCCGAACAATCGTTCGACGCAATTGGTGATTGTATTATGGTCATTATGTTGCGGCGCTCCTTTGTTCGCAACAATCAGCTTTGACGGCGATTTCGGAGTGGTTCCATTGCCCTGACCAAATTTAAATTTGTATTTTCGGAATCGCGACACTAGCTTTCGATTAAGACCATGCAATATTATTAAATTTGAGCAGTAGATCTCTCTGGGTATTCAACTGTAACGACCTGAGCCGCGCACTTATCCGTAGATTAGTAAAAGTAATCTATAGTTAGACACATCTTGTAATCTCGAAACTATATCCACCTCCGATAAACTACTAAAATTACAGAAGCCTTTCATTTTTACATTTTCTATTGAAGTAAGTTTGACACATCCTGGAAATTGCTACTTCTCCTTGTATGACGCTGTACAAATTCAAGGCGTTACTTCAACTTCTAATTGAGTAGCAGAGCTGACTATACGTCGGGCACCACCGATTACAAATCCTATGGCAGGTACCAGCGAACACAAATGTATACCTGCCAAGAGACACGACAGTGTGATTAGCCCAGACCGGGTCTTCGTACCGCGGGCCTTGCGTTCCTTTGTGTGCCATTCCCGACGTGGTTTCGCATTTCATTCTCGGCCTGCCGTCCTCGTTCAATATATGTTGAAATTCCTTGTCTTCGATTTCTTGCGCGTCTTTTAGAAGGCTGGAATTGGGACACGGGTAAGAATACAGTGCAGAGCCGAGCGACAAACTCCCTAGTCCGACTGCAAATCTGTTTCTTCAAAATGAACTTCGACTGCATCAGTAAAAGTATGAGTCCGACCTACCTTACGTAGCCGAAAATATATTGATACTGTAAATCCTTACGTTGGAAATAGGTGCATTTATCAGATGTCCACCATAACGTTGGGTGTAAATCAGGTATAGTACTTTGAAATACCAAACCAATGAATCCAAAAAGTGATACACGCAAAACATAACCCGCTACACACCCCTTTGATGTATCACCATAAGGATTGGCGTTTAATTCATTTTAACCCGTCACAATTTGGTACCTAACAGTGGCATTTCCACGCTATGGTGTAAATCTGTTAAATGCACCGATTTTTCCCACCCATGAATTTTCAGTTACGGTGATACACGGGCTATCGAAGGCAGTTCGCATAAACGCTATGCAAACTTATTCCCAACTACATTCTACTTCTCAAACTTTGAATCCATCCAGAACTATACTTTCCAGTTGACAAGATATTATAGGTTTGTTTGTGCATGGTATTCATGGTGTTTGTCAACTACAGGGACTACTAAGGTCACTTACAACAGGCCCATTCATTTGGATTTCGTAGCTGCTGACTTATACCGCTTACACGGATGTATGTCAGGGATGAGCCTATAGATAAACCTCCAACTAGTCATCATCATCATCATCATTGGTTTATTAGCAATTTTATCAGTTCAATACACCACAAAAAAAAATGCGATACAATGAAAAGACAGGAAGATGTCGAAGCGACAAGGAGTAGTCTATGGAATCTGACACCCACCTTGGCCTATAGGCGATGTAAAGAGGAGGCATACACACTGAATGAAAGTAAAGAAGATAGTATAGAAAAAGAAAGCGACAAGAAATAGGGCGGCATGTCATGGGGAGTGAGATCGACAGGTCAGTCGTGGTCCGGTAATCTTGAGGATGGACTGTATTTATTTAGTAGTAATTGCTTGTATTTCGACTTGAATGTGGACATGCTCGTCGACTGTCGGATGGCCGGCGGGATACTGTTCCACACATCAGGTCCGGCCTATTTGATAGAGCGATGATCTTTTCGGTCGATCATATGATATTTGGACGACGTGGACGCGCGTGTGTTGTACTTGTGCGCTTTTGATTCCGAGGTAAAGAAGTCATTGAAATATTCAGGGCAACGACCGCAGTGGAACTGATACATAAACTTGGCGATTTCTAGTTTCCGCATATCTTCTATGTTTAGGACGCCGAATCTCTTCAGCAGCGACTTGTTGGATGGGCAGCCAGGCCCGTTTGGGGCCCTAGCTATAATTCGGAGTACTTTATGTTGTAGTTTTTGCAGTGGCTTGAGTGCAGTTTTACTGGCAGCCCCCCAACAGAGGATGCCATAGTGTAACTTCGATTGGATTAAGGATTTAAAGAGTATCAGAAGAACCCATGCTGGCATGAAGCGCCTAAGGCTGTAGAATAGGCCGCACTTCGGTGATAATTTAGTTTCTAGGGACTGAATATGACTCTTCCAGGACATGTTCGAGTCCAGTAAAACCCCGAGATATTTGGCATTATCTGTGTTGGAAACGGGCTGACCAGCGATATTAACGGTTAGGTTATTTTTTGAATTTATTGTCAGCAATTGCGATTTCGAGGCGTTTATGCAAAGGTTGTTCTGGGCCGTCCACTCATGGACTTTGGGCATTTGGTCACCAGTCAGGGCATCCAGCTTCACCGTCGAAGATGCGGAAGAGAGGAGGTGAGTATCATCAGCGAACAGTGTGGTGTTCAATGAGGAGGTTTCAAAAATGTCGTTGACATATAGTCCAACACTTAGATAGGAATTTTGGGTAACGTCGGTCGCACTCGAACCCACAACCCATTGGTGTTGCAGCCGTGGATTATATCACTACGCTGTCTCGTCACAATTGAGTACTAGTTCAAGTTGAAATCGACTTATTCGATATCTACGTATATTCGAACTAAGCGGTATTACTCCGTTTTTAATCTCAGACCGTCCCGTGCTACAACGGTTTCCAAAGAACGGAATTATATTCTTAAGCCATACGTAAAACTTCTCACCGTTCCGAATCCGAGGCTTCCACCTTTTTCACTGCCAATTCAGTCACGGACGCTGAATCGCCAGGCTCCGTTGACGGCGTTGAACTTCTTCCGTTATTCGACTCACAGCAGCTTTCGTCGTCGCTGTCTGGTTCCTCGTTACCTACCACGCTAACCTCGCTTTTCTTACGCCCTTTCGCGAATTCCGGCGCTACATAATGATTCGTAAACTCGCATTCTAAATACGTTTTAAACAGATTCCGGTATAGTTCGATGGGTCGTTGTATGTATTTTACCGCTGACTTCTTTCTTTGGCTGAAATTCGCCACTGTACGGACTGACATAGTCGTCGCTGTTCCATTTTCTACAAAACGCCTTATTGTACGTCGTCGACCAAACATCCTTCCTACAAAACTTCGGCACTTGCACGCTCCCCCTGACAATTACATATATCAAGAGTCTGATTGCTCCACTGTTCGTAGATGTGCGGTACACGCACACAACAAACTCGACCTAAAACGTAGACCTTGTACGCTGCATATATAGCATATGGGACGGAAATCTGAATAGACGTTTTCACAATTCGATTTCACAATGAGGATGATGATACCACGCGATGACAAGTTCAGCAATCCTCTCCATTGTACCAAGAGTCGTATTTAAGCGAGTCATATTATTAGAATTATGCTTTAAATCGATTTGGCGGTCTAGGGGGGCTAAAATGACGAAGGGGGCGATAGGGGGGCTAAAATGGACAAAGGGGTCGACGGGGGGCGAAAATGGCGAAGGGGGGATAGGGGGCGATGACGCGTCAAAACAGCTGACCTTTTTTTTTTTTAGTCAACCCGCCGGTGATTATAGTTTGTATGCCCAATTTTCGGAACACAAAATTTGGGGGGCGATGATCGGTGTTGAGCTTGAAAAGGGGGCGATCGAAAAAGGTTGGGAACCACTGCTTTAAATCGTTAATAATCATGTTAATAATAATTAAAATATACTTTTCAAAAGTACTTCTTTGAGTAGGCTACTTTTGAGACCTTTAATTTTCTACTACGACTTGTCGCTATACTTCTACATGTAATTGAGAACGGGGTTACTTTTACTTGAGTAGGCCTACAGTAGCGCTGACTATACTTTGACCAGCTCTGCAGATATAGGCTCCTGATCGCATTGCGAACAAAGATAATATGGTAGCGTGTCAAATAAGTGTAGCTCTACAATGGCTTCAGTTGAGTCTAGTATCACCGAAGTGAGATTTCAATTAGTCGGCGATGCAGGAATCAGACAACCCATCTAAAAGAGGCATTTGCTGCTTACATCCGCGCAATAACGATGCTAATACTTCGGAAAACTCACCTATAAGCGGCCATTCTAATTTTCTCTAGATCCTCTTTCGACAGCGACACCTCCGACGGCTTGTCGGAAACGTTAACCTTCGAGACTTGCTTTTTCGAGGGGCTCTTCTCCACCCGGCCCACGCTTTTCAAGGCCGCCATCAACCGCCGAAGCTCGGAATCCGTGGCGTGCGCGTAGATTTTACGCAAATTCCTCTCTTCGATACCCACCGTCTCTTTGGTCTTGTTCATAAACAGGGTTGTGGACGTGGATTTCGGCACCTGAGTCTGCTTCGACGCACTAGTTTCTTCCTTCGGAAACGCGTAGCGATATCGCTTTTTTTCCTGGCGTGAACTTCCCTTCTTTGTAGAGTCCGCGCAATTTTTTCTGACCTGTTCTGGTTGTGTGCTTTTGGGAATTATCGAAGAAGTATACTTCAGGATGTAGTCGGCATCGATAGAGACTTCGCCTTTCGTTGGTGTTTTCACAGCGCTGCTTTTATGCTTGGACCTATCTGTCTTTAGCGCGCGATTCGCATCGGCGTTGGTATCATTGACCCCCCACGCAGTTTTCGGTTTTTGGGAGTGTCTGGAGCTGTGCTGTCTGGACATTCCTTGTCTATCTTCTTTCATTTCATAGTCGCTGTCGTATATTATAGTAGCGGTGGGCGGGTTTCGGGGTTTTGCGTTAGAATGATACTGTCCCGGCGACGCGGGCTTGCTTGGGGATGAGTTATTAGCTGCGTTGCATTGATCAGCCCATCGGGCTGCGCTTGTGGGATCGGCTGTGTAAGGATCTGTTCTCTTGTATACTGTGTCTTTATCTGTCTACAAAGGAGTAAGAAGTGAATATAACGGGCACATATTACTGCGCAGCGCATTCCATGCTCAAAAATCTATTACCATCACAAAACGGATATAAGTATCGGCTCATACACAACTATCCTAATTCATCCATTTGAATACCAGTAGAAATTGATGAAATGTCAAGGGCATCAAACACGCTCCCGAGGTGAAAGGAGAACGCTTACCTCCGTAGTCCATGGTCTCGAGTGGTAAAGTTTGTGTGAACGAATAGGATCATTTGCCGACTGCAACCTTCCAGGCCGCACCAGTTTTCCTCGTTTTTCCGGAGCTTCGGCAGTTTGTGGTTTAGTTCGTCCTGTCTTGTTCCAGCGTTTAAACTGGGCATTGTACTCGGTTGGAGCGTTGTTCCGTGTAGGCTTGATCAGCCTGACAAATTACGTTCGTCGATTAGGAATAGCAACAATTAAGAATTTGTGTAATCTATTTTTTACCTGGCATATTGTCTATTTAGTCTCTGGGATGGCATATCAAAAATAAGAATCTAACAGCGTTGATGCAACGACGAATTCCTCACATAATTTATATGCCTACTAAGTCCATCTCGCAGTTAAAATAATTCTGATCCTTTGATTGATATCCTACATTTGTCTAAGTGACGTAACAATAATACGAAATCTGCTGCTGCTGATTGCTCGCAAGATCTGTTGCAAAGATCTGTGTTTTTGTTTGTATAGCTCAAGCTCACTGGTCGGTAAAGTTTCTCGTTTGGGTTTTGAAAGACATGTTATGTCACTGTTTCATCATTTTGAAATATATAACCATATCTATTTACAGTTGAGCTTTGCATAACTTTTGAATTTTAAATCGCTACCTTTATCGTGAGAAATCGCGCAGAAATATATATAGGCCCATTAATTCAAAACCAGGTGATATGAGCTCTAATATGTAACGTGAAAAATGTGTAAGACGGCGAACGGTTCTGAATTTGAATCATGAAATTTATGCTCGAAATTGACCTCCGTGACCCCATACACATTTCCATTAAGGGAATTCCCCTCGTATCCACAGCGCATTGCTCCTTTTGCGACCGCTGGGTCGTCGACTTTTAGCATTTCTTGCAGTTAACTGCGCATTTTAAAGCTTTAGCAACTAAAATGCCAACTGTTATTGCCTTTGACTGTTCCCTGTCGATGAGTCGATTCGTCTCATCGAAAATTCCGGGAAAAACGAGTGAAGTTCAGATTTCCTTAAAAAGTCTGGGGCACAAATTGATAACGGAAATTATCAAGTATCTGGAACAGCATGTGAAACTGGAATACATTGCTCTGGTTGCATTCGCGGCCAATGCGGATGTGCTTTGCCCCTTCACACGGGACCACGAAACATTGAGACGCAGCTTAGAGAAGGTATGGCGAGCTACTGTATATGTTATGTCTACATTGTTGTAGTTTGAAAACTATAAGATATAAATAAATTGATTTTAATTTTAACATGTTTTACTAACTTCTTCAAGGTTGTAATAAAAGACAAGGCATGCCTGCAGGGACTTTTCCGTGAAATAGATGCTCTGATATATCCCGAATTCGGATCGATAGTCCCTTGTGACATAATTATAGTGACGGACGGAAGAATCAACTGGGGGACAGGATTTACAAGTGTAGGTATCACTGTATACAGTGATTTAGATTGATAACAAATATCTACAATTGTGCATGTTTTCTAATTATACTTTTGCTACACTGCAGCCCAACCCTTGCTATCGGTTTGTGTTATGATCAACGGGTCAACAATAAATCTAAGATACAGAGGGAATTGCAAATCATGTTATAATGTTGACCTTGAAGTTTGAAGTATTTTTATAATCTGCAATGCCTCTTTTATTCAAATAATTTCCTGCTATTTATTGATTCGAGGTTAGGGGTTCAGATCAATCTGACTCGAACATGAGATAGAAACGTTATCCAACTACTATAACACAAACACTTATCTAACCAGAGGCGGTCAATAACACAGTACTTCTACTTTTTGAAGTATGGTACTCCAAGTAGATTTTGCCAACTTACTCAAGTGGTTATGATTTTAGACTACTTCTATTTTACAGTTTTCAGTTTTTTAGGTAAACTTATAGGTCTAGAATGCATACTTTCTTTAATTACTTGGAAATTGCTACTTCTACTTGTACTTTAGTAGAACTTCATGACATGATGACTCTTTGACCACCTCTGAATCTAACTAATCTCTGAAACATAGGCGCCGAACGCTAATTTTCCTTAGGTATGCGAGTTCGATGACGTCATGATCTGACGGAATTGATAATTAGTGTTAATATAGCATCAATTCATGAGGATTACGTGCATGCATAAATGCCAATTATGCAATATCTTCGTGTTAACAAACTTGCGCGTATAAGCTTGTCAACGACTCCTAAAGTGCTGTCAATTAGCGAGTCCCTGACCGCTAGCGAACAATTAAATACGCCGCTTATCAACGCGTACTACGTAACCTCGGCGACTATTTGCGAAAGGCAAAATGTCCGAGTTGTTATGGAATCTGTTCTATAATGGCACCGATTTCAGGTTGTTCTAACCCAGGGGTGGCCAACCTTTTCAGCCAAAGGGCCACATTTGATTGACGATCTATTGCGCGGGCCAATAGCCGCGCGAAGCGCGAACATTTTTCGAAGCTCATAGGTCAATAATATTGTCACCGTACTATATTGCGGGCCCGCTGTATATCGCTGGGCTCAGTTTGCAAGGAATGGACTATTCGGCACCTGGACATATATCGATATCGAAATCTTCGACCAACTTGCGTCAATCATTTTCTGCCTAGGTTTCATAGTCGACGGTCTTTCTGCGAGCGCAAACGCAAGGTCGCATATGTTGAGCGACACTCTGTCTCGTAATCGTGAATATAGTCACACTCAATCTGATACATCAGGCGTTCTTTGATTTTCACAAAGGGGTGACAATATTAAAAGCAAGAAATCGAGTGACAACATTTTGCGCGAAGCGTGTAGAAATTTTTTACTTTTGATAAATCTATCGCAAATTATTCTGCTTTATTGCAGTGTACGAAGATCTACCAAAATGTAACTGACTCATGGATCTGCCAATGCGTCGGAATTGATATTTTAGTCATCACATCTCAAGTGTTACGGCCAGACTATTCAAATTTTGGTTGGCGTTGCAAGTTCACAATCTGTGCAATCCATTTTTGATAGCATTACTAATTTCGGAAATTTCCTCGCGGGCCACTTAAAACCTTCTTGCGGGCCACATGTGGCCCGCGGGCCATGGGTTGGCCGGCCCTGTTCTAACCTTTCTCGTCTTTTACAACTCAAGCCTTGACAGTTGACACACATCTTCTGATGGTTATGTTTAGGTATTAGCGGAATTCACTTACGCAGGCACGGCGCACTCACAATCTCACATGTCTGCGGACATTCGATGTCATTCAGTTTAATTACAATCGCTAACCAGCAAACACATAACGACATTGTCACCAAGCCATCGAGAGATTGGAGCCAACGCATGCTAGGCTCGAGAGATCGGAGCCAACGCATGCTCGGCTCTAGACGCGATAGTTGGCCACATGGCCAGCGATGATATCTTTCGTACCAGGCCTGTTGCAGATGCGATTGCGATAATATCGTGTGCGCCAATGCAGATGCGATAGTGCAGGCAGCGATGGTACAGTTCGCACCGAGCCTACTGCTGATGTGATTGTTCATAATGCTCAAGCGAGTGAAACTAGGCTTGTTGGAGACGCGATAAATCAGGCAAGCGTCCCAAGCGATGATTGCCGAGCGCACGGCAATCAATCACATAATTTCGCGATCATCTCAGCGGGAGATCGCGTCGCGTTACATTGTGCACGGACAAATCTCGCTAATTGGCAACGCGCTTGTCGCTAAGTGGCCGCGCGCAACGGGTTACCTCGCTCACATAAGCGGCAGCAGGTAATGTCGTAAACGGAAATACATTGCGATTCGTTCTAAATGACACAATCGGGGCTTATGCCGATTCATGCCAAACCAAATTCTGGGTATGCCGCATACCTAAAAAAATGTCTAGGTATGCCTGGCACTAGGTATGCCTGCGGTATGCCTAGGTATGCCTGCGGACTCGTAGTTAACCTTTCCCTTTTTTGACTCTAGCTCTGATTGATGTCCTTTCATTTCCAGACATTGTCGGAGGATTGCTTAAAATCATGGACGTTTCCAAACACGTACAGCAGCAACATTCACTTTTTATGCCTATCTGATGACTTGGTGAAAACGAAGAAGGATGACTTCGTTCGGATGCTCCTCAAGTACAACAATGGTACGTGCATTTTGATTTGCATCCATCTCAGCCGCGCTGATTTATAGACGTCGTTCACTGATGAAGTGAATTTTTCATTTTTGTTTTCAGGTCACGGAACACTGAGCATGTTAAAAAATTCAGACAGCGACCACACAAAGGCAATTAAAACAATGGCTAATGAATTCACGAAAGAATACATGAAAATATTTTCTGGAATGCTGCATTGTGGCAATTTGAAGAACGAGGTACTGTACCAATTAAATATTTCTTGCATACTCATAAGACGTTCCGCAATCCCAATTGCCCTTTTACGAAGCTTTCAAATTGTATAAAATCATTACAACTGATTCATTTTGTAGATCATACTGTTTCCCTCTCCTAAACGATCAAAGGAAATAAATGTCGACACTGCACCGCAACTGTACCAAAATTTTCATATCATGGGGTTTCTGAATATTTCAGATATCAAATGGCCTCCCGCCTGTTCAAGGTAAGAGCGTATAGCCTTATTCCATTATATTTGATGTAATGCGTGACTAAATTACCGTATTTCAACAGGCATCTGGTGCTCTCTGAAGGCAATTCCTTTGTGTCTATGGACACCGAGGAGTCCGCGATCGACTTGGGGGCCGTTCCCTTATTTATTGTCACCCTGCACGGCAGCTTGAAAGTCGAGCACAAAGTAGCACTCGTAAAAGTTGGAGATGGTTGGTACGGAGTGCTCAGCTCGTTTACGGATACAAAGAAGAAATCAAACCTGATTTTGTCGCTGTTCGAATCCGGCAGCGATTGCGTGCCTTGGCTGGGAAATTTTTCACAACTCGGCCCATCAGAAGGCGCCCCGCATCCGCCTCTTGAAAAGAAGGGGTCCATTGCCTTTGTGACGGCTGGCGAACCAAAAAGTTACGCACAGAACTTGGTCGTGTGGACTCGGTCCACCGGTCTGCAGACTGACATACAGAAGTTGTTGAGAAGCGCGAAAAGGTTCCCGGAAAAGACGCAGGTTGGAGTTTTTGAACGTGTTTGTTTGGTTGTTGCATAGTTGGAATTGACCAACTACTGTTAAGGCCATGTCATAATTGATTAATTTCTGCTCGCATGTCCGGTGGTGATCATCACCATCTGCTTTTCTCTTTGTATTCAATGCTGGATAGGAAAATTTTGGGCACTAGTTTGTAAGTACTGCTAATTCCACCCAATCATTACGAAGCCGAAATCTGCTTGTAAAATAGGAGACACCAATTTGTAAGTCACTCGATGGAAATTTTGGAAGTTTTCTGAATAAACAAACATGTATGTCCAGTGTCGACTGTCCAGTGTCCACCTCTATTCATTAGGCATATCAAAGGAGGACTAGGATCTGTAAAGAGAGATAGCGTGGTAACCTACTGAATTCTTGTGTTCAAAGAGTTTCAATGGTTAATTTGTGGGTTTTAATCACACGAAGTATACCTGATGTTCATATTCATGTTCATATTCATTAATTTATGTATTTTCAATGTTCATGGAGCCGAATCATCTCTCTGATGATGCACAGAAGTTCTTATATACTTTTCATCTGACTCGGCTTCCTTAAATGGTCATCGGTCAGCAGCTCTGATCCATCAACAACCTGTCTCATTATCTAAATTAGTGCCGTGTACAAAGTCTACTGTATCATCTCTGAATCAACATGTTAACATTTTAGTCTAGAATCTCCCTTGCAATCAGGGATGTCAGAATGCATTGAATGAAGGAATACATCTCGAAGCTTTGCTTTGCGAAATGTCTGAATTCTGTTTCTTGCTGCATTACAGGTATTCTACAAGGATCTGAATCGGATAAGAAAAGCGGCTTTAGCGTTTGGATTTCATGAGCTTTTGGAAGGCATCGCGTCTATATTGGAAAGAGAATGTACCGTGCTGCCGGGGACATCTCACCCGGAGGCAGCTTTGCAACTTTCTCATGCCGCACAGGAATTGCGGGCGGTTCAGGGATATGAAAATAACATTACTCCGTTGAAAACTGAATTCAAATATCACTGAATTATTGTGCCATTGCTGTTTTTGATGATCCGTCTTGTTTTGTTATTGTTGGCAAAAGTGGATTACAGCCAGCCTATCTGCCAGGACGGGACAGTCCCATAAATTTTCATGCAGCCCCTCTGACAAGGCTCACCGTTATTCAATTTTGCTTGTGATTGTCAAAGTTTGATGAATTGCTGTTTAGAACTCTTACACCGAACTTGTACTGACCGAAATGTTACACTTTCCTCTTCCACTGATTTGAGATTTTGATAATTGTGACTCTGGTTGTGTCCATTTCGTTGCAATAATTATTACTGCTCATATTCATCGGTCACCGTAGCTCATTCTGGAAACGCAGATGCTATTATCTCAATATAAATTTTCTGTTTCTGTACCTACTACAAACATCAGCTTGCTATTTGAGGATGTGACATCTGATCATCTTTAAACTACTGAAGGAATATCAAGTCGACCGAGTACTTCCATGTCAAATACGTTACCGACTTCTCAATTTTTACTAGTGTTTCTTGCAGCTTTGAAGTCCGGGGAAGCTAATCAAGTAGTGGTCGACTGAAAAAATCGGCAGATGTCGTGAAGAATCAACTCTTCCTTCGAATCATAGACAAAAATATTGTTGGTTATATATTTATCAGCGTCTGCCACTCGATATCGCGTCGAAATTTGAATGTTGGTTGATCACTAGATCATTAATGTTACGCTCATTTCCGTGTTTGTGTTTTGTACCTATGTGATTTGTGAGGATCCAAGAATGCATTACTTGGAGTGGAGCACAGATTTCTGCCTTCGTACTTGAACATTGTTCAATAAACAATATAGTAATATCGTGTATATCACATCATGTCCGGCACAAGTCTATTGACGTCTGTGTTTTGCTTGAAATTTTAGCATGAAGTTTTCATTTTACTTGTCTTTAATCTTCTGTTTTTCAGAATGAGGCATCTGTTGTTTCGGAGAATTTATAATAAGCTCGATGCTGGGAGTTGTGTTTGCGCGTGCCATTCCTTGAAAGCTTTGGCCGCCCCCAGTAGAGACGTGTCTACTCGGTCACCTTTGGAGATATCGTTCAACAGTAAACCGCAGAAAAAACTTGACTTCCTATCGAAGAGCGTCGGGCTCTTTGGAGTCCCAGAATTGGATAGTCCGGAAGGATTCTTGAGAGCAAAAGTAATTGTTTAGTCACTTGTAGTAACTTTGACGATACCTGAAGAAATATGTCTTCAATTACCACTAACAAACTCGTGGAAAATGCTTTTTCAGGATAATTTCATTCATATGATTGTATTCCTTGTATAGTAGCCTTTATCGAGTAATCTTTAGTTCATACCAAAACATCTCATAGATAGAAACAATATATTTTATTTTCTTTCCATATATGTCTGAGCGGTATATTAGAATATTATGATTCGACAATAGCTATATTGGATTTAATTTCAAGAAGAATTCGATTTTCTTATTTGACTGAACCTGTCCCTGGAATCAGCTGGTTGACTTTTGTATGCTTCCCTCTAAATTATATCAAACTGTATTTAGGATGCCGCTATTAAAGCTGGATGGGATTTGTTAAAACAGGCTGTTGACGCCAAGCCCGGGAAACAGACCATACTACTTTTTGACGAACTCTCCGACACTCTATGCAAGTAGGACACCCAAGCTACATCGAGCGACTAAATATAACTTCTCTATACATGTTTACAGAGTGGCAGACCTAGCCGACTTTGTGCGGACGTCCCATCCAGATGCTGGTTATGTGCAAGCTGCCAACGAAGCCCATGTCGCCATCGGTACAATGGTGGAAGAACTGAATACAAATTCAGATCTTCACAAAGCTCTATTTGATGTTGTGCAGGATAAAGAACTGATGTCAAGGTTGGTGGCGGGGACAACAAATTTCTTGAGTTATTTCCCATGTTGATGTTATCTTGATCTTGGTCAATCAGTGTCAATGGAGCATGACTTGCGTACAAATTTCAGCAGAGCTTTGCAATAATCAATAATCGTCAGATTATATTTTCATCTGCCCAAGACACTCACAGAATGCACAATGCAATATACAAGACACAATGCGATGTAGTGAACAGATAGGAGCTTGCCGAAACGACCAGTTGCGGTTTATTGATCTGGCATCTACCTGGCCTAGTGCCCGATGTCCCAGTATTTTCGATGTTAATCTTTATTTGTTGGTCTTTTTACTTGCTTTTTTCTTTCTTTCATTCTTCATGGGGTATTTTTCTGGGATTTTCTGTACCCAGAAGATCAGCGACACAGGGAACGAGGAGCCCAGAATAACCTTTGACTGCGGGATTTGAACCCGGACCGCCTGCGTACGCGGCGCTGATGCTCACCACTACGCTATCTATGTAACTACTGATATCCCATCTAGTGCTTTCTTAGTGTATGAATTCTGAATATCAATGCTGCGAAGGTGAGTAATCGCAAAACTATATTCTGTGGCTGTGAAAACCGGAACTAAATTGTCCCATAGTTGCGGCGATTTCATTCAGATGTAGCTGCTAATGAATTCCCCACTTGTTGAAAATCCAGGCATGGAAATATAAAATTTCATCAGCAGAAATAGTTTTTCCTCAAAATCTACAGCAGCAGTGTGAAAGCATAGTAAAAACAGTAGTTCATCCTAGTGGAATCTCTTCTTTATTGGTGCCGGTTGGCGGTGTCTGTCCATATTCTAATTAGAATAAGGGTCATCCAGAATTCTCACATCGAAGGTGTGACGATCTAAATTCCCAATTCGCTCTTGTCTGGAATCCATTTTATTTGTTGTCACTTGTGTCAACAGTTTTGATGAGGAGACACGGAGGGTTGCGGAATTGTTCATGTTTGACTTTGAAATCAGCGGAATACATTTGGACTCGAACAAGCGGCAAAAAGCAGTAAAACTACACGAAGAGCTTCTGAATTTGACATCCGCCATGCTACAGGTGAATAGAAATATTCTAAAACTAAAATTCTGTGTGGATTAACTTTTGTTCCATCAGGGATGTCATGGCCCGGTGTCAGTGCTAAGAAATCTCCTGCCGTCTGATCTAGCTGAGTTATTTGGGCGGCTGGGTAGCGGCTCGGGTGACTTACAAATTTCCGGCTTATACGCTGATCATCCGGATGAGCGCATAAGAGAGGCCGCCTACCGAATGTTTCTCTTTCCTAATCCCGGATTGGAAGCGATTCTGCAGAGGTGTTGTTTCATCAGCATTTTTCAGTAGGGAACTGCCAATCGCATTGTTTCATTTAGGTTGCTGAAGTCTCGGTATCAACTCTCTGATCTGGTCGGGTATGAGAGTTTCAGTGAGAGGGCACTGAAGTCGACGATGGCTCAAAACCCTGAAAATGTGCTCAGCTTTCTTGAGTCTCTGTCGGCTAGTTTAAAAGATCCCGCTAAGGTACTTATTAATAGACTAACAGCTGTAGATCCATCGTAGGGCTACACTCATCTTGTGTTTGTTGTTCTTTCTGGGACTAAAACACAGAAATCTTGTCGAATTTGGAATTGGATTTATATAATAGACCAGGCTATGTTTGTGAGATCACATATTTGATTAATTCTGTATTCCTTATCGAGACCTATAATTTTCAGCGGTTTCCAAATTCTTTATCTTTAACAGTTCATGCCCCCACTCTGTCTTTTGTGCAAAAATATGAGAAAAAAACAAAAAAATTCCATCCCCAGCCAATGTTAAATGAAAAATTGGGTCATTGTCAGGTCAAAATTTTGGTGTGTTGTCACAATATCACAACTGCGTGCAGTAACCTCATTTAGTCTTTATAAAACTGTGCCCTGTGATATAGGAATAGTGCCATCATTAATGAAACCAAAAATGGTGCTGCAACGTTTTAAATGCTGTAGTAGTCTCACAGCGAATCATAATTTCAATACTCCATCGGTGGCACAACGTATTTGAGCAAGAGAAATTTTTGTTGATACCGAAATTGTTTATATAAGACCGATGATACGTAATTTTGATTCTCGAATAAAATTCTTGGGCTTCGTTCCAATCATTTCAATCGTTGCTGGACTCAGATTGTTATGCCAATCCATAATTGTGACTTGATTATCGCATGTCTTGTATATTTTTACCCATGATGTATTCGGCAGTATGGGAATTTGGAAACACTAATAAATGTGGGGCCATGTATAATTCTTTCTATATTGTTATTCAGGCAGAGTATGAAGATTTGCAAAGATTAAAACGAGAGATGGGTAGCTCGTCTGATCTCATGCCTTGGGATGTCTATTACTATACTGCACGCCTCAAGGAACAAAGGTTTGGACAAAAATTTCAAGCATTTGTTTGAATTTCATTGAGCATTGGATTTCCACTATTGGTCAGTGGCGGCTCTATTCTTTATTGACACCAGAAGGATCATTGTGTGCTTCGCTTCGACCTGAACCGATGGAGTAATCAATGGTTTGACTCCGTCGTCTTTGATAGCAATTGTCTCAGCTTGCGCTCGGCTTAGTAGTTGTAATATGCTGCTGGCATATAGCCCTGCGCATCAATTTGTTTTTGAATTTGCAATTGCAGTAATAACGGTAGGTAATTAAGCTTCAATACGTACTTACACTCTATACGTAAATGATCATGTTAAAACCTTGAGTGCAAGTTGAATCATGTGACTGTATTCCGACCGCAATTCTGAGAATAAAACTTGTAAACTAAAATTCTTGTTGAAGTTACCTAGGGCTGATCTCAATTCATTTATCACATCAGCTGTCGGTCTGTATTTGATATATTCAATGTCAAATATGTCCAATTTACTGACTTCATTCAATTTCATGTGGAACTCCTCTGTGTTAGGCGACAGAACACAACCGCCGAGTATATCAGCCCTCTATTATTGATATCTCGTCCTGCCTTTCAATTAACTATTTCATTTCTCTGTCCTTTTTACAGGTCCAATGTCAATGCTAGCATGTATAGCAGTTTCTTCTCACTTGGCGACTGCATGGATGGCCTGAACACAATATTTCAGGTAATTTGGTGTCTTTGCAGATGTGTGGATGCATCGCAATTCAAATAACGAATTTTGTTCAGTCTATTTATGGTATTTCGCTCCGAACTACGGATGTTAGAAAGGGAGAAGTATGGTCGCCTGATGTCATCAAACTTTCGGTCGAGCACGAAAGGCAAGGTCCGATTGGGATTATTTACTGCGACTTTTTCCAAAGACAAGGGAAACCGCAACAGGACTGTCATTTTACAATCAGGTTACGTTCTATTTGTGGTTGGTAGATTGCAAAGGAAATATTTTCATTTCTACTTTGCTTGAAATAGTTTCATTCTGCCTAAGATGTTGCTGCTTCTACTTCAATATCGTCAGTGCCACTTTGCCTGATTTCACTTGTTATCTTTTTGCATGTGTGCCAATTTACCTGTTCAGTGATTTCAATTAAATCTCTGTTTACTCAAATTAACCCTTCACATTTATGTGGCTTTCAGGGGCGGGAGACGGCTTCCGGATGGCTCATATCAATTGCCCGTGGTTGTCTTACTGCTTCATCTCCCTCAGCCTACCTCTTCGAATCCTACCCTCCTTTCTCCAAGTTCTGTACACAATCTTTTCCACGAAGTCGGTCACGCCATGCATTCTATGATTGCCAGAACCAATTATCAACACGTTACCGGTACGAGATGTGCCACTGATTTTGCCGAGGTAGGTCTTTCTTTCTTTTCGTGTTGTATGGAATATAAACTTTGTTATTTTTTCACAGGTTCCTTCCATTCTTATGGAGTACTACGCCAGTGATGCGAGAGTCCTTTCAAAATTTGCGAGGCATCACCAAACGAGAGAGACTCTGCCGCCAGATGTCGCCAATAAGTTGTGTGAAGAAGAAAAAATATGTGCTGCTAGCGAAATGCAGCTTCAGGTGGGGTTGTGGCTCCAAATAGTTTGATCGGGGCATTGAAATACAAAAATTGTGAACCTGCAGTTGGACTTGATTGCTGACTGTCACTTGACAATGTACCTTTATGCCTTTTAATCTTCTTGATAGGACACACAAAAACTTGATGGAGTTCACGGTTATTTCCTTCTATGTGCCTGATTGTTATGTTAGCACTTTTACAAGCTTTTTGACATGAGTTCAGCAAGATCATACAGTTGAAGGTGAACAATATCCAGTTATCCATACTTCGTAATGTATCAAACATTGCCAAACTGTATGATGTGTAAAGGTAGTTCTTCATTCCACAGCGGACTCTCTCAGTTAGATTATAACTGAGAAGCATGCTTTTCTGAAGAATCACTGCAGATTTGGCTTATTTCAAGCGTGAATAATACACTAGTGCTGTAACTAAACTAAACTATTTTTCATTTGTGCAGGTATTTTATTCCATATTGGATCAAGCCTTTCACGGCGTTCACCCACTGCCCGATAGCTTGGCTAATACATATGCAAAGGTAGGACTTTCCTCTAGTACCTTTTGCTTTATTATTGTGAGCATTTGTATTCTCAATCCAGCTTCATCAAACCCATGTTGGTGTGCCATATGTACCAAAGACTGCTTGGTATTTGAGGTTTTCGCATTTGGCAACTTATGGTGCAAAATATTATTCCTATTTGATGTCAAGAGCGGTTGCATCTCAAATTTGGACAAGCTGTTTTAAACAAGACCCCCTCAATCGTGACATGGGGGAGAGATATCTGTAAGTTAATTTCAATTTTACAGTGACCCAATGGCTTCTAGTGCTATCCATTTCTGTTAAACACCTTTACTTTTGTCAAGGAGTCGAATGCTGCGGTATGGTGGTGGACGGGACCCGAAACTGATGTATGAAGACATGCTTGAAGAAAAGTTTGATATGAATAAGCTTGCTTCGACACTAGTCAAGTCCATTAAGTGACGTTGCTATCGTTACATTGATAGATCTGTTTCATATATGACATCTTTCAATTAACCGATGCATTATGGCGTTTATAATAAAAAACAACCTTGATGACTACATTGGTATTGATTTCTCAACATCCTGCTAATGCCAGGGGTGCTGGTTCTTTGACAAGATGTTAGCTCCGACATTCTTAGCTATCAACAGCATTGGTTTATCCAGAGAGTTGGCTTTGGACATGAACATGTTTTTCGGATTTGAAGTTGCCACCGGTTAATCCAGTCTGTGGCAGCCTAATCTGCTTTGAGAAGAAACGAGGCCAGTGAATGTATAAAACCCGACTTCCCATGTGAAATATGCCATAGCCAAAGTCGTTTGTAAAGGATTTTGTCGTGTCAGAATACCAACAGAATATTCTGCAATCCTTCATAAAATTCATCCGGTCCTTGTAATTTTTCTAAAGACAAAAATATATAGATTAAACAATCCAGGGTTGTAACCGAGTCACAAGTCAATCTCACTTCTATAGTTTTGACTCGAGTCAAGTCGAGTCATTTTCAATTCACCACCGAGTCAAGTCAGCGAGCAGAGGGTCGAGTCCGAGTCATGGTATTATGACTCGAGTCCGAGACCAAGTCATTGTGCTGACTGCGCAGTTTCCAGTTAAAGTCTTGTTAAACCCGCATTTTATAACTTTGTTTGGTGGTATCGAATGGTTGGCATTTATAATATACTAATTTTCCTGACTTTAAGCAATTTCTGGTATCTATAGTATAGCATTACCCAGGGCCGTAACTGCCGCACCCCAAACCGCCCAATCGGGGAGGGGGCGAGCTCGAAGGAGGCCCCAAATTTTTTGGTGAATTAGCATAAATTATAGAGTGAAACTTTATGCAACTTTTTCAAAAAATTTTCGCGCTATGCGCGATTTCATGTTGCCAAATGTTATGATTATTGGGTACTTTTCCCCCAAGGAAAAATACGCAAGATTAATAGAAATGGGCATATCGGCGTTGGTCATTACCGCGCCACGACGCACCAAGACACATACAGTTTTAGGCATGTAACGCGCGACCCCAAGAAGTAGGCCTACGTGTGCCAGAACGATTGGCATCGAGAAACCTTGACCGAAAAGGGCTGCCCTTATGATGACCGAAAACTTTGTTATATATAGGCTACGAAATACATATAGGCTAGGTTTATTTGTCCATAGGCGCCTAAATGACTGGCGCCGAATGTTCCTGTCTTGGTAATCTGAACCTCACAACACAAATACCATCCCGCAGGGAAAAATTAGATGCCAGTGAAGAAATACCAATTTGAAATCGCGTGATCTTTTAGTTTAGTGCGTTTGGGCGATTCTATATTTTCTGATATAGCAGACAGGAGGTCACGAAATAACATCATGTAACGAAGTCGTACCAACGAGTCCGCCCGTCAGAAGATGTTTAATTATTGTTTACGGGCTCTACAGTTTAAAAGACACCTCACTCAGCTCTACCGGTAAATCTGATTACGTGAGTAGAGAGGACAAGAAATTGATAGCAATATATATGCAATTCCCGATCTTACTGACCGCGATTTTATCATGAATTATCAAAAATTTTCGCGCTTGGCGCTGGCTAACTGAACAGTACAACTGTACTTTCGTGGCAAAAGCGAACAACGTGATTGGGGGGGGGGTCGGTTTATCACCCTATGGGAGCCCAAGACTCAAGTTTTTTTGGGGACCTGACGAAGTGCTGTTTCGTTCCTGCCACCGGGTATACACCCGGAGATGTTCAATTGAGGGGTCCTACCTTTTCAAGCACACCTTACTCAGCTCTACCGGTAAATCAGATTACGGGAGCAGAGAGAGGACAAAAATTGACAGCATTATATAAGCAATACCGATCATATTGACCGATTCAGTCATGAATTATAGAAATTTCTCGAGCGAAGCAGACTCAATAAACCGACACCCGAAGAAGAAAGAGCGTATACCAATGTAAACAGCGTACAGTCGGAGGGGGGTCTGGGGGGCTTCGGTTTACCATCCTATGGGGGGCCCAAGACCAACGTTTTTTGGGGGGGCTGACGAAGTGCTGTTACGGCCTTGGCAGTACCAATAGACGAAATCCCAATAATGTGGTTACTTTACTATTCTTCAAAATTACAACGAAATGTCAGTCTTGGCCGACTGAGTTTATAGAGTCATATGACTTGGTTCGACTCATGCGCAATGACTCTAGTCCAAGTCGAGTCAATACTCAGATTGGCTCGAATCGAGTCGAGTCATTTCCGTATTTTGAAAAAATGACTCGAGTCAAGTCGAGTCATCAGAAAATCGTGACTCGAGTCATTACAACCGGGAAAGAATCCTATGCCGAAGTTGCTGATGTGAATGGCTCGTTTTGCTTGAATGAGTTGTAAACAAACCATCACATGTTTCTGCAATGCGATGATTGCCGCACTGCTTGATTGCTGCGCGACTGCGCGTGCAACAGGATATTTTCCGTTGGTGCAAGTTTATTCATCTGCAGAATTAGAACTCAGATGCAAAAATGAAAGCTTTAACCATCATACTGAACAATTCTGTTCAGTTTCTCTGGCACGACTCTGAATTCGCATCTATGCTGAAGAGATTAAGTCACAACCATGCGGGAGATGATCGACCGTCGGTAAGGTCAACTGGTGCTATCATTCCCTGTCGGTTGTTGCCGGTTTTCTCGTGTTAGTCAGCTACTAGTTATAGATAGTTACCAGCTTCTATTAGGGTATTATAATCTGTTCTTATGTTCTGTTATCTTGCTCAAAATATATAAATTTACATTGTTAAGATGCAATTTCTGCTTGAAGGATAATCCGGAAAACAACGCACATCACGTAGAGAAATTGCTCTCACCTCTGATTGTATCAAGTCAAATCCTTGACTGCAAATTTAAAGAGCCTATCAGTGTGATAAATTGTGAAGAAGCTGGATGCAATATTGTGTTTCAGCAGCATGACACTGAGTTTTACTATATTGGTAAGTGAACTACATATTAAAATATTCAAGTGGCTTTTGATGGCATGACGAATTATAAATATGCAAATTCGTTTTTGGAGTGAATTATATCTTGGTTAATAAATTTCATATATGATGTTACTAGTTAATTGGTCGATTTGGGATAAACTGCTGCTGCAACGTGTAGTAGGCTACATCAAAATGTTAAATGTCTCATCTTGAACAGAGTGTGTCTCATGTTACCCTCATCTTGAGGTAAGTTGAGTCATTGACCAAGAAATCTGTGAGTATGTTGTTTAATGCAACTCAGAACATAGTACAGATCACAGGCTTTCCACGGCACCAAAATGTGTACTTGGAAGGCATTACTCTTTGACTGACGTTGGAATATGCAAAAAGTGTCTCATCTCATCACCCTCTCTCCTACGAAACATGATATTGTTCCCTATAAGTTTGGTAGTTTGAGTACAATCTGTCTGACTGATAGCTAGCAGGCAATGTTGCATATGTCCAACAAATTGGGAATGTTTATAATGGAGAACGGCGCAGTACGACTACATGATTCAATATTGATATTTTACAGGATTTTGTGAGAACGAACAATTTGCTGTGTACAATATCAAAAAGCAATTGCATGTAATACGTGAAGTGGTGGACTTTTATCTTGGACCCTGCAAAAATAATATAAATCCAAGAAAATGGATTGATAAAAGCCGGTAATTAATGCCTTTTTATTGCCGTAATGGTTGTCAGTGCTAGTTCTTCACACAGACTGCAACTTTTGAATAAATTAAGCTCTCTATTTCCTATATCAAAAAAGTAATTTAAAACGTCCTTCTCCCTCAATTTAAAAAGTATTCTAGAAAATTCTACAGTAACACGCCATTGGATATAACAGCTTGATAAAAGAGGATATTTTGACCGTATAAAAGCCAATACTTTATATATGTATTGAAAAGATTATCAAAACTTAATGTTACTCTAAGGCCTATAGTATACCACATGTTTCTACACAGCATTATATAACATGTTTAGCTCATGATGTAATAAGTATCATTTCAAATGCACCTATATATCATCTCAAATCCATTTATGTCTCATGTCGAAAGCTAGAATATGTATAGAAAAGATGCGTCTTGTATGCAAGTGGTTTTGGTGTTCAAGACTTCGAATCCATTACTTCTTAAATTTATCCGATTTCCAGTACTTGGGATAAGATCACGAAAGCTGTCAAGTCCTTCATCGAACTTCATGAAACTGAGAAAAGTTTCCTTGTTGGAGGTGTAGAAAAACTGCACTTCACGCCGAATGTGCAACTGAACTGCTCCAAAACCATCCAATCATCTATGGATAACTTGGCAAAGTCATTGAAAAAGGAGAAAATCTGTTATGGAATACTACTCGTAAAAAATAAGGTCGCCGGATATGAAACTGGGTATGCAACCATTCTAGAATATGTTGCTGTTGCTCTTTGAGTGAATTAGTCTACCAATACCATGCATTGTCAATTTTCAGGACAAAAGTCAACCAGCCATTGGCAACTGGGGACATTATGAAAATCATAATGACATGCAATTCAAAGTTCAAACAAGTAGATATCATAGATGCTGTAAGTTAGATAATACGGATATACTATTAGTATTATTATATATGTTATATACGATACAATCATGTTTTTATCACAAATACCAACTTGACTTTGAATGTTTTATTTTACATTTGGTTTTCTAAATTCACTAATGGTTTGGGGTTTTAATATTGACAGTAAATGTATCGGGCTGAAGCTGGGTTTTATTGAACAATAGTAGTTTTCTCTTCCAAAAAAACGAAGTAGCGAAATTTTGTGCAAATATTGCATCATCACTTCAAAGTCAATGGAGTGTTTATCAATACGAACAGGTTTTACAAATATACAAATTTGTGAGCCGTCACAATTTGGAATTAGGTGCAATAGAATTACCCTTCACAATTTTTAGAGGCAGAGTGGACTATTCAGTCTTGCATATGATCGGAACCAGGAAACAATTTATCGTTCTCTGTGCAGATGGAAACATTGGAATTATCTGGCTCCGACGATGATTATGCTAACATCTCTGGTGCTCGTGAGCTCTCGGTAAAACCGCTAACGCGAAGTATTACTATTCCGCGAAGAAAAGTGTCAATGAAGCCAAAGACGAAAGTACGTTTTAATTTGATGGAGGATGATATTTCGTCGAGTCTGCCGAAAGATGGATTTTTCCGAGACAGAGGTAGAGTGGCGGCCTCTCTTCCAAACTTGGACGTTAAAGAAGTTCGCATTTTGCATGGACATCCGATATGCGATAGCGACGATGAATCAGATCAGGTCCGTATTTAATTGTATGTATCGTACTCTATTTTCGACATAATGGTATCACTATGGAATTTTAACATTGAATGGCAACGACCGATTTTGCAGATTCGTTCCGCTTCGTTGAGGCTGGATTCAGAATTGTTTTGCGTAAGCGACTGTAGGATTTATGGCAATCCAAAAGTTATCTTCCAGAGCGCAGAATTTACTGAATTTGGTCTTGATCGAAAGCTACTGTCGCACCAATTCCGAAAATATAAATTAAAATATGATCAGGCACTGATCCACCCATATTCCACCCTTCAATTCTGCAATATCAGCATTGTCCGAACAATCGGAGAGTCGCAGCTGGTCATTGTTTTGCAGTTATCCGATTGTTCTGAACAATGCACATTTCAGATGTCGAGGGTGATTTTTCGTCAAAGTCTGGAGCCTGACCATATTTTAATTTATATTTTTGTAATCAGAGCGACAGTGGCTTTCGATCAAGACCAGATTCAGTAAATTCTGTGATCTGGAGGATAACTTTTGGATTGCCCTAAATCCTACAGTCGCTTACGCAAAACAATTCTGGTCCCAGCCTCGGCGAAGCGGAACGAAGCTGCAAAATCGGTCGTTGTTATTCCATGTGTACATTCGATAGTATAACAATCTGTAAACGCTACAGTATTTTTCGCTTGTAAGACGAACTCTATCTATCTCGGCTTCTGATATTATAGAAAATTTTGAATTTCATTCTTTTCAATTTCTCATTTTGCTCTGTTCACTTTTTGTTCGAAAATATTGGTGTCATTCATGTGACATCTCATATGCAAGTGTTTACAGTAGAATCACAATTATCACCAATAACTGTTCTGGAACACCTCAATGATATTCGATCCAGTCATTAGTCAAGATTGCAAACATCACCTATTTCTGTGCTTGTACATATTTTTGTGACTGCGTGCTTGTGTAAAATATCTATCCATCCATCCATTATTTTTAGCTGCATACTGTAAGAGGTTACTTCATTTCAGATTAGTTTAAAAAAGGAATCAAATTATATTTATTCACAACTACGATACACATACTAATTTGTAATTGATTACTTACTGTACTGGCTGATTCCACTGCAATAATGACAAAACAACCATATTCATTCGGTAATTGATGATAGTGTGACCAATGAACCCACCCTGGTTGATCACCTGCTACCTTTCCCTTTCCATTTTGTCTTTATGGTGTCATTTGTGTTTCGTCAAAACAGAGTAACTATACCCATGCTGTCACTACATAACGGAAATATTTCTGTTGCTGTGATTGTATATAATTTTCAGGAAGATCAATATCAGCATGTATCTCACGTGAGAAGAATCAGAAGAAAGTCCTTGCCTAATTTTGAGTTTGACGACGGATGCTTGGCGTCTCATGTAAGTATAGCATAAACACCGATTGATCCGTTGAACGCTCAAGATTTGTTTCAGATTAGTACAGAAATGTTTAGGATCATGGGGCATGCATCTATATTTTGCAGTTTCTACACTCGCCCATCGTCATTCTAATTTAGTAATCAATCTAAAATATACTATGGAAGTAAGTACTTGACATGTTGGGTGATATAATTGATAATCTTCTCTCAAAAAGTCTTGCGTCTGACTATCTAAGGCTTGCTGTCAATATGATTGAAGTGATATGGAAAATTGAAAAACAAGCCTACTGCTCTCATGTGTAGCACGGGTTACTTTGAAAAAAAAAGCACTTGACGGTTCTATTATGCATGGGGATTTGGGAATGTTATTATTGTTTTATCAGGAGGAGATTTACACAATGCCCATCTTTTTGAAGACTGCAGACTGTGTCCATGCACCTTTTCTGATGCATACCTTGAATATAGCCGATGACGTCAATTTTGTATTACTAACAGAAGTAAGTGTTTGGGTTTTATGTTGTAATGCTCTGAATAATTTTGTTTTGTGGAGTTTCATTCCAAATTGGCTCCTGTCATCAAAATGTAATTTTGAGCACAATGATTGGAAAACTGCAATCCGACAACATTGACATCAAAAAATTAACAATGGGCTCTGGATGGCTCTTGTTTAATGATGATGATGGTAGCATTTTTAAATTATTTCGGGTAACATACGCGTGTGATGCAACCAGTCTTTGCTTGGAATTCTTCACTGAAAAAAAACATCTATTGATAACTAGTTTCTATTTAACAAGCAGTGCAGGAAGTATTTTGATAAAAATCGCCCATTCACATTTAGTGAATTAGCAAAGCCACTTGAGTCAGTATGCAGGCATGGGAGTGAAATCCCTGGATAAGAACTTGAATAGTTCACACTATTCTAACAATTGCGCAATAGGTACATTATAACGTGCTAACCAACAGTTATGACGTCACATATTATCTATCCAAGAGAACGAAAATTACCATGATGCTTGACAGATGAAGCATGCAGATATTGCCAGTATCATTTGCAACTTCATTGCATTGTTAAAGAAGATAAAGTTTAAAGGCGACACTTCCGCAGCAGCCACTAAAGGCTCTCTGACTTTGGAAATTGAAGATGGCTTCAGAACCCATTACAAAATCAACGAATGTTGCAACGATTTGCAGTATAGACTGAGGTAAGATTAATATTTATGATTGTTACAAATGTTATATTTCTGGAATAAAGAACGTGCTTGCCTTGAAAGGAACGTATCAAATGACAAGCAATTAAGGAAGATTGTGTCCATGTGGAAGGTTCAAATATCACCGCCTGTGCAGGATTATTTGGAAAAGAACCGTAAAAAACTTGACAAGTCAGTCAAAACTTGTAATGTTGTTATGAGCTATGTAGCGAGCATTACATTAAAAAATCTCCAAAAAGAATTAAAACACCTATTAAAACTCTTTGCCCCCTCCCCCCGTTAAGCCTTGCCACATACTGCTGTTGTGTTCCCATTCAATGAGATACATCTGGTTTCGATATTAGCAATAGAAAATGTCATGGTGTGTGTAAAAATTTATTGTCTCTTCATAATCTTAACATGGCAACCTTCTTAATGCTGATGATGCTATCTTAGATTTCGACTGGAGAGGAATATCACGGATCTTTCTTCCATGCTGCAGACACTTTTCCAGCATATTTTCCTCATGAAATCAACACGATCCAAGACAAATTGGAGGGAAGAGCTCATTCCGATAACGGTGGAGTTGAAACAACGTTTTGAAGGTAGAATCGGGGATAGACACATCGACTCGTTTTTGTGCGTTGTGACGTCGTCTTCACTTGTTACGTCACTGACCTCATGATGCCAGTTGAAAATTGAAATTTAGTTTCTCCAGATTTTTTTTCTTCGAGAATGCCAGTATTCAAGAATCCATGGTCTACAATCAGACAGCATATAACATCACGATTTATTTGTACGAATTGAAGCTTTTTATTTTGCAGATTTCGACCCCACCCTGTGGAATTTAGTGCTATTTGTACTAATTACAAATACATCCAGGGACTATCACTCCAATGTCTCATTTAAATATGATATTAAAAAATAATCCAATTTCTATGGAATTCTCTATAGGTATGTGTATTCCTCCCCAGGTAGTAATCACTTTTAGCTAAATGAAGCTGTTCACTGTTCAGCTTAACATATGTGGGTGTTGCGGAGGCAAGATACTCTTGCAACAGATCTTTTGTATTGCGTTGGGCATCATAATAAACCCGATTTTTCGGTGCTAAGAATGTATCTTATTAGTTTTTCCTAAGCAGACTGTACCTGGATCTGCATATGATGGCTACACAAAGCAAGAAGGCACAGTAACACTCTGTATACCTGTGTATTGATTTGCATATGATGGCTACATAAAGGAAGAAGACACAGTAACACTATGTATTATGTATACATGTAGATGATAGATTGATGTTCTAGATATCCCTTAGTATAGCTTACATTTTGGAGATATTTATTCCAGCAAGAATAATTTTTTTTATCTTAAATGTTGAAGCAAAATTGAAACGTGTTTCATTCAGAACACTTGGAGTTCTATAGAGCCAAGGCTTCCAGAAATCCATCTATAAGCTGGACGTACGAGAACTATCCTGGTCTACTGCACTTCATGCTTGTTCGTAGATTGAGAAGGAACACTGGAGTTTTCACAACTGGGGGATCGGTAAGACAGCGTTAACCTTGAAAAGAGCATACCTTTTTTCTACCGACGGACGGGGTCAAGCCGAAGTTTCAAGTGATTCAATCAATGACTATGGTATCTCTTTCTTGTGGGTTGAAGATCATACCAAGATTCACTGTCGCTATTTTCTACCCTGTCTCGTGAGTTTTTTCATATTCTTTGATGTTGTCACAAATGTTGCCTCACTGACCGAAATCACGTTACGACATGAAATAATCCATCTCTTCATTAATTTTCACCTTCTTTGGAATTTTAATTCACTTTTATAAAGAATTTCAAAATGGAAATAGAACTACAACCCTCACAACCACATCGCATCTGATTATCCCCGTGAAAAGATGTGTTTCGTTTCGTTTCGAGACAACACAGCCACGGTGCTGACCAGTGTTCAAGTAGTAATCCACAGATTCAGATTCATTCAAATAAAATCTTTAAAATGCCAAAAGTAAGGTGTTTTGGCATATGACAAAAATTAACATGCCTGCCTATCGCCCAGAGATGAGCGGATTTGGAATTTCTATGTCCTAATCCAATCCAAATCCGAACCTGCAAATCCAAATCCTAATCCATAACTTTTTCATATTCAAGTCCATGTCCAATCCTAATCCAATTCTAACTGGAAATTTAGAAAAAATGCTAATTTATGCAAGGGAGGAATTGGAAAATTTTCTTTCACAACCAACGATTCTCTTGATTCAAGATAACTTAGTAACCATAAGTACATTAATAACTGATCTGAATAAAGTTTGTCGCCACACGACATATCGATCTCCCAGAAAATAGGTAAGTCCAATCCAAATCCTAATCCGTTCAGAAAAAAAATCTTTAATCCGAATCCAATCCAAATCCGCCAAAATTTCACAAATCCTGTTTTTTTAAATCCTAATCCTAATCCATGCTCATCTCTGCTATCGCCAAACAATCCCCGATAAATTGGTTGGTGGTGTTGTAGCAATCTGATTGTGTTGTAATTTAGGTGATTTTGGATGAATTGCATACTTCTGGGATGTACATTCCTAAACTGCGCGAAGAAATTGCGCACTTGGGAACGCTGCTACAGAAACAGGTACTGTTTTGTAGGTAACAGGTAACTTTTGTCTTTCGGACCATTCTTTTTTCGAAACCTTGCATTTTCTTGATGTACTATTAAATCATTTTGAACTGGCCTGACTATTAGGCATCTAGTAGCCTCACCGTGGGCTTGACGGACTTGTGTCGTACAATTGCTGCGTTCTGAAAGCCAGAGGATGATCCTGACCCGAGGGAATCCCAAAAGTCAAGATATGTGAATATTTACTTAAGATTTCACGCGGTGTCCTTGAAGCCTATTCGAAAGCAAATGGACACGAAACACCGTCTCGATCTTCATCTATAAAGGGCGATTTCAAACTCACCACATTCTTCTGGTACAAACCGGGCGATTCCGGTAGCCCGCCTTTGGGTTGTACCGACGTTTGGAAAGGAAAAGCTTCGCTGTCTGGATTTGAAAGCCCTTTTGCCAGGTCAGAAAGAATATGATTGTTGTGTGAGAATACTAACTGAAGGTGATGCAATTTAGGGCGAGAAGTCCTGATAAAATAGACGGGAATTTTTATTGTCTCGAACTGCACCTACTGCATTTCTCAGTTTTACCTGATGACACCATCACGCATCACGCCAATTCACTGTTGGAAACCTACCGACTGGACAACTATGACGTGTAATACGGGTCTCGTAACTTGGTTGGTTTCGTAAATAGTTCCAGTTTTTGGAAATTGCTTTACCTCTTTAAGCAACTTATATCACTGTTTCTATCCGATGTTTGATAGGCTTTTAAACTGATAACCGAAATTGCTTTACTTTAATTGATCATTATATGCAAGTTCAAGCGATTCCCGTTTATATATGATGAGCAAGTAGCACCACTTTATACATGATGAGCAAGTAGCACCACCCGTGATTGGGCTGCCACTGTCAGTACAATATTTTGTGTCATATCCAGTCTTCTGATTACAAATTATTGAACCATCTTCTGTTGGGAGGTCAACGAATGAATGAACCTATTTAATATAACACTGGTCAACCAATGTTCCCTCTAATTTTTGACGAGTCTGCGCACACTCACCAACTTACTGCGCAGAACCTCGGACAACAGTGCGTGATGACTAAAAAAAAAGGTCATCACTTCGGATTTTTTGTGCGCAACTTAGATTTTCTGTGCGCAGAGACCGTGTCAGCACTGCGCAGCTTAGAGGGAACATTTGTCAGCACATATTTTAGGCAGACAAAGTAAGAGTGATTTTTGCGGGTTCTGAAGGGCACTGATTCCGAATATCACCTTTGTTTTTTTGAAATTGGCGTTTGTTTTTGAGATAACCCTCGCCTTCCACCACGTGCCACCTCATTTTGTCGCTTGCGTCTTATATTCTCTGGATTACTTTTCACCCAGTGTGCATGCCTCTTCTTTACTTCACCTAGGCTAAGGTGGGTGTGTACTCCAAGTTGTTTCGACACCTTCCTATCTTATCGCAGTGTTGTGATGTTTTGAAATAATGAAAATATTAATAAAACTGATTGATTAAATCACCAAAATCTCCCATTTTCGCTGTAATGGCTAGATAGAAAATCGGCTCCGTCGTACTATAAAGTTTAGAAATTCAATCTGCTTGTTATTTTTACACAGATAAGAATCTTTTCAATCAAAATACAGCAACAGCACTATCTTTGGGGGTATTAGATTTATCGTAGTTATAGACTTTCACGGATATCATGTACATAAGTAAACTCCAGTCATGTATAAATATACGTATTTACCTAGACTCTCGAATAACGTGGCATTAGTTCAATCAGTTTTACGTCGACCACCTACTGTAAATTTGATATAATCTGTTGGAATATAATATTATTCATTTATTTTAAAGCACAATAGTTTTTTGTTCGATTTTCGCCGGTTAGCAATTTAGTGCAGTTTCTCAAAAGGTTCCAGCAATGGTCTGCCGTGATATGTCCATCTCATCTGCCCTGATATCTTTATTTTGTTGTTTTGCTGTCTTGGTGAAACCTCTCCCCTTGCTAATCAACAAGATGATCAGGAAATATATCAAGATGACTGAACAGGAAGTGAACTTTTATGCTCATGTTTGTTCCAAGTTTTTCATATGCAGATATGAATTTTCGGACCAACTGTTTGTAGTTGAGTGCTTTGTGATCATCTAAAAACTTTTATTTACTACATCAGGAGAAATTTCATGCAGTGAACTCCTTCTTAATATGAAATTGGAATCTTCAATTGAAATTCGAATGTGAAATCCATCAAAGATACCAGATTTACGCTTCTCGTTTGATAGGGTTACTAGGTATACCCACTTAGTTGACTCAGCGGAAAATTATCCATTTACAAGTCAAAACAAATGAGACCCATATGAGTATTGTAGTTGAGATTTTCAAGGACAAATTTTATAGCTTTATACTTCTCTTTAATCTTGGTAGAATGACCAATTGATACAGGAGAATATGTATTTCCGTCGTGTAAAAGTACAATTTTTAGGCTTGACAAACTGCTTTTTTGACAAACAAATATTTCCCATCAGTTCATGTTAATATTGATAGAATGCCTGAGAATAGCATGAGGGTTCTTCATAGTTAATTATCTATTTATGCACCGTATAAAATTAGAAAAAACTTTTTCTTTCTAGCAAGTGACATATTTAAGGGTAAATACAGTAATTCTGGGCTTTTTAGGGGTTTAAATATCTCCTGAACAAAAGCCAATCTGGCAAAACTAATGTGATATTCGTAATCAGCAATCAACCCCAGATACGGCTCTCAGATGTTCTGCCAAAATTTTTTTTATTGATTATGTTGACCAGTGTAATAGATGTCGCCTCAAATTCATGATTTTTTCACCGACCACATTTTAGTTGCCTGTGTTGAGCGTCGGTGCCGAGATTGTCGTATAAATCGACTGTGTGCTATCATACCGCGCAGTAGACAGGATATTGCGGATCACTCGTAACGCTACTCTGGATAATTATGATGTTCTTATAATGTACCCGTCACAATTTAAATACTTCCTCGTCGAGTAAATATTATTGCATTGAACTATTATCCTTCGTCCACCCACGAGAGAATATAATTATATTAGTAGATAGATAGGCATCAGGCAACGATGCTAAGGTTACAAACAAACAATCTACTTTAAGTCTACGTTACGAAATTGTTTTGTTTTTTAATCAGAAGAGTTTTTGTGTTTTGCTGAGGGTGTGAATATAGAGCGGTCGTATGTCGTATCTACCGGCAGACAGTATGAGAACGTCGTGCGCGCTTGACTTTACAATTTCCGTGTATTCAACCTACAGTTCGTTTTTGTTCTGCGTTAAGATAGCGAAAGACCCTAAGGGGCTAGGGTCAGGTTGGTTGACCCGTGGATGCGGATTTTGCTGTCAGGATTGCGTAGTGTCGGAAAGGCTTGCGTAATGAGGAAAGCAAACTTGAGTCGATCGCTGTCTGGAAAGTCGTGACGAATCTGCGATCAATAAGTGCACGGTTGCAGTCATTGCACGACGCGACTCCTTCACAGTATTCATGTGTATATTTGGCTTTGTGGTGGTTGGTGAGAAAGATAGTTGAACCAGTAAAAGATTTTCTCAGTTGAGGTTATGGAATAAAGATGCGTCGGCAGGAATTTATCGCTGACCCAGTCGCAGTATAAGAGACAGTAACGTATGAACATATGTTGCCGCCCTGGCTTTCGTTGAAAGTGGCGCCCTAAGTAGAGCAGAAAATTCTGAAATAGTTCCATGTTCAAGCAATCGTTTTAATAAAGTTACTTACCAATAGTGTGCTGTGTCTCAGAACTTCTATATTGCTTGAGAAAAAAGCCTCACTGTCTCGCAGCGTCAAGGCCCAAAAATACAAGAGTCAAAAAAACGGAGAACAAATGAACAAGTTCAAGTTTATTCATAAAATTCCATCATTTCAAAACATCACAAGACTGCGATACAATGAAAGATAGGAGGATACCGAAACGACTTGGAGTAGTCTTTGAAGTCAGACACCCACCTTGACATAGGCCGGGGGTCTCAAACTCAAATGTGCTCACGGGCCAACTTGCTAGTTTTTCATGACGCCGCGGGCCGCAGCAACAATAATAGGGTTATTCAACGTTTAATTTCCTTATTTGACGAGACCTTGCAGACTGGCATTCCGCAAACATCGTGAAAATGTATTTTACTATTGTACTATTCACGCTTGGCACGAAATAAATCACATTTTCAAATATTTGAATACAATTGTTTTTGTGCTGGGCATATATATTGTCAAAATAATGAGTTATAGACACCATGCGAGAGGACAAATGCATCATGACATCGTAAAAGCTGTCGCATTATAATATTGCAGCTAGCGGACATTTGACAAGCCCCAATTAGAGATAGAATATTTTACAATTTACCAAAGATTGATATGATATCAGAGCATTTGAGCAGTGTAGCCTAACCCGTGTTTCTGGTATAGTCCTGATAAGTATGCTGTTATTCATGTCATTGCCAAAGTCAAATTAAATTAAATCAAGCGTTAGATTTGCCTTTGATTGGAACTGTTCAAAAACAATTTTAATATAATAATTATTGTGTCTTAGTAATAGCTAGGGCAAGTTTTTGCAACTTTTTTTACTGCTTCCGACAGCTTCCCAGATACTCAGAATCTCTATGTCTTATGATGTTTTAAGCTGTTCGGAGGGATTTTACAGTGCAACTTTTTGCAACGTTTCTCTATTTTTAATGCCAATTTTCACTCCAACTTTCATCAAATATTGCGTAAAAATGTAAAGGAGTGATTGAAAAACATGCTATAAACTAATTCTAGTATGGTTCTATTATCTTTGATTTGCATAACAAAGAGCTATATGATGGGTTAGCTGCATCTCACTGTTATCTATGACACAATGGCTTGCAAGCAAGAAGTTCAACTACCACTGCTAATCACGACCGTGCTCGAACAATATATAAAAAGAGCGCTTTATTAAAATTTGAAACAGTGTCCCATTTCACGAACGCCCAAGCGAGACCGCCGAAAATTACATTTTCACTGGTCACCTTTTCGGGCTTTTGATTCAGTTAAAGTCGCCCCAAGAGTGAGTTTTTGGGTCACGTTTACAGACCTATCGGGTTGGGAGTGTGTTATTCGACATGTTTTAGGGAGAAGGGATTATCGCAATGCTGTTTGGCTTTTTTTGGGGGCGGGGGGGAATTATTCCCGCATTGCGTGATTTTCTTGTTGTGTGCCGGGAAAAATGTAATTTTTGGCGGTTTCATCAGACCGTTGAATGGCGAAGTAACAAATTTGACAGCAGCTCTGCAGGAACTAAGTTGTACAACGGAACCTTTCGAGTATCTCATACCCTAATAATGCAACAGAAATTTTGAATGCAACTTTTTACATCAACTTTTGTTAAAATTATATATGCAACTATCTCGCAATTTTAGTGCAACAAAAACTTGCCCTAGTAATAGCAGTGTTTCTTGACATTTTGAGCGATTTTAACCCTTGTATTTTCAATAAGATTTCTCGGACTCCCTGTACAATTTCAACGCAATTTCTGATGGTACCTATATTGAAATCGAAAAGCCTAGTCACATAAAATCGCGCATGGCGCGAATAATATTTTTCAGTTGAATAAATTAGCCCAGAAAATATTCCACTTTTTGTTGGTTCGCAAAATATTTTCAAGCTTTAGATAGCATATAGGCCTAATTCCACAATGCATCTCTTACCCCTGATGGGGTGCTTCGTAGGGATGGTGTGAACCTCTGAAAGGTTCAGGTTCGTGTGAACGCGAACCTTTTTGAAAGGTTCTGTGTGAACACGAACGTGAACCTCGTGACGTCACGTGACGTCATATAGCTAATTCCAACCCTATCTTCCAATGAAGTGATAGCCTATATTAATGTACACAATACCTAGCGAAGACTCGGTCCACATAATGCCACAATGCTAAAGTACATATCGGCGTTTTAAACGTCGCTAAATGTATCAACAGCGGTAATCAAAGGATATAATAATTGCGTAAAATCAATACATTCCGTCGCTTTGCCAACAATTTCGAGGAGGACTTACCAAGGAATATAAGCTTACTCTTTAACGGTCTTAGCCAGACCGGACAATGTGTTCGGAGTCTGAGTATTGCTACATTGATATTGAGCAGAGTGTACAACGGGTTTCAATACTCGCTACCGATACCACAAACAACAACAAGTTATGCAGCACTAGCAAGCACCTTAATCGCACGGATTTGGTTTTAATGATACAGTAAAGATATGAAGTCAAGATTGACCCCGTACGCCCGTTCGATTTTTTACATCAGAAGACGATATCAATATCATTGATTGGTTGAATAAGCATCATTCGCTGACTACGTATATCGCTCGTGATCTTGTGTGATTGCGGGTCAAGCTCACTGCAGATAGTCACTAAATATTCACAAACGGAAAGCTGGTTATTCCGAGAAAACTTTTGCAACAAAGCAACTAAAACTTTTAAGGTTGTCAAGGTGCATGGTGCATGCTCGTTAAGCGTTGATTTTTTATGCTGCCAGCACCATGCATGGAGTGACCCGCAGTTGAAATGCAATAAATTTGAGCCAAAGATCTTATAATGGAGTGAAAATTACAATTTACCAAAAAGTTCACAGTGCAGAACTTACCAAGGTTCTGTTGTGAACACGAACCTCTAAATTTCCGAGGTTCACACACAGAACGCGAACGTGAACCTCACGTTCACACCATCCCTAGTGCTTCGTACCTCGAAGGGGTCCACGGATTAAAAAAAACTAGAAGTCGAAGAATCCATTGGTGTTACAGCTGCGTGGGGCAAACCACGACCTTACTCGCCACCGGCGATAATAACATGGACCAAAGATCACCCAGTATGCATCTTGGGGGCAACGAAATGCCAATGAATTCCATACTGACCTGATTAGATAGCTATATACGCTACGCAACGCAAGCTGCGACTTTTCATATATTCGGCTACTATTTCCCATGACACTTTGATAGTTTTTTGCGTCAGTGGTCGTACCAACTCACGGCCTTCCGAGTCACAAGTCCTTCTCTTCGACTCGAGTCGTTTTTATTTTATAACCCAGTCAGTCCGAATTCGATAAATTCTACGAACGGTCGCACCCTAGTCCATATCACAATTTTCAGTCACGGGTCATATGTTCTATCATCATGAACTAGAAATGTGACATAATAGCTAATCTTCCATCGCATGCTAGCTTTTAGAAAGTGATATGATAGTGAATTTTGATGAGATTTCAGGTCTCGAAGTAGTTTTAGAGTGAACTTCAAGTTCCTAATCTAAAAAAGATATGTGGCAGTTGAATATATTGTCGAATACCTGAAATTTTAAAATGCCGTCGCGGGCCGCACGAAATGTTCTCACCTCGCGTGTTTGAGACCACTGGTCTAGGCGATGTAAAGAGGAGGCATGAAGCAAAGCACGCCGAAGCAAAAGCAGCAATAATACCTTCGAAGTGAAGTTTTTAAACGTGTAGTCTCTTTTATAGAAAGAATCGATAGAGCTGATAGCCGATCGTTATTCATGGTAGAACGTAATGGCGACATTATCATTTTGAGCTTTGAGAAACTTCTCTCGCAGCTCGCAATTGAAACACCAATTGTAAAATAAAGTTTCAGACACAAGCATAAATAATGTGTGATTTAGCTACCCTCTGTAAAATATCAAACGCTGTTGTATTACGATTAAACGGGGTGATTTTTAAGTTACTTGGATGGTCCCGCTAAAAATACAACAAAACAACCGCCGATTCCTGTATGGATCGTAACAATTAATTAGCTCGTGATTAGCCATCTCTCTGTGCTGTGTAAACTGCGCAATAGAGTGCAGCCTCATTTTGCATCCCCTTGCAGCCCATGGCGCAGAGCCAGAACCGCAAAGGGGCTGCTACGCCACTGGAAAGAGGCGCGAGGTAATACCTTGCATCGGTTTAGTGTTGGCGTGCTTACCACACTATGTAAATGCATGTGCTTACAACGCAAAGCTTCTGAAGTGGCGACCTGATATATTCCGATTAGCGGTGGAGTTGGGAGCAGATGTTATGTAGGCAGGGCCGTAACAGCACTTCGTCAGGCCCCCCCCCAAAACTTTGGTCTTGGGCCCCCATAGGGTTATAGACCGAACTTCTGGGGGGCTTCGCCCCCCAGACTCCCCTCCGGCGATACACTGTTTACCGCTATTCATCATATTATTTGGGAATTTGATTAGTGAATCAGCTTTTGTCGCCGAAGCGCGGAAAATTTCTAGAATTCATGATTTCATCGGTCAGTATGATCGGGAATTGCATATATTGTTATCAATTTTAATCTTCTCTCTGCTCACGTAATCAGATTTGCCGGTAGAGCTGAGTGAGGTGTGTTTGAAAAGGTAGGACCACTCAATAATAATTAAACATCTTCGGGCGTATACCCGTTGGCAGGAACGAAACAGCACCTCGTCAGGCCCCCAAATACTTGGGTCTTTGGCTCCCATAGCGTGATAAAACGACCCCCGATCACGTTGTTCGCGTTTGTCACGAAATTATCTGCACCGTATTGTGAGCCAGCGCGAAGCGCGAAAATTTTCGATAATTTATGATAAAATCGGTCAATCAGATCGGCGATTGCATATATATTATGCTATCAATTTATTGTCCTCTCTACTCACGTAATTAGATTACCGGTAGAGCTGAGTGAAGTGTCTTGAAAACGGGAGGGCCCGTGAATAATGATTAAACATCTTCGGACGGGCGGACCCGTTGATATGACTTCGTTACATGATGTTATTTCGTGACTTCCAGTCTGCTATATCAAAAAATATAGAATCGCCCAAACGTAGGCTTCTAAACTAAGAGACGCACACGATTTCAAATTGGTATTTCTTCACTGGCATAAAATTTTTCCTAGCAGGATGGTATTTGTCTTGTGAGGTTCAGATTGCAAAGACAGGAACATTCGGCGCCAGTTATTTAGGCGCCTATGGACAATTAAACCTATATATGTATTTTGTATAGCCTATATAACGAAGTCTTAGGTCTGCATAAGGGCATAGACCTTTTCGGCCAAGCTTTTCTCCCTGCCGATCGTTCTGGCACACTTCTTGGAGTCGCATGTTATATGGCCTAAAACTTGATTGTATGTCTTGGTGGGTCGTGGCGCGGTAATGGCCCAATACCCAATAATATAGATAAACGGCTACTTGAATTAATTGAAAATTTTGAAGAAATTGCATAAATTTTCAAAAAATACTACATGATTTATGCTAATTCACGAAATAATTTTGGGCCCCCTTCGAGCTCGCCCCCCCCCAATTGGTGGGGTTTGGGGTGCGGCAGTTACGGTGCTGTATGTAGGCCATTTGCCAGGTTTCGGCAGAACCAGTAAGCTTCTGCGTCTTGATTAAGCTAAACGTAGCTAATGCGAAGATCTGAGTCTGACATATTTTGCTTTCAACGAGACTTTTAGGCGATTAGATATCGAAGACTAAATCACGGGTCAACCGATTTGAAAAAATGTCAGATATCCCGAATAATTTTTTCTGTTCATATCTGTTATTGTAACTTGCTAACTTTTTTGCCTGTAACCACCGAACTTGGCGCCAAGAAAAAGTGTTCTGATGGTAGGTCAGTCAGAACAAAATGGCGTGGTGCTCTCACTGGCGTAACCACGGAGGGGTCACCGTCTAAATTTCCAACATACTATTTTGACGCCATCTGAATTCTCGCAATGGATATGCTACGCAACGTCATTGTTAAAAAACAAATGCGCCTTTGGTCTCTTTCGTGACTGCCGGAAATTCTGCTTATTTGTATCCATCGACACACGGTTTTCGCTTTTCCCCTCGAGCATTTCTCGTCTTCGTACAATAATCTGCGACTCGGCTGAATTGTATTTGTAACCCATGGATATAAATCTAGCTTGTCATAAGGTTTTCCGACCAGTGAGTTCACAGCGACGGCAATTAAGCTATATTTTTACGTAAAATTGAGTGAAGAATCGAAGGCATATAATATAGGTCACCTCAATTTGTTGATGCAGCAGGAGTATATACTAATTTGCTAGGATTGTAATTGAGAATTTTTTCTCAACTCATCAGGCAAGCTTACACAAACTTGTCATCTGGAATTTCCGGTGATTGGTTTATGTGGCTATGTTACAAAAATACGTTTGGTTTGACAGTGTATGTGATCTCCCTTTGCTGTTCATTATGTTCACGATATGTCCTTGTGGAGTGTATGTAATGTGCTTTAATGCATTGCGGTCCTTGTTGCATTGTAATACAATTGCAATACGGCTGGATACATCTTGAGTCGGTAGTAACGACGTAAACAAATGACGTAAACAGATCGGCTTGAGTGGTATCAGGCGAAGCCATTTATTCAACTGCAATGCGCGTATATATCGTTACAGCGACATAATATACACATACATACCGAATGGCCAGGCGTTTGAACATAAGCGTAGCTGTTTGGCAGTTGCTAGCGTCAGTGCCGGTACTGTTTTGTCTCGTATCAAAAGAATGGATCGTATCTTCTGGTCAGGGTGAAACTAGGGGCTTGTTCGATATTTGTCACAGCGGTAACGTATCATGCAATTGGACATCGGATTGTGCGCCGTGTAACCCAGACGGTTCTCACACGACATGTACGGATTTTGGAGATGATGGTGGGTATAAGTTATACGCGTTGGGTGAGAATTTTGGTTTCATATACGACCGGATAGCATTGCATAATCCAAAGCGAGGGGGCAAAGTATCCGGTGCACCATTACCAGTGTCAATTGCATTTTCGACAGCGTTGTGTATCCGTTTTCATCAGCGCCGAGTTTTGGATAATGCAGTGGTTCTCAACCTTTTTGGACACGCGCCCCCCTTGGAGATGGTCAAAAAAATCGCGCCCCCCTTACCCCCTTGCATTTATCGTCATGTCAAAACGAGCACATCATCTAATACAGAGGAGGGCAACGTTTTTGATAATCATGGCCGCATTTCGATTGCTTATGTAGCGTAAGGCCGCATTCCAGGGCATAGCCGCAATGAACGATCTGGACGCAAAATTCCTATAGTAAACTGTCCATATCCATTCCCGGTGAACTCCGGACTATTCTACTTTTCACAATAGCCTATTGTACGCACCGAAATCGCGAGTGGCAATGTTATGAATAGTTGCCCGGAGGTGCATATTGTTGCGCGGAGCGCGAACATTTTTCAGGGCCGCGAACGAATTGTTATTTCTTGCCAATTCCCATTCCGGCTCAGATTAAGAAGGGCGCTACTGCATTAAAATCGAAAAATGAAGTCTTGTTGAATTGCGCAGAGGGCGAAGAAAATTTCAAGATTAATTAAAATCTCTCGAAAATGCGGGAGTGAATCCGTAATTGCAATTTGCATGTCTGCGGCCGCCAACACATACTAATTGAATTAGGCGTCGACGGCCGCTCAAATTCCCTTCTACGGCTGCAGGCTGCCCACCCGTGATCTAATAGTATACATAAGGTATATCTTACGCCACTTTTGAATCTGCATTCCGGTTGTTGAGTCTTTTACTTCGCTGACAAATTTCTCCAAACTTGCTTGAAAATAACAAAAAACATTGAACAATCCATCCATTAATTAATTTCAAGGTAGGTCACCCTGAGACTAATCCTGATGCTGGTAGTGAGTACAGAGAGCAAGGCGTCGTTATGTCCTGCCAGGCTAAATTTGATCAGTTTTGGAAGTTAATTAAATTGTGTTGATTTACAGCCTAATTGAGGGCGAGGCGAAACCGGGCAACCTATGTTGCATCTAAGTCTGTCTTAGGCAGTGCAGTTCGCAAGCTACTAACAAGAGATGCCCAGCGCGACAAGCTTTAGGCTACTGTCAAAGCTATGAAGCAATGAATGACTTACACGTGGGAATTGCTCTCTATATCTCCAAAGAATTTCAAAAATTTGCTCAAATGAAGTTGAAATCAGACGATACTCCGTTGAGCGCGGTTGCTAGAGTTTGTATTTTGCAAGCTTTCTTGAATATGGAATAAATTTCATCTTCATAATCGTCTTCTCATAATGGATGTGAAACACATGTTCAGACACGTATAATTTATACTGACTTTGTCAATTTCTCGCGCCCCCCCTATACTGACTTCGTCAATTTCTCGCGCCCCCCCTGAGAGCCTCCCGCGCCCCCCAAGGGGGGCGCGCCCCCCAGGTTGAGAACCCCTGGGATAATGAGAGCCTCTCAGTACTCTGAAAGTCTCATCTCATTTTGAGAATTAGTAACGTTATTTCGACACTACGCATCAAATGAAGCTCGAAATATATTCAGGTTCCAGAATAAATCTTTTCAGAAATATTCATGCACTATGTCAGTATGCGTATATTTTGGTGTTTCCCTTCTTAAGCCCAATTGAGGTCAACTCAAACGCATCAGACTATGAGGTATAAGCTAAATTATACACCAATTTCGCGTGCCGCATCTATTTTACTCCCATATTAAGATTACTAACTACTTCAAACGTCGCACACGTTGTCTCTGCGTGCCGCGCTGTATACACTGCACACTATAGACTTGCGTTTTATGCAAATGGTGTTTTAAAACATGTTTTAAAGTAATACCTTTTAAAACTTGTGTTTTTTCAAACGTTGTATATATGAATAATTATACCATAGTTGTGTAAATACTTTCGAACAAATATGTAATATAAGCCTAAGGGCGATTTGCACTCGATATAGTCTACGTACACTCGTACACGATATGGAATGGTTAGAACCCGCGAAATCGTCGTCTGTTCAACAGTTATAGTATCTCGTTGTTATATAAACTGATAATGATGCCCCCGACCGTAAAATGCAGCGTAACGATGTAGTACTGGTCAACGATATTTTGGGTCCGTTTATGATAGTGGTCGGAAGTCTTTTTCGACCAAGGAGTCACAGTCACCCTATATTTTCAATTGTGAATGTCAATCCAATGAGACGTCACGATTGAAGATTCCTGATGTCATAGATATAAAAAAAAAACGACAATGTGTTTTAAACAAGGGGCATGTTTTACACTTGGATGTTTTAAATGGAATTTTGTTTTAAATGCAACCCTAGTGCACACACAAGCGAAACGACTGTGTAGTGTGTACTCACACCCAAAGGACCGAAAAGGGTGGCCCATGAAAATAGAACTTAACTCACAATTATATCGCGGTCATAAAGCCTATCGTGCAGTGCATATATAATTCGGATTGTAGTGTTGTACTCGATTTATATCGTGGTATAAGTTTGTCTGCGTGCAGGTTCTGGTTTCGCATACTATGGGTGTATATTCACACCCGTACATCAGGGGTGGTACACTGGTTAAAATACACATTCCTTTCGCTAAGAGTGCATCCATGCATTAGCGCACGTTTATACGGCAATGTTTTAATTACCAGCACAAGGCCTCGACCGAGAGATAGTTGGCGGTATATTGGCCACCATTCTTCTTGCAAGAGGAATTACTCTGGTAATGTCCGTCGTAGCAGCAATCACGGGTCAGTCGAATAGCAAGAGCTCGAAAGTGAAGCAGCTGCCATCTCGTGTTGTACTTATTGAGGAAATTTCAGGTATACTTTGTGTTTTGATCCGCTTTCTGCGCAATCGCACTGTCGCAGGAAAGTAGCCTAGACTTCTCATATTTTTCAATTGACAAATTATGTTGCTATCGTCCATTTAATTGTAGTTTCAGCAGATTACAACACTATTTTCACTGCGTCGAAAATATGACATTTTCGACTTGATACTATTCATATGGTGTTGGTCATGGCCGTTGAAATTGTTAGTCCATACGATAATAACAACGATTCAGGTCCGATGAACTTTTTCGGTTGATCTTATCCAAGAAATTATCCCGCCAAAATATGACTTTATTCGCTTCATTCGACTCATGTCTGCCCCAAGATGCTGACTATTATATGCTGTTTTCGAAGGCGTTGCAGATTGTGTCGCGATTGGCATATACCTCGCATACAATAATATCCTGTTGGTCGAGAATCCATGCCGGACATACGGAGTGGCATTCTGGTTAAATTTCGCAAGACCTGCTTCCGTAAGTATACGATAGTCCTACATCAAATCGCACTGTAGAAGTGTAATAAATAAAAACGGTATTGGATGAACTAATCGGGTTAATTTATTTCTGCTTCCTGGCTGACAAAATGTTTAATACGACAGTAAATTCGTACAGCAGAAGTTATCAAACTGGGGTACGCAAAACCCCAGGGTATATAAGGGAGAATTTTCGGGGTCAGCGAGCAACTTTATTGGTCTGGCACTCTGACAATGTTCTTCAGCAGCCATTTTATGCAAGAAAAAAAAACGTGTATGCTTACAAAATCCAGCGTTTATTCGGGATTAAACGACCATGCCTTTTCATTGTCGTGTAACATTACTCAAGTCATCTGCACTGTTTGAATCACTGTTTGAATCACTCTTGCGGTGACGGAGAGTTCCTACGTAGGAACGTAGCCTAGCCTACTGTACATGTACTGTACTGGGATTACTTCTACCAGAACCAGCTGCTTATTACCACTGAGTCATGGAAAAAAATCTAGCTACGCATCTGATACATCTGATTACTGTTGCATAAAATGAGCTGAATTAGTTACATTTTAATGTTGTCAGGTATAAAATAAATTTTTCTATATTTGCATCATTTTTATCTGTGGAATTGCTTTCCTCCTACATAACGACTAAAAGATTATAGAATATAGTTTCGTTATTGTTTTCATTATATCGCTGCACGGTTCATAATTCTTTTTTAATAAGAATATGCGTCCCGGATTTTAGTGAGCGATCTCAGGTTGTTGAGAAATGAAAGTTTGTGACGTACTGTCACGAACTGTTATTACTACTGACGTACTTTTTAAACCTTAGGTTTTCTACTTCAACTTCGAGTGAGTTTGAATTTGCTTACTTCGGTAGCTTTTGCGGCATTAGTCCTATTCAACATACCACTCATAATTAAACAGCATATCTTCAATAGTGACTATTCTCTGGTTATCACTATGGTATTGATATTGCAAACGAAGTTTTGATACGCAATCGTCCTTCGAGTCTTGATATGGAATTTCCGCATTTGCCATCTGCCTAAATCGACTAAAATCTCACAGGGGATTCTATACCTTCGGCTGTTACACCCGGCGTTGATGTCACTCACGAAGTCAATTCTCGATAAGCACATCAACAACAATACCGATGATACAGAGCCGTTGCAAGAAGATGAGCCTGACACGTTGACACATCACAATAAGAAAACCAGAGATCAAGTATGCTGAGAACATGCAGGATATTGTACAATTCAATGCGACGCACTGAACAGTTTTCTGCGGTGGAAGAGATTTTAACGGATGAACTTACATCGAACGCACCGTGACTTCTCGCTGGTGGGCATATTCTCAGTTGACGATTGCTGTATACCCGTTACAGTGTTTGCTTACAGCATAAAATGACTCGTGTTGGCATCACACCTCTCCAGTAAAACATACAATCACAATAATATATTTCGATGGCAATTTCATTGCAGAAATCAGGTAAACGAATAGAGAGAGACGAGAATTCGTCTCAGGGGCGTGGATAAAGTCAGTACATTTGAGTTACCACAGATTTTGACTCGAGTCAGGTCGCGTCATTTAAAAATTTGTCAAGTCACGCAAATTTTCACAGTGACTCGAGGCCAGTCACGTCATCACGAATTTTCCGATTTAAATTCAACAAATATCTTCCGTTTGTGTTGTTTGAATATTATGTCCAAAGTTGCATGTATGGGTAGCCCACGTCGAAATAAAGTTATTGTGGCCATGACAAAGTACTAAAACCATTGGTGTCACCACGGGGTTCTTAATATAAAAGTGTTGAGAATGCGGCCAACGAAGCATGACCCAGCCAAAATCGTATAGTATTCTATGAATTTGACGTTTATTTAGTGATATGCTGCATGGAAGTTATAAAAGCAACGCCGACCATGTACCAATCACCGATTTTCGAAACAGCGGCAAAGTATATCGTAATTCAAATACTATCGTCCTTTATTGGTGCTCGTAAATCCTATTTGGAATCTTGCATATACCCGTAAGATGGTTTCAGACTTTGAGTGATACGCAGATATTCAATTGCGCGGAACAACTTCAGCTAGTTCCACACAAACGATATATATTTTTTTAATTACGCGTGGCTGTAATGATATTATAATGTAAGGTCATTATGACCGCAGATCAGTGCTGGGAAATGTCGCGGCTGATAGAACTAACCATAACGGAAACGGACTCCAGTAAATAAAGTATTAGTATTGATCACGCGATTTTGTAAAGCAGAATGTTCGATGGAAATTAAACAAATTTCGTCACGAGTCTCACGATTCATTCCAAGTTTTTATAGATGAAGTCCAAGTCAAGTCATTTTTAGGCAGTGATTCGAGTTAAGTAAACGTGACTCGAATCGAAGCATCCCGATACTGCCACAGGGCTGCGCCTATCTTGCGTCGCAACTATCGTTTTCTAGCGTAAGATTGTGACGTCACATCACACCGCGACAAGTATTCACTCGTGCATTTTTATTATTGATTTTCCGACTTCGATTGTGCTAGATTTTTCAGCCACCTTTTAATCATAGTGTTTTTACGTCGAATGTCGTCCGAGTCATTCATTGACCAGCCGTTGAACTTCGTGACGTGATGCGTTGAAAGCGGACGAATCCTGACGCCGCTGTTCGACTCGGGGCATTCGCTTTCGTGTATGTGATCGCCGCTCGCTGGACAGCTACAGGCGTCTTTCGTACTGGCCGCACATTCGAGGCACGATTCTTCTTTGCCGGCTGTACTGCTTGCATCCGGGCCAGCAGAATGCTCGGCGGTGTCTTTTTTATCATTCTGCACGTCTGTTGAGCTGTTCGATGCTGCATCATTGCAATATATGTCATGCGTCGTCGTCACTTCTTTCGCTACAGACGGCGCTTCTTTGCTGATTTCCGGAGATAGTGACGTAACAATATCGCTAGGAGATTTGTATAGTCTGGAAACGCAGACACTGAAGTCGAGCAGCCGGCTGTCTCGCGAATCGTCCTTCCTGTGTGAATTTGTTATCTTCGGCTCACTGCAGTTGCGAGGTCTACTGCAGACGTCGGTTTTGTGAGACACCCGAGCTTTACGAACGCATGGTGTTATGGACGGTATTGCGTGACGCTCTGATTTTAGATACACTATGGAGGTTGTGGGTCTGTGATTCTGTCGGATGAGCGAATTCGTTTGCAAATAATCGTAGCCGTCATTTTCCGACAGAATAGACTGGCTATGCTGGCATGTCTGTCGTTGCAACTTGTTCACTGATGCGGAACGTGGACGACGGCTTTTCGCGCGCTTCTTGGCCGGTGGACGTTTGGCGTTTGAGTGATAGCCTTGCTCTTTTTCGTCGGAAGTCTGAGTCTTTTCCGGCGATTCTTCTCTCAGCGATGGGTAGGCACTTCTTGGTCGGGCGAGCTTCTCGTGAGTGAAATTGACGCCTGCCGAAATAAAGGATGATGGAAGCAGCGCCGCACAAATTATTGGTCTGCAAATACGTCATAAATACACGCCTAAATGCCGGTCCGCAACAGCAGGTTGCACATCCGGTGGTTTCCAACCTTATATTGTCGCAACTCCGTTTCCAACTTGAAAATGTTCCATGACCCAGTTCAAAATTTGAAAAGCTGATTAATAAAAAGGTCAGCACCTTTGTCCAGACTTACTCACAGCCTATTTCGGAAGCTGATTACGATCAACATCTTTGCGAACCCCAGAATAAAGGTACACTACTATATTTGACTAAAGCATCTAATCGGCCTTAACCGACTCCGGGAATACACGGTTCTCCAGTAATTGCGATTACAATTAGACTTATTTCAGGAAGGACGGGATATTCTTTATCTATTTTTGATTGCAGTTTTTGCGCGAGCGGTGGCCCTGGCACAAATCGCGCACAGCGCGAAGAAAAGTTTCATCTAGCATAAATCTGTCCAAAAATATTATTGTTTATGTTGATTTACGAAAAATTGTGAGCCTCCTTGAAAATTCCGGACATTTAGGCATATTTTAGAATTTCCTCCCGGACAGTTTAAACCAGTGGTTCTTAACCTTTTTCCTCCAGCGCCCCCTTTAGAAAATTATGGTGCTCCAGCGCTCCCACCTCATATTGTAAGGACTGTAATGAAGACAATTGGTAAGAGGGAGGGCCGTAACGGCACTTCGTCAGCTCGCCTAACAAAACGATTGTCTTGTGCGCCCATAGCGTGATAAACCAAACTTCTGAGCGCTTCGCTCCCAAAAACCCCGTCACGTGATTTCGATGGTCAGCAAAGTTTGTGTGGCCTGATCGCCCTAGGCGCCAAAATTTTCTATAATGTATGAATGAATATGTGGTAATTGCATATATATGTCTCTGTAAACTTTTTATTCTCTCAGCCCACGTAATCAGATTTACCAATAGCGCTGAGTGATCTGTTGTATTGGAAAATCAATAATTGAAGATATTCGAGTGTGCCCGTTGGTACAATGTATTCGTTACATGTTGTTATTTTGTTACCTTTTGTCCGCTATATAGTCAAGGATATTGAAACGCATAAATGTATTAAACTGAAGTAAGCACACGATTAAAAATTCGTATTTCTTCACTGGTAAATAATTTTCTCTGATGGAAGGTATTTGTCCTGTGGGGTGCAGATTGAGACGACATGGCGATTTAAGCACTTATAGACAATTAGGCTTATATGGATCGATCGAAGTTTACGGTCAACATAAGGACAATCCTTCTCGGCTAAGGTTTTCTCGCTGACGATCTTTTTGACACACTTCTCAGAGTCCCATATTTACCGAAACTTCATATGTATTCGTGCATGGTGGCGTGGTAATGGCTGACGCCGACATGCCTATTTCTATTTTCTATAATTATGCGTATTCTTCCGTGTGGGAGTCGTCAAAACATGATGTGTAATTTATGTTCATCCACCGAAATAATTTAGGGCACCCTTCGAGCTCATCAATTGGGGGTTTAGGTTGCAGCAGTTTCGGTCCTGGTAAGAGGTCAAAGTCCAGTCGGTTTTTTCGGACTTTGGTATTGGAAATATCTCGCTCTTTAATCGCACTCGAGGACCATTCGACTATATATGAAACCATATAATAATTGTGTGTGATGTATTCAGGGTCAAATCAAGGTTGTTATAACAATAATCGGGTACGGTCTCATACCCTGTGGTTCGAACCATCCCGAATTCACATCTGCGATTGGCAACATATACAGGGAAATTAATGGTATTGGATTTCGTCTTAGTGCTTTGTGTAACTATAAGAAAGTCAATTAAGGATGTAATGCATATATCTGCTCACATTGAATTCAGTACTGTACCCAGTTAGTAATTTTAACATGAATGCATACCAAATAAAGCAACTCATATTATATAACGTTCATGTGAGGTTGTGGATCACAACACTAGATAATATCATCCTTTATGATACGATGAAGAAATATTTTGACGTTTTAATTTTGTAGCTCTCAAATACTAGGGTTACCATACGTCCTCTTCTTTGAAAATTTAGGTAACATTTAGAGCAAAATGCGAGTGATATGCCGTAAACTAGCACAGAAGTGACGCTCCGGCGGTGATATGAGCGCGGAGCGAAAAGTTGACCTTTTTTTTCAGTCAACCACCTAGCAATGTGGACAGAAAAACGGTATTTTGAGCTCTGAGCGGAAAGTTGACCTTGTTTTTTTTAGTCAACCACCTAGCAATGTGGACAGAAAAACGGTATTTTAGTCAACCGATCACAAAGTGGGAAAAATTCACCGATTTTTGAGAATTCTTCTCCGGTTTTGCAAGTCTCAAATTTCTGAAAAAGTGTCTTTTTAGATTTCCAAAATATGGTAAGCCTATCAAATACAAGTATATTTAGGTACTCATTTCGTGTACAAAGCTTCAAAACTTATTTTATGTACAAGGAGCTCTCACTCTCAAAAGTGATATACAGTGCCTCATTCTTTGATTTTCACACGTTGTGCGCTGCGGGATAATACCTAATTCGAAACATTTTGTTGAAAATAACCCTAGCAAGCGTGACGGCAGTGTTTTAACAGGAAATTGGTGATCTAAAAGCACGCGCAATTCGTTTTACATGAATGATAATAACCCACTACATTTATGAAAACATATCTAGCAAACATTGGCGCGTGGCGCGACGTAAAATTTTGCGATTTGACTTGTTTTGTGGAATGTTAATTTGCTCTCAATACTCATTAAGGATATGCCCTATTATCACATCATATACTGCGAAGTTATTTTTTTAGCGCCCCCCGTATCGCCCCCCTGAGCCCAGCGCCCCCCATATCGCCCCCTGAGCGTTTTCGCCCCCTTCAGAATCGCCAGCGCCCCTTGGGGGGCGCTGGAGGCAAGGTTAAGAACCACTGGTTTAAACGGTGAAATTCCGGACGTATGCTAACTCATCTCTGTGAATGAATAATAGGAATTATGATGCCAGTTGCTGCGAAGGTCCGTCCGATTTCGCTTTGTTGCCATATTGCCCATACACAAAAGATCCTCCAACCCTGACTTATATCACCCATACGCCGTGACAGAATCCCATATTCATAGAGTAGCGATGACAAAACATTAGTACAGTTACACGACACTACAAAGACGTTAGGTTGGAAATTACGACAAGACTTTGTGAAGTCTATACACTTTGCGAAAAACGGGTGTCTATTCACACCCAAAGGGCCGAGAAGGATGGTACGCGGAAACAGGAGCTAGTTCAGAATTATATCGCGGTGATAAATCCTACGTTCCGACGCGCATGAATTATTTGGATTGTATGTTGTAGCCTACTCGATGTATACCGCTGCATAAGTTTGAGGTAGGCCCTATATATGTTATTAGGCTCTGGCTTCGTGTGCCGTAAGTGTACTGTATATTATTCAACCTGATCTTGGCGTTCAATAGCGATAAACTTAAACTGATGTACTTCCAAGATACTTACGCAAAGATACTTGATCTTTGTTTCTCGCATTCCACACCTCTTTGAGCTTACTGCTGCTCTGACTACCGTATCGGTTGGCAATGTGATACTGCAATATGCAATCGAAGGAGTTGGCAGTGTTTGACGAGTCATCGATTCCGGTATTCGAAGAAGACTTTCTCGGGAAAACAAGATTCGGTTTGCTATTATCTGAAGTTTCGACGGTTGACTTTCTCTCCATCTCCTTGAAGTCGACAAACGACGTGACGGTAGATAGTGCCTCCTTGCCGCCCGAAGGTTTATCCCATGCCGTTCGCCGCCAAGCCGGCTTAGAAAACCCGAATGGTTTTTCCAATGATGTTCGATCGATGTAATCCTCTGATGAGCACTCGCTTGGTGGCGGAGATGAATGTATAGGTATATCACGTGGTTCATCATACTTATCGTATTTGTTTAGTTTTCCACCAATCAGTCCCGGTCCGCGAATTGTCACGTCTATAACGTCGGCAACCGTCACATCCTTTTTGTGAATCGCGGCCGGGATAATCGACTCATCCATGACACTGTCAATAAATTTCTTCTTCACTTTTACTCTCTTCCCCGGCATTGTTGCAACGCTATAGTTAGAAATGTTACGTGTTATGTATTATTCCAAACGGCAAATATTATATAAATTTGCGGAAATTAAGTAAATTGCGAAACTATAAGATGTGCTATAACCTTGCAACCTGTTCGAAATTCGGTCGTGCGTCAGCTGCAAGGTATCATATCATGACTCCTCTTACAATTGTCAGATATTCGCTGTCACGTGACGTTTTTGGACAGAATTAATAATGTTTCCAAATTCCAGTCAGAATAGGTTTGGACGCAGTTTCTTACTTGTGCAGTGTGAGTTGAGTTCCATATGCAGCTATGACGACGTTAGCATCATTATTACCGGTGCTAGGGTGGCGGGATCCTGCACAATTTGAAAATGTATTCCTCGCACTTGCGTTCACTACTGGTTTGGACGATCGAAGAATCCGATCGACCGGCGTCACCGCTTTTATGATAACTGATGGCTTCAAGTACGAACCGACTCTGTGATCTGAAAAGATGTCACTTTTGGCGCTTTATATGTAAGATTGTAGCCTACGTCGTTTGATCACTGTCGTAATTCAGCGTCGATGCATGAACGGTTGGACACGAGTAAAATAGACGAACTGTGATGTTATTCAGAGTAATGCATTGTCTATATGATAAATCGTTGTTATCATGTTATCATCATGATTATCAAATGACCCTATCATAGTCAGGCAGTTTGCAATATACATACATATGCAATATACATATTGATAAAATAGGGTTGGATTGCAGATACAAATAATTTGTTGTAGGCGATAGGCTCTACTGATGCAATATAAGAGTATACGATTTTATACAAGCCTGTAGGTAACGTAGGCACTAGGCATACATTCCTTCAGATAAATTCTTGATTCACTGGATGACGATTGTCATTCAATATATAAGTACCGCTTGTGCCAATCAAAATAATACGCACTGCGCTGCTGCTCAAATTCGCATGTATGGCACTTCTGGATTTCATCGTGCTTATTATTGTGTCACAGTCGGCAATTTTGTGGAATGGATATATACTTAATAATATAGCAGGGGTAACCAACACGCACCCTATACCGACAATCTTGAAGGGAGGCCAAGAAATAACAGCATGCAACAAAGGGGACTAATGACAATTACGTAACTCAAAGATGCAGCACAGCATTAATAACTCCCCTAAATTTTCGAGGGGACTCTGCCGGTGAATCTGATATCATGGGCTGAAAAAGAATAAATATTTGATAGTAATATGTGAAAGTACTAATATTGATGGGCCATCAATGATGACCAAATTCACTCATGAATATGTAAAAACGAATCCCTGTGACTATCCATAACAGTACTAGGCCTACTCACGATTTCGGTGCGCACAGTAAGCCGATGTAAATAAATAGATTAATCTGGAGTTCACCGGCAATAGACATGGACACTGGACAGTTCAACGTGGGTATTTGATCTCCAGTTAGTTCATTGCAACTTATGTACTGGAATGCGACCGTAGGCTACATAAGTAATTGAAATGCGGCCGCGAACAGCAAAAAGGTTCCCTTCCCCTGCTTTAGTTCAGAATAGAATGAAAGTTATGAGCATGACATTTTTGTTGCATTTGTATTTCTTCAATAAAAATATTATTTCTTTTGTGGTAACTATGCCCGTCGACCATGTTAGAGAGCACAGCGTTGCACCGACGTATAGTTATCAAAGTGGTTGTTAAACTGCGTTTTCTATTTTTATCTTGATATTGAAGTCATGCGGCCCGCGACCCCAACGAATTTTGAAAAGTGACCCGCGACCCGTTATAAATTGGCCACCTCTGCTATATAGTGATCATGAACACATGTCACATACACATATCACATCACATACACACCTGCACATAGTCCAAAAACGGGCATCTTTTATAAGATCTGATTTTGCATCGAGGCCCCAATTTAACCCGTCGACTGAATCTGGTCTTTTATCACTGCCTCTATCTGCGCCCAAAACGATTGCTATACTATACCCTGTTCAACTTGAACTGCATGCAGTTTCAACTGATCCATTCCGATCTGAATACGTTCAATAAGGTATAGCTATGAGGGCTTGTCTGGATCCATAACACAATAAGGACCCTCGAACTCGTTGACTTGTACTTTATTTCGGTTACATGTATAAAAATGAGAGAAATCCGATGGAGTTTCTCAGGGAGATTTTCCGGTGAAGGGCTTCCGTGACGACAAGGTTAACTATTGAGATCTACACTGCTTCATGTCGACCACAATGCTATATGCCTATAATCAAGGGGACATCGTATCGTCGCTTTAGCCCAGGGGTGTCAAACCTTTTTGACAATCACGGTCGAATACTGATTAACATCTACAGACTATGACTTCGATCACTGAGCCGATGTGGATACCAGGTTTACAGACCGTATCTGGTCATTTCGGCATCCTCTTATTTATTCATTACATCGCATTGCGTCTTGTGTATATGTGCCTGATCCAGTGATTCCCAGACTGCGTGCCGCCACAGATTATCAGGTATGCCACGAAATTTTTGGCAATTTTGGAAAATAATTGTATATTTTAATGTATCAACTGATAAATATGAAATACTTCTGCGAATCAAGAGCACATTATCTGAAGTTCTTCTCGCACATACAGCAATACCGGACAGTAAATATACTGTAACAACTTTGGGTGTAGGCCTGTGTAATTCATTGGAAAGCAATAGATCATCAAATCTTTTTGCATAAGAACAGATCATTAAAATAAAATTGGATGAGTTCTGACTGTCTGCTTTCAAATCCTATTCCATGATCAACGTAAAAACGAATATAATTTCATTATATAAATAGCCGTTTCTGCATCATATAATTATATGTGAACGGGGTGTAATTGCTTCGAAGTGGGCCCAAAATCAGTTCGCAAATCAACATAAAGTGTAATATTTCTCAGAAGTGGACGTTAACTAGGGTGTGAAATCTACCAAGGTCTTACACGTTGATTGAATATTGTAATTGTTCATATTACGCAATCAATTATTTATCATTTCTAGGGCCATTCGATCAAATTTCCACCGGTAAAAATGATGGAAGGGCTATTTCAAAATTTCTTGATCACCAATTTAATGGTTATACATCTTGGGGCTAGCCCATAAAAGAATTTATTGTTCCATGTTGTAATTTCTTGATTGTCGCTTTAATCAAAAGATATTGAAATGTCCCGAAACCTACCAGAAAAGAAGAAAACTTTCATTCGTGAGACGTAAACGATTCCAAAATTCATATTTCTGGACAGGACGCATGATTTTCCTAAGCGGGTCGCATTTGAACTGTGGGGCTCGGATTGGACAGCACCGACGATTTAGGCGCCTATGGGCAATAAACAATGGTGTGTGTAGTGGCGCAACAGTGTCGGAGCCTAATAGTCACGCACCTGCAGGTTATCCTTAAAATATAGCTAGGGTTACCGTATTTTGAGATCCGAAAAAGAAGACACTTCTTTGAAATAACATATAGCAGAAGACGAGAAAGCGGAAAATATAATTGGGTTGACTAAAAACAGGTCATTTTCCAAAATGTTCAAAGTTAACCCTAGACTGCTCAGGTTGGGGTCAAATTGACCCCAGGCGAGCAAATATATGAGTCATATTTTCATGTGCGGTCAGATTGTTCTAGCCAGTCATGTAATCCTAAATGGTCATATGTAGGGATGGTGTGAACGTGAGGTTCACGTTCGCGTTCTGTGTGTGAACCTCGGAAATTTAGAGGTTCGCGTTCACAACAGAACCTTGGTAGGTTCTGCACTGTGAACCTTTTTAATAAATTGTAATTTCCACTTCATTATAAGGTCTTTGGTTCAAATTTATTGCATTTCAACTGCGGGTCACTCTATGCATGGCGCGGGCAGCATAAAAAATCAACGCTAAACGAGCATGCACCTTGACAACCACAAAAGTTTTACTTGCTTTTTTGTTACAAAAAATTTCTCGAAATATTCAGCTTTCCGTTTGTGAATATTTAGTGACTCTCTGCTGTGCGCTAGACCCGCAATCACACAACATCACGAGCAATATACGTAGTCAGCGAATGATGCTTATTCAACCAATCAATGACATTGATATCGTTTTCTGATGTAAAAAATCGAGCGGGCGAACGGGGTCAATCTTGACTTCATATCTTTACTGTATCATTAAAATCAAATCCGTACGATTAAGGTGCTGGCTACTGTTATATAACTTGTTGTTTATGGTATCGGTAGCGAGTATAGAAACCCGTTTTACACTCTGCTCAATATAAATGTAGCAATACTCAGACTCCGAACACATTGTCCGGTCTGGCTTAGACCGTTAAGGCGTAAGCTTATATTCCCTGGTAAGTCCTCGTCGAAATTGTTGGCAAAGCGACGGAATGTATAGATTTTATGAGATTATTATATCCTTTGATGACCACGGTTGATACATTTAGCGACGTTTTAAACGCCAATATGTACTTCAGCAATGTGACATTATGTGGCTCGAGTCTTCGCTATGTAAGGCTATCGTGTAAGGCTATCCCTTCATTGAAAGATTGGGTTGGAATTAGCAATATGACGTCACGAGGTTCACGTTCGTGTTCACACAGAACCTTTCAAAAAGGTTCGCGTTCACACGAACCCGAACCTTTAAGAGGTTCACACCATCCCTAGTCATATGCACTATCAATTGGAATAAAGCATTAGCTGGTTATCTCTAATTCCTCGCCGCTATGAGCAATTGATTTAGCATGGGTCAGATTTTGAAGGTATAGTGGCCAGACTAAGTATTTTTCTCCTATTTGTAATCCGACCGATTCCGGCTGTTTATAGATTCTTTCGCATTGTGCATGTCACGTGGAGTCAAGGAGACATGACGAATAGCTCTGATCTCTTTGCTGGTCAGAGAAAGTTGGTTTTAGGTGGATTGAGTCATGGATTGAGTGTTACTACAGAAGATGTACCACATGTGAAACATGCATTGGACCGGATAAGGATTCTGATTGAATTTACTTTGTTGTAATAAATAACTGTTTTAATATTGTATCGTATTGTATAGTTTTATTGTATTGTAGGCCTACTGTATTATTGTATTGTAATTGTTGTAATAAATGACTGATGGGGGGTGTTTGACCACAGCTTGCCATTCGTGTAACGGTATTAGGCTTCAACGGGTACTTTGAAATGGGTAGAGAGTATGGTTCAATGTTCCAAAAAGGTAGATGCATCGTTATAACGTCCCGCAGGAGGTTATTAGGCAGCTGTATAGCGAAATTGGTAAGAAAAAGCATATCAACTGATAGGGTCAATTTGGCCCCACCTGAGCCATCGTGTAACGATATCCCACCTCAGTGGCTAGGATGGGTAGAGAGTAGGGTTCCATGTACCAAAAAGGTAGATGCATCGTTATAACGTCCCGCAGGAGGTTATTAGACAGATCTATAGCGAAATTGGTAAGAAAAAAAGCATATTACCTGATGGGGTCAATTTGACCCCACCTGACCCATCGTGTAACGATATCCCGCCTGATCAGTCTAGGGTTAATGGATGAATTTTGTTAATAACATTGTTACTTTTAATGGTCTTGGGCACCCCATAGGGCGATTAGCCGAACTTCTGAGGGGCTACATTAGTCCTCCCATGTCACGACTATTTGAAAGTCCGACTTCATTGTCGTATAAGCACGCCGTGCATGTCTTATATAGTGGCTCGAAGTGCCAAGAAATTTCCTAATTCATGACTGAATTTTGTCAATAATATTAATAAATCCGACGTGATCAAATTTACCGGTAGAGCTAGGGGAGGTGGTGTCTTAGATATACAATTAATTAATTATGCATCTGTAGGGTGGCCGGTATTTGTTATTAATTAATCTGTTGCGTGTTGTTATTTCGTAGCCTCCCGGCTGCTATATTTTTAAAAGATATTGGAATCACACAAATGTACCACAATAAACAAAAAGAAGAACCTCTTTCGTGAGACACACACGATTCCAATTTGCCATTTCATCACGGCGTGCGGCATTTTCGCAGAGTGTCAAGACATGACTATTCGGTTTCGACCATATAGGCATATAAATGAACAACTTACAATTCGAATTGCATATATCATCAGCACCGAAATGCCGATTTCTATATATTAAACAAAATTATATTGTTTCTGGGGATGGGTTACTCATATTAAAATCAAGACATGCAGCGCGACATTAAATGTCGCGAAGCGCGAAGAAAAATTTCCATTCGAGCTCGTTCCCTCCCAATTGGGGGGCGTGGGTGCGATTCTGTTACGGCCCTGCGTATACGTTATCGTTATAAGATTTGCCGCGGTAAAATTGATAGAAGCGGTGTCTTCAAAGATATAGAAGGCTCGCAATTATTCATCTTGGAGTATAAGTATATGTGTTCATGTTCATGTTCATACTATACACGCGTGTATCGCATGTACTGCGTGTACCGCAGTAAACCTACCCATGAGTTTCTGGAGGGTGAGCGTCGATCGGGTTACACGTAGTTTTGTTTACGCATGCAGTTATTTCTTGACCTACGGAGAAAGTTGTCGTCACTCGAAAGATCGCTTACACGTACGACATCCAATAAAAAGGGAAATGCGAACGACTCGCAATTTCTATTTATTCACCGGGCGCAATATTTATTGCCTCTGTACTGTGGGACTAAGATTGGACGAACATGGTGATCCCGCGCGATCTTCGGCGAAGGTTCTGACGCAGGTGATCTTTCTGTGATCGCAGTTATAGTGTTGGGTAAAACTCTGCCTTGGTGTGTCTTTTAGGCACCAAAAATCTCGTACCTAATAGTTCCGCAGCATGCAGCAAACACGACTACAGTTAGATTCAATTCTGTCCATCATGTGTATTATTCGAAAAATTGGGATGGAGGGTATGGCCCTCTTTCCCACTCCTGGCTATGCCAATGCCTCGGAGGACATTTTGGATATATTTAAAAAAGATGGCATATCCTCCTAACTGACGTATGGTAACCCTAAATAAAGCATACCAAAGGCCTCAAGCGATGTTAGGAATATACCGTTCTCTCATAATTGCCATTAAACTCAACCTCATTTCAGAAAATTATACGTCAGCATGCTGTAGCCATTGAATCCATTAAAGTCACTATCATCGATGGTTCTAGCACAGTGTATAGGCCTGTGGTTCTCAGCCTTTTTGACCTTGGGGATCGGTAAAGCTTCAAAACAAATACTGCGGACCGGTTAACCCTCAAGAATCAACATTAGACCTATTTATAATTGCGCCAAATGTATGCAACTGAATTTCAGTATTGGAAAGTTCATTTGAATTAGTTATTCGTTAAATAGTTATTTATAGTGGTTCTGTTGAAGTTTCTTCAAGGCAAAGATCGCGAACTGATGCTAAAGACCACTACGCTGATTTTAATTGTTCGGTGCCCTTGCAAGAAATGCGACTCTGTTGCTTACTATAGAGTCTATCACGCTTCCAAGAGTAGGAATTTAACGAAGTTTGTTAACAAGTGTCTGTAGTGTTCACCAATGCCTTCTAAATGAGTTGTAGACGACTTTTAAATAGTTTCGTACAACACTTGTAGCATTGTAATGTATGCCTAAAATTATGAAATCTCTTTTACAGCACCATATTGAAAGTGTCAATTGTCAACCAATTTAAAAAATTGATATTTTATTTCTCTAATTAATGGACAAGCGTCCATCTTCTTGCATTTTATAATTGAAGTATGAAATTCGAATATACTTGGCGGACCGGCAGGAAACTGGCAACGGACCGACACCGGTCCGCCGAACGGGGGGTGGGGGGCAGGGTTGCATTTAAAACAAAAATCGATTTAAAACAAATATGTTTGAACCAAGGCCCTAATTTAAAACATGCTTTTTTAAGCCATGACGTCAGGAATATTCAATTGTGATGTCATAGTGGATTGACATTGGCAATTCAAAATATAGGGTAAATATAGCTCCTTTGACGAAATATCTGTAGGCTACCATTAATGTTGAACCGACTATTTTGAGGGTTCCAACCATCCCATATCGATACGCGTCGGCTATATCGGGTGGTAATTTTCCGTAGGCTCATACCACATGTTTTCGGAAAGTATTTACACAATTATGGCATAAGTTTATAACTTGAAAAAATAGTTTTTTTTAAATGCCTTTGTCTTAAAACATGTTTTAAACAAAGTGTTATAAAACACCGTTTGTTTTACATGCAACCCTAGGCGGGTGCGAACCACTGCTATATAGGATGGACACATAAACGTAGCCAGGAGGCGACAAGCGCCTTCGCCACCCTCAAACTAACGAATTCAGCATTGTGACGGCATTACACTGGTTCACAATGGATTCGTGACGTCACTCTATTGCAAAAATGCTTCGTTCGCCCCTACCGATAAAAAAATCTTCATTCTGGTTACGTATATGGCTGCATACAGCGCGCTGATGCAAAGAAGATACCATATGATAGTAATATTCGCTACGGCTATATAGTGTTCAGCGCAACTCTATCGGAAGTTGTAGATTAGGCTACTACACGGTTCGCTCATCTAGTATTTTGTTGTACGAAAACTTTACAGACCTGGATTAATTCTGACGACAGGTAATTCCACCCGCATGCTGCGCTCTCTTTCCCTCTTTTCTAGTTGTATTCGGAGACGCCGAGGAGATATTATAGTTGGGCGAAGTAATAAGAATTTGAAGCTCGCTTTCAATAAATAACGGGCTCGATGATTAATGTTTATAAAGCACTCCACAATGGTTTTCGGAATTGATAGCTGACTGAAGGCCTCTCGACTTATCTAAAGCCTTCAAGTACCGGCTAGAGTGTTTCCAATCTGGAGTGAACTTGACGTAAGTAGGCTGTATCAATAGTGACTGCTTTAAGCTTGTATGACCATTTGACCAATACACAAAAGGCACTTGACGCCAAAGCACTGAAAATACGCAGAACGCAGAGTGTGATCTCCTGATATCCCAAGACAACCAATCACCTCATTCCTATATTGTGACACAACTCGCAGTGCAGTACACTGCTTATACCCACATAGCCCACTTACCAACGTGTCAAACGACAGAAATCTTTGTTGAGTTGGTCCTACATCCCGACATATTGATTATATGTTCCGTAAAGTTGGGAGAATTTGTCTTCATTTTGAAGAAATGTCCCCCCTTCGTCCAAATGCCCACCTTCTTGACCATTTGTCCTCCTTTTTAGCCTAAAATGTCCCAAAAGACCACGAAAGACGTTAAATTCCGGTTCAAAATATAGGCAACGGATTACGCAGGAGCAATATCCTAAAAATGAATTTTTAAGTCAACACCACAGAAGTAACGTAAAAAGTAGCTAATTCAGGAGTAGAGCCAAGGTGATAACCTTTTTTATTTACTTTTTTAGTCGACACTACAACATTTCAAGTAATTATAACAGAATCAACTGTTTTAAATTTCGGTAAGCTAACTTTTATGATTTGATAAAAGTGTCCTCCCTTCCCGATTCCAAAAAATGATAACTCTACTTCACGAAAAATCAGTGGTCTTTGCACACCGGCACTGCTCCAAGATCATAATCAAAGATGGATTATGGAATACTTTTCTGGGGTGATGCCAGACTAGATGACTAGACCTTGATTGTGTTCTAATCATATAAGATAGGAGGAATCGAAGAAATTGCCGTAAAGTAGAAGTAGCGACTCCAGAGACATCTCAAAATTACCGCAAGCGAAGGAAGAAAATGATGCTATGAAAAGTAGTCAAGTAAAAGTATAAGTAGCTTTAAAATGTAGATTTGATCGAGGGGACGCATAATTTTAGCAGTTTATCGGCGGTGGTTAAGGTTCAGTATCAGTTTATTAACAATTTCATCATTTCAATGCACCTCAACACTGCGATACAAAATATGAAGGTGTTAAAACGACTTGGATTAGTCTTTGAAATCAGACACACACCCGAGCCTAGGTGATCTAAATAAGAGGCACACTGGATGGAAAGAAAGAGGGGATAACATGATACAAATGATGAATATTAATAGAGCATGCGTCGATAGGCGAGGTTGATATTTCATTACGGTATGATTAGTATTCAATCAGTATATATAATTTCACTCACAAAAGTGATGACAACTTATCCCCAAATATCTTCCTACTTTTTAAAATTCACAGTGTCAAAAGTAAGCGGTTTTGCTTAAAGTAGAAGTGGAAGCAGTCTAAAAACATAACCACTGGAGTAGGTAGTGGGATTAGGCAAACAAAACATATTTGAGTAGCCTACTTCGCAAAATAGGATGTACTTAGTTACTGACCACCTCTACGTAAGCCAATGCAAATAGGTGCATATTTTTCGTATATAGGCCTACAATTTTGTACAAGCTATTCATCTATCGCTATACAGGCTATTTCGTTCAGTTTTTGTGACAATTTCGCCAATGAAAATTAATGGAAACATATCCAAAAGTATGTGTCATTCATAGTAATTATCCAAATAAAGACTTCGGTGCTCTCGAGATGGACGTTATATCCGCTGAGTCGGCAAAGCCGAGCAGCTTAGTCCAGTCAGGATGAGCAGCAGTATACAGAGTACAATGTGCGGACGAACAGTCCGGAGTACCTTCGGACAACTTATTGTACTGTCGACGAATACGATATGAAATAACAGGAACCCTCGACATCGTCGTCGGTTCAGCAGTTCCCAACACGCAGGTTGTAGGCCTATATATCACTTCAGTCGAAAGGATGTTCCGATGATGGTGACCGCGGCCCGTAAATATACTGCATGATGAGGTAGTCAGAATCGAAAACATTCTTTGGCAGAGAGACAGAGAAAGAGAGAGAAAGAGAGAGAGAGAGATAAAGAGAGAGAGAGAATATTTATTCGTATACATTACATATCAACATTATACTACAAAAATGTAACAATGAAATGCGACATGCAAGGTAGACGGGAGGCTCCTCAGACAGTATACACTCGTAGCCGCCTTCCTAGTACGTGGCTGTCTTTTTTCCTTTTTTCTAGACTCGATTGTTTCTATTTCGTTCAGTTCTTATGACAATTTCCCATCATACGTCTGCCGTCGTAATTATTTGCATAACGATGCAGTAGTAAATGCTGCAGAGATAGAGGCTATCTATTGCCGAGTCGGCAATGTGGAGTTTGTGTTGCAGTGTAAATAAACCGGCGAGCAAACAGCGTCTGACTAAGAATATACTATTGCGCTGTAATCAGTTTTAGATATCTGCTAGCTGCAACAATACGAGTAAGATGTCGGTCCCGGTTGTCAAACTAAATTCTGGATATGAAATGCCTATCCTTGGATACGGTACTTGGCAGGTATGGACAAGAAATGAACATAAATCAGTTCTTGTGTAAAATCTCGTTCTTTCACATTTTCATCACATAGTCAAACCCAGGTGAAGTAGGCGAAGCGGTGAAATGCGCTATTGACATCGGCTATCGCCATATTGACGGTGCCTGGGTGTATCAGAATGAAAAGGAGATTGGTCAGGCGCTAACGGAGAAATATGCCGAGGGGAAAATTCAAAGAAAGGATCTCTTTCTAACTAGCAAGGTCGGTTCAAGTTTATTATACGAATATTAAAAGTAAAGCGAAATAGTATAAAAATATCGCACCGCAATCATGAGAGCGATAGAGAGAGAGAGGGGGGGGGAGAGAAAGAGGTCAGATTTATTTTCGTCTGCACCATCGAGATGATTTGACGATGGAGATGCGATACGACATTTAAGTGAGGACGCCTATACTGCCAATAAGGCTACCAGTGTTCGCGTCTTTTGTCAGACCCGGTCGGGGATTGAAACCATGACCTACCGATCAAGAAGCCGGACGCATCACCATTACTAAATTTTTCACGAGACATTTTCAAGTATTTCGATCCTGTTGTTTTTTACCATATAAAGCTCAAAAATTCCTTGGAAATCACTACCTCTACTCGTACTCGACTCGATACGGTTGCCTAGATGACTGTTGTCTATGCATGGGCTACTACAGGCCCATTTTTCGGCCATGCAGCTGCGCTATTTACGATATATTACACTTGTAGCAATCTAACGTAATACACCTAAAATATTGTTATCCGATTATTGTCCATGTTTAATAGCTTTGGAACATTGACCACGAACCGAAGAATGTCAAAGAAGAATGTAAGGAAACATTGAAATTACTGCAGACGGACTATCTTGACTTATACCTTATGCACTGGCCATTTTCCTTCCACGTGAGTCGTTATAGCCTTACGCACATATTTGCTTTTCATTTTGGTTGTAAGCTATCTCATGCTGTTATCTACACTATACAGAAAACTGAAGCTCGGGACATCATTCCAAAAGACGACCAGGGAAATGTTATGTATACGTATACTCATTACCTCGATACTTGGAAGGTTACAGAGTTTATTGCACCAAGTATAATAGCCTCTATTTCACTAAGACATTTTTTAAATCGTGCAGGCCATGGAAGAGCTGCAAAAGGAAGGATTGGTACGCAGTATTGGCTTGTCCAACTTCAATGAGTATCAAATAGATAAAGTCATCGCCCACGGTAGAATCACTCCTGCTGTCCACCAGATAGAATGTCATCCCTATCTGAACGAAGAATCCCATCTAAAATACTGCAGACAAAAGGGCATCGCTGTCACTGCTTACGCGCCTCTAGGATCGCCGACAAGACCATGGTAATATCCTTTATCCAGGGTCGTAAGGTAACCAAGTCACAAGGTTCCGAGTCGCAGTCAGTAGAAGTAACGTTGCAGAATTCTACTCAAGTATAGGCCTACTTTACAACGCTATAGTGCCCCTTTCTTTTTTTAGAAAATGTCGCGGTACGTTGCCCTCTGAATAGGCCGGTACATAATAAGACGATGAGTGATAGGGATAAGCTGTATCGGATACTCCATAATTATTAATGCTTCGTGCGATTATAAGGTAACTGAAAATATTGTACATCATATGATGTGATGGGACTGACATATGGGCCACTATGCGACCTGAAATTGCGCATATGAGTCACGGAACCGCTACATAAATTATATTTACTGATATTTTCGCGCAAATTATTGGACAGAACATATTTATTTCGCGCGAAGCACGAAGAAAATTCTGGACTTTTCGCGAAAACAGCCCCTGAATTTGACCATCTTGGTAGCTCTCTCTCTCTCTCATGATACTTGACAGATTGAAAATAGCAACAAAAAGCCATTAGTAGAAGGATAAAAGTACCGGGAAATCAGATTTACTTTAGTACGTACTGCAATTAGAGGAAACCTACTTAAGTGCGTCGAAAAATTAGTAGTATACTTCGTTGCTGACCACCTCTGCATTTTATAATAGGGGACTTCCAGAAGAGCCAAAGGTGCTTGAAGACCCGACGCTGAAGAGGATTGCGGAAAAGTACGGCAAGACAACGGCACATATAGCGATTCGGTTTCAAATTGATCGAGGGGTGATTGTAATTCCGAAGAGCGTAAAATCCCCACGCATCAAAAGCAACTACGAGGTATATAGGAGGCACTTATGACAGATACAAAATATAGATTGAGCTGTGTTTATGGATTATCGTAATTTTCCATGTATAATGCGCAAAATTTTCCCTATTTTTTGTGCTATAATCAGGGGTGCGTATTATGCATGGGTACAACAAGCCTTGAAAAAAACCTCCCTCGAAATATAACTTGAAACCACATCTTTCTTCATGTTTGTTTTTATTGCGCATTACAATCAGTCATCATGCCCCGCAATCCGAACTATCTGTGTTACGCGCTGCCAATTTGCGAGAAGCGTGCTACCAATTATTATAGCGTCCGCGCTGCACTACAGTACACGATCTCATGCTGAGTTGATTTGCCCTTTGTACGCGAGCGAAATTATGTCATTGATTGCTGCACGCGCGCGCGGCAATCCTCGCTAATTCATCGCGTCAACGACAGGCCTGAACAATCGCATATATAACACGTCGTGTGTGCAAGATGTAATCGGTGGCCCAAACAATACAGTCGCATCTCCAACAGGCCTAGTGCGCACGTCATAATCGTTGGCCAGATTCAATCGCATCTGTAATAGGCCTCATGCGCAAGATGTCGCTGGCCTGAACTATCGCGCCGCGGCCTCGCAGGCTTTGGCTGCTATCTACTATCGTTTAGAGCAGTGGTTCTCAACCTTTTTTAGACTCGCCCCCCTTTGTGAGAGTGAAAAATTTCGCGCCCCTACCCCCCTTGTCGTCATATCACCAAATGCGCCCGGGATGCTAGCAACCCCAACATATTGTTTGATGGCATGGAAGGTTATGACTGTTGATGAGAGAATTCAAAAATATGAAATTCGGTCTATGTATATAGAAACACGCTTAAATTGGAGGTAAATCGCGCGGAGCGGGAAATTATTTTTCGGTTGACCTCTTCTTCGCGCCCCCCTTCGGATGCTTTCACGTCCCCAGGTTGAGAACCACTGGTTTAGAGACAATGCCGTTAAGTGTATACTGTATAATGATTAGCGATGGTTATGTCATGATTGTTCAACAGTGACATCGCAAAACAGAATGACATCGAATACTAAAACATGGGTAGAGGCTTTTCCCCAAAATTTAAACGCCATTTTAAGGGTGAGTTATACATGGGCGATGGGGGCGTACTATATTCGGAAAATTACGGTATGTCGCATGGAATTTCTTGGGTTTATCATCAATTTATTTGACGGAATGGTAATGATACCGGTATCTGCAGTCAAATTTCATGCTACTGCCGCTTCTACCTGCAGGTATTCGATTTTCAATTATCCTCGGATGACTTGGACGCGATTCGCAATGTGAACAAGAACTGGCGCGGTCTAAGTTTTGACTTGTGAGTATCGTCACAACTGTGTCTGCGGATATACTCACATTTTAAGTTATTATTTTTAATTGGCCCGTATTCTTCAGTGCCGGGAAAGGTCACAAGTACTGGGCGTGGCATCCAAACTACTCCGAAGATTAGACAGAGTTACATGTGGCTGCGTTTGATACCGAGGATCTCGTATCCAGTTAAGCCAATCTGCCGATGATATGCGATTCGTAATCAATAAATATCAAATATACCATGCAATGAATATTCGTAATATGCGGTGATTATTCGTAGAGGAAATAATTCAAGCAGAACATATAGGACGATTAAACTGTGTGGGAATTCATTTTCTCCGCACACGGCTGCAAAGCAGCAAGGGTAGGTTCCATTGGAATTGGGAAAACGGCCAGTGCAATATAACAATATGAATATACGGACCAGTGACGATGAGGTTCACGGTTGGCAAGGCTCCAACTCCTTTAGAATTGGGAGACAAACTGTCTTAGAATCGGATTCGCTAATATATAAAACCGAATAGGTTGGCTGATTCAGTTGCAATGATACCTAAAACGACTATCACAGATCAATTTGAAGGTTCTATTCGATTTCCGGAAGTATAGCAGACTCCGAGGCTTGGGTGGTTTATCTGGTAGGGATGGTGCGAACCCCTGAAAGGTTCAGGTTCGTGTGACCGCGAACCTTTTTGAAAGGTTCTGTGTGAACGCGAACGTGAACCTTATGACGTCACGTGACATCACATTGCTAATTCCAGTCATACATGTCAGTGAAGTGATATATTAATGTACACATATATACCATATCGACGACTCAATTCACATTATGCCACAATACTGAAGTACATGCTGACTTTTTAAACGTCAGAAAATGTATCAACTGGAGCAATCAAATGCTATATTAATCGCAAAAAAACAAACAATATCGTCCGTCGCTTTGCCAACAATTTTGACGAGGACTTGCAAGGGAATGTAAGCTACGCCTTAACGGTCGGGGCCAGCCCGAACAATGTATTCGGCGTCGGACTATTGCGAATGCGACATTGATAGTGCGCAGATGGATCCCGAACGCCTGCTTGATTTTTTACATTAGACAACGACGTATTTTTGTAAAAACTGGTGATTCTGCAAGTTTTTCGATAGTACTGTGTTGATTTAAAAAAAGGTCATGTGTGGTGTTGACTTGAAAAGAGTCGTCACTCTGAATCGACGATTTATCAGGTTTTTATGGAACTCTGACGTCGCAATTTTTTCATGGCATTTCAATACTTTTCATAGAAAAGAGGGCAAATTCCGCAAAAAGACGACATTTAGGCGTCCTCCGAGGACACTTCAATCTATGCAAAAAAGGGAACAAATCCTCTTTAATGAGGACGTATAGTAAGGATGGTGTGAACCTCTGAAAGGTTCAGGTTCGTGTGAACGCGAACCTTTTTGAAAGGTTCAGGTTCGTGTGAACGCGAACCTTTTTGAAAGGTTCTGTGTGAACGCGAACGTGACCCTCATGACGTCACGGGACGTCATATTGCTAATTCCAACCCCACATTTCAGTGAAGTGATAGCATATATAAATGTACAGTTGTCCACGATACCTAGCGTAGGGTTACCATATTTCTGCAACCCGAATTCCGGACACTCTTTAGCGCCCACTAGTGGATTTCAAAAATGGGTTCATGACGTCACACTGGCAAAGCTTTGCTCATAGACCAGAGGTGGTCACGATCCGGTTCAGGAGTATGTGGCTGTGTGTTGTGTAACCAGGGCCGAAAGCACATGTTTTCAGCCCCTTCCCGCCCAAATAAACATTGATTATGAGCCCACACTATAGGGTAATCGATGCAACTTCTGGGGGGGGTTGGTGCTTCCTATATGAATCTGGTTTCTATATGCATCTGCTCGGTAAATTATTTGAATGAATTCTGTCAATAATATTGGTTATTCCATATATTACTATATCGATACTACTCTCCACCCACATTATCAGGGTTTGCGGTAGAGCTGGCGGAGTCTGATGAGTTCGAAAATACAGGGAGCGAATTTGCACATCGTTAAGTCATTTTCATGTCCTGCCGATAAGATTGTTTATCAGCCCTATTCCGGTGCGCACCATGGAGCTTTATAAACACCCCCACATCCATGGTATTCTAACCTTTTATGGTCGCGACTTCATCTCCAATTTGAAAATGTTCCGTGGCCCAGATCAACATTTGACGAGCTGATTACAAAAAGAAGTCAGCACCTTTGCCCAGACTTATACTCACGGGCTATTTTGGAAACTGATTACGTTAGTAGTTAGTATGATCGGTCGTGACCTGGCAGGGGCTCTTATGGGCCCGCTGGTGACCTGCCGCGAAACTCGTGTTGGTGACCCCACCCTTTTGACCCCCCCTTCCGCTGGTGACCTGCCATGTGTTCTTAATGGGATCTCTGGTGACCCCACCCTTTCAGGTATAGGGCTCGCTCATGACCTGCCGTGAAAACTCGTGTTGGTGACTCCACCCTTTTCGAGTCCCTATCGCTGATGACCTGCCGTATCGTCGGTGATACCACTCTTTCAGGTGTACGTTGTGTCGATGACCTGTCTGATAACGTTACGGGTATAGGGATCTCTGGTGACACCACCCTTTCGGGTATACGTCGCGGCGATGACCTGCCATGGATTGTTTGGTAGTGAACTAACGTTGTGGATATAGGCTGTGGCGGTGATTCGCCTGTCATGTATTCTTACTTGTTCTCTGGTGATTCGCTATGTGTTCTTATGGGTGCGGTCATGAATCGCCCTTTCGGGTATAGTCAACTCTCGCACTGTGTTGAATAGGTATCAGGAATAGTAAATAGTCACGTGATTGATTCTTAGTTAATGTGTATATTACAAATTATTAAATATGACCGATTCGAGTTAATCCCAACGTTTACGGTGAGTACGACATTGATATATCGTTATTCTTATGGCGGGGGTGGCATGCGGCTATTGCGTCTTATGGGTGCGGCCGTGAATCGCCCTTTCGGGTATAGGCATCTCTCGCCCGGTGTTGAATATGTATCAAGTAAATAGTCATGTGATTGGTCCTTAGTTAATGTGTATATTCCAAATTACGGCGAGTACGACAATGATATATCGTTATTCTTATGGGCGCGGCGATGATTCGTACTTTCGTTGATAGAATGCTAGCGACATGTCGTACTTTCACCAAAAAGGGTGTGAAATAGTTTGCTAAATCTAGAGTAGTAGTATACAGGTCAACGAGACGCGCACCAATAGTCATCGAGTATTTGATCACGTGACATCTGTTAGCCAATTAGAATGCAGAACGAAGTGGGCGTGGTTCCAATACGAGAGAGGTTTGGGTTGTGCGAGAGATGGCATAGTTCCAGTCCAGTAACGCTGAGATATTTATTACGTCATGCTTGCGTAAGTTGATTACCTTCAATATGATTGCGTATTGCAGCATGTTCATGATTACGTCATATGCGTAGTTGATTAATTAAGTTATTTCGAGAGCGTCTTTGCTTAGTTCCAGTAATGCTGAGGTATGATTACGTCATGATTGCGTCTAGTTCCAGTCCAATAACACTGAGAAATATTTACGTCATTATGATTGTGTAGTTGTTCATGTTCATGATTACGTCATATGCGTGGTTCCAATACGAGAGAGGTATTGGTTGTGTGAGAGATGGCATAGTCCCAGTCCAGTAACGCTGAGATATTATTACGTCATTATTACGTAGGTTGATTACCTTCAATATGATTGCGTATTGCAGTTAAAGCATGTACAGTATTGATTATGTCATATGCGGAGTTGATTACTTTAGTTATTTCGAGAGCGTGATTGTTTAGTTCCAGTAATGCTGAGATATGATTACGTCATGATTGCGTCTAGTTCCAGTCCAATAACACTGAGAAATATTTACGTCATTATGATTGCGTATTGCAGTTGAAGCATGTTCAGTAATGATTACATCATATGCCTAGTTGATTACTTTAGTAACGCTGAGATATGATTACGTCAATATTGCGTTGATTGCCTTTGTTATTGCAGTTGAAGCAAGTGCAAGGCAATATATAACGTGTAATATTTATTACATGATTATTCGCTGTACGCTGTAGATTGAATATGTCAAAGATTACTGCTAATGATATATACGTCATAATAGATCGTATTGACCCGATGAACTGGTACATGATTTCAATGATTATTAAAAATAATTTTAATAATATTGTTTATGAATTCGTTTGAATACGTTCACTGTTATAATCTATATGATTTCAATGATTATTAAAAATAATTGAAATAAATCTCACAAAGTAATAATATAAAATTTGGCTAATATTGTGAATATCTAATAATCGTGAAAATAGCAAGTATCTCATGTTGATGAAAAAAATCAGCCCACGTTGTTAGAGAACCAAAACATGATTTTAATATGTTTTAAATATTCCATTTTTTAAAAATATTATTACATTGGTTCTAACTTTGGAATAATAATTATTATATTGTTTTCATTATTCATTGAAATCATTGTCGCTTATAACGGTGAACATCTTTTTAATAATATTGTTGCTTTGTAAATATCTTATTGATTTTAGTTAAATTATCGATTATCTTGTGTTGTTGATGAATTAGTTTGTACAAAAGACGTTCACTGTTATAATCTACATGATTTGAATTTTAATAAAACAATTTTCGGTTTATTCGCAATCATATGCTCATGTATGCGAAACTGGTATTGCTTTTACATCGCAAATCTAAAAAGGGATTCTAATATCGAGAAAGTGTGCCAGGATCTCAAGGGAGCTCTATGCGTTGTTCTGAACGATTAGTAAATGTCGAGAAAGTATGTCAGGATCTCAAGGGAGCTCTACGCGTTGTTTTGTTGTGAATATGTTATCATTGCGAAATTAGCAATTATTTCGTGTTGTTGATGAAAATATTCAGCTTACGTTGTTATAAGCACCAAAACATGATTTAAATATGTTTAAAATATTCCATTTTTTAAATAATATTACTTTGGTTCTAACTTTGGAATAATAATAATTATTATTAATAATATTTTTTCATTATTCATTGAAGTCATTGTAGCTTATAACGGTGAACATCTTTTGTACAGCAAGCTCCAAGTTTAATTAGAATTAGAGCAACACAAAATTCCAACACCTCGCAACTCTCATGAAAGTGCATCGTATCATTACACAATATTAAACTTCATTCAATAATCAACATTTCATTGTGACGTCATAAATTCGTATTTTGAATTTTTTGTGATGAGATGAGATTGTTTGATATGCAAGTCGCGCATGAAGCAGATCTGTCCACCCTGTACTATAGTAATGTGTTAAATGTGTACTCAAATGTATATTGTGAATAAGACCAGTTACGATCCAGCTACCGTGTTTGTTAACCCATTGTGAAATGTCTGACGCCATATCTTCACCGTCACACTTATACTCAACGCGAACGCTATATTGTAGCTTAATTTCTTTATGTAGTACGTGCAAACATATGATGTGTCTCTCTCAATTTACTTTCAAAATTCATATGATACAACAGCATGGACTCTGAATACCACTTGCAACATATGTATATGTATTTGTATGATAATATTAGAAACAGCTGGCCTCTATAGGGAATTAACTGAATACATTCTTTGTCGATGGATAGTGTCGCAGTACCTTACCGTATGCACTACAAAACGCTATCATTTTACAGTATTAATGAGACACAAACCAAAATAAAATTAACAAAAAATTGACTAATATTATGAATATCTTATGATTTTGAGTTAAATTAGCCATTTTCTTGTGTTGTTATTGTTTCACTATCACTGATTATTCTAATAATATTGTTGCTTTGTGAATATCGTATCAATTTTTTGTTAAATTATCAATTATCTTGTGTTGTTGATGAAAATAATTCGCTTGTATAAAATACGTTCACTAATATAATCTACAGGATTTCAATGATTATTAAAAAATAAGCTAATGCAAGTTTCCAGAATGCTGATGCTGGCTATGCTATTGGAGCCTTTTCAAATAGAATACGCAGTACGATTATCGATGGTGGATGCAAAACAATCCTAATTCTCAACAAATTTTAATTGTCTCGGAATCATACCTATTGCGATATCAACTCTCCGCATTTTGTTGTATTTAGGGCTATTGCACAAGCTATCTCTAATATGCTGCAATATAGACAGGTTCAAACTTGTCTAGGGTATTCACTTCCCGTCAACTAGCTTTTCAAGACGCATTAATAAGCGCGCGTATTTAATTACCTAATCGTTGGATGAATATTCCTGGCAGGCATAGATGTCCCCAGGGAACCGAGCTAACTTCGCTTCTATTCTTTTTACATTGTTTGCAAAGCACGGGTATTTTGTGATTCCATTAGACTTCAATGGTTCTAGAATACTAAATTAATGAGAGTTGAATAAACCGTCAATTAATTTAGCATAAAGCATATGATATTCATATTACTTAGAGCTTACGTCGTTGAACAACCCTGATATGATCATACAGCGAAAGTATAGCCCTAAATAGCGGTAATATCTCCCAAGCATAAAAATAACGTGGTCGGAATGTACGTTTATTGCAAATTCATCTCTAAACAGAATGATCTGTAGCTTGTCGCATTCGAATTACTGAGCAGAATTGACATAGAACTATTAAGCAAAGCTGAAACATCTTCACTTCAGTTATCATTCCCTTGAGACTACTAGTTATAGCAGAGGCAGACAAACTGTGATTTGCGGTTGTAGCACTTCAATGATTTCATGTGCGTTTCGCCATTTTGTTAAAGAAGTTTAACCTGATTATATATTAATGCATTTATAGCGTATTAGCAATATGCGAATGGTGGCTGTGGCGCTACAGGGTTCAAAATTAGCAATTGAACTCTCGAATTGAACCTGATCATCAATCAATGACATATCATTGTGCTCAACGCTATTTTTATGTGGTTCACTGATTCACAACTTTTACTGATCCACAAAGCACTTACGTTAGTCTTAAAACCTTCGCTGAACCACAAATTTTCGCTGAGTCATAAAACAAAAAATCTGGCAAAATATACATTCAACTACACATCTAATACTTTACTATAGTACAGGGGTGGGCAGAGCTGCTTCATGCGCGAGTCGCATATCAAAAATCTTATCTTTAAAAGAACCACAACACAAAAATCCAACATATGGATTTATGACGTCACAAGGAAATGTAGGCTATCGAATGAAATTTATTATTGTGTGATGATAGGATGTGCAATTGTGCATACACGAGGGTTCTAATTCCAATCTAATTTGGAAAAACTATGTAGCTCTAAGTCAAATTCTAATCTAGTTCTATTCAACCTGTTTCAGTTACACACGCTTTTCAGAGACACTGCGAGCTTCACGGATTTTTAAATTTTCAAAATTATGATTGATCGATAAATATGATACTATTTATCACTTGTATAAATATCACTGTGATATCAATCCAAGCTTATGCGGCTTAGTAATAATTGGTTGTTTAGCAAAATCAATATTATGCTCAAATTATATCAGATATCGCATTGAATATAGCTAATCAAATTTTTATTACATATTAGTAGCTGCAGTCGGATTTCAACATAACGACCAATTCCGATGCACATGCTACGTTTTCGAAACGACTACATTACTATTCGATAGCTGGACATATCAGTATTGTCTTCTAATGACTCGAGTCATTACAATCCTGCTAATGGATTTCTAATTTAAACTTTGACTTGGACTTATCGATCAAGTAGGTAGTGGGGGTACCTGGTTTTGTTACCAGCCTCGAGGCTATATTCTTTGGCAGCGATGAGGCTATTTATGTTCATCGCTCAGCACTTGACTATGGCGATGTGTATTTAGCACTATGTATTGATAATTACTTGCTTCCGAGAAATAAATAACAATAATTATTCGTTAGATGATACTTTCCACAGATATTCTATTATGTGTTTTGAGACTACAGCGAGTCGATAATATTAATGCGTACACTTTCAAGAAATAAGGACGTTGCTAACATTCAGATTTTGCGTAAATTTCGCGTGATCAACTATGTACGATTTTTGTGTATTTCAGACTATGTATGTTCATGTTCACGAAGACTGCGGTATCGCATGGATAAATGCATCATCGCTAATAAATTACTTGAATGCGACTCGATAACATTTATCCCTTGTAACGTACTCAAACATGATTTTAGGTGTATTGAAGACTATTTATGTTCCTGAGATCTTTGATAGCGCAATGATTCGGTATGATTTCTATATTATTCCACTCTCGTTATTGGACTGCGGTGTGACGCTGAACCTATCTCGATGCCCGGGCTTCCGCATTAACTTTTTTCGATTTCTTCTGCCTTATGTAGATTTAACATAAGGAAAGTTATTTCACTCATAAAATTTGAAATACGTATTTGCTCAAGTTAAAGCCATAACGCTTGGAGTGAAATTTTACGAGGTTTTCGTTAATATTCAACTGGGCTAATTTCGAAATGTAAATTGAAAAACTCAAATATCGCATAGTAGGACTTCGCAAATTTTCGATATATTTTTGCCATTTTTTCATGGTGACAAGCCATTCGGAACGGTGAAATGCATTATAGGAAATAGATGAAACTGGTTCAATTCATCAAGACCCCTGAAAAAAGTACATTGGATTTCAACATTTTATTAGCAGGTAATCGAAATACCACAAACTGGGCTAACCTTCGGAGTTGTTAAGTAAAGAAGTACTCGTACTTCTTCGGAGTACCCAATACTCTCAAGTCCTTATTATATTGGAGTGCTTCAACTTCATGATAGTTATAGTATTAAGCAGAAATATACCTGGAGTACTAATGTTTTACTTACTAGGAAATGACTACTTCTGTCTTATTTTAAAGGATTCCTCGCTCGACGCGAAATTTTATTAGGTTTTGAATAATATCCAACATGTAGGTTCGCTTTGAAGGGTACTTCGTAAAACTCAAATATTGTACAGTGAGAGTTCGCAAATTCTCGATGTATTTTTTGGTATTTTTATTGCGGTAAGTCATTCTGCAGCGCGAAAATGCATCGTAGGATATAGATGAAACTGACACCGCTCACCAAGACCACTGGACCAATGAAAAAAGTACATTTCAACATTTTAGTAGCAGTAAATTCCTAGTAAAGTATAAGAAGTGATGATTTCCGAGTGAGTTAAAAAGTAAGTATTGAAGGTATAGTTTGGTCGAAAACCGAAAACTCTGAAATAGAAGTAGATGCAGTGTAAAAAGTTAATCACTTGATTAAGTATAGCGCAAGCGAACCAAACCTATACTTGAGTACTCCAAAATGTACAAGTACTTCGCTATGGACTCCCTCCACGTAAAAAGTGACTAGGTTTTAGACTACTTTATCGGTACTTGACAGTTTCAGTTTTAGATAAAATTTGGAATAAAAAACTAGCTCATTCACTCACTTGGAAATCTCTTCTGTAACCTGTACTTGAGCGTAGCAAGTAAATCTCATTTATTATTAATTCTACACGTACACTTGACCATATTTTATGACTTACATAATTACTTTTCACTATATTTGAAGTCAAGTCTGTCAAATAGCAGTATATGTTACGATGATCTTATATTCGTTCTGTTTGATCATCTTGGCTAACGATATTCACGCGGCGAGCTCTCCAGTGATAGCCTTGGGACTTGGAACAGTGTTATATGACATCATAGCGACACGAGGTTACGACAGTTTAGAATTAGCTACCTTACGACACCAAATTTCGTTAGTTCATCTCCACCTTCAAATATTGTGTTATACAAATATTGTGTATACGCAACAAATACATATATGGCTTTGTTGTTGCAATCTTCAAAAAAAAAAGTACTTCCCTCAGTAAGCAATTTCTCGTAGGCTATGCATATGCATACAAACGAGGACAGTTACATCAATGAGTGGTACCTTGTTGTATTAAGTAGCTAGTAATTAGTGCATGTAAGTCCGCAGCTACTGTTCAAGACCTTTCCGCGTTTTTGCCAAGCATCCTCGTAGGGACAGACAGTCCCAATCAGCTAATGTAAGTGTGTGTGTGTGTAGGCCTATGTATGTATGAGGGGTCTTATGCCGGTTGACGAATGAAGTTGGCCGTCTATTCTATTCCGAAATAATCAAGTTAGTGGTTTTTAACAGGACCTGACCTCATAGAAACTTCAGTAGAATAACTTATAACTCCTCATGTTTACTCAAGTAAATCTAATTTGATAATCATGTACTGAATCTTAATTTTCAAACGAGTTCAAATTTAACTCTAACTTATGAGATTAAATATAATAACTTTTCACGTTGCAGCGTATTTTACAGCATGAGCCAAGTGATTTCACAATTAACACAAGATAATTAAATGAATTTTTAGAGGATTATAAGATATTCGTGTCATCCTCCTTCGTATATCATAAAAGAATACCTACTGCAGTCGATTTGTAATTATTTGCGCTGTGTTTGATCAACTCAATCATGTTGCAGTGTTTTAATAACGAAACTCTTTTACAGCATAAGCCAAATAATTTCATAATAAACCAAGCTAATTGAATGAATTTACTCAAATGTAGTATGCCGCGCTGATAAGATTAATTATAATATACTTATCGTGCTACAGTGATTTTTCAATAACGAAACTCTTTTACAGCTCAAGCTAAGTAATTTCATAATAAGCATAAAATACCCGGTGTCGTTCATTTGTACTTATTTGCAGTCGATATTGTTTATATCTAATTCAGTCTTAGTTTGGTTATTGAGCCCATAAGGAATTTTCACTTCATTATGATCCGTAAGTACTAATTGATGATACATCCTCTTTTCAGCTTGAAGATGTGAACTATAAAATGTTGTATACCGCGCTGATGAGATTAATTATAACATACTTATCATGTTACAGTGGTTTTTCAATAACTAAACTCATTTACAGCATAAGCAGAGTAATTTCATAATAAACATAAAATAACTGCTGTCGATGATTTGTACTAATTTGTGGCGTGTACAATTAACTCAAGCAGCTCTAAAACATAGGAAGCAGGGCGATGGGTATTCGTTGAGTTGAATAAACATAAAAAATATTTCCGCGCCCTTCTTGGTTGTAGGGTTAGGAATAATTAGGTTTAGTAGGGCGCGGAAATATTTTTTATGTTTATTCAACTCAACGAATACCCATCGCCCTGCTTCCTATGTTTTAGAGCTGCTTGAGTTAATTGTACACGCCACAAATTAGTACAAATCATCGACAGCAGTTATTTTATGTTTATTATGAAATTACTCTGCTTATGCTGTAAATGAGTTTAGTTATTGAAAAACCACTGTAACATGATAAGTATGTTATAATTAATCTCATCAGCGCGGTATACAACATTTTATAGTTCACATCTTCAAGCTGAAAAGAGGATGTATCATCAATTAGTACTTACGGATCATAATGAAGTGAAAATTCCTTATGGGCTCAATAACCAAACTAAGACTGAATTAGATATAAACAATATCGACTGCAAATAAGTACAAATGAACGACACCGGGTATTTTATGCTTATTATGAAATTACTTAGCTTGAGCTGTAAAAGAGTTTCGTTATTGAAAAATCACTGTAGCACGATAAGTATATTATAATTAATCTTATCAGCGCGGCATACTACATTTGAGTAAATTCATTCAATTAGCTTGGTTTATTATGAAATTATTTGGCTTATGCTGTAAAAGAGTTTCGTTATTAAAACACTGCAACATGATTGAGTTGATCAAACACAGCGCAAATAATTACAAATCGACTGCAGTAGGTATTCTTTTATGATATACGAAGGAGGATGACACGAATATCTTATAATCCTCTAAAAATTCATTTAATTATCTTGTGTTAATTGTGAAATCACTTGGCTCATGCTGTAAAATACGCTGCAACGTGAAAAGTTATTATATTTAATCTCATAAGTTAGAGTTAAATTTGAACTCGTTTGAAAATTAAGATTCAGTACATGATTATCAAATTAGATTTACTTGAGTAAACATGAGGAGTTATAAGTTATTCTACTGAAGTTTCTATGAGGTCAGGTCCTGTTAAAAACCACTAACTTGATTATTTCGGAATAGAATAGACGGCCAACTTCATTCGTCAACCGGCATAAGACCCCTCATACATACATAGGCCTACACACACACACACTTACATTAGCTGATTGGGACTGTCTGTCCTTACGAGGATGCTTGGCAAAAACGCGGAAAGGTCTTGAACAGTAGCTGCGGACTTACATGCACTAATTACTAGCTACTTAATACAACAAGGTACCACTCATTGATGTAACTGTCCTCGTTTGTATGCATATGCATAGCCTACGAGAAATTGCTTACTGAGGGAAGTACTTTTTTTTTTTGAAGATTGCAACAACAAAGCCATATATGTATTTGTTGCGTATACACAATATTTGTATAACACAATATTTGAAGGTGGAGATGAACTAACGAAATTTGGTGTCGTAAGGTAGCTAATTCTAAACTGTCGTAACCTCGTGTCGCTATGATGTCATATAACACTGTTCCAAGTCCCAAGGCTATCACTGGAGAGCTCGCCGCGTGAATATCGTTAGCCAAGATGATCAAACAGAACGAATATAAGATCATCGTAACATATACTGCTATTTGACAGACTTGACTTCAAATATAGTGAAAAGTAATTATGTAAGTCATAAAATATGGTCAAGTGTACGTGTAGAATTAATAATAAATGAGATTTACTTGCTACGCTCAAGTACAGGTTAAAGAAGAGATTTCCAAGTGAGTGAATGAGCTAGTTTTTTATTCCAAATTTTATCTAAAACTGAAACTGTCAAGTACCGATAAAGTAGTCTAAAACCTAGTCACTTTTTACGTGGAGGGAGTCCATAGCGAAGTACTTGTACATTTTGGAGTACTCAAGTATAGGTTTGGTTCGCTTGCGCTATACTTAATCAAGTGATTAACTTTTTACACTGCATCTACTTCTATTTCAGAGTTTTCGGTTTTCGACCAAACTATACCTTCAATACTTACTTTTTAACTCACTCGGAAATCATCACTTCTTATACTTTACTAGGAATTTACTGCTACTAAAATGTTGAAATGTACTTTTTTCATTGGTCCAGTGGTCTTGGTGAGCGGTGTCAGTTTCATCTATATCCTACGATGCATTTTCGCGCTGCAGAATGACTTACCGCAATAAAAATACCAAAAAATACATCGAGAATTTGCGAACTCTCACTGTACAATATTTGAGTTTTACGAAGTACCCTTCAAAGCGAACCTACATGTTGGATATTATTCAAAACCTAATAAAATTTCGCGTCGAGCGAGGAATCCTTTAAAATAAGACAGAAGTAGTCATTTCCTAGTAAGTAAAACATTAGTACTCCAGGTATATTTCTGCTTAATACTATAACTATCATGAAGTTGAAGCACTCCAATATAATAAGGACTTGAGAGTATTGGGTACTCCGAAGAAGTACGAGTACTTCTTTACTTAACAACTCCGAAGGTTAGCCCAGTTTGTGGTATTTCGATTACCTGCTAATAAAATGTTGAAATCCAATGTACTTTTTTCAGGGGTCTTGATGAATTGAACCAGTTTCATCTATTTCCTATAATGCATTTCACCGTTCCGAATGGCTTGTCACCATGAAAAAATGGCAAAAATATATCGAAAATTTGCGAAGTCCTACTATGCGATATTTGAGTTTTTCAATTTACATTTCGAAATTAGCCCAGTTGAATATTAACGAAAACCTCGTAAAATTTCACTCCAAGCGTTATGGCTTTAACTTGAGCAAATACGTATTTCAAATTTTATGAGTGAAATAACTTTCCTTATGTTAAATCTACATAAGGCAGAAGAAATCGAAAAAAGTTAATGCGGAAGCCCGGGCATCGAGATAGGTTCAGCGTCACACCGCAGTCCAATAACGAGAGTGGAATAATATAGAAATCATACCGAATCATTGCGCTATCAAAGATCTCAGGAACATAAATAGTCTTCAATACACCTAAAATCATGTTTGAGTACGTTACAAGGGATAAATGTTATCGAGTCGCATTCAAGTAATTTATTAGCGATGATGCATTTATCCATGCGATACCGCAGTCTTCGTGAACATGAACATACATAGTCTGAAATACACAAAAATCGTACATAGTTGATCACGCGAAATTTACGCAAAATCTGAATGTTAGCAACGTCCTTATTTCTTGAAAGTGTACGCATTAATATTATCGACTCGCTGTAGTCTCAAAACACATAATAGAATATCTGTGGAAAGTATCATCTAACGAATAATTATTGTTATTTATTTCTCGGAAGCAAGTAATTATCAATACATAGTGCTAAATACACATCGCCATAGTCAAGTGCTGAGCGATGAACATAAATAGCCTCATCGCTGCCAAAGAATATAGCCTCGAGGCTGGTAACAAAACCAGGTACCCCCACTACCTACTTGATCGATAAGTCCAAGTCAAAGTTTAAATTAGAAATCCATTAGCAGGATTGTAATGACTCGAGTCATTAGAAGACAATACTGATATGTCCAGCTATCGAATAGTAATGTAGTCGTTTCGAAAACGTAGCATGTGCATCGGAATTGGTCGTTATGTTGAAATCCGACTGCAGCTACTAATATGTAATAAAAATTTGATTAGCTATATTCAATGCGATATCTGATATAATTTGAGCATAATATTGATTTTGCTAAACAACCAATTATTACTAAGCCGCATAAGCTTGGATTGATATCACAGTGATATTTATACAAGTGATAAATAGTATCATATTTATCGATCAATCATAATTTTGAAAATTTAAAAATCCGTGAAGCTCGCAGTGTCTCTGAAAAGCGTGTGTAACTGAAACAGGTTGAATAGAACTAGATTAGAATTTGACTTAGAGCTACATAGTTTTTCCAAATTAGATTGGAATTAGAACCCTCGTGTATGCACAATTGCACATCCTATCATCACACAATAATAAATTTCATTCGATAGCCTACATTTCCTTGTGACGTCATAAATCCATATGTTGGATTTTTGTGTTGTGGTTCTTTTAAAGATAAGATTTTTGATATGCGACTCGCGCATGAAGCAGCTCTGCCCACCCCTGTACTATAGTAAAGTATTAGATGTGTAGTTGAATGTATATTTTGCCAGATTTTTTGTTTTATGACTCAGCGAAAATTTGTGGTTCAGCGAAGGTTTTAAGACTAACGTAAGTGCTTTGTGGATCAGTAAAAGTTGTGAATCAGTGAACCACATAAAAATAGCGTTGAGCACAATGATATGTCATTGATTGATGATCAGGTTCAATTCGAGAGTTCAATTGCTAATTTTGAACCCTGTAGCGCCACAGCCACCATTCGCATATTGCTAATACGCTATAAATGCATTAATATATAATCAGGTTAAACTTCTTTAACAAAATGGCGAAACGCACATGAAATCATTGAAGTGCTACAACCGCAAATCACAGTTTGTCTGCCTCTGCTATAACTAGTAGTCTCAAGGGAATGATAACTGAAGTGAAGATGTTTCAGCTTTGCTTAATAGTTCTATGTCAATTCTGCTCAGTAATTCGAATGCGACAAGCTACAGATCATTCTGTTTAGAGATGAATTTGCAATAAACGTACATTCCGACCACGTTATTTTTATGCTTGGGAGATATTACCGCTATTTAGGGCTATACTTTCGCTGTATGATCATATCAGGGTTGTTCAACGACGTAAGCTCTAAGTAATATGAATATCATATGCTTTATGCTAAATTAATTGACGGTTTATTCAACTCTCATTAATTTAGTATTCTAGAACCATTGAAGTCTAATGGAATCACAAAATACCCGTGCTTTGCAAACAATGTAAAAAGAATAGAAGCGAAGTTAGCTCGGTTCCCTGGGGACATCTATGCCTGCCAGGAATATTCATCCAACGATTAGGTAATTAAATACGCGCGCTTATTAATGCGTCTTGAAAAGCTAGTTGACGGGAAGTGAATACCCTAGACAAGTTTGAACCTGTCTATATTGCAGCATATTAGAGATAGCTTGTGCAATAGCCCTAAATACAACAAAATGCGGAGAGTTGATATCGCAATAGGTATGATTCCGAGACAATTAAAATTTGTTGAGAATTAGGATTGTTTTGCATCCACCATCGATAATCGTACTGCGTATTCTATTTGAAAAGGCTCCAATAGCATAGCCAGCATCAGCATTCTGGAAACTTGCATTAGCTTATTTTTTAATAATCATTGAAATCCTGTAGATTATATTAGTGAACGTATTTTATACAAGCGAATTATTGTCATCAACAACACAAGATAATTGATAATTTAACAAAAAATTGATACGATATTCACAAAGCAACAATATTATTAGAATAATCAGTGATAGTGAAACAATAACAACACAAGAAAATGGCTAATTTAACTCAAAATCATAAGATATTCATAATATTAGTCAATTTTTTGTTAATTTTATTTTGGTTTGTGTCTCATTAATACTGTAAAATGATAGCGTTTTGTAGTGCATACGGTAAGGTACTGCGACACTATCCATCGGCAAAGAATGTATTCAGTTAATTCCCTATAGAGGCCAGCTGTTTCTAATATTATCATACAAATACATATACATATGTTGCAAGTGGTATTCAGAGTCCATGCTGTTGTATCATATGAATTTTGAAAGTAAATTGAGAGAGACACATCATATGTTTGCACGTACTACATAAAGAAATTAAGCTACAATATAGCGTTCGCGTTGAGTATAAGTGTGACGGTGAAGATATGGCGTCAGACATTTCACAATGGGTTAACAAACACGGTAGCTGGATCGTAACTGGTCTTATTCACAATATACATTTGAGTACACATTTAACACATTACTATAGTACAGGGTGGACAGATCTGCTTCATGCGCGACTTGCATATCAAACAATCTCATCTCATCACAAAAAATTCAAAATACGAATTTATGACGTCACAATGAAATGTTGATTATTGAATGAAGTTTAATATTGTGTAATGATACGATGCACTTTCATGAGAGTTGCGAGGTGTTGGAATTTTGTGTTGCTCTAATTCTAATTAAACTTGGAGCTTGCTGTACAAAAGATGTTCACCGTTATAAGCTACAATGACTTCAATGAATAATGAAAAAATATTATTAATAATAATTATTATTATTCCAAAGTTAGAACCAAAGTAATATTATTTAAAAAATGGAATATTTTAAACATATTTAAATCATGTTTTGGTGCTTATAACAACGTAAGCTGAATATTTTCATCAACAACACGAAATAATTGCTAATTTCGCAATGATAACATATTCACAACAAAACAACGCGTAGAGCTCCCTTGAGATCCTGACATACTTTCTCGACATTTACTAATCGTTCAGAACAACGCATAGAGCTCCCTTGAGATCCTGGCACACTTTCTCGATATTAGAATCCCTTTTTAGATTTGCGATGTAAAAGCAATACCAGTTTCGCATACATGAGCATATGATTGCGAATAAACCGAAAATTGTTTTATTAAAATTCAAATCATGTAGATTATAACAGTGAACGTCTTTTGTACAAACTAATTCATCAACAACACAAGATAATCGATAATTTAACTAAAATCAATAAGATATTTACAAAGCAACAATATTATTAAAAAGATGTTCACCGTTATAAGCGACAATGATTTCAATGAATAATGAAAACAATATAATAATTATTATTCCAAAGTTAGAACCAATGTAATAATATTTTTAAAAAATGGAATATTTAAAACATATTAAAATCATGTTTTGGTTCTCTAACAACGTGGGCTGATTTTTTTCATCAACATGAGATACTTGCTATTTTCACGATTATTAGATATTCACAATATTAGCCAAATTTTATATTATTACTTTGTGAGATTTATTTCAATTATTTTTAATAATCATTGAAATCATATAGATTATAACAGTGAACGTATTCAAACGAATTCATAAACAATATTATTAAAATTATTTTTAATAATCATTGAAATCATGTACCAGTTCATCGGGTCAATACGATCTATTATGACGTATATATCATTAGCAGTAATCTTTGACATATTCAATCTACAGCGTACAGCGAATAATCATGTAATAAATATTACACGTTATATATTGCCTTGCACTTGCTTCAACTGCAATAACAAAGGCAATCAACGCAATATTGACGTAATCATATCTCAGCGTTACTAAAGTAATCAACTAGGCATATGATGTAATCATTACTGAACATGCTTCAACTGCAATACGCAATCATAATGACGTAAATATTTCTCAGTGTTATTGGACTGGAACTAGACGCAATCATGACGTAATCATATCTCAGCATTACTGGAACTAAACAATCACGCTCTCGAAATAACTAAAGTAATCAACTCCGCATATGACATAATCAATACTGTACATGCTTTAACTGCAATACGCAATCATATTGAAGGTAATCAACCTACGTAATAATGACGTAATAATATCTCAGCGTTACTGGACTGGGACTATGCCATCTCTCACACAACCAATACCTCTCTCGTATTGGAACCACGCATATGACGTAATCATGAACATGAACAACTACACAATCATAATGACGTAAATATTTCTCAGTGTTATTGGACTGGAACTAGACGCAATCATGACGTAATCATACCTCAGCATTACTGGAACTAAGCAAAGACGCTCTCGAAATAACTTAATTAATCAACTACGCATATGACGTAATCATGAACATGCTGCAATACGCAATCATATTGAAGGTAATCAACTTACGCAAGCATGACGTAATAAATATCTCAGCGTTACTGGACTGGAACTATGCCATCTCTCGCACAACCCAAACCTCTCTCGTATTGGAACCACGCCCACTTCGTTCTGCATTCTAATTGGCTAACAGATGTCACGTGATCAAATACTCGATGACTATTGGTGCGCGTCTCGTTGACCTGTATACTACTACTATCTAGGAATCAGTCGCTTGGTAATTAGTTTACCACGGAGCCGGCGTAGACGGCGATTCGAATAGCAACAATAGCCGCGTTCACAAACTAACACTTCAAAAAGGTGTGAAATATTGGTAAAATCCCGCGATCGCTCACAAGATAATACCTAAGACATAACCATCGCTCGCGACTCGCTGTTACATACATGCCGATCGTTGACAATGTAATATTTTGGTAATTAGTTTACCACAGAACCCGCGTAGACGGCGATACCAACAATAGCCGCGTTCACAAACTAACACTTCAAAAAGGTGCGAAATAGGTTGCAAATCCCACGATCACTCACGAGATAACACCTAAGACATAGCCAGCCCTCACCAACTTGTTGTTACATACATTCCAATCGCCACAATGTAATATTTTGATAATCGGTATGTCACAGGAACCGGATTTAACTGGTAAAATTTAATAAGTAACGGATAACAGAGCCGTCACAGACGATGATTCGAATACCGACAAATTCTCACTTATTTCTGATCCCACCCTAATCCTTTGCGAAGTTGACGCTTATTCGAAAAGGTGTGAAATAATTGTAAAACCCTACGTCGCTGACGGGATAATGCATCAGACATAGCGATCTAGTTATAGCATGGGTCGGAATCTATTCGCGGGATGTACTAGGTAAATTGAGATAATCCAAAACCGAATATTTTGACTTTGGCGTAGTGTGAATTGAAATAGGATTGACAAACATGGCTATCAACTTTCCCACAGTCCCATATTGATATTATACGCACATTGATTCGAAAGAAGTAATGGAACATTGCAACTCTATTCGCGATCCGACTTTTCGTTTGTCAAAGCGACATTTTTAACATCTTACCATACTCAAAAGAATTATTTACAACATTAACGAGTGTTCAAAATCTAGTTTTCACTTACTTGATTATATCACTGCAACTCACAAATTTGAATTAATTCATTCTGGTTGTATTCATATGATCGGTCTTTTTTATTCAATTGTAAAGGTCGTTACTATTCTGAAGACAAAGTAAGCTATTTACTAATCGACACATAAATGACTTGACATAAACATATTATATTTTGAGTATACGAGATTTGAATGTCTGAACAATAACTGAGAAATAATTTATCACAATAAAATACGTATATTACAGCGTAAAAGATGTTTGAATGTCAGCAACTCTGTACGGTCATAGTTACTACCACTAATTTACCCGACCAACTCGTCATGATCATTCCTGAAATCAACACAAATATGACCACTGACTTGAGTTAACCACAAAACAGCATCAAGTTTTAAATCCACTTGTAGCTTACGGATTATTTGAATGCTGGTTATGTTTTGTTGTAATTGAGTTCACGGAAATAGTATTACGTCTCGACATCTGACCATCTTACCATATTCAAAGAATCAACCACGAAAACATTGTCAAGTAAATCCGTTAACCGACCAACTCAACAGTATCAATATGAAAAACAGCCAAACATACACGAATCCATACAAGCACTAAAACCTAAAATCCATAACAAGCCTGGTTGTATTCATATCCCTACATGTCTTTTTTATTCAACTTGAAAAGTCGTTACTATTCTGTAAGACAAAGAAATTACTATGCGGTATATTTTGTAAGATAAAAGTAATTACTTCTCGGTGCCCGCGACTTGAGATTAACATAATATGTTTGAGTATGCGAGATTTGAAAGTCTGCCCAACATGTTGAGAATTCATTTCTTACAATCGAACGCAGGTGTTATATTGAAAATTATCATGATGTAAACATAAGGATTGACACATTGATTTGACATATGTAATAGTTGATCATGACTTGACTATTAAATTATTTGCGTTAATTAGACCCGGCGTTGTGGTAAAGATTATTGTGACAGCAACAAACTTTTCAGTACCATTGTTATTAACATATTGAGTTGTAAACTATGTGTGTCCAAAATGTTCTCGATTGGAAAATTATTCAGCCTTGGTACAAACCACGCAGAGTATTGTGGATATCAGGAAATATTTTACAAATGTCTGCATTAAACAAGACTAAAGATGAAACAACAATTTCCTTTGTTGAACAATAACCGGGGCAATACTTTATTGTCGGTGAGAATTGAAACACTTTCACGCATTACCTGGTGTCAAGATATCACACTAGGTGAATTGACATACCACCATTTGATTAATGCTTAATCCGTTCGCATCATTTCACACTCACTTTGATCATTACAAAAGTAAATTGGAATATGTTTGCTAGGCACCACCTATTCAACTATACTTGAGTAATACAGAAACCTCTCAGCATTAATAAAATCGAAATGTGCGCTACACTGAAATCTACAAAAATGTGTTTGTATTGCTGTTCGTAGTAGCGATATCGATTTGAACCTCCATCATCTAACCAAACTACTGAGAGTCGTTGTCAATTTACATGACGTTCACTGATTACATACTAGAACTATTTGTGCAGCGCACACGATCAGAGAAATTGGACATTTTTCCATTGTCATTCGTCAAAGTAAATGTCGTCACAATAATCAGTCACTAAAAGACCATATACTTGTATGTGATTGAATCGCCGACAATTAACTCGGTAAATCAACCCCCTGAGAAATTTCACTCAGTCATTGGATAGGAAACAGCGTCGCTTAATCGGTGTGAGTCGTTTTTTCTAAATACTAATCATATCTGTCCAGCCAAGAACAATTTTCACTCACTTGGGTAACGAAACCAGTGTCCAATATCAATACAAGATATTTTCGTCACACAAAAATAATCAACTTCACTCGATATTCCCGTACTACGAAACTGTACAAAGGTTACATGCTTTTGTATGACATGGAATCAATACCGATCGAAGTAACCGTATTGGAGATAACTTTTAAACAAACACACTCTACGTGGTTAACATTCTCGTCGATTCTATTGTGATTAATGTATACTTCATGTGATCTGGATTCATTTCGATATGGCTAAACATTCAACCTCGACGGATACGAATTGTCACACACTCAAGTAATATCATACCAAATAGTTATTTACAAGACACAGAAATTTGTTTTGGTCGTTTCGACTTTATTACTGGAGATACTCATCACTTCGCTTAATACAATCTAGATTTAAACTCCATCGAACCTTTGGTGTCTATCGTTTTGCTGGATACGAATTATGTTAGTCTAAGAGTACACAATTTTCACTATCTTGGGTTATGAACTCAGTGTGTTAGCGATCATTCAATATTTTGTAGTATCAACTAGCTACTTCGTAGGATACGAATGATCATCCTCACAACTCTTACAAAAGTACGAAGGATATTTACATCACACAAAGTAATCGACTTTACTCGATATCCTCACACTACGAAACTGAATGGTTATGGTTTGACTCTACAAACTGTTCTGATGTCACAAGAACTTTTTCATACGAATGGTTACGTATCTAAATATTCAAATAATCCAACACACGACTATAGCACTTACAGAAATATCATAGTTCTTGTAACAAAGTTGTATAAGTATAATGTTTATCGTAAGTCCTACATAGATATGATATCCGTCCGAGTTTGACTTTTAGAAAACATTATACCGACATCGCGACATCTTTCAAAATTAAAACCACGGTGACTGCTTCAGAGACCTACCAATGAAATTGCAGTATTACAGTTACTTCCACAAAAGAGTATGTATTCGACTTACTTACCACAAATCTAACGCACAAAACAATTTACTTTACTAACGAGAAGCACCGAGCCTCACATCAAAACAACTAGAAAGTGGAACTATATTAAAAAACGTCGCTAACCTTTGTGCACCAGCTGTAAATCACACAAGCAACATGTTTCAAGATTCTGGTTATTGAAAAACGTTAAAGTGTTTCTCCTGCACCAAGTCGTTATGTTGACGAAAGCGTATATTGTAATGTCATGATCGATTTGCATTCGTTGGTCACAAACTGTCACTACTCCAAAAAATTATTTTTCACTCAAACACAAAAGCATACTTGTCGCCAATCGTTTTCATCAAGCACGAGTTCAAGAAACCTGCTACGACGTGAATTGTTATTTTGATGTTGTGTAAATAGGTAATAATTTATTTTAGTAACACTACATCAACATCATCGAGTTGTGCGAATAGATTTACATGTGGTTTTAATCGAAGTACACAGCACGGTCTAATGTAGATTCATCTCTATTGTACAGCAACTCGGTAATCGAAATGCATTAACATTTAAACAACGATCTTGGTTCGTCACGCGAAAAATATCTTTACTGTCGCAACACTCTGATACTCTGCACAAGATGTAACGGGATACCGATGTCAAGCAACAACGTTTAACAACATCACTGACACTGAACATACGATACCTACCCAAGTAAAAATATCATTTTCACCAGGAGGTCAGTCGTTACTTGTGTACAATTACCATTTTCCCTTGGGAGTTTAGCGTTACCCGAGTAACAAAACCATTTTCACTTGGAAATATATGTTTTCCCTCAACAACAAACGTTTTTCACTTGGAAATATATTTTTTCCCTGGGTAACAAACCCCTTTTCACTTGGAAATATATTTTTGCCCTGGATAACAAACCTTTTTCACTTGGAAATATATTTTTTCTCTTGGTAACAAACCTTTTTCACTTGGAAATATATTTTTTCCCCGATCAACAAACCTTTTTCACTTGGAAATATATTTTTTCCCCGAGCAACAAACCATTTTCACTGAGCAACAAACCCTTTTCTCCCCAGGCAACAAACCCTTTTCGTTTGGAAAACTATCATTTACCTGAGTACCAATACCATTTTCGTTTTGAAAACTGACAACTACACCGGTCAATTTGATATTTTTTGTATATTGTTACAGTAGACAGCGACAAAATATACACCAACAACGACTCCGATACATTTGTGTAATCAAATATTCACTTGCTCTGATGCATCCCATCAAAATCATTGGTTACTCACATACAATAACAATGTGCTGTTGTACATCGACGTTTATGTTTTTGGAAAATTGGACAATAGGCTTCGATAGTTCTGTGATGTCCGGGTTCGTGCTTTAGATTTTCCAGAGTCAAAATGTCTGAATAAAACACCTCCTCGATGACGGTTGGTATGTGGATAACGGTGTTCGGAAAACGGTTGGATTTATGTCACCCATCGCGATAACAACTCCGGGTCGAGTTTTCCCCCGCGTGTTTACTATATTGTGTCTTTATTGGTCAATGTATGTCTCGACATTCAGTTTGAAATCGGAAATGATAAAGTATGTAACCGGATCCGGATATCAACTCTGAATCGATAAACCAATGAACAATATTCAAAGTAAACATGTTACACCCTGTGTTTCCACGGAAAAATACCATCCAGACATACGTCGCGCTTGTTTGCCCACATCAGTATACGCGTAAATGGAGGTGTGTGACATTGCATGCAATGTGTTGGTATACAAACATCGATCCACAGACATTATCATAGCCGGTAATTTTGATGTAGATCGAATGTCACTCGATAACAATACCAATAAGCCACATTGCAATGACTCTGAGTCAATCTGAAGCATGACATACAGACACACAAACATGGACCCGTAACATGGGTTATTCGCACGGCGGTGAAAGTGAACTGTACAGTACATACCAATATTGTGATCACAGTCAAATATGCAAACCGTGTACAATCATATAACCAGGTTTTTGTCGGATATGTACGAAACCGATAAATCGATACATTTCTGTTCCTTCGACATCAATAATACAATCGCCATTCAAATGCATCACTCGAATGTGAGGTTCGTCTGGTGTAAAATCCATATCAAATAACACCAAAGTGTGCCTTCCGTGTTTTATCATTTCCACCGACGCTTCTTGTCTGTGTCGTAACACTATGGTGCTGGGACTTGAAAAACGACAGATTGTGAAACGGATTGACATGACCAACAGAATCGACGTCAATAGCCTTGTGACGATGTCGTTTCAAAATGTTACCGATCTCTTGTGGTGATGACCGTTTCGAAATGTGGCTGGACGAATGGGACCCTCAAGATGGCGTGTTTTATGATTGTGTGTGAAATCACGAGGTAGTGTTCTATTTGTGGTGTACGATTGCAGTCTTCACAGAAACACACCTTATTGGATCACAGTATCAGTCCGAGATTTGCAGAATCACTGTTCACGATATTTATCTGGAGTCGTTATGTGGGAGTAGCGACATCCATGCATCGTGATTTAGTGAAAGACTGATCGCAATCATTTCGAGCACCCGTACTTCGATAGTTCACATTGGTCAAACGCTGCAGCAGAAAACTTCGGTCTCGACAACACGCTGGATATTGACCGATGTATCCAATTGATCTGGGTGGTCTGTCTGGAGATAGGGTCATGACTATCTTGTAATGTTACAACGCGATAAAACCATCGACTAAACCAGTGAACGGTTTCGAAATATCGATGTAATAGCGAACACTCAGAGTCATTGCAATGTGGCTTATTGGTATACCGTTGTTATCGAGTGACATTCGATCTACATCAAAATTACCGGCTATGATAATGTCTGTGGATCGATGTTTGTATACCAACACATTGCATGCAATGTCACACACCTCCATTTACGCGTATACTGATGTGGGCAAACAAGCGCGACGTATGTCTGGATGGTATTTTTTCGTGGAAACACAGGGTGTAACATGTTTACTTTGAATATTGTTCATCGGTTTATCGATTCAGAGTTGATATCCGGATCCGGTTACATACTTTATCAGGGTTTCCGATTGCAAACTGAATGTCGAGACATACATGACCAATAAAGACACAATATAGTAAACACGCGGGGGAAAACTCGACCCGGAGTTGTTATCGCGATGGGTCACATAAATCCAACCGTTTTCCGAACACCGTTATCCACATACCAACCATCGTCAAGGAGGTGTTTTATTCAGACATTTTGACTCTGGAAAATCCAAAGCACGAACCCGGACATCACAGAACTATCGAAGCCTATTGTCCAATTTTCCAAAACCATAAACGTCGATGTACAACAGCACATTGTTATTGTATGTGAGTAACCAATGATTTTGATGGGATGCATCAGAGCAAGTGAATATTTGATTACACAAATGTATCGGAGTCGTTGTTGGTGTATATTTTGTCGCTGTCTGCTGTAACAATATACAAAAAATATCAAATTGACCGGTGTAGTTGTCAGTTTTCAAAACGAGAATGGTATTGGTACTCAGGTAAATGATAGTTTTCCAAACGAAAAGGTTTTTTTGCCTGGGGAGAAAAGGGTTTGTTGCTCAGTGAAAATGGTTTGTTGCTCGGGGAAAAAATATATTTCCAAGTGAAAAAGGTTTGTTGATCGGGGAAAAAATATATTTCCAAGTGAAAAAGGTTTGTTACCAAGAGAAAAAATATATTTCCAAGTGAAAAAGGTTTGTTATCCAGGGCAAAAATATATTTCCAAGTGAAAGGGGGTTTGTTACCCAGGGAAAAAATATATTTCCAAGTGAAAAACGTTTGTTGTTGAGGGAAAACATATATTTCCAAGTGAAAATGGTTTTGTTACTCGGGTAACGCTAAACTCCCAAGGGAAAATGGTAATTGTACACAAGTAACGACTGACCTCCTGGTGAAAATGATATTTTTACTTGGGTAGGTATCGTATGTTCAGTGTCAGTGATGTTGTTAAACGTTGTTGCTTGACATCGGTATCCCGTTACATCTTGTGCAGAGTATCAGAGTGTTGCGACAGTAAAGATATTTTTCGCGTGACGAACCAAGATCGTTGTTTAAATGTTAATGCATTTCGATTACCGAGTTGCTGTACAATAGAGATGAATCTAAATTAGACCGTGCTGTGTACTTCGATTAAAACCACATGTAAATCTATTCGCACAACTCGATGATGTTGATGTAGTGTTACTAAAATAAATTATTACCTATTTACACAACATCAAAATAACAATTCACGTCGTAGCAGGTTTCTTGAACTCGTGCTTGATGAAAACGATTGGCGACAAGTATGCTTTTGTGTTTGAGTGAAAAATAATTTTTTGGAGTAGTGACAGTTTGTGACCAACGAATGCAAATCGATCATGATATTACAATATACGCTTTCGTCAACATAACGACTTGGTGCAGGAGAAACACTTTAACGTTTTTCAATAACCAGAATCTTGAAACATGTTGCTTGTGTGATTTACAGCTGGTGCACAAAGGTTAGCGACGTTTTTTAATATAGTTCCACTTTCTAGTTGTTTTGATGTGAGGCTCGGTGCTTCTCGTTAGTAAAGTAAATTGTTTTGTGCGTTAGATTTGTGGTAAGTAAGTCGAATACATACTCTTTTGTGGAAGTAACTGTAATACTGCAATTTCATTGGTAGGTCTCTGAAGCAGTCACCGTGGTTTTAATTTTGAAAGATGTCGCGATGTCGGTATAATGTTTTCTAAAAGTCAAACTCGGACGGATATCATATCTATGTAGGACTTACGATAAACATTATACTTATACAACTTTGTTACAAGAACTATGATATTTCTGTAAGTGCTATAGTCGTGTGTTGGATTATTTGAATATTTAGATACGTAACCATTCGTATGAAAAAGTTCTTGTGACATCAGAACAGTTTGTAGAGTCAAACCATAACCATTCAGTTTCGTAGTGTGAGGATATCGAGTAAAGTCGATTACTTTGTGTGATGTAAATATCCTTCGTACTTTTGTAAGAGTTGTGAGGATGATCATTCGTATCCTACGAAGTAGCTAGTTGATACTACAAAATATTGAATGATCGCTAACACACTGAGTTCATAACCCAAGATAGTGAAAATTGTGTACTCTTAGACTAACATAATTCGTATCCAGCAAAACGATAGACACCAAAGGTTCGATGGAGTTTAAATCTAGATTGTATTAAGCGAAGTGATGAGTATCTCCAGTAATAAAGTCGAAACGACCAAAACAAATTTCTGTGTCTTGTAAATAACTATTTGGTATGATATTACTTGAGTGTGTGACAATTCGTATCCGTCGAGGTTGAATGTTTAGCCATATCGAAATGAATCCAGATCACATGAAGTATACATTAATCACAATAGAATCGACGAGAATGTTAACCACGTAGAGCAGTGGTTCCCAAATGGTGGGGAATTCCCCACTGGTGGGGAATTCAATGGTTTCTGGTGGGGAATAGACGCATTTGCTAAAAATTATATACAGGACAATATATACATATTCACGGAGACACATGCGCAATTACCATTACCAGTTAACTTCTCTGGAACGTTGGTATCGTAAATTATATTGCCTGATGTTGTTCAAAAAACCGCATTTTTAACTCTGGAGAGCCAATGATGGCATCACAAACGCATCTAGCACGACTAGTTTGACGTCAAATAACGCTTTCTCGAAATTTTGAGCGTTACTGGTATCGGTTCACAATACGTTTTATGTTGCAGTTATGGGCGATTGTCTTGCGTACTGGTGTGGTTGTGTGTCTTGTGTAGTCTAACCAGCCATTATCTGCTCTGTGATGACAAAAGTGTTGGGTAGTGGGGAACAGGACCGTAACTGCCGCACCCCAAACCGCCCAATGGGCTAGGGGGCGAGCTCGAAGGGGCCCAAAATTATTTCGTGAATTAACATAAATTAACGTATTTCTTTGAAATTTATTGTGCCAGAACGATCAACAGCGAGAAGACCTTGGCCGAGAAGGAATACTCTTGAGGCGACCCAAAACTACGATATATAGGCATATACAATATACATATATTTTTAATTGGCTAAATGGCTGGCGCTGAATGTTCCTGTCCTAGTGATCAGAACCCCACACGATAAATGCCATCCCGCAAGGAAAAATTTGTTGCCAGTAATGCAATACCAATTTGAAATCGTGTGTGATTTTTAGTTTTGGCGATTTCCATATCTTTTGACATAGCAGATATAGGAGGTCCGAAATAGCATAATGTAACGAAGTCAATATACCAGCGGGTCCACCCGAAGATGTTCAATTCTTATTTAGAGGTCCTACCTTTTCCAACACACCTCACTCAGCTCTACTGGTAAATCCGATTACGTGAGCAGAGAGGGTATAAAAAATTGATAGCAAAATATATGCAACTCCCGATCATATTGACCGATTTAAACACGAATTATATAAATTTTTCGTGCTTCGCGCGTTTAGTCACAGTCAGGTGACGCACTAAACAGCAGACCAAATGTAGCTGATAAATTGCAGGGAAAAAGCGTACAGGCTCAGCTGGGCTGAGGGTTTATGGGGGCCCAAGATCAACGTTTTTTTTTTGGCGGGGCTGATAAAGAGCTGTTACGGTCGAGGTGGGGAATGAAGGCTCGGAATATATCTGAAGTGGGGAATGAAGACAAAAAGGTTGGGAACCACTGACGTAGAGTGTGTTTGTTTAAAAGTTATCTCCAATACGGTTACTTCGATCGGTATTGATTCCATGTCATACAAAAGCATGTAACCTTTGTACAGTTTCGTAGTACGGGAATATCGAGTGAAGTTGATTATTTTTGTGTGACGAAAATATCTTGTATTGATATTGGACACTGGTTTCGTTACCCAAGTGAGTGAAAATTGTTCTTGGCTGGACAGATATGATTAGTATTTAGAAAAAACGACTCACACCGATTAAGCGACGCTGTTTCCTATCCAATGACTGAGTGAAATTTCTCAGGGGGTTGATTTACCGAGTTAATTGTCGGCGATTCAATCACATACAAGTATATGGTCTTTTAGTGACTGATTATTGTGACGACATTTACTTTGACGAATGACAATGGAAAAATGTCCAATTTCTCTGATCGTGTGCGCTGCACAAATAGTTCTAGTATGTAATCAGTGAACGTCATGTAAATTGACAACGACTCTCAGTAGTTTGGTTAGATGATGGAGGTTCAAATCGATATCGCTACTACGAACAGCAATACAAACACATTTTTGTAGATTTCAGTGTAGCGCACATTTCGATTTTATTAATGCTGAGAGGTTTCTGTATTACTCAAGTATAGTTGAATAGGTGGTGCCTAGCAAACATATTCCAATTTACTTTTGTAATGATCAAAGTGAGTGTGAAATGATGCGAACGGATTAAGCATTAATCAAATGGTGGTATGTCAATTCACCTAGTGTGATATCTTGACACCAGGTAATGCGTGAAAGTGTTTCAATTCTCACCGACAATAAAGTATTGCCCCGGTTATTGTTCAACAAAGGAAATTGTTGTTTCATCTTTAGTCTTGTTTAATGCAGACATTTGTAAAATATTTCCTGATATCCACAATACTCTGCGTGGTTTGTACCAAGGCTGAATAATTTTCCAATCGAGAACATTTTGGACACACATAGTTTACAACTCAATATGTTAATAACAATGGTACTGAAAAGTTTGTTGCTGTCACAATAATCTTTACCACAACGCCGGGTCTAATTAACGCAAATAATTTAATAGTCAAGTCATGATCAACTATTACATATGTCAAATCAATGTGTCAATCCTTATGTTTACATCATGATAATTTTCAATATAACACCTGCGTTCGATTGTAAGAAATGAATTCTCAACATGTTGGGCAGACTTTCAAATCTCGCATACTCAAACATATTATGTTAATCTCAAGTCGCGGGCACCGAGAAGTAATTACTTTTATCTTACAAAATATACCGCATAGTAATTTCTTTGTCTTACAGAATAGTAACGACTTTTCAAGTTGAATAAAAAAGACATGTAGGGATATGAATACAACCAGGCTTGTTATGGATTTTAGGTTTTAGTGCTTGTATGGATTCGTGTATGTTTGGCTGTTTTTCATATTGATACTGTTGAGTTGGTCGGTTAACGGATTTACTTGACAATGTTTTCGTGGTTGATTCTTTGAATATGGTAAGATGGTCAGATGTCGAGACGTAATACTATTTCCGTGAACTCAATTACAACAAAACATAACCAGCATTCAAATAATCCGTAAGCTACAAGTGGATTTAAAACTTGATGCTGTTTTGTGGTTAACTCAAGTCAGTGGTCATATTTGTGTTGATTTCAGGAATGATCATGACGAGTTGGTCGGGTAAATTAGTGGTAGTAACTATGACCGTACAGAGTTGCTGACATTCAAACATCTTTTACGCTGTAATATACGTATTTTATTGTGATAAATTATTTCTCAGTTATTGTTCAGACATTCAAATCTCGTATACTCAAAATATAATATGTTTATGTCAAGTCATTTATGTGTCGATTAGTAAATAGCTTACTTTGTCTTCAGAATAGTAACGACCTTTACAATTGAATAAAAAAGACCGATCATATGAATACAACCAGAATGAATTAATTCAAATTTGTGAGTTGCAGTGATATAATCAAGTAAGTGAAAACTAGATTTTGAACACTCGTTAATGTTGTAAATAATTCTTTTGAGTATGGTAAGATGTTAAAAATGTCGCTTTGACAAACGAAAAGTCGGATCGCGAATAGAGTTGCAATGTTCCATTACTTCTTTCGAATCAATGTGCGTATAATATCAATATGGGACTGTGGGAAAGTTGATAGCCATGTTTGTCAATCCTATTTCAATTCACACTACGCCAAAGTCAAAATATTCGGTTTTGGATTATCTCAATTTACCTAGTACATCCCGCGAATAGATTCCGACCCATGCTATAACTAGATCGCTATGTCTGATGCATTATCCCGTCAGCGACGTAGGGTTTTACAATTATTTCACACCTTTTCGAATAAGCGTCAACTTCGCAAAGGATTAGGGTGGGATCAGAAATAAGTGAGAATTTGTCGGTATTCGAATCATCGTCTGTGACGGCTCTGTTATCCGTTACTTATTAAATTTTACCAGTTAAATCCGGTTCCTGTGACATACCGATTATCAAAATATTACATTGTGGCGATTGGAATGTATGTAACAACAAGTTGGTGAGGGCTGGCTATGTCTTAGGTGTTATCTCGTGAGTGATCGTGGGATTTGCAACCTATTTCGCACCTTTTTGAAGTGTTAGTTTGTGAACGCGGCTATTGTTGGTATCGCCGTCTACGCGGGTTCTGTGGTAAACTAATTACCAAAATATTACATTGTCAACGATCGGCATGTATGTAACAGCGAGTCGCGAGCGATGGTTATGTCTTAGGTATTATCTTGTGAGCGATCGCGGGATTTTACCAATATTTCACACCTTTTTGAAGTGTTAGTTTGTGAACGCGGCTATTGTTGCTATTCGAATCGCTGTCTACGCCGGCTCCGTGGTAAACTAATTACCAAGCGACTGATTCCTAGATTTAGCAAACTATTTCACACCCTTTTTGGTGAAAGTACGACATGTCGCTAGCATTCTATCAACGAAAGTACGAATCATCGCCGCGCCCATAAGAATAACGATATATCATTGTCGTACTCGCCGTAATTTGGAATATACACATTAACTAAGGACCAATCACATGACTATTTACTTGATACATATTCAACACCGGGCGAGAGATGCCTATACCCGAAAGGGCGATTCACGGCCGCACCCATAAGACGCAATAGCCGCATGCCACCCCCGCCATAAGAATAACGATATATCAATGTCGTACTCACCGTAAACGTTGGGATTAACTCGAATCGGTCATATTTAATAATTTGTAATATACACATTAACTAAGAATCAATCACGTGACTATTTACTATTCCTGATACCTATTCAACACAGTGCGAGAGTTGACTATACCCGAAAGGGCGATTCATGACCGCACCCATAAGAACACATAGCGAATCACCAGAGAACAAGTAAGAATACATGACAGGCGAATCACCGCCACAGCCTATATCCACAACGTTAGTTCACTACCAAACAATCCATGGCAGGTCATCGCCGCGACGTATACCCGAAAGGGTGGTGTCACCAGAGATCCCTATACCCGTAACGTTATCAGACAGGTCATCGACACAACGTATACCTGAAAGAGTGGTATCACCGACGATACGGCAGGTCATCAGCGATAGGGACTCGAAAAGGGTGGAGTCACCAACACGAGTTTTCACGGCAGGTCATGAGCGAGCCCTATACCTGAAAGGGTGGGGTCACCAGAGATCCCATTAAGAACACATGGCAGGTCACCAGCGGAAGGGGGGGTCAAAAGGGTGGGGTCACCAACACGAGTTTCGCGGCAGGTCACCAGCGGGCCCATAAGAGCCCCTGCCAGGTCACGACCGATCATACTAACTACTTACGTTCAACATATTCGCAAACCCCAGAATAATAGCAGACGACCACCCCCCTCCGTTTGGAACCAGTATCTTTGAATAAAGCATTTAAACGGCCGTAACGATCTCTAGGAATATACCGTTTTCCTATATTTGCGATTGCAATTAGGCTTATTCCAGTAAATGAAGGTTGTTTTTATTTATATTTTATTGCAGTTTCTGCGAGGGTGGTAGTGTCCATATTAAACAAAGAAATGTGATGGTAAATCGCGCAGAGCGCGAAGAAAAATATCGTGCAGCAGCATAAATATTCCCCAAAAATATTGTTTTTATGCTGATTTACGAAAAAATTATGAGCCTATACGTCAAGTCTTCAAAGTTCCGATCATTTGGCATATTTTAGAAATTCCTCCCGGACGCTAGTTTGAACAGTGAAATTCCGGACATGTCCGGGAAATTCCGGACGTATGGCAACCCTAACCTAGCGACGACTCGGGCCACAATGCTGCAGTACAAATTGACGTTTTAAACGTCGCCGAATGTATCAACTGGGGCAATCAAATGATATAATAATCCCATACATCAATATCCTCCGTCCTTCGCCAACGATTTCGACGAGGACTTGCAAGGGAAAATAAGCCTATACGCCTTAACAGTTAGGCCTGACAATGTATTCGGCGTCCGAGTATAATTGCTACGCTAATATTGAGCAAAGTGTAAAACGGGTGTAGACCTTTCTGTAGGCTACTTGCTACCGATATTACCCCTTTAACAAGTTACACAACAGTAGCCAACACCCCAATCGCACGGATTTGGTTTTCATGATACAATAGACATATGAAATCAAGATTGACCCCGTACGCGTGACAGATTTTTTTGCATCAGGCAACGATATCAATTTAATTGATTGGTTGAATAAGCATCATTCGCTTACTACCTACATGTGGTGTATTTAGCTCTTGATGTTGTGTGATTGTGGGTTAAGCTCACAGCAGAGATTCACTAAATATAAACCAACGTAAAGCTGAATATTTCGAGCAATCTTTTGTAACAAAGCAAGTAAAATGTTTGAGATTGCCAAGGTGCATGCTCGTTTAGTGTTGATTTTTTTATGCTGCCAGCGCCATGCATAGAGTGGCCCGCAGTCGAAATGCAATAAGTTTCAACAAAAGATGTTATAATGAAGTGAAAATTGTAATATATGAAAAAAGGTTCACAGTGCAGAACCTACAAAGGTTCGTTTGTGAACGTGAACCTCCAAATTTCCGACGTTCACACACGGAACGCGAACGTGAACCTCACATTCACACCATCCCTAACGTATAGTATAGTAACCCTAGTCAACAACTACTGCATTAGGTTGAGGTGCCGTAGTTAGACTATAAACTTTGTCTAGTTAGTCCTTTCCAGGGTTGTAACCAATACCATCAAGTCACAAGTCAATCTCGCCATTATAGATTTTACTCGAGTCAAGTCGAGTCAATATTAATTCACCACCGAGTCAAGTCCGAGTCCAAGTCAGCGAGCAGACGGTCGAGTCCGAGTTCAAGTCATTGCGTTGAGTCCAAGTCGTTGCGGTTTTATAACTCTGTTTCGTGATATCGAATATAGTTCGCATTTGTGATGATGATGATGATTGTAATATCGTAATTTTTCTCACTTGTAACAGTTTCCGGTCGCATTTTCAAGTACCAGTTCCAATAGGTGAAATACTAACAGTGTGGTTATTTTTACTATTCTTCGAAATTACAATGAAATGCCGGTCTTGGCCGTATGAGACTCTAGTCATATGACTTGGTCCGAGTCATGCGCAATGACTCGAGTCCAAGTCGAGTCAATACACAGATTGAGTGGAGTCGAGTCGAGTCATATCCGTATTTTTCGAAAATGACTCGAGTCATCAGAAAATCGTGTCAATCGAGTCATGACAACCCTGGTCCTTTCAGCATCCTCCAGTCTGTTCATTACACTATGACGTCTTATCTCATTGCTTATCGTGTGTCTTGAGTTGATCAAAATAATATTCCCGCTAATCGACTGATGAAATAGTGAACACTGCGCGCAGACGGAAATTGAAGCTCGCGAGTCATCAGTCCGGGAGCCCGCAACCGGTGTGCTCACTTCTCGGTGATTCCGATAAAATCTTCGTTCTGCTCCAGCAACCTTATTTGTAAAATCCTCAGTAAGGCTGGCTCGAGTCTTATTGCTGCTGGAGTTGGGCATTGAATTGAGGAACTCCTTGGTCTTCGTCCATGGACATTGGACATCACAGTTACATTAACGGAATTTTCAGGTTGTCCGCCTTTTATATATGGTTTTGCTATTGCGTGAAGAATTTGGTAGGCAGTTTCTTGCTAGTTGAACTGCAGTTTTCTGTGAATCAGGATTGACAATCTTTCTTGGATTGGAATCGGTGTCCTGTCTGTGCTCACACTGTTTTATTTTTTATTTATTTTTTAATAAATTACTTCAACTTGTAAAATCATCGCTGCTCACCTGATATATTAGGCAAAATGTACCGAGACTCGTGTAGGGAAGCATCTGTAAGTTTCAGTTTACAGTCCGTGAATCAATCAAGTTCTTGATGATTGATCTCGTATTTCAGGCCAGGCAATGATACCTTGATACGGTATATATATGCCAGTAAGTGGGAGGTTGTACAGTACTTGTAATTTCATCGATGGTATTTTAAATGCACAGGGACGGCTGGCTCGTATACGTTATCCTCTCTATGATCTCTTTGTACAGTGTGCATTGTACATTGCATGCCACAACATGCAGTAAGTGTAGGCCATAGCTGGTGTCTGATTAAAGCACTACTCCAAGCCGTTTTATCACCCTGCTATAGTGCTATCTTTTCATAATATCGTGATCTTGTGGTGTGTTGATTTTATGAATATTTTGATGAAATGATTATGACGAATGAAGATGATTGATTGATGATTAAATCCGAGTCCGTGGCATGTCAAACAGCCATTCACATAGATTTTGTTCACTAAATGTCACATTCATGTAGCGTGGGCAGAATTTCTGACTAGAAATAAGGTTGTATTGCCGCCAGACGCCAGAAATGCTATATACTAACCTTGGTATAGGTATGCTGTGCTGCCCTTATTCCCCTTTGGAATCTCGGCTCATTTTTTGAAATAAATTCTGCGTGATGAGAGCTTTTCTGCATAGAATAATTAAGAAATTAAACAGAAAGTTAGCTGCGTGATGTTGCCACCAATTCCACTCTGGCCCTTATTAATAACAATTGTTGATTGTGTTTATCTCAATTTACTTATCTTCCTAGAATTTTGTAGAATCATTGTTTGTTAGCGCCAATTTTGAAGTTGAGTGGTCTATTAGCTTGAATATCTCTCGCAAGATGGTGGAAAACCATTGATGAACGCATAGCGCGCAATACAAAATATATGAATATATGATCATGAACAATTTTAGATGCATCTATCACGAACCACGCTTCATCCATGGCTTTCTTTTGTATTGAATCGTGTTTCATAGAATCTTGTAGCGTACAGCGACTGGTTGTCTGTACCACCTTTATACAATGTCCTGCTTTTGAAAATGTAATATGCTTGTAATATCTAAAATGTATTTATTTCAATATGTGATGCTTCTGTCGTGAGATGCTAATACAACTACGATTTGAAAGCGCTGCTGGCTGAAACACAGTGCACTGCACTGCACACCTGTCTGACCTGGGCATGGAGAAGTTCAAACAAGCAGTGACCCAGTGTTAGCAGTATCTCATTACAGCACTATACTCGAAATACTATGATCTTTTCACAGGTCTTTGTCTCGTTATGTCTTCATGAGTCAAATTGCCATGAATCCAACTAATCTTGATTGCATTTCATAGAACAACGTTAGGACGCTTTGACTAATACAGGGAACATGGCTGATGCATTGAGTCTGTTACGGGAATACAGCATAGCAAAGAAGAAAATCGACGAACAGGATGGACATATTATCTTCGGTGATTTTTCTTACCCAAAAAATATCAAAACCAATTACATCATCTGGGGAACTGGCAAAGACGGAACTGCGAAAGAATACTATACCCTCGATTCAATATTGTTTTTGCTGAAAAACATCAAATTATCTCATCCTCTGTATGTACGTCATGCAGCTGCAGAGGACATCCCTGTCGTCAGGCGTCCAGACAGGAAAGACTTGCTGGGTTACTTGAGTGGAGAAATCTCCGCTTCGAGTAACATAGACAAGAGTGCGCCACTTGAAATCACCATGCAAAGACCGACCAAAGTAAAAAGATCGGCGCCGAGCGCATCCACCAATGACGAAGCCGCGAATAATTCCGAGCCGGGGGCCAAACGAGCAAGAACAGAAGGTACTACGAAGTTACTGAGAGGCCGACGTCTTGTGGACAGGCTTGAAGGTAAAGGTGGTGAGAGAGGTGTCACTACGGAGCAGATAAAATCTCTATCGGAAGCAATATCCGTTGAGAAGATAGCCTCCATAAAAGCAAAAATCAATGCGAGAAAAAGAAAGACCATAAGAAAAGTAGACGAAGGCGATGATGAATTCGGTATAGCTCCACAGGAGGACGGTAATCTCATGGACAGCGCCATCAGCTTTGATTTGACCGCCGAGATTGTGTCTCGAGAACGGAAACTGAGAACTCGCACGTCTGTGCTGCAAAGTGCGGCGAAAGATTTCAGCAAAAACATTTTCGCGATCTTATCGTCGATTAAGGCACGTGAAGAGGGACGGTCCGGGGGCTCTGAAAAAGACCCTGGCGGTAACAGCCAAGGCTCTTTGCAGCAGCCTGCTTCTAAACAGAACCCGGCTTCCGCTCGAAAACCGACGGCACCCGCCGCAGGATACAGCAGGTACGATCAGGAGAGATTCCGTGGCGGTAAGGAAGACACACTCGGATTTAGAATCGACACTATGGGTACTTATCACGACATGAGTCTGAGATCTGTGATGGAAGGGGCGACATCCAGAAAAAACGCCCCGTTGCAACCTCCTATTCCGCGGCCGCTTCCCAAAGCGCCCAGTACGGCTCCCCAAAAACCGGCCAAGCGAACGTCAAAAACTCCTATCATAATATTGCCGGCGGCTACCACATCGCTGATTACCTTGTACAACGCGAAAGACTTGTTGCAAGATTTGAAGTATGTCAGCATGGTGCAAAAAAGGGCGCAAGGCGCAAAACGTGATAACGAAATTTTGATCCAAAGACGTAAAGACGATCTGGTCACTGTGCCCTATCGAGTTATCGATAACGTCTCAAAACTACAAGGCCTTGACGATTGGGAGCGCGTCGTGGCGGTGTTTGTGCAAGGGCCGGCGTGGCAATTCAAAGGCTGGCCTTGGCTTTTGCAGGACGGCTCGCCGGTCGATATATTTTCCAGGATACAGGCGTTCCATATTAAATTCGTGGAACAAAGAATGGAGCCGAACGTAGCGAAATGGAATGTACACGTTATCAACTTGAGCGAGACGAAGCGGCATATGGACAGGGCCGCGTTATTGAAGTTTTGGGAAGTCTTGGACAAGTATATGTCGAAGTATAAACCACATTTGAGGTTCTAAACGTGCAATCATAGGAATATGAAAATTCCTTTGGGTTATTGTGTAGCAACCGATGTCATAATCACGGTTATTCATGCTTGTGCAGTGCATGCAGTGCAGTGCGGAATCGTGGAACAGCCTATTTCCAATTCTGCCGTCTGGATTTGATGTGAAAGGCACTTGTCAGTGGTCATGTTTAGTCAACACATTTCTTTGGGCAGTATCTTTGGAAAAATTCATAATTATCCGAAAGTTGAGCCATAGTAATGGAGTGCGGTTTTGGATTGTATTTGTAGGTGTGGGTCGGAAACTTGAAGTGATCATTGATCAATTCCATTCATTGTCTTCGTCCAACCACCACTAATTTAAAAAATTAAATACCATAACCTCAGTATATTCATCCTTGAAATGTCAGATATTCGCATCTGATGTGCACAGAACTGACAATGTTCACATATCTATGTGCAATTATGCACAGTAGATTTATGCAAATATGGCTGGATGAAAAAACGATTTGCAAATTTTTCTTTGCTCTTATTAGAATAATTTTGCTGTTCAGTATATATTTGGGTTGTTTAAATGCCTATTTGTATAAACAATGTACATTTTTTACATGTGCGTCTTGAACAGACCAATCATTGAGCTACTATAGCTCACATTGTCACATGTCCGCTGTTGCTGATGCGTAAAAATGGACTCTTCCACAGACAAGCTGGGATAGAACCCATACCATTCATTTTTAGCCATGGGGATGTTGGGCATTGTCCAAGACATATCACCATGCATGTCATTGCAACTCGAAACTTATTTGTTTGTTTGATATTCATGGTGTCTCGACTACATCGGTCATTGTACACCAGGCCGATATTCTTCATTTTTGATTCCGTATTTACAACACTTAGGTAGTAATTCTGGAGTAGACCTCGGTCGGATTCGGACCCACAACCCGTTGGTGTTGTAGCTGTAGACCATACCACTACATTATCTCGCCCCTGACTCGAAACTCTAGACTGTGTTGACTATTACAGTGGATAGTCGTTAAGTTGTTGTTGATTGTATGATGAACTTGAATTTCATCACGATTATATTCGAGCCCAACAATTTTCACCAAACAGATAGCTCTATGACAGCTGTTCAGTTTCTTTGCTCAAGTCAATCATTACATGTTTTCTGTGTGCAAAGGTTTTTGATTCGACTCATTTTCTATCTATTTTTGTGATCTATTCTTTCAGTTAGAATCACGTTTGAACTGATTCAATGCTTTCCAAACAGATTATATACGAGCATTATAATGGACCGTTTTTAGTGGTAGATGTAACCTACTCCGAGCCAAAGTGGAAAAGGATGGAATTCTATTATTTCTGCATCATCGTTTTATTGACCAGTCACTCATTGGAAGTCGACTGTGCCACGAAGAACTCTGCAGTGTATGCTCTAGTTTATAAAGACATTGGCGCTTCCTCCTTTGACAAATGCATCAGAGTGTTGAACGGCACAAAGCAGATTGGATGCCAGTCGGAGATGAACGGGAATGTAGGCGTGTTACTTCTGCTCAATAGCTCATCAGACATTGACCAAGTCGCAAATGGGCGTCACGGCCCGTATATTATTCTCATAAATGCCGCTATCCTGAGTGGGAATTTTGTGAAAAACCTTCAAGATACAAGAAACGTGAATGGGATTTTGGTATTCGCAGATGACGGCTATGCTGGCCAATCAAACGGATTTTCTCCGGAACCTCAGTGCCCGCGGTATATTTATGGATTATATACAAGTACTTACGGCTCAAAATATGCAAAGTGCGAGAACAACCCATGGAATATACCCGGAAATGATTTGTCTTACATTGACATCGAATTCCCTGTATTTTATATGCAAAATTCTACTGCCACCAAAGAAATCTTGACGTGCTACAATGAAAACAATCGTGATGGGGATTATCCTTTCTGCGCAGCTCAAATGGATGCGCGTATGGATGCTGCCGTCAGCACGGAAACTTGTATGCGACGAAATGTTTTGCAGAATAATTTATCCCCCGCCAGTTACTGTCAGGCCATGGGCAAGAAAAATATTATAAGCATGTTGCAACAGCCGAACGTCGGTGACAACCGACCCATCATACTCGTTACGGCAGCTCTTGACAGTCGGTCTTTTTTGCTGTCGAGTGCCGTTCCTGGTGCTAATTCAGCAACAGGGTTCATTACTCTTCTGTCAGTCGCAAATGTTCTAGGCGAATTAAGTAAGGAGGCGAAAGAGAATATGTCACATAGGGTTGTGTTTGTACTTTTCGATGGCGAAGCGTTCGACAACAGTGCCAGCATCAGAATGGTGTATGATATGGACAACAATAGATGCCCATATAGTCCGAAATCTGGAACCGTGCAACCCGAGACCATTGATCTTTCGCAGGTTGAATTTGTGATTGAACTCGGACAGTTGGGCTACGTTCGTGATCGGGCATGGATACATTTTGACCCTGTTTCAAAAGATGGAAACACGTCAAGATTGGTTAATACCATAAAAGACCAATCTCTCGGATCTACTGTCTCTTTCGATGCCCCTTCTGCGGATATAGGCTTGCCGCCTTCATCCTTACATTCAATGCTGAAGAAGAGAAATGTGACGGGCGTTCTTATCACGGACTTTGACCAAAACTACACCAACAAATACTATCTAAGCGCGTACGACACCGTAGATAAATTGGGCATTCCACTTAATGTCAGTAGAACAGAGAAAGAAACAATTGTTGCCCTACATCAACTGGCTACAAAGATGAGTGAAATGTCCAATGTAATATCAAGGGCTGTCTATACACTTTCAACTGGAAAAAATATGTCGAATCCAAGTTCGGACCCATCAGCTATTGCTAACACACTGTACTGCTATTTAATTAATAGTTCTTGTTCATTTTTGAGGAAATTTGTCGATAGCGGTAACACTAATAATTTCAAATCCGATGGTAGGCCTCTAAATCGGTATGTCTCAGTGTACAGTGCAACACAGCTCACTGCATCAGAGTACTTTGCAAGAAATATGCTTCTGTGGTATACCGGTGATCAAGTTAATGTTACCGGCACATCAAACGGTTGTAAAGCGCCTTCGAATGATATGAGGTACTCGTATTTGGCTTTCGACAGGAACACTTCGAATATATGTGTTAGAGCGCCGATATATCTCGCTGATGGTAGGTCTCCTGCGGTACTAATCTCTAACTATGATTATGCTAACGGACCTTATCCTGCTTGGTCGGAGAGTATCTGGCCCAGAGATGCCTTCAAATTGAGCATTTTTGTGGTTCAAAACCCCGTGTCGCAAGGCATGGTTCTTTTGTGTGGTTTAGTAATTCTAATATTTTCAATTTTCTTTGTTGTGTTTGTAAGTAAGAATTCTGATATTTTATTCAGCATAGGCGATGGTTTATGACGTTTTTCTATTTCATTTTATTATTTTACGACGGCATGACTATTGTCTTTGGAAATTCCACAATTGTCACACCAAGTATCCATTATTTTGCTGTAATTGACATGTCCAGTGCCTGTGTCGAAGTAATTGTTGGTGTTACATATCGATGGGTCATTTCTGAATACCCACGGTTATTTTGTTCTTGGATTGTCAAAGTTTACAGATTTTTACAACCATTTCATGCCCCAAATTCAGTGTGATTGATGTATTTAATCATGTTTCAATTTTGAGAATCATATTTCGGAATTGATTGCCAACGTTCAAAATGATTGGTGAGTTCCCATTTTGATCCCAAATTTTCATGACGGTCTGCACAAGTGTTAATTTATCGACTATATTTGGTTGTATAATTATGTTATCTTTTTTCACATACAAAAGCGCCCATACTCGCTGATCTCTTGCATGTACTATGATATGAAGTATCTAGCTCCTGGCTTGATCAAATCAGTAGAACATGTTATACACGACAGGCAGGCAAACTGGATATTTGACATCAATGATTGCCATTCAACTCTGTATTCCGAGATTTTGATTTGTTATGATGAGTCTTCGGAGGATAGATCAGGAGGGGTGGTTGCAAATAGGACGTACCAAGGACGGCGACTGGGCGTAGGTGATAGGGCTGATTCATGGGGAAAGGCGTCTGCCAGCATGTAACAGACTTGAGATTAACAGACCACAATCTGACATTAATTTTGCCTACCGACCCATAGTGCTGTATTTTTTATGTTCATATTTTCTGTAGAAGGTGTCTGTTTGATTGTATGTCCATTCCTTCCTATATTTTTTTTATTGTATAGCTATCTTCTGATTTTTGACTTACAACGATGTCAATAAAACGAATGCATGAAAAATAGTGCATCATCCTCATTCTGATAGCAATTATAGAGAATGTGTATGGGTGAGAGTGGGCTCTGCAGAACATATATACATGAGATAGTATTGGCTTGTCTCAATTGATGAAGCAGCTACTGAGCGTGTGTGTTATCTGTACATGTACTGTACATTGTGTGTTGGTCTTGGCCCTTGGGCAGATGAAAATATAATCTGACGATTGATTGAGCTGTTAGGGCTGGTGCATGGAATGACTCTGATGGACAAGATTTCTGCGCAAAAAGATTATGATTTTGATAGTTCTTTATGCAAATATCTATGTATCATGGATATGATAACATATCCTGAAACCCGAAGTGATCACGCCGTAGCGTCATTATCGATGGTTATTACGCATACATTTATGTCAGTTGTCAGAGCCATCGCATCACTCCAGATTGTATTATTTATTGGTGTGTGGCGGGTCAAAGGTTGAAACATGGCTCGAGCGGGAAAGCGTTCCAGTATATTTGAGTTATCCGCTTTCCAGGCGACTGTGTCTTGCGCCCTGTGTAGCGCGTTTTGTTTTCTATTTCCATAATTTCTGCCGACAGATACGGTTCGCGAGGTCACTTTAGTTGTCGATTACTAACTATGTTCCGACGAAAACCTTCAAAAATTAAATTGGATCTTGAAGATTTGACAGAATTTGTTGAAGAAATGAAAAAAGGACAAGCTGATGAAGGGGACAAGAAAGTCGAAAACCAGCAAAATTCTAAGACGCAAGTATGCGAGGGATTACCCATTAGAAATCAAACCGAAAACTCCGAGGCTAGAAGAGCGGAAGTTCAACGCCGAATTGGATATGTCCCAGTACCAGATCCCACTCCAATCACGCAAGCGAATACCCAGTTTGAGAACATACATTGATGAGGTGATTTTTTAATGAAATATTGCCGAGTGTGACATTCTGACTCCTGTAAAACTTGCAGAATCAGCTATAACTATAACACCTTCGATACGTTGAGGAAACTAATGGAAACACGAGATGTGTCCAGCAGTTGCGGTAATGTTTTTATTCACCACCCAGACTGGAAACAGTGGTTGTTTCCGGCAATGAGTTGCGCGTGACAGAAGGGTTTCCTACAAAGAATAACTATGTAATTAAACAAAAAGTCGCGCGTGACGTTGCCACCAATTCCACTCTGGTTCACCACGGATTATAATCAAATTCTATTCCACAAGAACTAAAAGTCTAAATGCAAAACTTGAATAGACTGGATTTATATATCCAGGTTTAACATTGATTTCTTTTACAGCGAGAGTTGAATTGTGTACAAACTCTTCAAAGTTCATTTTCATGGTATAACTTTTATATTTTGTAGAAATAATCAAATTGAACCTGGTGCAAAATCTGCTGTAATATATGCATCATGGTGAGGAAAGTCAAATTACTGAGGTATTGGCATAGTTGTTGTATACTGTATGGCCAGACTGGAAACAGTGGTTGATTTCGGCAATAATTTGCGCTTGGCAGAAGGGTTTCTTGCATAGAATTAGGAGGTAATTAAGCGGGAAAATGCGTGTGACGTTGCTATCAATTCCACTCTAGCCGTATGGTTTGTTTTGATCATTTCAGTAAAAATTAATAGTGTGGCCAGGCGCATATAGCCAGCGGAGGAGAGGAGGGATGTTTTGAAAACAGATATTGTTCTAAATTCTAATAGATTAATTGAGTTGAATCTCTGTACGAATGACAATGCAATTAGGATCAGATAATGTTGCTTCTGTTAATATCTCTATGTATAAACATATGACAGTTGCTGTACATTAAAATATTTATTTGGATAGAATTTGATCAATTCAGTGCCAATATGTGAATAATGACTTGCTCACAACGCAGGGTAAGGGAATCACTAACAAATTTTCGTGCACTATTGATGACTTCATGTAGTATGACCAATAGTTAAGTATAAAGATTTAGATCGTTAAGACTGTGCAACAAAGGATTGAAGAAACATTCAAATTAAGGATAAGCAGATTAGCCTACTCTTTCTGAGGTAACAGTGACGGGTTTTTAAAAGGGGGGGTAGAGGGTTCTCTGATTCTATGCCACTGGTGTGGCCACAATTCAACGGTCAATGTAGATTGTAGAGGAATGTAAATTACAGTACCTGGATATGTCTTTCTAGTTTTACTGGTCTCCTCGCAGTTTTGCATGCAGTTCTTTAGGTTTTGCTTATTGCATCTTTGAATTTGATCGTAATTCCTGGTAACCTGAAAGGTCGTGTAGTAGTGTTGCAGGTATCACAGAAGTATAGTTGAATAACATTGAACCCAGAGATACACCAAGATGTGTCCCATAGATATATATATGAGGTCAACCTTGTGTGCTTGCTTTGTTGACACAATACAGTGTTATAGTATTGATGTTGTTAGTAATGTTTCCAGCATAACAAGCATCGATCAGCAGCTGTCATTTAGCAGTGTTTATTGCAATTGGCATTTACGTTATATTACTGTACTGATGTTGTTGTTGTTGTTATCAACACAGGTTAAACCAGTAGAACTATGCCACCATATAGCCACTGTAAAGAACATAAATTGAAAGTATAAGCAAAAAACGATTGGTCGCCTTCGTCAATGAAAAATTGTGTGTGTAAAAGAGATGCATGGATGTATGTACATGTCAGTATTGACGCTTTTGCAATAATTAAGCATTAACAAACGAATTATTTACCTCCTGTAACTACTACAGTTCCCTGAAACCTATTAGTGTGTATTTCAGTCACTTGAATTTTAACCTGATATTTTTATTGGGTTTTTCTAGATGTCTGAACTGAATCTACATTTCCTTACCGTTCTGGATTTTATAGACATCTTCCACTAATTTAAATTACTGAGTGGGTTAATCCGTTTATAGTGAAATGGCAGCAGAATTGCAGTCTTTGTGTCAAAAAGAATTGTTAACCCTGCTCAGACAGAAAGAACATTATATGAGCAAGAGTCGTAAACTGACGTTTAACTGTAAGTTGCCCCATTATAACACATTTCTCGCCATATTCAAAGATATTGAAGAGCAAGAACTTTATCTGTTGGAAATTGAGGACAAACTCCTAAGAGTAAAAAGAACCAATGAAATCAAAGCTCTCAGAAAAGAGTTGTGCTCACTGCGCTTGAAATGCACCGGAAACCTTCCCATTTCTGCAATCGGAGGGTGGCATAGGACCATGATGAAGGATCATAGTGAAGCTGCTATTCTCGACGATGGATCTCTAGATTTGAAATACTTTGATATTGAATTAAAAGAGACAAGCATGAATGAATCTTTGTCTTTTACAACTCGTGTAAAAGGCTCTTGTATTCGCATCTCTGTTACGGCGTCTTTGCATTGTAATAGCTCCAAAGAAACCGACTACGTGTTTGCTTCATCACTGTATGTGGATGGTTTGGTTACAGAAGGACAAAAATATATATCCTCTGGAAAGAGCCCTGATGATTATATTGTTTATGTTATTTGGGATAGCTTTGACAAATTGATTATTGCTTCCATGTGCAGTTCTTGAATCTTTGTGCGATGTGTCAGCTATTATTTTATTCTGCTTGCTCTCAATGCCTAGTCACAAACGGGCTTATTATATGAGGAACCAGTGCAATGCCGAATTTTTTGCATGATTTCACCTGGATCAGGGGCGGCCAACCGTTTTGGCTATTCATGTTCGCATTTCGATTACTTATGTAACCTACTGCCGCATTCCAGGGCAGAGTCGCAGTGAACTAGCTCGTCACCAAATACCCATGTTAAACTGTCCATTTCCGTTGCACTAAGGACTAATCTACTTTTTCTTATCGTCTTACTACACGCATCGGAATCACTAGTGGTCATGTAATCAATCGATTCACGAATTAATTTTGTCCCTAGTATTAGTAGTTTCACATAACACTATCAAATATTTATCCTTACTCAGCCCAGGTGATCAGATTCACCTATAGAGTTGAGGGAGGCAGTGTTTTCGAAATTTTAGGACAAATTAAATTTGAATCGAAAAATGAAGTCGCTGCGCGCGATGGAAATTTCAAGATCAATTATGACTCTCAAAGATTAATTACTCTCTCAAAAATTCTGTAGTCGATTCGTAAATTCAATTTCCATGTCATCGACGGCCGCCAACACGTACTATAATTGAATTACGTGTCCACGCCCGCACATATTTCCTTCCTTCTACTGTCGCAGGTTACCCACCCCTGGCCTAAATGTCTATGGTGTATCTTGATTGAATTATTCTTGTAGAAGTGGATGCGGGTTATTGTGTTATTTATAGCTTTTTCATTTTTGGTTACTATCTTTCTAATCGATTTTCTGCGAAGTTAAATCATGCAATTTGTTTTTCAGATCTTGTGGCTGTAGTCCTCAGGACTGCTTTAGCGCCGTGATTGTTTTTTGAAGTCTCGAAAATGTCCAGCCAGATCTACTATTCTGATAAGTACTACGATGATATTTACGAATACCGGCACGTCGTTTTGCCGAGAGATATTTCCAAACATGTTCCCAAGACCCATCTTATGACCGAAGCGGAATGGAGAAGCCTCGGAGTGCAGCAGAGCCAAGGATGGATTCATTTCATGAAACACGAGCCGGAGCCGCACATCTTGCTTTTCCGACGCAAGAAGACTATTCACGAAGAAATGTGCCAGAAATGAGGAGGTCATGCGTTGAAAAGTGCGAGCACCGGTGCATGGATATTCGTTATTCGTTTTTGGATGAAATATACAAATCTCTGTCTGTCTGGTTACCTTTCTCTGTTTTACGTCACTGAACTGTTATTACTTCCATTGCGTGTCTTATGTGCATTAATATATATATTCCCGCTGGGCTCCGGACTCCGAAAGCTACATTTACGGAATTGATCTGAAACACCACGTGGTTCCGCGTATTTCATGCTGCTTTTTATACACAGGCATTTGCAGAAGGCAATATCAAGAAGACAAGAAATATTTCACAAGTTTCTTCTCTATCCACACTTACAATTTCATGTAAAATCCGTGAAATTCGTTTATACAGTTGGTGCATGCATTTTTTAATATCAAAATTTGACTATTGTTGATCGGCGGTCCAGAAAATTTACTTAGTATCTAAATCCGTAATTGCTCTTCTGAAACTTCATTCATCTTGAGCTGATGTTTCGTTAACTTAAATAGAGGTGTTGCTTTGCTTATAAACAAGAAATACTCGCACCAGATAGCTCGTCTGTTGTTGCATTCCTTTCGACTGATTCAATCTTTTGTATTTCCAGTTTATATCGTAGTCATCGCCGAATAATGTGCTCAAAATTAACAGCGCTGGTCGACGAATTGAAAGAGAGCAATGCCAACGCAACGGATATTTACTCCAAACTCGGATCTAGGCTGAAGAAGAAAAAGAGTCTGACTGCTCAGTTGCCGGCTGACATCACGGAACCCATCAGGCGTGATGTCACGGGGAAGAATGTAGAATGTGCCGATGCAGCTTTGAAATTTCTTTTGCAGATTCACGCCGTCATATTAAATCACGAGGGTGACGCACAAGCTCTGGACTGCCTTGTTTCGGACGTTTTACTAACAACAGCGTCGGAACAATGCGTAAACATATGCATTTCCAGCATTTTTGAGAGCATGTTAAGAAACAGTTTTATTGATGTTTGTTACCGAAACATTTGTAAGGAGAAGAAAGATCCTTCCCCGGCAATTAAAAACAGAATTTTACCGCTCGCATCTAAATTTGCCTTGGACCAAGAAAATTTAAGTCCTGACCATGAAAGCCACCGAGCGAAAATGGTTGGAATCATTCTCGTGTTTACAGTGGATAAGGATGACGTCTTACGCAAGGCTGCTGTTACTACGTTGAGAGATTTCATTGCCGACTGTACTATCCAACCGTCGCACGTCGCTACAGTGATGTCGTGCCTAAAGAATTTGGTGGTGCCTAAACTTGATCGCTTCACGGGAAACGTAGAATCATTACTGTATATTATCGGCGATCACGTGCCACTGTATTTGAGAGTGATTGGCGTCAGCATGAGAAAAAGCGGCTCGCTCACGAACGCGATATTGAAAATAATGGAATTGGGATTTCGGCACACGGAAGTAACCGTAAAGGCAGCGGCGTTCAATTCGTGGAAATCGTTTATAGACGTGCTGTCCGCCGACTTGGAGATACTATCGTCAGCGCGCTACATGAATTTAGTGATGCAGCCTCTCGTCGCCGTGCAGACCAATGAGAGTCTCGATATTTTGAGGATTAAGACTCTGTGGGGCTTGGCGAACCGGCTTCAGAGCAAACTGCCCGCCTTGTTTTCCACTGTGTGCTTGCCGATTTTACACTGTTGCTTGGGAAATTTGGATTGTTCGCGAGCGCGTTCCGACGCGGTCGCAGCGTCGAACATCAAAGGTAGCCGGAGCTCGAATAACGGTAGCGGCTTTTACGCCGCGATGCAGGCGACGGGGTACCGCGCGACACCAAAAAAAGCGTCGAAAAGCTCCAAACTGCATGATATAGGTGTCGAAGTTTTGATCCACCTACTTGCTTATCCGGAAGACGATGATAGCAATAAAACCAACCACTTTACGATGACTAAGCTTGATCGCGCCTTTCTCGCGACCCCTGCTATTTTCGGCACTTACGGAGCCGTGCTGGTGGCCACCGTGGAAGAAGTGTTACGCAGCAAATCAAACATTTCGGCCGATTTGTCTATGCTTTTGTGGGACAGACTGCATCGGCACTTGAAGAGCCATCTGGATTCGAACCTGCAGAAAAACAAACGAGAACCCGAGCTATTTAACATGCTGTTTGTGGCGCTGAAAAACATTATGGAGTCACAAAATTTGGAGCGCGGCGACCCGCACGTGACTTTTTCAATGTTGAAAAGCTTCTTGGATTTTCCGGCTTCTGTTATGTCCTCGACCTTTTACGGCGGTCATTTGAATGGTAAGCACGGTTTTCCTGTTTTAACGTTGATCAAAATGTTGTTCTCTGGTCGCTTGACGTGTGCTCTATCGGCCGGAGACGCTCTTGAACTGTGGGACTGTACTAAACGGCTAGTTGTCATGGGATTTGAGAGTATGGTTGGGTTTTTGTCATTTTGCGGTTCCGTGATTGAGATCCTCGCGGCGTACGCGCAAGACGTTCTAGCAAAGGAGAACAAGGACAGCGACGCTTACCACGGTTGTGTCGATCTGCTGTTTAAGACCTGGGTCAAACTCGGCGTCGGTTTGAACTCTCACATCAAACAGTCCCAGGAAGTGAACCAAGGCGATAATTTCGATCACGACTTTTCCGCGCTGTACGGCTTTCTGCTGTTCCCGTTGCATCTGAACGGGTGCCGTAAAGACTGTTCCGAGACTTGGAACTGCATTTACGAGGGGTTTTTGTGGGCGTCCGATGTTGTCGCCACGTGCAAGCCGAACGAACTGTGTCGACATCTGTGTTCCGCCATTCGGCAGAGATTAGATCGTGGCGGTGTTTCCAATTCTGTGTTGACGTTTCTCGTTGGAGCTTGTCAAATGATGGTGGAGAAAGCCGATTACAATCACAGAGGCATAGCGGCGAGGCAGAGAGCTTCCCGTATTGACTTGGCGCCATCGCCTAAACGGCAGTCTATGTCCGAATCTCTGCTCGAGAGACACAAAAACCTGTCCGATCTCTGCCTGGTGATTCTAAAGCTTTTCGAAGTGTCACGTGAAAACAACGTCACGAAACATCGCGGGGATTTGATGAATTGTTTGTCAAAGGTGATTTCGTCTATTTACTACTCGGAAGATATCAGGACTTTGTTTCGTACCTTTGTGCCTGCGTTTAAGAACATTTTGTCGTCCCATCTTGAAGACGTGAAGGTTTTCCGCGAGCCGCTTGAGACGATTTTTTACGCCGTCGAAAACGTGTACAAAAGCGCTGCCGTCGAAAAAGACTCGATTCTGATCCGTGAGGAGTTTCACGATTTCATTTCAAATTGCGTTAAGAACGGAGGAGGTAAAATACGCAACGCCGCCGTTGAGTTTTGGGGAAATGTGGTGGTCAACTCGCAGCACCACGGTTTGATTTGCGACAACGTCAAAAACGATGTGAAATCGTGCTTGTTTCCTGTATATCAAAAAATGGGATGGGATTGCCCGTGGAAAGATGTGGAGCTACCGGCTACGATGGACCTGGCAGACTTTGACGATAACACACAATCTTTGAAGGTTGTAGGTTATGGCGCGTTTGGCTCGCCTGCGAAAAAGAATTTGGTTCCGAAAAGTCCGCACAAATCTCCGTTACGTCCTACAAGCAATAGAACAGTATCGACGCCATTTGCTGTTAAAAGGAAACTGGACTCTGTGTCTGAAAACGTGAACTATGTCAATTGCGTGTCGCCGTATCCTAAACCGAGAACTCCGCTTACCGAGAGGCAGAAAGAAAAGCTGGCGGAGAGGGAATTTATACCGACAATGTACAACGAATTAGACGAGAAGCAAGAGCAAAAAATTGATGTTGACACGCAGGAGGCCTCCGTTGCCGAAGATGTCATAGGGTCGAGTCAGGCTCAAGAAAGTCCCAGGAAAAGACTGAGAGTTGACGCAGGCGCTAGGAATACGGAGAAATCCGATGCCAACTCTAGCGTCAGTGAAAGCCGCAATGTCGACACCACCCTCGATAAATCTGAACTAATGGATTCAGACAGAGACGGTATCACAACTGATAATAAAGCAGAAGATAGTGTCGCTTCCGGTTTAAACGCGGACGATAGTTACGAATATGTCGCAATGCATGACGCGTCTTCGAATCAGACGAGGTGTGACGAAACGATTTCTGCGGGGTATGAGGATACTGATTTAGGCGTTAAACCTCTCGATGATAGCTATGAGTGCGTCACCGTCATGGATATGTCTGCCTGTGCTGCGAATTCGACTTCAATGACACAGAATTCGGGCGCTCGCAAAGAAAATAACGACATGGTGACATCGGGTAGCTGCGTGAAAGAAGTTTCTGTGTGTTTGGAGCAGCTTTCCACCGATCTCAATAATACGCCGACGCCGAAAGGCGCAAAAAGTAAGAGAAGCCGCCGACCTAAGAAAAATCGAGCCGTCAAATCTGATTCCAACGAGATTGTGCATTCGGGTTGTGATGACAATAGCAATCTTCAAACAACACATGAAACGCTTGCCGGTGGTCAGCAACAAGTTCCCGCTCCTAAAATTAGAACGAGACGAGGAAAGAAACAAAAAAGTTTGAAATCGGATGCAGAAAGTCGTGACAGCGACGTTGTGTGTGCGGCTGACACCGCCAGTCCGGCCGTGAGGCGATCGAAGAGGAAAAAGAAATCAAAAAGTGAAGCGAAAGATGCTGACGCGGGTGATGTTTCTGAAAAGTCTGCTGTCGAAAGCGTAGATTTGACGGAAACGACAGAAAATGTTAGTATAAACAATCATGACACCACCGAGTACGAATATGTGGCAGTCGCCGATTCTTCATCAGCCAATCTGACGGTGTGCGTGGCCGGTAATGACACCGCGCAAACGAGCGATCTGACACAAGACAAAACCACGGGAAAAGATTTGGTGGATAATGTGATCGAAGGCGTCGATTCGGCGGAAGATGTAGACGCAAACGATCACGACACAACTGAGTACGAATACGTAGCAGTGGCCGATTCCTCTTCTGCAAATCTGACAGTGTGCGCAGCCGCCAACGACACTGCGCAAACAATCGATCTGACACAAGACGAAACCACGGGAGAAGACTCTGCGGGTGATGTGATCAAAGGCTTTGATTCGGCGGAAGGCGAAGACACAAAAGATCACGACACAACTGAGTACGAATACGTGGCAGTGGCCGATTCCTCGTCTGCGAATCTGACGATTTGCGTGGCTGCTTATGACGTGGAGCCCACCATTGATACGGCCGAAGACAAGGAAAATGGTGTCGTTACTGCTGCTGATAACTTGGACACGACTGAAGATGCAGAGCATCCCTCCGTTCCTACTTGTAACACAACTTTTGATGTCGAGCCAGACTCGGACGAGGAAGACTTTTTGGACGCGCGGGCTTCGATAGACTACCAATCTGACGGTAATGTTACTGGGTTGACAGTTGGTGAATCTGGTGTTTCCGTTGATGACAGTTCTGTGAACGAAGAGTACGAATCTGCCGGGGATGATAGGACTGTGGACGAATCTATAGGCGATGCCAGCTCTATGGACGAATCTGTTGTTTCTGTGAGCAATAGCTCTGTGAATGTAGGAGAGGAATCTGCCGGCAATGCTAGTGCTATAGACGAATCCGTTGTTTCCGTGAATAGCTCTGTGAATGCGGGATACGGATCTGCCAGCAATGCTAGTGCTGTGGACGAATCTATTGTTTCTGTGAATGCGGGGCACGAATCTGCCAGCAATGCTAGTGCTATTGACGAATCTGTGAATGTAGGAGACGAATCTATCGGGATTGGTGGCTGGACGATCTCCAAGTCTAGGAGTCCGAATATGGATTTATCTGTCGGTTCTAACGTTGTTGAGGTGAATGGAGATGGAAATATGGAGTCTTCGAAGTCAGAAAAGCCTGACTACGACATGGAAATTTGCGTTGTCGTTTCTAGCGGATCTACTGGAAAGGAAACCGTGGAATTGTGTACTGAAAAAACAAATGTCGAGACAGAACTTGTAGATGCCTCGTCCTGTAAATCCTATATTGATATTGAGGAGAAAGAAGACAAGGTCGCCGCATTGGTACCGGGAACTTTCGCATCTCCCAATTCGAAAAGCATACTGAAAAGACGGAGCTCTGTCGTAGAGCCGGATCCTGCAGCCGCGTCGTCTCCGGTTATCAAGAAAAGAGTATCGTTTGCCAATTCGATCGCCGGCCCGGGCTGCCATGTACAGCAGAGTCCACGGTCGTCCTTGCTGCGGAAAAGGTCCTCGCCCAAAGTGAGCAGGCGATTGAGCCTCCAGCCGGACAGGATGATGATATACTGTAAGGAAAACGGAGGCGCTGTGTCACCGCTGAGCGTACGTAGCGCGCAAGTCAAAGAGGCCATCGCCAACATCAGAGCCAAAGAGTCGGGCTCGCCTTCCGGGCGTTACAATGTGAACGCAACGGGAGACTTTAATAAATCAATGCGAGATCTGCGTGAAATCCTGAATCCCGCGTTTATCAGGTCGCTCAATAAGACGCAAAGCAAGCAACTGCATGAACTTATGAATTCGGTTTCTCGCGAAGTGGTCGAAAACGTTTGCAGCACGTGACGGCGTCGCGCTTGTGTACTTTTTCTCGCGTTTGCACTTTCGTTAATATTGATTCTCTTGGCCTTGCGCGCGTGCGCAGCTGATTTCGAGGCCGTTATGCTGTGTCGTGAATTTCGTGCATGTCTTTCTACCTACTCTCACTATGTTATTGTGCAAAAATCACTGCCGATGTTTTTTGTGAGCATTATGTTACCTTACTTGATTAAAGAATTGTTAATTGCGTGAAGGGGCTTGTTTGAGGCAGTTCCAGTTTTGCAGCATGAGTTTGCTCGGAGCCAGATGAACATAGCTCGACTAATCGTAAAAATCGTCGAATAATTGGCACGTACGGCAGATTGTAAGGGCACATATTACATTCAGTTCTGCTGGTTACGGCGGTTATGCACCATAGTAGGTGAACGGCCTGCGATTTGAAGAAGAGGTTTTATATCTCAGTGGCTAAATTTTCAATGTGCGAGATCATATATCCTACTGTTACCGCCAGGGCTGTGGAGTTTCAAAATTATTTTAGCACTCGTTGGAGTTTTGTGAAAATGCTCCGACCCCAACTTCTTAAATATGAAAGTAAGTAGGCTACTTTAAAAGGTCTCTTAAAATTACTCATAATTAGGTAGATTTTTTGGACATGTCAAAATTCTGAAAATTTTTCACAAAGTTGAAACTTTTTTGCAACCTGCATTTCGTTTGTATCATAGATTTTACACTATCGGTGAACTTATTATATGGCAGCTTGTAGCCTACTTTATAGGCCTGCCGTTGTAGACGGCCCATTGTCTGCTCATTGAATCATAAACATTAAAATGAAACAAATATGTTGACATGGTTCTATTATAGTGTTATGTTCAAATTATCACAATGTCCCAACAGTACCAACACTGGGCATTGCATGGTTCTTATATCAAGAATGATGAAAAATTGTGATGTAGACACCATTGCCAGAATGAAGCAACGCGGTTTGTCACCAGCAGTGTACGTACAACTTCAGTGTTGTAAGCCAACAACTGCTGCTGTTGAACGTTCTTTCTCCATTCTTGGCAAGCTACTTGAAGGACAGACGACACTTTCTCCCCGAGAATGTAGGAAAGTATCTTTTGTTGTACTATAAAAAATTTTAATTATTTCTACCACAATGCGTAATGTAACTACTGGAATTCTTCATAGGGCCAGATTTCGGTAAAATAAAGTTTTTTTCATGTAAAAATTTGTCAGATTTTGGAGCAAAAAAGTTTTTTCACGCCAAACTACTTCGTAAGGACAGACAGTTCCAACTAGAAATGAAGATAAGTAGTTCTACAATTCTAGCATTATGTGGAAAAACACCTAATTTGCATGCGTTAGGTCAAAATATTCCGTTTTTTAGGTAAAAAAACCGCCCTACTCATAAATAAATAAAATATGATTTGTACGTACCAACAATCACTATTAGTAACGATATTGAAAAAATGGGACATTATTTGTAAATTACAATTCAGTTGCATAGAGGAAGAACATTCAAAGATGCATCTTCCTGACTAACGCACAATTGCCGATGCAATCACAAATCGGTGCAACTTTTGGAATTATGCCATGGTACTGCGAAAGAGTGAAAGAATCGTTTGGTTATGTAAGTGACAACATCACTCGCAGTGGCGGCTCATCCTATAGGGCAACTGGGGCATTGTCCCACCTAAAATTCTGTTCAATGACAATGATTTTCCATTTATAGACGCTCAGCAATCAATACATACCGAAATCACGACGAAAATCGCATTCTTTGTGTGCTTTCGCTTGTAAATGCCCATTAGGGCTGTTAAAAAAAAACTTTTTCCTGAATCTTGCTGGCTAATAGATTAAATCGTTGGGTTACCTTGAAAAACGACGCACACCAAATTTGAATTCATTCCATCCGGTAATCACGGATTTGAATTTACCTAGAAATGCAAAAAAAAAATTCAAATTTTTCTGCCAACCCCATCAAATTATTGCGCTGTCTTCAAAAACGACGCAAAACAAATTTGACTCAATTCTAACCCGTAAAAGCGGAGTTATTGAGTTTTTCGATGGTAATTTTTGGATAATCCACCGATCAAGGATAATCCCAGAATTATCAAAGAAAAACTTCAATAAAGTCTTAATGTTAGTATCGAACGCTGTACCAAGTTTCAAGTTTGTCACTGAACTATGTTAGTGGTAATTTCGTTTCCTAAATCGAGTGAGAGCTGACTCGTCATTTATCGCTAACAGATTTTACGCAAAGCCGGTATTAGTCTCTGTTGATTTTAACGATGCTCCTTACCTAGATCCGTCATGAGCTTTTGCACGGTATGTCTTGATTTTAGTATCGAACACTGTGCCAAATCTCAAGGTTGACACTCAATGATTGGGGCAGTGATTTCGTTATCAAGGTCGAGTATGGTAGAGATGTGCGCTGATCTGACACTTTATCCTACCTAACGCATTGCGGATTTCACGCAAAAGCCGGTGTATCTGTGCTAACGTTAACTGTGTGTTCCATACTGAGATAGATGATGATATCATGAAACAGTTTACTAACATTCTCGATTTGCATTCAAATATTTACTTTTATTTTATATTCTCCAATGTCAATTTCACCGTAAAATTGTGGCCTTCAAGCAATTTACCTATACAACCCCCTGTCAAGCGCGATAGCTAGTTCGTTTTCGATGACGGCTAAAAGCTGATCACTTGATCATGATCAGCCTATTCCTCAATATATTGTAGGCAAAATTCGGTGTTTTTACGCAAGACTCGCCCCTTATCAGCCTGGAAATTGTCCAATGTCCATTGATCTAATCGTACGCGGGATGAAAGCGCACTCTTACCTTTTGCCAACGTATTTCGATAAAAATGAATGGCTGACGTATAAAAGCGAGGATGAGGACGCATTGTTATACACTTTTATACACTGCTGGTGCCAGGGGGAGTGTCTCTAGTTCGATAGAAATTAGGTATCGTTTATCTGAAGCATGTGGTCTACTGCAAACGGTGTCTCGATATTACCCGATGGTCGACATTGCTCGGCTCGAGTTGACTTGTTTATATTCCAATACATCTTTTTCCGAAGCAGTAAGCGCTGGTGAACTTTTAAAATTCCTATAGTTGAAAAATCGCTTTCAATCAACTTTGCTTGCAGTAATTAGGCTCGACGCCTTAGAATATGTGCTTACGATTCTCAACGCTCGGTATTCCAGATTTCAATGAACTCGTAAGTGAACATTTTGCAACTATGAAATCCAGAGGTGGTCAGTAACGAAGTACTTCTACTTTTTCGAAGTACTCAAGTAGTTTTCCTCTACTGCTGGTACTTACTCAAGTAGATCTGATTTTCTCTACTTCTACTTCTACTTCGTAATATTTTGTGATCTACTTACTTACTTTTCGCTATTTTCAGTTTGTCAAGTAGAAGTAGTTCAATCTTCGAATCAGGAAGATAGCCTGAGGAATTTCAGGGCTGTTTTCACGAAGTATCAACATTTAATTTTCATAAAAGTTGAGTAAGGCCCAGAATTTTCGTCGCGCCTCGCGCGCAGTGGATTCGGAGTGACCAGTATGATTTTACGAAAGTATGGATGACTATAATTTAGGCAGCGGGTTGGGGTGGTTCCGTTCACACATGGGTATCTCGAACTAGATATCTAGATATCCCTGCGTTCACACCACATTGTCGCCCTCCGCCCATATGAAATAATTCATCACAGTATATATGGATCATCATAACGTTTGAAACTGCTGTTTCGCAATCTAGCATTTACTTGTCATACCGTAATCTAGCATGTCCATATGGTGCGTCCTAACCTGGAGAAGTGGACTCCGACTTTTTTATAGTTTTAGAGCTGTTTTAGCATACAACCTTTGAAACTTTCTGGACTAAAGGCATGAAAAACATGTTCCGCTTTTAGAAGTAGTATTCATGTTTCACTTTCAATTCCCAGTATCATATACTTTGAGTTATAATTAATATCAGTTCTTTTGACTGGATAACATACATGTTGAAGTATAAAAGCAAGTGTAGTAATGCCTTCAATTTCCGGAAATAAAGCTACACAATAAGGCAATTTACGGTCCACCATATTTTTTTTATTAACGTTTAATTACTAATCGCGCAAAGTGTTTAGACCGTATCCTATACAACTTCTCCGTATTGCTCTTCGACTAAACCACGGGCCTTATAATATAGCGGATGGCGCCATACCATGCTATTTTCTAAAACGTGCTGTTCGAGAAAACAGAGGATTAGTATCGCATTTGCATATCAATACTATCATTTTCATCCCCTGATGTGGACGAATGCTTATGCTATCGAAATTTGGATACCTGCTGGTATGCTGCATCAATATGAATCAAGCTCGTCACCTTTCGCATAGCTCAATTTGGACCTTTTTACAATCCATGTGAACGAATTAGAATCGTTTTGACAACTACTTACTTACTTGAGTACTTTTAACGTCAGTCAATTCCACTTCTACTTCAAGTAGTTTTAGGTTGCTTAAGTAAGAAGTACTTCTACTCGTACTTGAGTAGATTTTTTCGTCGCTACTTCTACTTCTACTTTAGTAGCATTCTTGACTACTTTGACCACCTCTTGAAATCACGCCACGCGCACTAGGCCTACTGATACAAACGTTAAAATATGCAGGTATGAACTACTATACTGTACTTCATATTTTCTTATGAATAATTTGAAATACGTAAGCCTTGTTCTCCATGTCTAATGTCTATACCCCATACAAACTCACCACCATCGAAGTCACTTTTCACGTCGGAATACAATATTTTGACGTCATTTAGACAATTAAAATCGCGTGCATCCCTTGCCCCACCACCCGATATTGTCACGAGCCGCCCTCACTCGTAATATTGCTGCAAATATAGGGTTATCATATTTTGGAAATCCGAAAAGAGGACACTTTTTCAAAATTTTCAAACTTGCGATACCGGATGAAAATCCTGAAAAAATGGTAAATTTTTCCCACTTCGTGGTCGGTTGACTAAAAAGAACAAAAAGTCAACTTTCTCGCTCAGCTCCCAAAATACAGTTGTTCCTTCACATTTTCAGTTGGTTGACTAAAAAGGAAGTCAACTTTCCGGCCCAGCTCCCGAAATAGCCGCCGAAGCGTTCACTTCAGTGCTGAGTTACTATATCTCAGTCGGATTTTGCTCTCTATTAAACCGAAATTCTCAAAAAAGAGGACATTTGGGTGTCCTCCGAGGACCTTTTAAAAAAGTCAAAAAAGAGGACAAATCCTCTCAAAAGAGGACGTAAGGTATTAACCAACCCTATGCAAATAGGTCTATAACCAAACGCTGCTTCCCACATGACAAAATCAAAAATATTTCTAGTAGTAAGTAGCTCAGACGCTTGGGTCGAACAAATCTTCAATAATGAGTGCAAGTATAGTCCTGATCAATGAATACTTGACTATGTGCATTGTGCATGCAGTGTACATGTAGGCATATGCTAGTTGACAACTCCCTAAATTTCGCGTCTGACCACCGTTTATTAGTAGTGAGAGGGTGTGTAGCCTACTTGTCATCAGTAGAGCGTGTAGTGAGAATATTTGTACATCTCTGTATTCTTTGCTGAATCATACACAAGACAAGAGCTACACTTTTATTGTTTTTATCCACATTTTAATTATACACGATGGGATATAAAATCATGTTTGAATGATTCATACATGCGAGAAAATATCCATGGCTTTGTCTATGTTAAAATAAACTTACGAAAAAGAAGGGATATTTCGAAATAAATACTTCCATGGTCATTGTACAATGTACAGTGAGTATTTAGTGAAGGGGTGTCAAACTCAACTTCCGTCGCAGGCCGGATTCAAACCTTCGAATCGCTCGCGGGCCGGACCAGTCAAATGGTTCCAATATGATATCTCAAAACGCACGCCCTTGCTTTTCGCTTGAATACTTTATTATCAATCCTGTATACAGAATAGTATATTATATTACATTACGGATCATAGGGCTATATTCTAGCAACACATTTATTCGAAAACAATGGAAAATTTTGGCAATATTCGAAGATAGGTTGTTTAAACTCAACCGCTAAAACACTGTCTCTAACGAGGGAATAAGTTGGCAAACGTCTGTGCTCTCCCTGTTTTAGTCGTAATCTGGCGTTAACTCTGTATATGCGTGGTAAGAAATACAAGAGGTTTAACTGTAAACGTGAACGTTATAATTGGCCCATTATCAATAATCGTGATTCAGGTTTCTCTGTCTGTCTGGGACCTTTTGAGTCAGGTGATACAGCATAGTGCGACCTAATAGATTTGAATTAGGTAGACTAATTTGTAACTATTATATTCTCCATGCGACCTGAATATAACAGTTTCGCTTTGGCTTTTCACTTCGCGAATAACTGCTTTTTGGCTCATGTTTCCTGAACTCAGGGTGCACTTTTTTGAGTTTCGGTAATTGTATGTCAGTATCACCTGATGGTGACTATAGAGTGAAACAATAACAGGGTTGTCGGTGATTATAATGTGGCCTATGATCCTGACATTTGCCGCCTTGTGGGAATTATTTCTTAATATAGTAACTCAACATTTGCTGAGTAATGTACTGGATAATACACGGATTTTTCAATCTACTCAGAATTGCCTCTCGGGCCGGATGCGGCCCGCAGCCCGTATGATTGACACCCCTTATTTAGATGCCACAATGAAACAATTTTGCATGCTATCGTCAATATGTCTGCATATGTTCAACGGTTATATGAAAGTCATTATACCATCACTGTAACGACATTTTCAAAGTAAATTTGTAGTACTGTCGGAGTCGGAGTTCTGTGCGAAAATAGTCGGAGTCGGTACGTTTAAAGACGTCGCAGTTGGAGTCAGTATATTGACAATGTCGGAGTTGGAGTCCACAGCCCTGGTTACAATACGTCCTCCTTTGGGAGGATTTGTCCCACTTTTTAGCCTAAAGTGACTCAGCCTCTGTCGGAGTCGGAGTTCTGTGCGGAAAATAGTCGGAGTCGGTACGTTTAAAGACGTCAGAGTTGGAGTCAGTATATTGACAATGTGGAAGTTGGAGTCCACAGCCCTGGCTACAATGCGTCCTCCTTTAGGGGGATTTGTCCTACTTTTTAGCCTAAAATGCCTCAGCCTTTGATTGCGGCTCTTTAACGATTGCACAAGCGTTTCGCCATTTTGCTAGAGATGTTTAACCTGATTATAAATTGATGCATTTTATCGACTAAAATTAATTGTTTCTTTCCTTGTGGTTTACACAAAACTTGTAAATTCAGGGGAAGGTTACCAATTTGCAATTGACCTCTCGAATCGAGTTCACAAACGTTTCACCCGCAATATTGGATGCCTTGTCTTTAATATCAATGATGAATCATTGTGTTCAACAATGAACTTGATAATATATTACGCCAGTGCAGGTTACAATCATTTCCGGGCTAGCAATGGTGGATGCGGCTCTCCCATTTGTATTGTAAAGGCTAGCAATAACTGCAGAGTTTGTCCAAGAAAAAGTCGTCGAGATTCCCGTGCTGAAATCTTCAAATTCTCATCGGCGCTTGAAGTGATGAACTGCTCCGCACTGCTTAGACTTCATATCAGCCTGACTTCAAACACCTCGCAGCCCAGGTGGAGACGCACCGTATCACTATATGATAATGAAAAGTAAGAGGGTGGCAAAACGACTTGGGGTATAGTCTTTTAATGAGACACCCATCCTGGCTTAGAGCAGAGGTCGCCCGCGCGGCGAAAGGGTCCAAGCCCCAACATTTTCGTAAATCATTGCAACTGAAGTTAACAAAGTAGAGTAGGCCTATTACGCGGCCAATTGATTTGAATCGAAATCGCCCAGCGCGCGATTTCGTGCTACTAGCAACCCTCCCTGCATGCGTGAATCCGCCTTAATATACAGAGTCAAGTCTCTGCGATTGCAGCGCTGTCAGTGCATAGTAAGATAAGTCTTTTGTGTCCGATCACCGTTCCTTATATAGCTCTAAACCAGAGGTCACTAACACGCGGCCCGCGAGGTCATATTTTGCGGCCCGCAGCTTGATTCGAGGTTTCGAAAGAAAGCTAAGAAAACCATTTTGAAATCGTGAAATTTAGTGCAGTTTCAACATGTTGTTGTTGCTGTTACAGAATAAGCTATTCTCCTGTGCCCAACATCACTATTCGTCAGTAGCTAAAACGATCGACTTTGGCAATGGCAACAACATTCCAGCGAGTCAGAATCAGCTGATATGAATGGACAATAATTGGACAATGGACATATTGCCTTAACGTGCAATGGCCCAAACACTGCCAAGACCGAGACCCGTAGAAAACGGCTTAGGGCAGTGGTTCTCAAACTGGGGGCGTGAAAGCATGTGAAGGGGACGCGGAGCTACGTTCAACTGTATTTTTTTCGTGCTCCGCGCGATTTATCTCATATCCATAGTTATCGCTCTGTGTTTGTCCGGAATTCATATTATGGACTTGTCTCATCAACAGTCGTAATAACATTCCATGCCATCAAACTATCCGTTGGGATTGGTAGCATTCATGTTGCATTTTGTGGATATGGGGGGCGCAAAATTTTTCAGTATCATAAAGCGGAGCGTGTCTAAAAGGGTTTGAGAACCACCGGCTTAGGAAAAATTTTGATTTTTTTGCAACTTTTTGACTTGCTAGTCCCCTTAAAACGTGGTTGCCTATTTTATATCAATAATGAATGCATGCGGCCCGCGGCCGCTACGAAATTTGAAAACTGTTCCGTGACCCGTTTTGAGTTGGCGACCCCTGTTCTAAACAAACAAAACGTCATCAATACTCAAGTGGCCCACGCAATGGTTTGGAAAACCGCGTGTGGCCCTTTGGCCAAAAAGTATGGCCACACCTCTGACCCTGGCCTAGAGAGCATAAGAGGCATGTACGCAGGATTTAAGAAAGAATAACGTGGAAGGAAGCGACGGAAATGAATGCGGACTGTTTTGGTGAGTGAGGTCGATATATGTCAGATTGTGGTCCCCCGGTTGCTTGTATTTCGAGATGAATGTAGACTCTGGATATGCTCGACGACTGTCAGATCGCCGGCAAGATGCTGCTTGAGGTCCGGCATACCGCATACTTGACAGAGCGACCCGTATTGTATTCCGTCCTGACCATATGGTAGTTGTTCACAGGGCCGTAACAGCACTTCGCCAGGCCCCCCCCAAAACGTTGGTCCTGGGCCCCCCATACAGTGATAAACTGAACTTCTTGGGGGCTTCGCCCCCCAGACCCCCCTCAGGCTGTACGCTGTTTACCGCTGCTAATCATCTATATTGAGTGTCCGTTTAGTGAGTCAGCTTTTATCCCCTAAACGCGCGAAGCGCGAAAAATTTCTGTAATTCATCACTGAATCGGGCAATATGATCGGGAATTGCATATATATTGCTATCAATTTTTATCCTTTCTCTGCTCACGTAATCAGATTTACCGGTAGAGCTGAGTGAGGCGGTGTGTTTGAAAGGGTAGGACCCCTCAATAATAAATAAACATCTCCGGGTGTATTGTATACCCGTTGGCAGGAACGAAACAGCACTTCGTCAGGCCCCAAAAAACTGGAGTCTTGGGCTCCCATAGGGTGACAAACCGACCCGCCATCACGTTGTTTACTTTTGCCACGAAATTATAGATGTACTGTACTGTTTGATAAAGTTGCCTAAATTTTCAAAAAATACGCTATAATCTATGCTAGTTCACGAAATAATTTTGGGCCCCCTTCGAGCTCGTCCCCCCCCAATTGGGGGGTTTGGGGTGCGGCAGTTACGGCCCTGGTTGTTCATCAAGGACGCGCGTGTGTTGTGCTTGTGCGCTTGTGATTCTGAGGCGAAGGAATGTTAGCTGGTGGTGGTAGGTGGTTGAATCACCGCTCTAGTTCTATATATTCCCTTGTTATTCTGCATTATTATATCAATATTATCGTCGACGACATGTGAAGTGTCAATTCCAGATCTCTATACAAAGCAGACTTCCACCATGACGCCCATCAGCTTCAGATAATAATTTAACAGTAAACCTTTCCGCGCAGCAATAATGCGATTGCCGCAAAAAGCAGGCCGCAAGCATGCTCTCTTTCGCCGGAATTGCGATAGGCAGATTAGATTTGTATGTTTGCACATCACGCTGAACAGAGTGCAAAGTGTTGTTCGAGTATACAACGTGAGCGAAGATAAGCATTCAATAACGACTCTTCCTCTCTCTATCTCTTTCTATCAATAAATTCTCTATATAGCATCTCTCACGAGCTCTTATGTGACTCCCACGCGGAGACGCGGTAACTTCACTCGATATATTCCAAGTTCATACGGAATTCCCCAGGGATATACCGAAACAACGTCCATAAATCTCGATCCAAGGTGGCATCCGTATAATTACCGTCATGATTTAATAGCAACTAACCCTTATATATACCTATTATACCATAAAGAGACGTCTCGTGTACCAGAATGGGTTTGAATTTGAAAACACTCTTGGCCATGGTTCACTAACAACGGACAAAGATAGATATATGTTATCAATGGTGACATAATTTTAATCAGTATTATGGATAGTAAGCAGCGGCTGGAAATGTATTGGTGAAGCTCTAACCAGCAGTTAACGAGTTCGTTGATTCGTTGTCATAGGTTACATTGCCGTTCTAGGCCAGAAGCAATGTGTTAATTGTAGCCGCTTCTTATTCAAATTCCGTTTTACGATTTCTTTGAGTAAGGAAAATTCAGCGGTTGCAATTTTTTTTATCTTTTGCGAAAAATGGACATGGTGAATGCACTATGACCAACTAAAACTCGTATGCGATATGGGGACTTGATCAAACTATGAATGAAGATGCCCTTACCGCAGTTATGCAATATGAATAATGAATATCTCTACGAAGTCGGTTTATATCAATGAGGCGGAAATAAGCAACCGAAATGAAGACCACATCTAGGTTGTAATTGTCTTCTGTGTTGTGTTGTTATTTTAGTACTAATCGGTGTTTCGACTACATTAGTCATTATTTACCAGACCGATATTCTTTGTTATGATTATTGAGTCGCCTACTGTTAGCACATCCCGCTTTCATTCTAGGAACCTAGGCGTAGGCCTTTGTGACACTTGACTGCACCCACGCGCATGGCTAGATTTTGAGCTGCGATGAAAACGAGTGAACTTCTCTGCTCTAAAGATAAAAAGATGTACGGACCAATAGATACCTACCATTGTGGGCTGTACAAACAATCACAGATCATGTTGCAGATATAGGAGTGAAAGAATAGCGGGATTGTGTTTAAACAAATATACATAAAAGCCTTGATACCAGCAAATGTAGATTCGTTCGAAATGGTCTGTACCATTGCGTGGCTGAGAAGTTGCTCGTAATCAACGAATGTCGTGGTGTTTTGCTCGAACTGTTAAGATTACTCACAGACTCCATGTATTGTCAGAATTTAAGGCTGAGTAGAGAGTCGGAAAGTGTCTAGTACGCTACTACTGCTAGCCTAAATATACAATTAGTAAACTACAGTTCTCCACAGGTTCAAAGAGAGTGCTATCACACCGTCTTGCTAACAAACACCGGCGATATAGAGATAGTTACTGCAGTAGGTTAGAAACGGGATTGTGGAAAATATTATGATTCTGAAATAATTCTTATTCTTTGGTGAAGGTATAGTAGCCGATATCTGGCACCGACTAATAAGTCGATTCTGGGCCTGATTTGTCGTTGGTTTACTGTTCAAAATCGCTTGCATATGTTCGATTACAGTCGCGAGTGTAAGGCAGCGATTTATTTTTTTCTCCTCGTTTGCTTCGTTCAGATCAGCTGAAGGTATGGAATATGCTTTTATCGTGGGCGCTATCCACAAGTCGTCCCCAAAATGAAGGCGCAGTTGCGCCGCGAGGCTTCGCCATCGGCGTCCCGAAGAATTTTGAAAGCTCTCGCAATTTTTACCTAATAGTGAGTCAGTGTGGTATCGCCATCTGTGTGTCGTGTTCGTGTCACTCACTGTGTTGCGGTGCTCCGATCTTTCGGAACAATACCCCGCTATCAAATGTAAACATGGCCTGGCAAAGACCGATTTTGCAGCTTCGTTCCGCCTGGCTGACGCTGTATTCAGAATTGTTTTGCGGCCATGACTGTAGGATTTCTGGCAATCCAAAAGTTATCTTCCAGAGCGCAGAATTTACTGAATCCGGTCTTGATCAAATGCTACTGTCGCACTGATTGCGAAAATATAAATTCAAATAATAATAGCAATGTACTAAATCCACAAGCACATTGTTCAAATAAATGATTTCAATATTGCGTATTTTGAACTAAGTGGATCTTTTAATTCTAATTTCACTAGGCTTATCTTGAAAATTGCCAAGTTTTGAATTCATCGTGCACCGAGAGTGTTGAGAAATTTCAGAGGACGCCGCCTAGTTTGGAACCGCTGCTCTATATCTAAAGGCGCACAATGACGGAATTCTAAGATTTAGATTACAGATCAGAAAAAGCAGGGCATCTTTGTTATCGGTCATTGTTAGCGTTGGCCTATGGGTGATTGCCACGTTAAAGTCACGCTCATTTATTTCAATGCACAGAATGGTGGTATTGAACGCAGAAGAAATTAGCTCGTTCTTGCACATCATTGTTAAACCGAAGTAGCTGAATTAAATGAATCACGCATTTTAAACTGGTCTCGGCAGGGCTTGCGCAGTGCATGACATTACGTAGGCATAGTATTTTCTATTTGATGAGTGATGGCCGATGAGAGCAACTTACTAATATCTTTACATAAAGGTGAAAGGGTTACCTAAAGAGTACAGAGAGTGACTCTCGCTGCAAGGACCCTGTGATTTTTAACATTTCGAATTGTAACATACCGCTGTCTTAAAGTTGGACGCAAATAGATGGCTATGGCACAAGATGCCGAATTCCACAGACATACGCAAATGTCACTGATAGCCATGAACGACAAGTTGGACAAAGTGAGTATCTTCGTTGCTATCTTGAGTGCCTTGTGTATGATTTTCAACAACCCGGCAAACGACGTGTGTATGTGTGTGTGTGTGTGTGTAGATCTGGGGACATCGGCATACCGGCAATTACGCCTACCTAATACTATCTGCCTCTATACTAATCTATATATATCAAAATCAAAATCCAGAAGAAAAAAAAACTTAGTGATAGATTCGAATACATTATGGAAGATGAATGCAGTTACGGGATACAAATGCCTTATTATAAATAAACATTAAACAATGTGTCAAGCACCAAAGGAATTGCATTACAGATTGTTGAGGCCGCCAATGTATTGTATAGTGATGAGATCGTGATTGATGATACAATCGTAAATAAATCTCAGAGAATCCCACAGAAATAATTAAGTTCTCATCCGTTAATTCTACTCACCTCTGGAATTTAGTGCACTGATTAATGGTTAGAAGAGTGAATATAGCCTCTCGCATACCAGATGGTATTACCCATGAACATATAAAAGCAGCGCTTGTCCGGGACATTAAGCTGCATTGCATAATGTTATGAGTAACGAAGTCTTGTTCTTGTAAACACGCATAGGCGCTATTCCGCTTGTGAATCATGAGGATACTAAAGCTTTTGTCACTTCTGTGTGCTTGGCCTATATTCTATATAGGGCCTTTATCGTGTTATCTATAATATCTATTATGTCCGAACATTGTGTGCGGCCCGCGTCAAAATTTTTGATTTTCACTGACAATGTTCCAAATATCTTTTTTAGATTTGAAAATTTAAAATTCACTCCAAAATTGACCCATAAACCTGCAATCACTTATGCTTACTTTCTACCAAGTACCACAACAACAACAACAATTTCATTCCTGAGCAACTTTTGCATTTATTCATAGGTTAAATACCGTATTATATCGTAATATTTATAAATGTGATTCTTTTCCGTGCCAAGCCTGAATTGCTGCAATAGTAAATCACATTTCCACGATGTATGCGGAGGAAATAGCCTACATTGAATACCCTTCTTGATGCCGCGACTCGCGGCGTCATTAAAAACTAGGAAATTGGTCCACAAGCACTTTGAGTTTGAGACCCTTGTATTATAGGCACAACTGTGCGTAAATGATCGGGCTTGATAATTTCTAATCATCCCGTAACTTAAACCTTGTGACGACATGGATTGTTTTATCAGAAATCGCCTCCCTTACCAAATTACCATCTGGACATCTTTAAGGTTTTATCAGCTCTCGGCTCAATGGAGGTTAATGTTCATCGACTGGAACAGAAAGTTAATGATCAGCAAGAATCACAGATACCCAATAAACCCTCGCTACCGCCGAAACCAAGCAAACACCCAGCTCAAGTACGCGGAGTGAACAACTATGTACAGGCGAAAGAAAGGTAAATTGCTCTATATCTGCTGAGTTATGTCACTAATGCGTGACAGAATAAATGTAATTGTTAGTTATTCGTTATTTCTGTGGAAAATTATGATTTTCATATTACTTGAGTCATTGCCATGTCGCTAAATTGTGCTTTCGTTGCTTACCAGGTACAAGTGTTTCAAATATTGTGTGATTTTTATAGCTAACCATTAGTCCCCAGTATGAGTGAGGATGAATCATTTTGAAAGAGTTCTGGTTTCTATATGGTACGTTTGAGATAACGTTTTTTGACATTTGGGTATAATTGGTTTTAATCTGACTTTTATCCTGGTAGTTTACGATACCATGATCCGCTTCCATGTTTCGCTCTTGCTACGTTCGTGTCGAAGGAATCATTTACTTCGTATACCGGTATCTATTTTCAATGTTTCTCGTCTTCACTAGCCCAACATACGAAGAAGTCGAGCTGGCGCCAGCGGTGCCGTACCGGAAGCGAGGGAAATCCTTCTCAACGAACCAACTGGACTATATGAGAACGGAGCTCGGTCATGTTCGTGAATATGTACAAAATGTGAAGACTAAAGATGAAAACGAAAGAATGAAAATTATCGGATCCCTAAACTGTCTTATGTCGAGTCTGCAACCGGCAACTTTTATGAGCCTCTGACACGTTATCAAATATCGAGCTATAATGTTTATGACTGTTCTTGTATATAGTGGCGTGCGGCGAGGTTCGTGGTTGGTGAGGTACTGTGCACCTTTATAGTAATATATAAACCCAAAATAGTACCTGATACAGTTGGCTACTTAGTCCTTATCACATTAGCAATCTTTGCATGAAAGCTATACGTGAGAAAACACTGGTGAACATAATTTTTGTTGACTTTGATGAGACAATTGATGTTGACTAACTTTTGCGCGCCGAATTCAAAAATGGCTTCCGTTTTTCTCTACCACGTCAAGTCTGTGGGTTAGGCACCCACCACATTGTCTCACGAGTCACGACCCGCATAAAAGTACTGCTTTTAATGTTTTGTGTTTATTGTATAAAACGTTTTAAAAACCGCAAGCAGTTGAAAGTAAATCAATAGACTTCAAAGAAACGTTTGAACTGCTTTATTCGGTTGATTTAAAATGATATTGCTCCTGCAGGACAAATAAAGTGTGATTTTCAGGGTCAAAATTTACGCAAAACACTCAATTAAAGGTATAGGTGGGGATGGAAAATATTTAACAGATACATCTCTTAGGGGAATGTATTTGCTCTGCTCTACATGTTGACCGTCGAAACTTACACGGTTCATATGGCACCATTGGCTTGCAAAGTCGATTGCGCATGGTCTCACTGCGCTGTGATAGTTGGAGTTAGTCAGCAATCAATTAGTGAAATTCATCTGTGCCTCACCAGCTGGTTTATTGTTCGTCTGCGTGGTCATTAAACGCATCAAAGCCGAATTTCAAACTGCTTGGCGATTTTGAGGAGATTTTGATGCTCTGATATTATTAATATTTAGATTTTCGGAATTAGCGCCACAATAGAATACGATTAATACCATATTATAAATTATGAGTGGTTTATGATGAATTGCGCTATCACAGGCAAGGCTTGACCCGTCTGTCCCCCGTCTGTGTCTAACCATCTATTTTTTCGAACAAAAAAGTACAAATTCCTTGAGTTTGTATGTAAAAATGTTAAAAATTTAATCACTCATGAACATCGATTGAAAATGCGCAGATTAATGATATGTAATCATTGAAGGTTTTCACAATTTTCTTTTAGTCACCCTGACGACAGGTGATTGAGGCGCTGCCTCACTTGCCTCCCCTCGCCGCACATCACTGTTGGACAATATATAATATGTATTACCTATATCAGTGCTTCCCAACCTGTTTCAGTTAACGACCCACTTACGGACGTTTTATTGTGCGATCCACACAGGTATATTTAGTTCTAGATACCCCTGGACCCATAATAAATAGAGACAACCGAACAAATCAAAAACAAATTAATGAGAAAAGAAACAATGCACTTTACTATTACTACGAAAGTTGAGCTTGCTTGTTAGATATTATCAGATAGAATCTAAGCCTGCTATTTGCTTGCTTTTCCACTCGAAAATATCCACAAATGCCTAAAATTGGGGTATGCCTATAGTTTCGACGAACCGATACATCTAAGCGTCAGTATTCCAAATGTTTGTTTCTATTTATGGCAGTAAAATTGCTAAAAAATTGCTGGCATTCTAGAACCATCAAAAGCATCCCTCTGTGACATATTGAACAGAAAACTGACATTTTGAAATGCTTCGCGACCCACTGCATGGTTGGGAAGCACCTATCTACACGGAATATTTTCGAAAATGGGGTGTCAGATGAGTTCCTATTTTCGTTCAAGTCCCCCGCTATTTATTAATGTTTTATCTTCGAGATAATTATTGAATTATAGATAATCATCGTGCTAATTCAGAACAATAACAGTAGCCTACTCTTCGATATTTCATCCCACGGGCATGCCTTATTGGCAGGCAGTGTTATTTTTGGCATATAACAAAATACCCAAAATAGCTTAATTTTGGCATTTTTCAAATTTTATTTCTGGCAGTTTTGGCATCGCCAGGAATTCGTATTTGTATACTCGTATTAACGAAGTAAAACACTGTTTAGTGTAATATCCATCATATCAAACGAAAGTCACAAAACGCGGAGTATCCAGTTTGTCTCATCAAACAGTGAGAGTAAAAACCGAATTGAAAACGGTGTTGGAGAGTCAATTCGCCCAATACAAAACCAACTCACTGCTTCTTCTGCAATATCTAATACAAATATTCGATTCTGGACTTGGACAAGTCCTGGAAGAGTCATATCCAGTCCCTAGGCACTAACTAATCACTGAAGTGCGGCCTGTTCTACATTCTTAGACGCTTCATGCCAGCCTGGGTTCTTCTGATACTCTTCAAATCCTTAATCCAATGGAGTTACAATATGGCATCCCCTGTTAGGGGGCTGCCAGTAAAACTGCACTCGAGCCACTGCAAAAACTACAACATATCGAACTCCGTATCATAGCTAGGGCCCCAAAGGGGCCTGGTTGTCCAATCCATCTAACAAGTCGCTGCTGTACAGATTCAGTGTCCTAAACATAGAAGATATGCGGAAACTAGAGAACTCCAAGTTTATGTATCAGTTCCAGTGCGGTAATTGCCCCGAATATTTCTATATGATTTCTTTACCTCGGAATCAAAAGCGCACAAGTTCAACCAGAGGTCATGAGCAACGAAGTACTTCTACTTTTTAGAAGTACTCAACTAGTTTGCCTCTACTTCTTGTACTTACTCGAGTAGATCTGATTTTCTCTACTTTTACTTCTACTTCGTAATATTTTGTGATATACTTACTAACTTTTCGCTATTTTGAGTTTGTCAAGTAGAAGTAGTTTAATCCCCAATACGAAAGATAGCCTGAGGAATTTCGGGGTTGTTTTCTCGAAGTACCAACATTTAATATTCTTAAAAGTCAAGTAAATCCCAGAAATTTTGTTGCGCTTCGTGCACAGTAATTATGGAGTGACAAATATGTTTTCACGAAAGTATCAGTGAATATAATTTAGATAACGGATTGCTTGGTTCCGCTCACACCGCATTGTCGCCCATAACAAATATTTCATGACAGTAAATATGGTCCACCATAACGTTTAGCAATTACCCATCATATCGTAATCTAGCAGCAAATGACGTGTCCTGCTAATCTGGAAAATCCGGCTTTTTTAACGTTACACCTCTTTTAGCAGATCACATTTGAAGCTTTATGAACAAAAGACACGAAATATATTTTTCGCTTTTTAGAAGTCATATTTGTATTTCTCTTTCAATTCCGAGTATCATACTTTGAGTTCTGATTACTCTCAGTTCTTTTGCCTGCAGAACATACACGTTGAAGCATAAAAGAAGGGGTTGTAGCCTAATGCCTCTATTTTCCGAAAACAAAGCTACACTAAATATGACTTTTACGATCCACAATATGAGTTATATTAACGCATCTAATCGTGTTAAGTGATGAAACCGTATCCAATACATCTTCTACGTATTGCTCGCTTCGCCTAAACTTGGGGCCTTATAATATGGGGTAGGGCGCGATGCCACGCTATTCTCTAAAACGGAGTCTTCCAGCAAACAAAGGGTTAGTATCGCATTTTCATATCAATACTATAATTTGCATCCCATGATGCGAAACAATACTTATTCTGTCGAAAATTGATACCTCCTGGGATGCATCAATACGAACCAAGCTGACTGCATCTTTCGCATAGCTCGATATGCAGCTTTTGACAGTCCATGCGAACGAATTAAGACTGATTTCAAAACTACTTACTTACTTGAGTTGATTTAAAGTCAGTCAATTCTACTTCAAGTAGTTTTAGGTGGCTTGTGGAAGAAATACTTCTACTCGTACTTGACTAGATTTTTTCATTGCTACTTCTACTTCTACTTGAGTGACTTTCTACTACTTTGACCACCTCTGAGCACAACACACGCGCGTTCACGTCGTCCAAATATCATATGATTGACCGAAAAGATCATCTCTCTATCAAATATGCCGGACCTGACGTGTGGAACAGTATCCCGCCAGCCGTCCGACAGTCGACGAAAATGTCCAGTGTCCACATTCAAGTCGAAATACAAGCAATTACTACTCAATAAATGCTAGCCCGTCCTCAAGATTACCGGACCACGACCTGACCTATCGATCTCGCCTTCCATGACATACCACCCCATTTTTTGTCGCTTGCTTTTTTCTATACTATCTTCTTCTACTTTCATTCGGTGTGCATGTCTCCTCTTTACATCGCCTAGGCCAAGGTGGGTGTCTGATTCCATTGACTACTCCAAGTCGCTTCGACACCTTCCTATCTTTTCATTATATCGCATTTTTGTGGTGTATTGAGCTGATAATAATGGCTATATCATCATATTGAAAACGTGAAAACTTTCAAACACCTTGGGTGTATCATATCACTATAACGAAAGGAATGTGGGGATATCCAAAATAAACAATAGGATCAGCTCGGCTCATGCAGCTTTCCAAACCTATAAATACCTGCTTCGAAACTTCAGAATTTGGATTGATACAAGAATAAAATTTTTGAATGCCTTCGTGCGAAGTCGACTCACATATGGCTGCGGTGTATGGTCTCTTTCGGAAAATCAAAGAAGCGTCCTGGATGTCTGCTACTGACAATTTTTGCGAAAAATGGTACATCGAGGCTACACTCGAAGGTGAACTCATCACGCATCCAAAATTAGCAATCAGAATCTTCATAGAATCAGTCGCACTGAAGACCTCTCATCATTCATTGATCACCAACAAGCTAAATTTCTTGCACACATAATTCGAAAACCTAATGACAGTGTCGTGAAGTCAATAACGTTTGAAGATGAAAGGAGAACGAAAAAAGGAAGACCTTCCGCAACGCTGATGAACAATGTCCCCAATCGGAACGACAAACCAAAATCCAACCAAAATAGCTTACATAGCCTAACACACGACATTGGTGGTGGTACAGAAAATATGCATGCAGAGTAGGCCTATTCGGCATTAGGAATGATCGATAAGACCGTGAAGGTCATCTATTCTGATCACACCGGCATCAAACAGGTAGGCTACACTTGACTCTGAAAAGTCTGACTGTAAAAAATGTTACGGTCTAGTCTAGTTAAAAAAATAAATTAGCAGAAAAATTAAACGATGGTAGCAAATGATCAATGAAGCAATGTCTGGGCGAGGTAGGGCAACAGTGTTAGTGTAACGACAAGAGGTGATCAAGTAGGGCTTTTTTGAATCTATTATAAGGCAATTCACGGATATGTGGTGGTAATGCATTCCAGATGACAGGTCCCGAGCAGGGATATCTAGAAACTAGTTCTAGAAACTAGTTCTAGATATCCCTGGTCCCGAGTAGTCGATAGATCTCTTAGTTAGGTTGCTATTGGGTGGGGATGAGTAGATATTTCCTTTAGACGAGGATCTCGTGTAATGGGAATGGACATTTTTAGCAGGCATGAAAAAGTCATCAAACACAGTAGGCAATACTATTGGAAAAATATTTCTGAATGACTTACTTCGAAGCGATATAGTTCGTCAACTTGCAAAATTCCGTTTTTACGGTAGTAAGGCGACAGTTTGGTACGTAAAGGTACAGGTACAGTCAGTCAGTCAGTCAGTATGTTTTTATTCATCTCACCAACAAACACAGCATGTAAATTGGTATGGATTGGGAGACGGCGGGGGACCGGAAGGTCTTAGATTCAGTCGCCACCCAGCGGAGTTATAAATGAGTAAATATGGCAAGATGTAAGTCTATCAATACTCATACATCAGTCAGGACATTCTCAAAAGCAGCACTTTCACGGGAAATTTAATTTATAATTCAAATCTTTGATGCTCTCTTTTTTGATGGATACTTCCATCACCTCGGTGATGGTGCTCCAAGTCTGAACGCAGACAGAGTCAGACCTATATATATAATACCGAACCGACTGTTTCAGACATGTGCCTGACTAGACTACTCTGAGTCGTTTCGGCACCATCCTATCTTTTCATAACATTACAATCGTGTGAGTATTGATTTGATTAATTTTGTTTTGTAAAATAATGTTGATGTTGATGATGATGATGGTGATTGCAGCTCAGACGCAGAATAATCACTCAGGCATGACGTGCAGGCGCGCAGCGTATTGTTTACGCACGGCGTATTGAAATTTCATCTGTTTTTACGCACGACGTCAGTCTGCTAATCAGAAGCGAAGATTGCGGTGAAGCGAACTGAGAGAATCGCCGTGACTGAAGTGTTTGTATGATAGCCGTCGCGGACTTGTCGCGTAGTTCATGTAGATGTTTGCGTGAAGATGAACATTAGTTATGCTGCGCTGTGAATTGAGGAAAATACCGTTGAGATGCTTTTATCTCATCAAGTTGAGAAAGTGATTCGAGTAATTCTCGAGTGTAGTCTCTGGGAAATTTAAATCAAAAGGTTTTTTGCGACTGAAGAAAATGAGTTCATTGAATTCGGTACTAGAATCAAGAGCCCTGATTCGCTCCAGACTAGGAGCTCCAGATGTGTATCCTCAGGTAAATACGTTTATTTTCATTGTAATGTCTGTAGTATGTAATTCGCGACCTTGCTTTGTGCTGATTGCATTTCTATGGAAACTGAAACTGCGGTAACATGAATAACGACCAGAGACTCGCTCTGCTTACGTCGTTGCGGTTTACAGTTTACAGTACTACAAAGTGATTACGGTCCTTACTATGGAAGCCGAATACATTGGATCACTATTTCTGACATTGCCTATAGGCCTACCTACCTTATTCTATAATAAACTAAAACTATATGAGTGCACCAGAACAGACAAAACGTAATTCTCAATGATCATGATCATATGATTATAATACTATGTGGATGAGGATTATTACCTGTTTTTCCAAACAGGGTATGGTATTGTTACTACTTGTGTTAGGCAGATGAGCTTGATTGATTGATTGATTGATTTACAATTTGCGTTATAGGCCTTTGTTTAATTGAAATGATAAATGTCCACTATATATGGTTGTTACCCATTCGGCCTAATGAAGTTATTGAGTGTAATTATACAGAGTCTAAGCTACTTTATTATCCTTGATCTTGAACATTTTTATCGAAATACATAATCAACAACGTGAATATTACAGTCAAAATAATATTGGCCTACCTGCAATGCACATTGGCCTTGAATGTGAAATAGATTATTTTACTGTGAAATATTTTATAATAAATCATTAGTGTATAGTGCTCCTGAGAATGTATTGCCTCCTTAGACCCACCTGACATGTTTAGGCATAGTCCCTATTCTTCAATTAACAAACATTGTAAACCATGTCATCTCAATTTTGGATTGATGGTTCACAACTGCTGCTGTACTTATATTATATGATTGACAGTTGTCTATTTCATAACATCCTATACTTTTCAATCTTCAAACCATTCAGTCATTCAGTGCTTTATGAAATGGAGTGTTCTGCTTGGTTAATTACTGGTGTTGGTAATCGTTGAAGCCATAGAACTTTCTCTCCCGTGATTATGATGTTTCAGTGTATGGTAGATAATATTGTGGCTCTGCATGCTTGATACGTTTACAATTACTTGGTTGATTACTTGTATGATAGATTTTCAGCAACACCTTCCTTCCATCTCACTCACCTGACCTATCATACCCCCAACAGCTTTTAACACCATAAGGGTGCTAAAGTTATATGTTGTTGACAACCTTGTCTCATCATTCTAGATCAGTTGCTCACAACCTGAACCTATAGGATTGCTGGCGGTACCACGAGTAAATACAGTCACGATGGTGATAAAATCGAAATTATTAGTATAGGCGTAATAGGTATAATCAGTAGTTCTATTATTTTTATCTGCTTAAAGAAACACAATGTACAATGCGATACACAAAACACAATAAGATGTAATGAACCGATAGCAGGAGCCCGTCACTCAATCTAGGACCACCTCAGTCTAATGCCCAATGTAACGATGTTTGATCTAAATCTATATTTTTTAAGGCTTCCTCGCTCTTTTCATTCGTTTCCTTGAATTTATCCTTGATTTTGTAAAGACACTGTGAGCAGTGAGCACGGCAACATAGGGGACGAGGTATCCATGTAAACCTAAACTAAATAAGTCAATCACCTGGGAAATTGAGCCGTGATATTTTTTTGGACGAAGGTTATGACCTTTTTATTTTCTTCTTTATGGTCATTAGCTTTCCAAATTTTCCACTTGTACTTGAATTGCTAGGGTGCCTCAAACTATTGTTCCCTTTCGGAGGGTGCCACGAGGTCGAACCACTGCTCCAGATAGTAGATTGTTAGATTGATGCATATAGTCAATAGTACTATTAGTTACTAATGACAAGTATGGTGATAATGATGTAGCCTATTGTATTACATACGGTAGCAATAATTATCCTCATGTTATTCTCTCAGTTGTACTCTGACCCCATCTCATGCTGTATTCCATGACTTTGTATTTGCAAACTCCATTGCGCCATAGAATCCTTGCTAGATTAAGTATGAGCAATACCACCTCTGGATTGGCAGAATACACTCCGTCTGAATAACTGTTTTAGTGGAAATCTGTTACTTGCAATGCTTGCGAACGTAGCTAGCAATCAGTCAAGTGTGCATCTCAGAGAAAGATCCCTAAGCCTATCTAATGTAATACTGATTAACTGTAGTTCGCTACATATGGTTCTATTCTAGCTGAGAAATTAAATATGTGCTATCCTTGCCATGTAGTGGTACACTGATTGATCACAAATAATGGTCATTGGAGTGTCTGTGAATAGTTAGCTCGTATCAGACTGTGCAGAATTAATATGCTTCTCATGGGATTAGAACTCTTGACTGCATTATTGCAAGTTCATATTTTTACAGATAGTAGCAAGTTCACAGAGTTCACAAGTAGATGGTTGACATCATGCATAATATATGCTGCCCTATGAACTGACAGCTCTCAATAGAATCGTTGAAATTTGGATTGAATGATATCTATTACTGCTAGCTAGTGTTGTGACATTTGATTCTATGTCTCCTCAGTAATACATCCTCCTTAAATGTACCAGCAGGAGCAGCTGTTGTGTTACATACCCTAACTGTGCATTTCTGACTGAAAAGTGATCCATCTTTCTAGTCAGTCAAATATGTGTCATGTTATGGTCAAGTTCATTATGCATAGTAATGGCACACTTCTCACAACGCTACAATGAAAAATAGTTCGAATTTTGTAGTCTAGTACCCAGCACGTCGAATGGTTTATATGCACATTTGTTAACACTTTGAAAAATACTGATTGTTTAGTATTGTATTGTATAATATCCCAGGGATAGATTAAATAGAATATGTGAAATTGTATGATACCAGCAATTAAATGTTAACTCTGAATAGGTCAAGTCATGTCATAAATCATGATTTAGTGGTATTCATTGATAATTTGAAACATTATGGCTATCTTGCAAGGTTGCACTATCACAAGCTGCAATATGTATGTGTATAAGCACCATATGTGTTATCTCAAGCCTGCTCATGATTGGAAGCTGTGTTATGGAGTGCCGTACAATATTTGCAGACATGGATTGGTCCATTTGTTAAGACAAACAAAAGTCGAACTGTGGTATCATTTTGGCCTTGTTCCTGTAAAGGTTGGTTGTGGAATCTACTAGTCTGTCTGTCTCCTTTCTTCTTATTCATTTGGGTGCATTCGGCCGTAACTACTCTCTCATTTTTGCATTTGAAGCTGTCCATTGCGAGTGTAAATACTGTAATTCCTAATGGTTTGTTTATATTATTCAGGATCCAAAGCAAAAGGAGGACGAATTGACTTCAACAAGTCTTAAAATCGGATTTATCTACAATGTCCCGGGCATTGGAGACAATTTTAATCTGGAATATGGCTCTGCATTAAATTTTCACATTGATGCCAATAAGGTAGTAATACATTAGCTAAATGCTGCACAATTTCATTATTACAATGGTTTTCTCCATTTGATATTGATATCCTGATTCTTTGCATGAGATTCACACCTGATATTTTAACGTAAACAGGCTTAAAATTTCTGTGTATTTTCAATCTTAAACTTCCCTAAACTAAATAGTAAACACCTTACACCATTATTGATGATCATAATAATAAATGCTTGCACCCTTCATTTTTCTTTGAAATTCTAAAGTTTTATTTGAATTAAAAATTACTTTCTTCAGGTGCTTGTATGCTCGTTACGTGTTTTGCTTTAACGTAACCTATAATATTTTTATAGTCAATGAAAAAAATTGATTGTTATCATTGTGTTCACTTGCCCGTTAATATCCATATCATAAGACAGGAAAAGATCGAAGTTGTGGATCATTTCTTTTCTAAGGTTATGGCATTTTGTTACCATGCCATGATATTTCACAGCTAAACGACAGCTTCAATGACATTCTGTGGAACAAACAAAATAAGAATACATACCCAGATTCCGTCAACAGCGTTAACAAGAAACGTCCAGGACTGACCAAGGAGAATTTTCTGCTGGTAATTTACTTCTCTTCATGCGATACACATGGGGAAAGAGTGTAATTCACCGTTATTTCTTTGTGAAATTGATGGATTTGGTTACCAATTTATACTCGTGATCTACTCGTGAGAATTGGTGAATCCACATAAAGTAATTGGATGGAGCATTAATAGACACAAGCCTGAGTATGGGGCCTAATGAGAGACAAATCTGCAAAATGTTGTATCAATGTTTATTCATGTTAAATTATGTGTGATTTTACAAAAATGGTTCATATTTTGAGATGCTGCGAACATCTAATTTGATATGACACTAAACTAATTTGTACCTTGTAATTTCTTGATGTACTCATACAATCGGTGAGGAGGTACCTTTATTTTTTAGAAGTACGATGCCACTGCTTGTATAACTTGAACAGTTTGAATTTTAGACTACGTCTGGTGTACTTGAATGATGTTAGAATCCAAACTACTTGCTGCACACGAAATGTTATCAGCTAGTAGAAAAATTAATGAGAGATTCACATAATTTTCATCGTTGAAATTCTCAACACCTCTTGGCGGTCGGTGTGTCTCTCATACTGCAACAGCAGGTTCCAATTTTGATTTATCCACGTACTTGCATATCTGATATTCATATTCTGCATTTGGAGAGAGAGAGAGAATTTATTCGGTCCATGAACATTGATAATACACAGATAGATAAATACAAAGCAAAGTATATATAATTCAGAACCAGGCTGTAGCGAAGGGATCGGGAGATCATCAAGTCAGCTACAGCCTGAAAGGATGGTTGTAATATGAAACTTATAACATAATATAACACATTTGCAAGCAAAAAATATAACATATTCGCAATGTATCAGAAACAGATGAAAAACTAAGTGGGATCACAGTAGGTAACCTAAATAGACGAGATAACACAATGGCACTGGCTACAGGAACACAAACTAGGCAAAGAGATAGTGATTGACAAATTTATAAAGAATGTTCATAATTTCCTGCAAGATATTCGTGAAACATTTGTTTAAAGATATGGAGTGGTTTATCTTTAATATGGGGTGGAATGGAGTTCCATATACGAGGACCTTGGAAACTGATAGTCTTAAGGTCAAAATTCGACTTAACTATTGTGCTTGCTTGTTCAAAGTAACATCAGTTGTTAATGAGACTGCTTTTGTATCATTTAAAGCTATCCATTGAAGCGGTTCGAAGTCGGATGTGTATATTATGTAGATTCAACCTGCTAGATTGAATTTGCTTGATTACTGTCGAATTATCTTCGATTAGTAACTGAGGTTGCACCCACACGCAAGCTACGATGTAGGCTAACTGCAAAGTTATTGCTCAAAGTGGTATAACTTTGCATATTGATATTAGCAATTGTCTCTAGCTCTTTCTCTCCTTTCTTATGAAATTACAGACCTGTCCGGTTAACCACGGCTGAGTCATTGGAATGTACTGTAATGATGTTTGTTCCTATCCTGTTTGGTTTTTGTCGCCTGTCTATCTTTCCCAGTGACAATCATTCTGTCTGATTGGAAATATCACAAAGTTTGATGATGTGTTTCACTGTTTCGGTAGACCTATTACCACACAAGATCTAGTCATTGTGTGTTCACTTACACTTCATGACTAAGCTAGGATTGAGATGCACTCGAGGTCGTCGATGATAAACAATGTGGGGTTAATGTCTTGATGGTAATATGATACGATTGTTAGCAGAGATAGTGTAAATACAACATTTCCCTGTAGAGTAAATTCACACTGCTTTTTCTTGGAAATCGTGTATAAAGCATTGGTGGCATAATCTAGATAGATCTGAATCACAACCGATGATCTTCAGAGGAGTGTAGGCCTATGTGTGCAATTGCACAATGTCGGAAATAGGAAATGAATGCAGCGAGTGCGTGTATTTGATTTCACACATCCGCTAAACATATATTTTGTGTGACGTTCGCGACACCCAGCCGAAAAATTGAACGTGTTTAAATAATTGATGGGCATATTTAGCAAATACAAGGCACAGTCGTGCAGCATTTGTTGACTTGGTGCTAGTGGATTTTTGCATTGTAAAGACATAGCCTTGTAACATGATGTATCGAGTTTGTCTCTGCAATGTTCATCAGATATCATCACACGCTTTTTCACATAGGTTACTCGAGGTCATTTGGAACCTTGGACTATAAGAGGTAAAACGTTCATTTGGTGACATTTGTATGTTGTTGCAGGTACAGTTGACAAAAAACCGGCAGTACGTGCAAAACTGGATTAAAGATTTAAAAAACGGGAAGTCTTTGAATCAACTGGGAAAGAGAGTCCCGATTTATAGCAAGAAAGAAGAGGTTTTTCAGGTAATGGTCATGTCACAGCGTATGCAATAAAATCATGAGATTTGTCATCACATATTCCATTCTAGACATAGTAGTTGTCTATTAACACTGAATCATACCCTTTGATAGTGAGACACTGGAATGTGTCATGGCCGCAGTTATGAGTAAATGCAGGAGTATTCATTTTACATTGCATTTTGCTTTGTGTTTTGAAACAAGGCCCGCTCGATATGGCAACTCTTGTGCGATATAGAGGGTATTACGTTTTGACAGGAAACTGTGTGGAAGTAATATAACACTGCGTGCATTTTAGGTGCTGGCGGAAAATCAGATTCCAATTGTACGTGCCACTTGGTACATCAAAATGACTGCTCAGTACTTTGTGCTGCAGGCGGACGCCAAGAACAAGAAAACCCGCACTACTGTCGATCACCATCCTGGTAAATTTCTTTATTTAATTCGCCGGGCGGCGATCGAATATCACGTCCAATTTCAAGCTATTAAATTTGAGGCTTAATGTGGATTGTAATGCAGATACCTAGACTAGCTCTCGTAAACCAGATCATTTCATATTTCCAACCATTTTGTGTCTTATTTCAGCGATAATGTTGGCGGAAATGGACTAGATGTACCAATTTTTCTGTAGCGTGCTATTATTTCAGGCAATTCCTCAAATAACTACTTCGTCTCTTGACATGTTGTTCTTTAAGCCTTGTCAGGCTGATTGAATGTGTCCTGTGCTATATTGTGTAACGGCAGGGGTGGCTAACCTTTTCGGCCAAAGGCCCACATGCAATTGACGAACCATTGGGCGGACCACTAGCATCGCCAAGCGGAGAAATTTTTCAAAATTCATCGTACAATAATAGGGCAATAATATTGTTACTTGAGTATGTGGGTCTGCTGTATATCGCTGGGCTCAGTTTGCAAGGACAGTACTATTCGGCGCCTGGACATATCGATATCGAAGGCTTCAGCCAACATGCGTCAATCATTTTTTGCCTAGGTTTCAACGGTCTTTCTGCGAGCGTAAACGCAAGGTCGAATGTTGGAAGAGACTTTCTCTCGTAATGGCGAGTGTAGTTAGACTCAATCTGGTACACATTTGGTGGAGGGTGTAACAATATTAAAAGCAAGAAGTCGAGTGACAAGATATTGCGCGAAGTGTGAAGAAAATTTTTACTTTAGATAAATCTATCGCGTATTTTTCTACTATGTTGTAAGAAACGATGATCTACCAAAAATGTGACTGACCCAGGGATCTGCTAATAAGTCGGTCGGCAAGTTCACAATCCCGGAAATCCATTTTTGATAATAGAACTAATTTCAAAAATTCCCTCCCGGGTCACTTAAAATCTTCTCGCGGGCCCCTGTGTAGTGTAACTGTGACCATAATCATTGGTAGGAATGCATATTGCATATGTTTTGTGAATAAGACACAGCATTGCATGAACGATGTAGCGATTGCCGCAAGTGGATTTGGTTACTGAAATGGGTTTAACATCGATGATAAACCCCTTACTGACAAGGCAGTCATGTGGGCTGTCATTGAGATTACATCACGGTTCCCCGTTCCGTTTTGTTCCAGAGTGGACAAGCGCCATCTGCAGGTTTATGAAAGAGCAACTCGCACGTTTATTGGATGACCAGTCGCTAAGCAACTCTGCAATGCTGGGGATTCAAGTACGTTACTTTGCGTGTCGGTTTTATCGACTTGATAACGCCGTTGTCTGGTAATTGTGTTCTGCAGCATGCCGCGGATGACGCAGAGAGATTTTTTGAGTACATGTCAAAACTCGCGCAATATATGTACGCCGAGGTGAGTGTTCTTGTCCGTCTGATTTCAACGGTGTGATGTATTCTGCGTTTGTAGTAGTGATAGGATTTTGTGTCTACTTGTAATTATTCCTTGTTGGATACATTATGTGTGTTTTGCTTTCATCAGGGAATGTTGGACAGGCATGACTTCCTGAATTGGATTGTGGAAGCCATGGAGAAGATGAGGTCCCAAGGAACTTACGCCCTGGCTTATATCATGCCTCTCGTTATGAAACACATAAAAGTAAGCGATGTTATGAAATTTAGAGCATATCTGTTTTTCACAACAGTGTGGTAATGTTCTTTGTTGTGTATTTTCTATTATGCTTACAACCAAGTATTCCAAATTAAAACACCCGCAGTGTTGCTATATCGCAGTATATGTGCTTGATATTATCGACTAGAAGACGCAGGTGCCTGCTACTACTATTATTTTGCAGTTCCCCGTCATACCTGGCTACTCTAGCAATGGTGGTAGGTCAATCCCTCTGATTTTCTCTCACAGAAAGTAATTTTCGATTCGTATGCATTGTTTCGACATGCAAACACTCAAAACCAGCAATGAAAAAAGGTTTTCAATTTTCGCTCATCTTCTTAACTATTATCATTAACTGCACCTGCGAAATCCACACAATAGTTGGCAGGAGTCGTTACTATTGCCATCGACAGCTGATATTTCTATATATGAGTAAAGTTTTTCAGAACCATAATCAAATTAATCTTAATCGATTTCGTGTTCTTGTGAAAAATTTATTTGGTACTGGCCTTCCGCGAAATTCGGAATGCTAATATCTGATAAAATGTCATCACTTTTTAATCAGTCCTGATCCCCACCTCATTGTTATCTGTGCTACTTGGATGCCTAAAAAGCTAACTTATGACCAGAGGCGGTCACTGACAGAGTACTTTTGTTTTTTCCAAGTACCGTACTCAAGCAGGTTGTGCCTACTTTCGCTACTTAATCACTGGTTATGTTTTTGAACTTCAGTTTTTCAGTTTTTAGGCTTGACCGGACCAGGATACCCGCATTTTACTTCGAAATCTCTTCAGTTGTCAGTTTTTAGGCTTGACCAGACTAAGGATACCCTCAGTTTACTTTGAAACTCCATGCTAATTAACTGATTTTTTTTTTGTATTTCAGGATATCATAAAGAACCAGTTGCTGTCCAGACGACTTGCGTTTATCTGCTGCCGTCTATTGAACTGGCTCCTGAACGATGCTACATGGGGCGGTTTCACCAACAGATCCAACGCGATCGAATCGCCTTCTCCGCTTTCTGTGTACGTAAATCGAGAAATAGTATTATGTCTCAGTATCGGTATCAGTTTTCTAAAGTAATATCATTGATACAAAACACCGCAAGATTGCGATACAACCAAAAGATAAGATGGCATTGAAACAACTTGGAGATGTCTTTAAGTGAAACGCCCACCTTAGGCCTACATTATGTAAATCAGAGGCATGCACAGTTGCGCACGGAATGAAAAGTAACGGAAAATAACATGTATATGAAAATGACGTGGCATGTGACGGTATGCGAAGGTGATATGTCAGATCAAGGTCCAGTATTCTAGAGCGGTATGTTTGGAAAAACAGTGTTTCGACTTTCTGCTTGTATGCTGCAGCTAAAGTGTATTTTCAATTGCAAAAATGACCACTGACTTTGTTCCTTCAATTTCCAATTAGTAGGGCGATTTTTTTACATAAAAACCGAAGATTTTGACCTAAAAAATCAAAAGTTTAGATTTTTTTGACCTTGAAAAACTTGATTTTAACAAAATTTTGCCTTCATGTACCGGTATGTCAATTAGGTGTTTTCCCACATTATGTTGGAATTGTATTGCTTATTTTCATTTCTGGTTGGATCTGTCTGTCCTTACGAAGTAGTTTGGCCTGAAAAAACTTTTTTGACTGGGAGATTGACAAATTTTTATATGAAAAAAACTTTATTTTAACGAAATCTTGACCTATGAAGAATTCCAGTAGTTACATGATGACTATGTCATATCGAGCCTCCCGCCTATACTTTGCTTATCTGTATGTCATATTTTACCCAATTAATGATGGTTATATTCATGGTATTGATTTGCACGCCATTCGCCATTAAAGATTCTCCCTTTTTATGTTTTGTGAATTCAGTAAAATCTGCTGGTATTCGGCCCTGTATCAGTTATGCGCCTGTTCTATTCTTCAGCGGGCCGCCATCCGTTTCGGGACCGCACTCTCAAAAGCAACACTCTGCCCCGCCAACCCCCGGACAATTATCGAAGCCGTTATCGTCGCCGAAATCGGGACACGGTTCCAACTCGCTGATCCTCGCGGCCCGGTCGCTACCCGCCAATTTTCCTTCGTTTTTGGAGGACATCGCTTACGGGCTGATCTCCGTAGTGCAGTGTGTCACTATGGAGTGCCCCGGGGCACTGGTGTGGTACCCGCCGGAAGACCCGACCCGAGTGCCCGGGTCGCCTTTGGACTACTTGCCCGTCGCGCCTTCTCTTTTACCTCTGCCGTCGAAAAGTGAAATGTATAGCACTAGTGATGACAACGCTCTCAGGTAATGTACATCGGCGTTATTGTTATAGCGATGCCCATGGTTGCCATCTCTCTAATAACGACAAATGTTACATTTAAGGATAGTGCAGTTTTATAAGCAGGGTTGCCATACAGCAGGCTACTTATTTGTAAGATTTGTACTTATTTTAATCGACAGTAGATTGTTCAAAATACCTTTTCTTCGGACTCCTGGGATTCACTGATTAAATTGTTAGGCTGGCTTTAAAAAACGCTGCACACCAAATTTGGCCCAATTCCAACTGGTAGATTTGAACGCACAGGAGTTTAAAAATGTTGAATTTATTATTAAACAATTTAAAAATAATTTTTAAATTTTGCTGTCAACCTCGTGAAATTGTTATGTTGTTCAAAGGAATGATGCATATCAAATTTTTCTCACTTCCAACCAGTAGAAGCTAAGTTATATCAGTTGAAAATTTTGGATTCGCAAAATTAGCCGGAATTATTGATGAAAAACTTAAATAATCACACTTCAACAGGTTGGAATCGCGTCAAATTTGTTTCGCATCGTTTTTGTAGACTACTCGACAGTTTCATTGGGTTGACAGTAAAATCTTAAATTAAAAAACAATTAATTTTTATAATAAATTCAAAATTTTCAAACATGTGAGTTCACATCTACCAATTGAAATCGAGCCAAGCGTTGTTTTAGGTGACCTAACGATTTAATCAGTGAATCCCAGAATTCAGCAATTTTATTATTATTTTGAACCACCCAAATGGGCAGTGTTCTATTAAAGTACATTGTCCAGGGTTGCCATCAACATGGACCAAAAACTAAGGACACCCAAAAATTCTGAGTTCCGTAACCGTGAAATTTAAAATTTGTAAACTGATGACTGAAATAAGAGGTCATCACTTTTGCACGGTACTGGTACCGCCTGTTCATGACTTTTTTTGGTGAGCCGATGGCTAAAAAAAGGTCCATACGTTCGCCCAGTCCTAATCACGGCCTCAATGCTGATGTAGCCTACGGACAGAAGTCAAAATTATGGACAAATCTTATAGCACTTTATAGCAATCCTGTATGCAAGATTTTACCTTATTTTGTCTTCATAACGGGGCCTGGGTGAAAGTGATAACCCTCTTTTTTAGTCATCAGTGTTCCAAATTTCCCTTATAAGCTACTCGTTTTTTTTCCGGTTCTTAATTTATGACCCATGTCGACAGTGTCAATACCTGTATGTATCTTTTGCTGTGTTGGTGATGCACCGCCGCCGAGATCATAATCGTTAATCGCAGAAATTTCTTCCGAGTTAGCGTTTGCTCGAGAAAAGTATTCTTGTTTGGTTTTGCCGGCTTTGGCTTTGTCCCATAATACGCCTACCTATCGGGTACATCATATAATTCATGCCCGGGCTAATATTTACCTTCTCTGTAGGCATTAGTAGCCGTGTACGTACACCCTTTGAATGAGTTTTGCTAGTGATTCGACTAGTATTCAATGATTGTTTCCATTCCATGACGGCAAGAATCCTAGTCTAAACAGATGTAACATTAGTTACAATGACTCATCGTAAAGTGGGCGGCGTTTGTGCAAGTGTTAATTATCCATAAAGGCGTTGATCTGTATTGAGATGGCTGTCGGCTATGACTGCGTGTTATGTCTGATGCTTGACAGATAAAATAATAGGATGTGTTGCTTTTGGTATTATTCACCTTGTGCATATTGCAATGTGACTTGAATTGTAACTGATATCAATTGATTGATCCATTATTCATTGCCAATGTCATCGGGAGGTAGTTTGTTTTATGTGAATCTGCCTACACCTTGCCTTCATGCATAATTACAGGTGCAGAGGCCGTCGTAGTTTTACGCACATTTCACCCGGTGTACTATACCTGAAATGATTCAGTCTCGATTTCATAAAATAGCTTGGTTGGAAAATGGAAGTGTGTCCTAAGACGACTGTTTTTGTTTAAGCGATTTGTTTTATTAGTTACAGAATGTTGCTTTATTGACGAACCAGGAGTGAGCGAAAGATTTTGGCAACTTTAAACGTAAAATATCCCTAAAGTAGGTGTAAACTAGCCCAATATTGCCCTGGGTCATTTAGGAGCAGATTATGGCAGACTAAAATGTCAGGGAGATTGGAAAAAGCCTTTTCTGACGGGGGATTCAATAATCACTGAAGTAGTCCTGAAGCCTAACTTTGTAATAAAAAAATAGAACTGTAAAAGCTCGTGCGATTACATAAAAATGCATGATGGTCCACCATTGCTACCATCTGATCCACACCACATCCATATTCTCGGCACTGCATGATTTTTTAATTAGTCTTCATCGCCCCATTACAGAGCAAAGTTGAATGAAATCCAGTACGACATCATTCAGCGATCGTTTGCCGCCGAAATGCAATGGTCTTCAGACAAATGTCAGGAGTCTGTGACCGGCCAGACCATCAATCGCCTGCTGGGCACTCTGGAGGTTCTGGACAAGCATCAAAACTTCGATCGGACTGAGCCCGTAGATTTGATATACGCCAAGATTTTTGTCCACATGAATAGTACCAAAGACGGAAATGAACAGGTGACAGTGCTGTGCCACCTTTATGAAGTTACTAAAGTGATGGATTGACTGAAAGCATAACATAATAAGCTGTATGCAGTTGGTGACTGTTACAAATATATTAGATAATGGCCATGAAAGATTGATCCAGAACAGGATAAGCCTAATTGGGATTGAGGTTTCACGTATGAACATTGGCTCTCCAATGTCATTTAACGGCAGGGATGTAAACAAGTCTCAAGTCAATCTCACTTTCATAGTTTTGACTCGAGTCAAGCCGAGTCATTTTCAATTCACGACCGAGTCAAGTCCGAGTCCAAGTCAGCTAGTAGAGGATCGAGTCATAGTGTTGTGACTCGAGTCCGAGTCAAAGTCATTGTGTTCACTGTTCAGTTTTGAGTTCAATACGGCTCAACCGACTTTTTTCAACTCTGCTCGATTGATATAGAATAGCTCGCATTCATAATATCGTAATCTTCCTAAGTCTCGACAGTTTTTGGCCCTACTTTTCAAGTATCAGGAGTGATAGACGAAATACCAATAATGTGGTAACTTTACTATTCTTCGAAGCTACAAAGAAATGTCTGTCTTGGCCATCCTACTTCCGAGTCATATGGCTTGGCTCGAGTCGTGCATATTGACTCCAGTACAAACCGAGTCGATGCAAAAATCGACTCGAGTCACCTAAAAATCGAGACTTGAGTCGAGTCATGACTCTTGTCATTACAACCCTGTGTAACGGTATTGATGATGTCACAGCACACTAGTATTGCTCCTCATTAGATTTCTCTGGTGACCGAACGACTTTGTACGCTGGTGACGATTGAATCTAGTGCAACTTGTACGTTGGCATCGACCTTCTTCACTTCTTTTCATGGCTGTTTGATTTTTGACGGAGATGCTCAGTAACTAAGTATTTCTACGTTTTCAGAGTGCCCAAGCAGTTATTGTCTACTGGGACAGTTTTGTTGGCAACACTAGTTACTTTTTACAGTTTGGATTTTGAGAAGTAGATAGCAGTTTTGGTATGAGTTTGTATCACTGTTCCAAGGGAAATTGTCATAAGAACTGTGCGAAATAGCTCCTGTATGAAGATTGTACCTAGTTGTGCAGTGTTTCGTATTTGGCGTGAAGATACAGTTTTCAATTTCGAAATTAGCCACCTTCGATTATCCGCTAACATATGTTTTACCTCAACCTAATCGCTTGGTATTTTTCGGACGTTAGTTTTCTACTTCCATTTGAGTAGCGATGTTGACTACTTCGATCAACTTGTCGCTCTCTCTCTCTCTCTCTCGTATTGACTGACTAATCAACTGTTAAGCTAATCTGACTGGGATGTGATGTTCAAATATTTACCTTGGCGACCGCCATCTGGAGAATTCGCAAAATAATTACTATATGTGTGAATAAGCAATCCGGGTGTGCGACTCATTGATTTTGTTGACGGTCAGGTTTCTCAAGCCGGCGAAGAGGCTGTGATATGGTTGCTGTGCGAGTGGGCCGTCTCCGCGCAGAGGCTCGGGGAACACCGTGCTGCCGTGGTGGCGAAGTTGCTGGATAAAAGACAAGTAAGAGGCTCTTTTTTCGAAATAGATCACAACTCCAATCACGTTGTGTTAAAACACTGATAAACAGGTCTGGTAAAATGAAAAAAAAGTCGGGATGATATGTGAAATTTGAAAAAGACGTTAATCTTTGAACAATTAAAAAATTTTGTAACAAGTGCAAAATTTTGTACTCTAATAAAGTTAGATACGGGCCAAATTTTTTGTACAGCGTACTTTTTCAATTTCTGAACAACTTTGACTGAAGTGAACAAAAATAAATTAATATAAATTCAAAATTCTCCACTCTAGTAACTCCATGTTGGAGTTGAGGCACAAATATATCCAATCGCATTGCGTGAACAGAACACTGATGACCAGGTCTGGCATAAGAAATAAAAATTCGGGATGGTGTGTGAAATTCGAAAAAGACGTTAATTTTTGATCAATTGAACTATTTTTCAAAAGTTTTATTGTACCCAAGTGCAAAATTTTATACTCTAATAAAGTTAGATTTGGGCCAAATTTCATATACACCCTTTTTATTTATTAATTTTCGAACAAATTTGACTTAAGTTAACAAAAGTAAATTATTATGAATTCAAAATTCTCTACTATAGTAACTTCATTTTGGCATTGAGGCACATTCATTGTACAGTGTTTTTTAAGTGCATGACAATTTCGCGGGGTCGCATTTGAAATTTGACAGCTGCTTATTTTTGAACATTTTTGTGTTCCATTCAGGCCCTTTTGGAGCAGGAACAAGCCGTGGCTGCCGCTGAAAAAGCCAAATCTCTCAATTCGTCCAACCCGCCCACCTCCTCGTGTTCGAACCCGGGTTCGGTCGGGACCCTGTTGTCGCCGCCGCCGCCACAGCTGCTTGTCGACGGCGTCGATACGTCCAACGACCACGCCGTGTCTCAGCAGCTCGCGCCCGCCAACAACGTCCCGATGTTTCAGGAACTGCTCTTCAATTTTCTCGACACGCAAGCGCCTGAACTCGGTAAGTGTTTATAAGTGTTGTCTTGCAAATGTAGTAGATCTATAACAGGGGTTTGCAACCTTTTTTACACGAAAATTTTCAAAAATCACTCTCCCCCTTATTTCTTGTGATGTTTAAAAAACGGTTTATACAGTAATCAATAGTTAGAATGATAAAATGATATTAATACAATACACGATAAACTTGATTGTACAATAATAGGGTCCATCAAACCACTAGATGTCGCCAGACTTTAGGTGGTAACCGCCTTTGTTACGTATGCGGTTGCCGTATTCAGAAACCTGTAGGTTACTTTCTCGATTGTGTAAGGGTATTTTATATGGAAAAAATGGCTACAACATATTCTACGGGGACCGTGAACTCGCTATAAAATGAACTAAAATTTCGGAAAGCTTCTACGGAAGGAAATAAGGCCGATTTGATAACTAGGTGAGAATGTGAAATTGTCAACTAAAGGTCGGCTACCAGCTCAGCACCAGAAGTTTTCGAAGTTTTAGTTCATATTATAGCGAGCTCACTGTCCACGTGGAATATGTTGTAGCCATTATTTCCATATAAAATACCCTTAAAGTTTGTTAAAGTTTGTTTAAGTTTTGTTTAAGGCTTAAACAATCGAGAAAGTAACCTAGAGGTTTCTGATAACGGCAACCGCGTACGTAACAACGGCGGTTACCACCTAAAGTCTGGCGACACCTAGTGGTTTGATGGACCCTATTAGTTATTACTAGGGTGATTTTTTTGACAAGATAAGTAAAAAAATGTCAAAATTGTTCACAAGGTCAACATTTTTTTGCAACATGCATTTCGTTTGTAACATAGACATTTGCACTGTCGGTGATCTTATCATTTGACATTTGCAGCATGTAGCCTACTGAACAGGCGTGCCGCTTAGGGTTGTCCAAAATTTGGAAAATCTTACAAATCCCCCGTTGTAATGTCTTATTCTATAGATTATTGATAAAAAACGACACTGAGCCTAAAAGAAGCTCACAGGAAGGCCGTTAAGATTTCGTGCAAAGCGTTTGAAAGTAGCTGCCAAAGAATGGGCGTGCCACCGACCATCGAACGGCGAGAAGACTAGTAATCACGAAACCACGGCTCTTGATTGGCTGATCGGCTATACTTCAATGACCACGGCAGCAGCAGCTTGCTGATTATGTGATCAAGGAGTCTGCTACCGGCGGCGATTTTGAAAGCGCATTATATGTAGGTTGACAGTTAATGATTTAGAATTGATTCAGGGTATGTTGAGGTACGAAATACATGATGAACAAACAACAGCTGCTTCACAAAAACGTCTAAACTTTAGATTCTTCTAGATTCTTCTAGATTCTTTAGACTCTAAAGCATGACCGCTTTAATGTGAAGGACACCGCCGTAGCCTATATGCCTTGTTTTCAACGAGGGAGAGCATTGGCGTTTATCCAAGTGGCGACGGATTCCTGGTTTCAGAAAGGATATATCATTATTGAATACAAATATAAAGCTTAACAATGACAATATAATTTGTGTGATCTTATTGGGCTCAGGTTGTAGTACATAGTTGCAGTTTTGAATGCTCTAGGGATCGGCTGAATCAGACAGTTAAGCTTGGCACTTATCAGATGTTTACAGCAAATTGAATTCACTTGTAAGTGTTTTCAAAGTCCCTAATGATGCCGCGGAAACGAGGTGTAAATGTAAGCACAGACTATGCTTGATATGATATACAAACTATGCTGGATACTGTGCACTATGCATCATTGTCTGTGCTTACCTTTACACTCCGTTTCTGCACGATTATTAAGGACTTTGACATATCATATCAAGCATAGTATGTGCTTACTTTTACACCCCTTTTCTGCGTCAGCATTAAGGACTTTGACAAGACTTGCAAGTGAATACAATTTGATGTAAGCATCTGATAAGTGCCAAGCATAACCCGCTGATTCAGCCGATCCTTAGAGCTTTCAAAACTTCAACTATGTACTACAACCTGAGCCCAATAAGATCACACAGACAAAGTAGTGTCATTGTTAAGTTTTATATTTGTATTCAATAATGATAGATCCTTTCTGAAACTTGGAATCCGTCGCCACTTGTATAAGCGCCTATGCTTTCCCTCGTTGAAAACAAGGCATATAGGCTACGTCGGTGTCCCTCACATTAAACCGGTCATGCTTTAGACATTTTTGTGAAGCAGCTGTTGTTTGTTCATCATGTATTTCGTACCTCAACATACCCTGAATCAATCCTAAATCATTAACTGTCAACCTCCATACAATGCGCTTTCAGAATCGCCGCCGGTAGCAGACTCCTTGATCACATAACCAGCAAGCTGCTGCTGCCGTGGTCATTGAAGCATAGCCGATCAGCCAATCAAGAGCCGTGGTTTCGTGATTACTACTCTTCTCGCCGTTCGATGGTCGGTGGCACGCCCATTCTTTGGCAGCTACTTTCAAACGCTTTGCACGAAATCTTAACGGCCTTCCTGTGAGCTTCTTTTAGGCCCAGTGTCGTTTTTTATCAATAATCTATAGAATAAGATATTACAACGGAGGATTTGTAAGATTTCCCAAATTTTGGACAACCCTAGTGCCGCTGTACACACAGACCATTGTCTTGTCATTGTGAATCATAAACGGTCAAATGAAAGAAATAGGTTGACATGGTGTTGTGCTCAACGTACCGCAATATCCAAACTGAAGCAAGACTGCGTGGGCATAGTTTCTTATATCAAGAAGCGCATGATAAACAATTGTGATGTAGACGACATTGTCAGAATGAAGCAACACGGTCTGTCACCTTCTGTGTTGCCAGCCAACAACCGCTGCTGTTGAACATTCTTTCTCCATTCTTGGCAAGCTACTTAGTAAGGATACCCAAGAATGTAGAAAAGTATCTTTCGTTGTACTGCAACAAATTTACATCATTTCTACCATAATGCGTGGAATTCTTCATAGGTCAAGATTTCGTTAAAGTAAAGTTTTTTCATGTAAAACTTTGTCAGTTTTGAAGTCAGAAAAGTTTTTTCCGGCCAAACTACTTCATAAGGACAGGCAGTTCCAACCAGAAATGAAGATAAGTAGTTCAATTTTAACATGTGCGAAAACACCTAATATACATACACGAGGTCAAAATTTTGTCAAAATTAGGGTTTTAAGGTCAAAATGTTTATATTTTTTGACTTTTTAGGTCAAAGTCTTCCGATTTTTAGGTAAAAAATATCGCCCTAGTTATTACATATTAGATTAATAAGATGCTGAGATTGTTTGATGCGACATTGAATCGACAATGCAACGTGTGTTCCGCAGTGGATCCATCTAACGAAAAGGAATTGCAATCCTTCAAGAATCTGGTGATGCTCTTCGCGGAACTGGTGCAACACGACGTGTTCTCGCACGACGAATATGTCAACACGCTCATATCGAAAGGCGAAATCAACCCAGGTTTGACGTAGCTATTTCCGACTCCGCCGTTTTAGTATTCGAGATTCTCGAATTTCACTTCACGCCACTGAAGATCTTTATATTCACGATGAACGTTTTATGATAGGTCTCGTGTCTCCGTTGCCGATATACTCGCAATCCACCACGCACGGCGCCGCACTTGGTTATAATAATCAAAGCAGCGTGACGTCGATACCGTCTGTCGAACCGAGGTCTGTGGGCGCTCCTGTCAGCAATAAGCAAATTGTGAGTGTTTTTTTTTTAAATTTTATGGAGGTATCTGAAATTGTCGGGGTAATCGTCAGCGGCTAGTAGAGAATTGTAGTTGCTGACGGTTACCCCTGACGAGTGACAGTCGAAAATATTCGGGTTTATTTCAATATGAATATGTTATTCAATTGTAGATTGAAGTTTTGTACCTCAAAGTGTCTTCATATGCTGTTTTTAGGATATCTTGTCTAAAATGGATTTCGACGACGACTTTCCTTCGTCGGCCCGGAGTATGGATAACAAGAACGACGGGGACTTCTTGTGTTCCCCGCCTGCGAGCCCGTTCGGGCGCAGCATGAACGAACGGTATGTATCGGATTCTTTCTCAATGTCTGGGAGCTTTCAATGCAGATTCCGCAACGATATTAGCCTTCTTTCGTTCGTTTGTTATCACTTTTCGACCGCGGAATTACCTGGCCGGAATTAAAATTTCGTAGTTTCATTGCGGTTAATGTTTTCTAGCTACTTTTTTAACGTGACGTAATGCACTGTTAGCGACATAGTAAAAATTGAAAACCTTGCAGCATTGGAGTAATAATTTTTTTTCATTTTCAGTAGCAAAGGTAGTCAAAGTAGCCATTGTTGGTAGTAGTAGAAATTTCCAATTTAGTGAAATGTAAGTATTCTAGGTCTGTTTTTGCCTAAAAAAACTGAAAACTATTTTTAAGAAGTGGAAATAGTCTTGTAAAATGAACATTTGAGCCTACTCAGGCACTCCGAAAGAGTAGAAGTACTTTGTTGGTGACCACCTTCAAATGGAGTTCACCTTTACATGTTTTACTCACGAGTAGGCGATATCTCACAAGGGAAGTTGGATTATTACTCACCTCCATTTTGCTGTTACCAGTATTCCCGTGGTTTGGTCATGTGTAAAATTTGTCTTCAGACATTTCACGGATGTTATGAAGTCGATGCCCGACAGTTCGAAGGAAAAGATGTCCAATTTGTCGTCAGGCGGTTTTGCGAAACGGATCAACGGTCCCATATGGGGCTACGGCCAGTGCCGCCACGCACAGTATTTGATGCACTTGCCAATCCCGTTCGAAGTAAGTGTTACTCGAGTTGAGTAGGTTCTATTTTTTCACGTCCAAATCTTGTTCCGCATTGGACTTTCAATTCTATTTCAAATCCAGAAGTCATTCGGTATCATGTCCATGGCCAGCAAAGAGTGAATATTTTCATAAGTCTTGTGAAAATTGTCTGTTATATTAGAACAACGATACTCAATTGGCGGACCGCTGTTCGAATGCCAACCTTTGAAGTGTTGGATACGGACTTGGTCTGGTTTAGTATCTATAAGTAGAATATTCTGATATGGACACTGGACAGGCAGGAGAGCTGACCTATATTTTTATAGTCATCATAAGTATCAACAAACCGACGTAAGAAGGTCAGAAAGACCCAGTATCCAAACGGGTATCAATGGAAAGCTTCTACTGTACCGATTACGAAAATATATATTTTATGCTGCTCATGGCCCTGGAACCCCCCCCCCAAAAAAAAACCAGCCTCGAGTTTTGCATTGTTTTGGAGTTTTGGATTGTGACGCAACATCGCTGTGTGGCTCTTTCCCCTAAGCTGCAGTCTCGTTTTGCCAGACAGAATTGTTGCGTCACAATGAAAAATTCAAGGCTGGTTTTGGGGGTTTCAGGGCTATGAGCAGCATAAAATTCATATTTTTGTAATCATTACAGTAGAAGCTCTCCATTGATAACCGTTTTATCAAATTTAGCGCTCGGCAAGCCGGTAAAAATGGCCGTATGGAAAGTATGACGTGACCCAAATGCAGTGAGCCGTTCAATCTCGCTGTGTCCACGCCATTTAGGACACTATGATTATATCTTTCAAATTTTTGCCTAGTCACTCAAAATTTGCTAATTCATGCTACTGGGACCAATCTCTAACGTTGTGATCCTATTCCTCTGCCCAGGACGACAACTGCGTCCACGAGATGAACCAGCGCATGATGGTGCTGTACGGCGCCGGCCGGCAACGTAGCGAGGTCAAGAAGGAAGTGAGAAAAATCACCAAGCACGTTTGCAGGCTCGTTCAAAAGGCACCGTCGTTGTCGCAAATGGATAACAATTACGGTACGAAATGTGTTTTGTGCTTGCAGTAGTGCCGAATCATTAATACGGCTGTGCAGTCGGAGAGATTGCTTTGGTCTAGAGGTGGCAGATTCGCTCTTTTGGTGGACGGTGTGAAATCTCTTTCGTATTTTACAATGTTATCAAGCATAAAGTGTTTTTGAGAGTTTTAAGAGTGAAATTGTGAGTGGCGAGTGGCTTCTCTCCATAAACCTTATCTGCACAGCCGTAGAACTGTGATATCGGCAACTTTTTGGTGGAGGTAGACGCCGGTAGTCTCAGTAATCAGTTAAAGCAAATGCGTGTTATCTTTATAGCGGGACCATCTTCAGTAAAGTCTGCAAGCGGAGGCAGCTCGAAGAAGTCCAAGAATCGTGGCGCCGGTTCCTACGTCACCAACACTCTTTCGCCGAGCGTCTTGCTGAAACGATTTCGTTGCCTGACCTATTTCGATCAGCATTTCGTGACCGCTCAAGCGGCAAAAGCCATTACGACGTCTTTCAACGACTTCATCGTGGAGAAGTGAGTGATTTTGTTTGCGTGGGTTTGGGGGAAGTGAATTTGAGAGCTACCCCTGATTGCTAATTGTAAAGTTGCCTGAAGGGGATAAGTGCTGAGGGGAGTTGTTTTAATTCCTGTTCTTGAAAGTCTTAGGCACCATGTAACAATGTAACATTTGATTTGGAATGTTTAACGATTCAATGGAATAGTTGGATCTTTTTGACAAGCGAACCAGATAAGAACAATACCACGGAACCGCGGGCTGCACACAGGCCACCAAGTGGTTGCACGGTCCACCACCCAGGGTTGTAACCAAGTCATAAAGCTCCGAGTCACAAGTCTATCTCACTTTTATAGTTTTGACTCGAGTCAAGTCGAGTCATTTTCAATTCACCACCGAGTCAAGTCCGAGTCCAAGTCATCGAGCAGAGGTTCAAGTCCCGAGTCATGGTATTATGACTCGAGTCCGAGTCCAAGTCATTGTGTTGACTGCTCAGTTTCATGTTAAAGTCTTGTTAAACCCACTTTTATAACTCTGTTTGGTGATATCGATGGTTCGCATTTATAGAATACTAATTTTCCTCACTTTTAACAGTTTCTGGTCGCATTTTCAAGTACCAGTAACAATAGACAAAATCCCAATAGGGTGGTTACTTGACTTGTTCTTCGAAATTACAATGAAATGTCGGTCTTGGCCGTCTGAGTCTCGAGTCATATGACTTGGTTCGAGTCAATCGCAATGACTCGAGTCCAAGTCGAGTCAATACGCAGATTGACTCGAGTCGAGTCATTTCCGTATTTCGAGAAAATGACTCGAGTCAAGTCGAGTCATCAGAAAATCGTGACTGGAGTCTGACTCGAGTCATTACAACCCTGCCACCACCTGAATGTGATGGCGAGTCTTATCAATGAAATTCGATATCAGGCTACATACACATCACGACAGTGAAAACCGGAAAGCAAATTGTTCGAAATTTTTGTCATATCGTCGAATAAATTCTGTCACAACAATCATGTACATTGTAGAAAGTCAGCCTATGCATATTTGAGTGTTATTTGGGCCGTTTTCTTGGATCATTCGAACGTATCTCAAATATACCGTAAATCAAGCTCAGTTAGACACCGTTTTGCGCACCATTCATGAATGGCACGTCTTTCAGTGTTGGGATCAAGTCACTACCTTTGAGTCACGAGTCATTTCGAGTCATTGCCCATTTTGACTCGAGTCAAGTCAAGTCAATCGATTTTCAAAGGTGACTCGAGTCAAGTCAAGTCACTCGATTTTTGGAGGTGACTCGAGTCAAGTCGAGTCAAGTCAAGTCAAGTCACGAGTCAAGTCACATTTCAAGTCAAGTTGCCTTTTCGAAGTATGTATGAGGCATGATCACGTCATTGCAGTTTGCTAGCTGTCTGAAATACAGTTTGAGTAGTCATTGATTCCGAAACGATGAACGAATATAGAGTTAAATATGCACGCAAGAAGGCGCTGCTTCGCTCACATATACGTAGAACTATTAAACTACGTAATTGCATAGCCTCAGTTTATAGTCACCAGCCAAAATAGAGAATAGAGAATTGGAATTGATAAGATACAATACATTACCCATTCACAAATAGATAGGATACCATTCGAGCCTGCGCCAATGGTTGACGACTATATAAACTATATTCGACTTTAATTTCAATAAAACAAGAGGTTTGATTAAGGTAAGAACAGAGAACAGAAATATACATTTTGCTATTCTATTACTTTACTACTAGAGTTACGACAACGTAAGCAGTAAGCTGCGATCACTGCGTGCGCGGTCAATTTATTTGTGAAAGAACAATCGAGGCTCAGTAAAAGGCACGGTCATTGAATGATTGGTCGCTCTCACGGGTTAGGCAAGCGTTTCGCGAACAATCAAGATACAGTGATTTTTATCGACACCGATAACTTGATGACTTGAAATTGACTCGTGAATTTTGCTCCGAGTCACGAGTCAATCCACATTTCTGATACGCCGAGTCAAGTCAAGTCAAGTCATTTTAGCAAATTGACTCGAGTCAAGTCAAGTCATGCGAAAAAGGTGACTCGAGTCTGACTCGAGTCAAGTCATGACTCGAGTCATCCCAACACTGACGTCTTTGCATGCCACACAATTGTTTCAGGGCTCCCCACGGGTAGAATACTCTGGGTATTATTTTGTACTCAGTCATTCTCTTTATTTTGTATTGTAACTACGACGGGGTCAAGATCTTAGGACAGAAACGATATTTCATGATTCTCGATGAAAGTTGATAAGAACTGAAGATGTTTGCATTAATGGTTCCAGTCGTGATTCTGCCCACTAGCCTTGGCTTAAACCCTAGCCTGACCCTTTGCAAGCAAGTAACCCTAATTATTACAAAAACTGATAACCTTTTATAATAATAATAACGGTTGATTCCATACCTTGACTTGTCTTGATGTATGTGACACAGTTCACCCGCACATTTCAATATTTTCAGTTCTTCACACCTACCGCCCCTCAGCAGTATTACGTTGGTTCTGAGCCTGATGGAAGAGGCGTTGAACGTGGCCGGCATGGTACAGCTGTCTGTGCAGATAGCCGGCATGCTGAGCCCGTTGGCGATGGAAATCGCTCGGAAACATCCCGAAAAAAGCGAATACTATACCAAAGACCTCGTTCTGAACATTGTCGCTATCTTGAGACATTATCAAAGGTAACGTCGCACGTTTTTGTTGTTTTTAGGCTGTTTCTTCTTGGAAGCCTCTGGCAGCATGAGTGGTGCTCTATCTAGTACTGGGCTGTCAACCCTACCCTAGGTTAAAGTGAGAATAGTGCCGTTATTTTTACACGATACACTTAAACTTATCAATTAGATATGCCGAGACTACTTGAGCAGAGGTGGATAAAGTAGTGTGCATTTCTACTCAAGTAGAAGTAGAGTCATGATTTTCTACTCGATTACAACTGCATGCACAATTTTCCAAGACCTATTGCATCTACTTCAAGAGAAGTAGAAAATGCCAGGTATCAAAACTACCTAAATAGTTTCAAATTGTTCTATTTTTTTTTATTTGAGGGTTAGTATACTTTTAGCAGCTAATTGGAGGTGGGTACTTTCAAAAGTGCTAGATGTATCTTCGCGACAAACGCAAAATGACGATGGCGCTGCAAACAGGGTAGAATCTTCGAAAATATATTCAGTTGTCGTGATACAGGGGCCGTTTCGCGCAGTTCTCACTACGATTTCACTCGCAGAGTTACCCAGAAACTTTCTAGTTTTCAAAATCCAGATTGAAATAGTAACTAGTTTTGCTTATAAACTGTTACATAATTGATGAGCTTCTTGGATGTACAGACTCTACTAGTTGCTGACGATTACCCCTGACGAGTGTCAGCCGAAAATATTCGGGTTCATTTCAATATGAATATACTATTCAATTGTTACATAATTAATAATTCATCAAGTGCTTCATAAAGGTAGAAGTACTTAGTTAGTCACTGCCTGTGGTTATTGGTGCAATTCGTTTTTCAGCTACCTCACTCTCGACCACGAGCTCACCCGGCAAGCGTTCGACGTCTTGTGGGCTTTCATCAAGCATTCTAGCGTCAGTCCCAGCGATTGCACGTCGCCAGACAGGTCGGTGTTGGTGTCGGATTTGTTCCCGCTCAACTCTCTGACGGGCGAATATTGTTTTTAGATGCGTTCTTATGTTTCTGTACGATTTGTTCACGTCTTTTCGGAAGTACCTTTCCGAAAGTCAAGTCGCAAAGTTTTCAAGTTACTCGTTTCTTATCAAGCAAGCGCTGTTGCAGTCGAAGGTGCCGGCTGTGTCAAGCCGAAGGTAGGTACACGCATGTCCGTTTGATGTCTGTAGTGTAGGGCTTAGTCCAGCGGTGTCGAACATACGGCCCTCAATTCTTAGTAGATTGAAAAAGACTTGTATTATCCAGCAAATTTCCAACAAATACTGAGAATTTTTTGTAAGGAATGCTTCCCTGAGACACCAAATGTCGAGCCCCTTCATCGGCCACATTATAACCACCCGACTGAGGTGTTGTGGTTTCGCTCCAGTAACCAGTAAGAAAAAGTCGGTGACATCGACAACCAGCACCGGGAAGGCAAAAAATTCCACACTGAGTACAGAATATTATGGAAAATGGAGCAAAAAGCAGTTATTCACAGAAGCAAAAACGCCAATGCGAAACCGTTACATGTACAATATAATAGTCACACAAAAAGACGATGCAAATGTATGTGGTCGCACTGCTGTATCGCGGCTTTGACCGGAATCGCAATTTAATAGTAGCAAACCAAATTCAAAGTCCGTGTCTGCAGTTAAATCTCCTGTATTGATACACATACACGCAATGCTGACGCCAGATCACTGCTAAAACAAAGTGAGCTTAGAAACATGCCTACTAAGATATCCGTCAGAGCCCCTATTTTAGCGGTTTACGACTATTCATCCGGCCAATCACTGTATTTTTGCGAATTCCGTTGTTTGCGAATAAAGGTGTCGCCAGAATAGAACCTCTATTATCCGTAGGATACTAAATGAAGCGATGTATTTTTACGTACACTTGTTTGATAATAAAGAATTCAAGTGCAAAACAGAGGCATGGATGTTGAGGTAACAATTTTCAAGTATTCAACTGGTCCGGCCCGCGGACGATTCGAAGGTTTCAATCTGGCCCGGTCACCGTGTCATCCCTATGTATGAGAGAATCCGCGAGACTCTGTCTAGCTCTTCCTCTCTCCTACCAATTTTCGTAGTACCCACTTCTCTTCACCAAATTTCTGACGTCTCCCTACTTCGCCAGCTACAATTCCACGTTCATGTTGGACTACATACAAGACCCGGAACGTTTGCGGGAGAGGCACCCGATCCTGGTCGCGAAAGGCACTCGCAGACTGTTGGAAGACGAAACTTACAAATACTCGTTCGTGTGCACCGTCATACGCACCATATGCTGCGGACAGCAATCGCCAGAAAAGTAAGTTACTGGAGTGAATTTTGTACTGTCAGGTATTGGTAGCAATCGGCTATTAAGTAGTTATGTATATAACCTTTCCTTCCATGCTGTTCGTGTCAAATGTTGATTTTGATCTTTGTTTCCTTAGCATCAGCACCATCGCGACGTTTTGCGCGGAGATGAACGCACAATGCAATGATTTGAGTTCGGAATGGCTGGGCGTGCTCAAAGCACTTTGTTCTGGCTCGCATTCTTCACAGACCTTCACCGACGTTTTTCTTTTTGTTAACGTGAGTGGTTTACTTTTTAATCTGGTTTGGAAGATTGAACGCCGTTCTCTTTGATTTTCAGCCGTCGGACGAGACGATACGCGACCCGCTAGCGTTGTTCACTGCCATACTGATCGCGCGCAACTGTATCTCCATCGAGAATTTTATAAGAGAGGTGGCGATACCGCCGTTGCTAGCCGCCTGCAAGCAATCTATCGTCGACGACTCGGGCGTTGAAACTGGTAAGTCTTCTCTCTTTTTTGGAGTGGAATATTTTCCGTTTAAGTGCCTTGGAGAGAACGTTCATTAAAATTTGCCAACCTAGTTTGTGCCAACAATTTGTTCAGCCCGATGATTCAAGGTTTCATGCCTCACACGTTTATTCACGTTTACGAATTCCCACAGAAATTTCGATTTGATACTCGATATTCGAATTTCGTTTCAGGCGCCCGCCTCACTTGCCATATTCTTCTTCAACTGTTCAAGACGCCCGTACCTCCATCCCAAGTGTCCGTGTCGGATCAGTCTCGGTCCGACATACCACAGTTTTACATCCCGGAAGCTTGCGACAGGCATCTGTTGGCGGCTGCCCAACGGAATATCGTCGTCGGCGCCGTACTGGCCGTGGTGAAGCTGATACTGAAATTGGGTGCGTGGACGACCCGCTTATCTTCCGATTTGTAGAAGCCTTTATATTTTGGGAATAATTGGGCTGAGCTTACTTTTAAACCACAGAGACAAGACGAAATAGGTCAAGATGATCATAGAGCTCATTTTAAATCAGATTGGAATATTTTGACCTATTCCGTTTCAAATGATGTAAATGGATTATGGAATATTTGTACATTCTGAATATGCTTCTGAAGGTACAAAAATTCAATATCGCTGCAAACACTTCATTCATATTGCGTAATTCATTCTAAATCTGAGCTTTTCGACGGACTCTTCATTAGGAGCAATCATCAGTAAATGCATTTAACCAAATTAAAAAGATAAAAGTCTGTTTACTTGTCATTATTATGTTGCAACTACTGTATTTTCAATTTGGTTAACCGTTGTTACTGGCATTTGCTCCCGATGAGAGTCGGTCGGAAATTGGAATGAATTCGGCAATATGTATATTGTTTCAATATTGTGGTTCTGTACTTCTAAAAGTATATTGAAAACATGGTGTGAATTTGTTTCAGGCGACGCCAGTTTCAGCGGGAGACATTCTTCTTCGCCGTCGAATAACGAGGCCAGCGTCACGTCGTATCTAGCGCCCATCAACAATTTCGGAGAGCTTTCCAACAGCTTTCTGCTGAGCGGACAGGCTAGGGTAACTATTACGCACAAGATGCAAACTTGCGCATTTTATATCGATGCTGATTTTATTCTAGAACAACGTCACGAATAATTGTCAGCAGGCGGCGCCTTGCTTGAGTGAATTCGCAAAAGCCGCGGTGAGGACGATTTGCTCGCAACAATGGGTTCGAGAAAGGTAAGAATTCTCCGGAATTGCTGCGTTTTTCACCTGTGAAACGTGAATGTGAATGTCTATTTTAAAAATTTCAAAAGTGGAACCGTTATGGCAGAGTAAGACATACTGATTGGAATTACAGAAAATCAAATTTGCATTGTGACAATGTTCCTTAATTCCGACCGTTACGTCGTGCCTTGCTATATCGCTTTGCCATATCTCATATTTGAATGGGTTCCAACTTCGAATCCCTTTACTGTGGCGATAACCCCTGAAAAGAGGCACCTGAAAAGTCGCCGAGTCATATTGAATGTATGAATGCAATGGATGTTGTGATGAAGGTTATCTTCAAATTCTGTACCAACAACCAGCTATTCAGTTATCTGAATCTATTCAACCTATCGTTAGAACATGATGTCGATCTGAAATTCAGTGCCGAAATTTATGGGGGTCTGATGTGCGCATAGTTCCTGCAAGCGATTTATATAGCGACACACCAATCTCACGCTGAAAAGGATCGATAAATGCATAGGATGGAGATCGCCATGAAATTTGTGTTTGATTTTTCGATGGTGATCTAGCTGCTCTGTCTAATTCTATATATTTTTAACACTGTGTCCAATGATATCCTATTCGTAAAATTTGTTTTGTGGCACCTTGTTATTGTCCTTCTTTTGAACCTGTCGACGTTCCCGTGCTAGGTGTTTGAAAAATATCGACTGGGACCTGTGGATGGACAAGGAACTCACACAACGGCAAATGCAGAATTTGATACAGTATATTTTCTGTCCACAAGAGGATTTACAGGTGCTTTCTCTTTTTACATGCTAGTTATCTAGCGTGCAAATGCGCTTTCTTTGCTGTGCGTTGTGAGTTTTTGTGGTTTCGTTTATGTGAAGATGACATGATATGCATCGAAGCTGTATAAATTCCGCTAAAATACGGTGCGGCATATTGGATATTATCCACGAAACTCCATTCCCTCGCCTTTTTAATTGCAAAGTAATCCCCTCTTTTTCCACCATAGCAATTGTCAAACACGTCACACGAGCAACGGCGCTACGTCGTGCAAGTCTTGAATCGCATGTCGCGGTGGACGCTCCGGCAGACGCTACTGGAGCTTCAAATCATGTTACGACAGGCGGCCCAAGACGAGATTTTATCTGACGATATCGCAAAGTAAGTGAATTGTGCTAATCGATGTTGATTTTAATATGCTTTCGAAGACCAATGCATCTCTGGTGTAAAACGTTTGTTTGCCTGGCTGTTGTTATTGCCAATGCGGGTATAAAGCTTAAAAACGTAACCTCGACAAAATAACTTTGGCATGAAACTACATTGAAACGTTTCAGTGATATGCTTTGAACTTCGATATGATGAAAAGATGTTTTTCTACTGCGTAGAACCAGATTCATGACCCGTTACCTCTTTTTACGCCCCTTGCATAAATGTTTTGTGTGAATTCTTGGTATAAAACTAATCTTTGTTATTTGGAGTCTCCATAATTAAATTTGGACTCATCCAAATTAGTTTTAGATAAAAAATTGGTCAGCCTGGTCCGATTTCCATGGTGAATTCTGTGTAGCAACAACCAGTTTATCAACGACGAATTCCGAAAAATACACAATTCAACTTCAGGGCGGTGATAGAAGTCTTCAAGAATCACAACTCGGAACCCGCCAGAGATGGGAAATCGCCGATCTTGGGGATCGAATTGGACAAGAGCAACATCTGGCTGATGCCTCATCTGATCAAGGAGCTATCTTCGGAAGTAAGTGTACTCCCAACATCAACTATCTCAAGTGTTTCCAATGCCCCTTTTCGTGTTCCCCCAGTCTGCCGCCGATTTTCGCTCTGCACGACTGCGGATAACGTTTACTTTCTATTGCAATTGTAAAGCATTTATTTCCTCTTTTTATTCGTAACGCGTGTAATAATCTCCATACTTTGTCCGCAGGTTCAAGCTAAAGTCCTGCAAGAGGCGAGCCGCATTCTGGAGACGGCCCAGCACTGGTCCAGAGTGAAATCGGACCGGGACCGCGGCGCCAAGAGCAATCCCGCGTCGCTGCTGAGTCAGCAGCCGTTCCTGTCGCTGATCCTGACTTGTCTCAAAAAGGCGAGCCTTCGAATCTTACTGATTTCACATCCGACTATCTTATAATTAGTGCGATTTCTTTTTTACCTAAAAACGAAGGATTTTGACATGAAAAACCCAAATTTTTTTCATTTTTTGACATAAAAAAGCTTAATTTTGACCAAATATTGACCTCATGTATGCATATGAAGTGTTTTCGCATGTAATGTTAAAATTGTAATATTCATCTTCATTTTTGGTTGTAACTGTCTGTCCTTAGGAAGTAGTTTGACCTGAAAAACGTTTTTGACTTGAAAACTGACATTTTTTTACATGAAAATACTTGTACTTTAACGAAATCTGGCCCTAAGAAGAATTCCAGTTGTTACATCACGTATTATGGTAAAAATAATTAAAAAATTTTGTCGTACAACGAAAGATACTTTCCTACATTCTCGGATAGAAAGTGTCTGTCCTTACTAAGTAGCTTGCCAGAAATGGAGGAAGAACGTTCAACAGCAGCAGATGTCGGCTGACAATACTTAAGTTATGCGTGCTCTGCTTGCTGACAAACCGCGTTGCTTCATTGTCTACATCACAATTTTTCGTCACGCGCTTCTTGATATTAGAACCATGCAATGCCCACGCAGTCTTGCTTCAGTCAGGATATTGTTGATAAGTTGACCATAACACCATGTCAACCTATTAATTGGCCATTTTATGATTCACAATGAGCAGAGAATGGGCCGTCAAATATCAAAGGATAAGTTCACCGACATTGCAAAATCTATGATGCAAACGAAATGCAGGGGTCGAAAACGTTTTGACTTAGCAAACAATCTTGACAATTTTTTGACCTTAAGCTACAATTTTGACTTATTTTGACATGTCCTACTTATAATAATCTAAAGCCGCAAAACAATTTTGTGTCCATGTCCGGTCAAAGTTTTCTAATCCTTATTTTACAAACATAAATCCATGCCGGTTATCTCATGTATGGGAGCCGGCCGTTTTGTAATGTTCCACACAAATCCAAATGTTTGATATTTTGACATGTTTCTTTGAGAGATAAGTAGCGAATTCCTGCTTTTACTTGTCGCTATCTCCGGTATCTTGTCTGTACAACGGGAGGAAGGCAATTATATTGTCATTATCATTCCGATTATCGCTGCTGAAGAAAATAAACGCCTTTTGTTCGCAATTGAATTCATTTCCATCGCTTTCAGTTTCAGTTGTTATCAACAAAATCAACATGGTATATTGTTGAAATTAATGGTATTGAAATTTTGAACAATATTGGAACATATAGGCATCAGGCATCTTATACTAACCCATTTATGAATAACTAGTACTATAATATTGTGTGTTTTAGCTTACAAAAGTGTTATGGAATGACTTATACAACTTCTTTTACTAATTGACGGAAAATATTGTAATTGTAATATTGTAATATGTGTGATCGATAGGATGTCTATTGACCTCGTGTCACCCTTTTGTTTGTAGACTATGCGGCGTTGTTGCTCGTCTGTTTGCGGAGATAATTCCGTCGCGATGTTCTAAATTACAGTTAGGAAACCTTGAACGTAGACATGGGAAGATAATCTACTTCAGACATCACACTAATCATCTTGTAATCACAAAATAGACACCCAAGGCGCAGGATTTGGAATTTTACCGTAGTTTAGCAGTATGCCATGGCAAATTTGTATCCGTGATTATACACCTACATTTGCTATCGTCACTTTGTATGTTTACTGGTTTATTTGTAGTATGACGTTGGTATTTTTATTAATATTCATGCAAAGTATGCCGTACCGACTATCATTTATTTGCTGTTCCAATGCCTTGTCAATCAAGTAGCTGTACTTTACTAGAGACATGTCCCGGTCTCTTTGTTTGTCAGCGGCCAGCGAAAATGGAGATGTCGAATAGGCGCAATTTTATAGCCGATTTGCCACAATTGCATTTGAATTCACTTCCATCGCTTCCAGTTTTTATCAACAAACTCGAAAATCAACGCATTACATTGCTGCATGTACGAAATCAAGGCTTATTCTACATATAATGAGGAAAAATGGTCAACTCAACAGAAAGTAGACTCAGTGACCTGTTTTCCTAGCTACTACCACCTCGGAAAAATGGCCTTTTTATAGTAAATTCACCAGCGATTGGAGTTGTTACGTTGTAAACAAAAACGATGCTAAACAAATTTGACTCAATTCAAACCCTTGGAAGCGAAGTCATTTGAGTTTTTTGTTAGTAATTCAGGAATTACCCATCGTCAATGCTATATTTTCAAATCCTAAACTTTCAACCGCAATAACCTTGCTTCTACCGATTGGAATTTAGCTGAAATTGTTACGCATCGTTCTTTGAGACAGCTTGACAATCTCATGGGGGTAGCCACTAGAATTTGAAAAAATTTATGTTCAATTCAAAATTTTTGAACTCATGTAGCTTCATTTCTACTGTTCGGAATTGAGACAAATTTGGAGTGCAGTGTTTTATAGCCAACCTAACAATTTTAGTTAATAGTAGCAAAAATCTGAAAGAAATAGTTATTTTTGTACGACCCTACTGACCACCTCTGAGTGTTACGATAACGGAAAATTTTGATTTTCACTGCTGGAATCAAAACCTGTGCTCATGTTGTCTCTTTGAATTTCGTCTCCCAGGACCAGGACGACCAGCGTGACGCCCTGCTCACCTCGCTGCAGTCTCAAATCTTGATGTTCCACTCGGAATGGCAGCAGCAGCAGCGGGAGGCGTCCAACACGGGTAAAGACGGGGTCATGTCGCAAACGATGGTGCAGGAAGCGTTGCAATTGAGATTGAGCCTGGTGAGTGGTGACTTGTGGGCGGCAGCTTGTCTCGTGTCCAGTAGTAAGAGATTATGTTCTGGAGTACTGAAATTCTACGTTCTATTCCACAAATAGTGCATTTATGAAGGGAAATTATCGTTTTGATAGTATTTTCCGCCTTGAAATCCCTGAAACTTTGATTTGTCGTATAGTAGCATAAGAAATAATTGGTAAAAAGCTAACCCATACACATTTTAGTGAAAATGACACATCTGTGGAGTCGTGTGATCTATTTACAGTAAAGTGCAATGAAATTACCTTTATTGTGATTGTAGAACTTGCATTTTCTTCTATATGGTAGCATAAAATGTAAATATATGAACTTTCCGCATCTTTCTTTCTGTTATGATATCATAATCTGTCATACTCATTACTCGGAGGCTTAAACTCGATTCAAAATCCACTCACTCAGGTATCTAGGGTTGTGATGACTCGAGTCCGACTCGAGTCACCGTTTTTTGTTGACTCGACTTGACTCGAGTCATTTCTTCAAATGCGTGAAATGACTCGAACCACGTCATGTGACTCGAGACTAGGACGTTCAAGACATTTAGGTTCGAAAAATAGTTGAAGTCACCGCATTATTAGTGCTTCGTCTATCAGTCCTGATACTTGGAAAATAAGGCCAGAAACTGTTAGGACTGAGGAAAATTACGATATTATGAATGCGAGCCATTCTATAGCACTCGAGCAGAATTGAAAAAAGTGAGTCGAACTCGGACTCGAGTCACAACACTATGACTCGGACTCGACCCTCTACTCACCAGCTTGAACTCAGACTTGACTCGGTGGTGAATCGAAAATGACTCTACTTGACTCGAGTCAAAACCATAAACGTGAGATTAACTTGTGACTTGGTTGCAACCCTGCAAGTAGCCGGTACCTACTTCAGTTTGCCGAAAAAGTATAAGTACTTTGTCACTGTCCAGCTCTCTAGTGTTTGTGCGTCTGTCTCAACGCACTCGTACACTTTCAGATGGGGGGTATGTTCGACACTGTGCAAAACAGCTCGCATTGGACAAGCAGCGTCGTCGTGCTACTGACCCAGCTGATATCGTCCGGCATGGTCGACGTCGAGGTGCGCTTCCGCGTTCGTTGACCCACGAAATTATTTGACCCCGCGCTTCTCTCCGTCAGGTTAACGCCAAACTGTTCAACACTGTTTTCGATATGATCGCCGTTCTGCTTCACGGCACTCTGGGAGGGGATTCTCCGAGCAACGGTGAGGGCAGCAAGAAAGACTACATCGCTATTGTAAAGAAGATTAAGGTTTGTTTGTCTGCCGTTATTCTAATTTTATCGGTGAAATACTTCTATGCTCATCTAATCTTCTAATCTGAACCCTGGTTTTCCTGAAAGTGCTACAGAAGAGCAGTATAGCGCGAAACTATCCAAGCTTGGTGTACATACATTTGCACGCAGAACGCAGTCTGCTTTGATGTGAACTGTACTTCGTTTTTTTGTTGCATTGTAGTTCAATTACCAAGTTTTTGCTAGTTTAGTAATTCCAATTCTGATCTAATTTGGGAAAAGCTGTGTTGTTATAATTCTAAATGTAAACAAATTTCAAAAATTTGAGATTTTTGTAGAGGTCCAATTCTGTGCTGGAGATTAAATACATTTTCTGCTCGTAACAGAAAGAAATCAGCGACGGTAAATCTACGAGTTTAAGAATTTTAAGGCGGCTACTGCCTGTGCCTCGCAAGGACACGTACGTCATCGCTTGCGAGCAGAGCCCTGGCAATGCGGGTTTACAGGTGAGTGTAACTGATGCGGTTTGCTGGAATGATACTGTAATTGTGGCCTGTCTGATTTGAATGGGTATACCTCAGATGCTTGTAAAATACGGGGTGTGTAGGGCTGGGGCAGGAGTGCTCCTTTTGACGATTGCAACATATTGCGAATGCGAAGTCCTTTTAGGAGGTCACAAGATAACATGTTGTAATCACAGGGCGATATCAACATTAATGTATTGTATTTGGACAAAACGTGCTTCAATTCGATTGCAACGAAGCGATAATTAGGGCAGTGCTAAGCCTGTAAATTTTACGAAACATACCATTGATAGATTGTAGGTTTTGTCTGGGTCTGGAAAGTAGATCGCGCCCTGTACCGGGCATTGCAAAGTCTGCCTCCCTGGTCTGGAGATTGGATATTGGTTCTGCGCATTGCTCATGTCTCCATTGTCGCCGCAGATAAGTTCAAAGCAGAAAATCGTTTCCTGGGACATTATCGAAGGCCTGAAAACCAGCGCGCCGCTGTGTCTGCCGTGGTACGGCATTTGCAAGACGGAACGGAAGGAGATCGTTTACGAAACGCAGCAGCGGCTGATGCTGTTTCACGACCACAAGTTCTGCGAGATGTGCGTGTTTTATTTTATTATTTATTCATTTATATTTTTCATCGGTCAGAGTACCGCTACTGTGTTGTGTTTTAATCGGGAAAATATGTAGGCTACTCATCTTGATTTTGCTGACTCACTCGTGGGCGAACATTACTTCTGAGTTTTGTTCTATTCGATGCTCTAATTTTAATTCTAATCTAATTTCTGGATTTCCTGAAAATGCTACAAGAGAACCACATAGTATGTAATGAGCCAAGTTTTCTTTTCAGACATTTGCTATTCTAGTGCCTATGAGAATAATGGCCTCTGATTTGATATGAACTGAACTTCCTTCAATGACAACGTTTTCATAAATTCAGTAATTTTAATTATGATCTAATTAAGAACAAACTTTAGTCATAATTCTAATCTAATCTGTAAAACATGACCTCAATGGGATGCGAAACCAACAAGTAATATATTGTTGGGTGCAGAGTTGTAATGACTCGAGTCATGACTCGACTCGAGTCAGACTCGAGTCACGATTTTCGGATGACTCGACTCGACTCGAGTCATTTTCTAAAAATACGGAAAGGACTCGACTCGACTCGAGTCAATCTGTGTATTGACTCGACTTGGACTCGAGTCATTGTGCATGACTCGAAGCAAGTCATTGACTCGGGATTAAGACGGCGAAGACAGTCATTTCATTGTAATTTCGAAGCCAACACACTATTGGGATTTGGTTTGTTGGTACTGGTGCTTGAAAATATGACCAGAAACTGCTAAAAGTGAGGAAAATTTATATGTTATAATTGCGAACCATTCAATATCACCAAACAGAGTTAAAAAAATGGGTTTAGGAAGACTTTAACTGGAAACTGAGCAGTCAACACAATGACTTGGACTCGGACTCGAGTCACAATACCATGACTCGGACTCGATCCTCTGTTCGCTGACTTGGACTCGGACTTGACTCGGTGGGAATTGAAAATGACTCGTCTTGACTCAAGTCAAAAATATAAAAGTGAGATGGACTTGTGACTCGGAGCCTTGTGACTTGGTTACAACCCTGGTTGGGTGGTTAAGAGCGTCAGACTGCATGTTTAAGGTGAAGCGCTCTACCATGCTTCGATAATATCGATGGAATTAGTTGAGCAAGAGCTCACTCATGGCTTGTTTAAAAGAAGACTTCTCTGTCACAGTGAATAGCACGTATTTATTCCCACTAGGTATATGTTGCGGACTCCACAACAAGGTTATCTCGTCTTCTTGATTATATACACGCTCGGTATCCCTGCTCTCGTCTAGCTTCATGCTGTAGTTGGATAGGCGTTGTAATTCTGAATCCAACGATATATTACTTGTTGGGTTCGCATTCCATTAAGGTCCTGTTAAACAGTTTTGAAAAGTGGAGCAAATTTTCGGGAAAATCCCACCAGTGCCATCCTGTTAAGCGGATGCGATTGTGTAATGATATTCTACCATATGCTGCAGAAGCAGATACAAGAGTAAGGCAGTAAATTTTGGCTGGAGCTGGTACGAAAGTCGAATACCAAAAATATGCATTCCCCTTGTCGTAATTTCAAATGAGCGAAATGCTTCGCACAACGAGGCCAAGCGTAGCTCCTGTAGTATTTCGAGTAAGTAGACTACAAGTACGTTTCAAGACTAGACATATCAACAGACCGTTATCGGAATGCATGAAACCGCCGAACCTGCCACCGGAAGAGGAAGAGGACGAGGAACCGGTTAAAAATACGAGGAAGAGATCCACCGCGAGCTCAAAGTAAGTAACGCCCGTGCGTAGCGTGGCTCTGGGTCCTGCGCAGGGTTGTGATGACTCGAGTCAATTTGTGTATTGACTCGACTTGTACTAAGTCATTTCGTGTTACTCGCCAAATTCTGTAGGAATTGTTCTGGTCTCGTAGGCCTATATCAGGACCTATAATTGAAAAATAGGCCCAGCAACTGTCTCCTATCTGTTTGAATAAGCATGTTTAGAGAGAACAAGTGAGTATAATATTATCAATGCTTCGATATTGCCCAAAAGTTAGCAGAAGTGAGTTGAACCTAACTTGAAATCGATACTGAAAAGTAAACACTATGACTCGGACTAGGCCCGTTGCTCCCTGAATTGGACTCGGACTTGACTCGGTCGTGAATTGAGAATGACTCGAGTCAAAACTATAAAAGTCAAAATTGACTTTTTACTTGGTTAGCAGCCCTGGTCCTGCGAAACTTGCCGTGTGAAGTCGATCGTGGTTAAATTTTAAATTTCGATTTTAATAAATTTTCAATTTTTTTCAAATTTTCAATATGAATTCTCAGCAGGAAAAGCCCGTCCGCATACCCTACTAAAGATATCCTGCTACCTCCCAAACGGCCGAGAACAGACAAGCCAAGCAAGCCGAAAAAGACGCGCAAGGTGCAAATCAGCTTACGATTTTGCATTAAGAATATATGAACATATATATTTCAACAAACAATTTATGCATATTGCTAAATTATGTCATTTGAAGCTTTTTGATCCGTCTCTGATTAGGAGGAAACATTAGTAAATGCATGTAACATCATTCAAAATATGGAAATAATTTTGTCATTGCGACGTGGTATTAAGTAATCAGTCTCGCGAACGGCTGATGAATTCCTGATGAGAGTTGGTCGAAAAGCTTAACTGTAATAAGTTTAGCAATTCGAATATATTGTTGGTTGCGATATTGAATTTTTGTACCTTCAGAAGCCTATTTGGAATACATCTGTTGTCCATATAGGAATTGTTTATCAAGTGTCAGTACCTGACCGGATATAACTTGCCTTGTCGAAAAGCAAGGTTTTCTAAAACTGCGTATTTTTCCGCTTGCAGAGTCAAGACATCCCGGCGCCGCAGTTATTCCGGCAATCGTCCGGCACGTACAACGTCGGCCCACCGAACATAATGCAAGTTCAACGGACTTTACGGACACCGCACCTGTACAATGTACCTAACCCTCAAGGATACCAGCAATACACGCACGGCAATCCGAACATGGCACCCAACATGATGCCAGCCAACACCAAAAGCAGTAAGTCGAGCTGCGCGATGCACTTTGTCTGGTGCTATGACGGATGTTATGTTCACAGTAGCGAACGCCGAGTTACAGCAGAGACTGCGTGGTATTATACATAAGAAAGCAGCAGCAGCTCAGCAGCAGCTCAGCAACACTACTCATAGCAGCATGGTACTCAATTCCCACGGGCCAAAGTCGGCCATCAAAAATTTTGTGGGCAACAGAGTGGTGGGTATCTGCTTTTTGCTTTCGCTTGGTGTGAGCAATACGGGCGTAAAATTGTCTGTAGAATATTGTTATCCATCTCCGCATTTCGATACCTGTTTGTGACTAACACATGAAACTCAAATTACACTAAAAATGCAGACTGTCTCTGAAAACATCCAGTTTCCATGATGTTTCATGGAGTTTTTAGTATAATTCCACTCGTAGAACTTAAGCGTGTGGTCTAAATTAATGAGTAGATTTTGGACTAGGTTAGGATCAGTGTTGGGACTGTTGGGGCTTGGGCGAAGGTTAGGTTTGAGGTTTCAAAGACCCAACTTCTCTCCAGGAAGCCCTAAAACTACTATCAGAAGTTAAAATACGTACTTCGAAACTTCGGAATTTGGACTGGTACAAGAATAAAATTTTTCAATGTCTTTGTGAGAAGCGTATGGTCTCTTTCGGAAAATCAAAGAAAAGTCCTGGATGTCCGCTACAGACAATTGTTGCGAAAAAATGGTACACGGTGGCTAGACTCGAAAGGGAACCGGTCACGCCGTTAAAACTAGTAACGAGAATCTTCATAAAATCTGTCGCACTGAAGACCTCTCGTCATTCCCTGATCACCAACAGTCTAAATTTCTTGCACACATAATTCGAATCAAACACTCGTGCCGCATAAACGCGTTTCTTAACCAACTTGAAAATATTCCAGAGAGCGTCCACAATGCAAAGCGAGATGTTGTCTTACGCGCCGCGCAATCCCAGCGTGTCGCAGATGCCTTCCGGCATGCACATGCAGCAGCAGGGCCAGATGGGGGGCTACAACTATTCGCACCAGAACCCGGCTGCCATGAATCAGATGCACGGCGGCATCAAGAACACATGTGAGAAGCTTTTAAGATATATGTGTTTAGATTTGTTGCTGGTTCGTTATCAAATCCTGCTGTGTCGCCAATAATATTCTTAAGGATTTGCCTTTGAGCATTAATTTAATACATTGCTGTCCTGATTTGTCGGTACAAGAAAATAAATGTTCACTTTAGAATACTGAATTTCAACTCAGCCTGCAATAATATTTTAGTCTGGCATAGTTTACTCACCTGATCCCTGGCTCATGGTATCAATGATTTGTGGACATGATACAAAAACAGGTTGATTTTTGATAGAAAGCCAACAACCAGCAAAAAATTACCCTGGCCAGCAGAAAAACTACTTTTTGCGTCCCGAAGATATTTCAATGGTTTCCAGGTAATTTAAAACCGACGAATCCAAATCTCCGAATTGCTTCGATATCTTGTGATATTTCATAAGATCAGTGGTAAAATTGCTATAAACGATCCATTGTTCGTCAAGCCACTAACTCACTCGATGCGTATACGAGCAATAATGATTAGGGGTGCATACAGTTTGTGCCAATTGTAAAAACGATTTGATTGTTGGATTGAGAGGCATTGTTAAAACTTCCTTGGCACCAAAAATTGTGTTGACCAGTTTTATTAGTTATTAGTTAAAATTCATGGGGAAGACAAGTTTATGGTATGAAAACACCCACCTTTACCTGAATCCGATAATATCTGCAGCAACGTTGCTTATTCTCGCCCTGTTTCACAGCTTACAGCTATCAGGGTGGCATGTCCAATCAGCCTCAAGGATACCAGCAGGCCATGCCAAACCAGGGCTACATCAGCCAACAGCAACCGAACACCAGCATGGTGCCGGCCTACAACATGGGGAACGTGCAGATGCATAACCGCGGGATGAACCAGCAATCCGGCTACGGCATGTCAAGCGGAATGCAGGTCAATCAGTCTGGCATGATGGGAGGGCAGCAGCCTCCGCAGTACGGTGGCATGATGAATCAGCCCCAACGGACCATCAACAGGTACGGTCTTGAAAAATATTTTCACCCTGTTTGGGGTCCTTGTTGTTTATTTCTTCATTTTCACAGTTGATTCGGTTTCTTGCGTCACTAAAATTCATAGACTTGCAGATACTATGTCCTCATCTCTTCAATAACAATTCTCAGTACTCAGGACTTTTTGACCAAGTATCTCAATTTGAATTGTTATCAATAATAATTATAATTGAGATGCAGACTATATATATCATCTATGACTCTATTTATAATATATGTATGAGCTAAGTACGTCACGCTAAGATCGTCACTCTATCAAATATGCCGGACCAGTTTTGTGGAACAGTATCTCGCCGCCTATCCGACAGTCATCGGACATGTCCACACACAAGTCTAAATACGAACAATTTCCACTGAATCAATACTAGTTAGCCCTCTATTTTACCGGACCACGACCTGACATAACGATCTCGCCTTCCGGCACATGCCACCTTTTTTATCACCTGTCCTTTTATTTACTCCTCCTTTACTTTTCATTCAGTGTGCATGCCTCCTTTTTTACATCGCCTAGGCCAGGTGGGTGTCTGACTACGACTTTAGTGTGTATTTTACATGTTGGTTTTTACTTTTGAACACTTCACTTCTCGTTTTCACTTTGATACACGTATTTTCCATCTAGCTCACCTAAGTGATTGTTAACACATTCATGTAGTTATTTGCAAGATATATATCTAAATTCCTTTATCTACTTTCCAAATATGCCTTTACTGCAAATTCTCTCAACAACTTGTCCAATATTTTCCAACTATGTGCAACTGTACGTCTATGAATTGCATCTGCCACCAAACGACATACACCCAGAATTGGTCAGTAGCAGAGTACTTCCACCTTTGTCATGTATGCGGCCCCGTGACGAAATCTACTTCATGAAACTATTTGAGTACTTTCCGAGCTTTCATATTCCACTTCCATTTGAAATAATTTTGACATGTCCCAGACATCGTTACTTGTAGCAATTGAGTAGAAATTTGTCGGTTGCTTCCTCTCAAGTGGGAACATTGGCTACTTACACTTCCTCTGCTTATCCCGCACGCGATACGTTTCGGCAGGATGAACCAACAGCACCATATTAATGCTGGGGGCCAAGCGCCCATGATGCAAATGGGTATGGGCGGCGGACAGAACACGATGAACGCGATGGGCCGACCGAATCAAATCGCAAACCAAGGCATGAATTCACAAGTCAGTGTGTTGTAGTTGGATCCTTGTTATATGCATACTCATCGCCAATTTCTTTGCTTCAGTATATTCAGAATCAAAGGTCGGCCGAGCTGGTTCAAAGCCTCAGGCGGACTATTCCGAATCATCAGGGCGGAATGTACAACTGAAGACTGCTACCGTGTCGCGCTAGTGCGTTGGCATTGCGAGCCGTTCTTTTGGGTTTTTGTAGCAATCTGTATGCGTACCTGCAACGCCCGAGATGCAAACGGGCTCGGTTTTAATCATGGTACATTTTCAGATACAATATAACGGCAGTATTTGTGAGCCAATCTTTCCGGGTAGTAGCGCTCGTGCGCAAAGACGCAAGCCGTTTTCCGTGGGTTTGAATTGATGTGCCATGTCTGATCTTTTTGCGATGTGCTTTATCGTGTTTTGATGTGTTAGTGTCGCGGAATCGTTGCGTGGTTTGTACTTGTGATATATCTTCTTTTTCGGTGTCCGCGTATACAGCGTTTGACTCAATGAATTCGCCGACGTTTTATATATTGCCGACGACGGCCGCATCGTACCCGCGTTTTACTTGTCCGTCTCATTTTTTTATCATGTTTCCTACTATTTATTTCGACCAACAAAAAGGTTTGTATTTTTTCCCGCCCCTCTACACTCGCACATTGCGTCGTTTTTATTATATATTGAATTTATTGTTTGTCGAAAGCGTCGGTTGTCGTCGCGTTTAAGAAACTATTTGGTAATTTTTTCCTACAAAAAATAAACCTACGACTGCGATTGCGTAGGGAGGGTGTAGCGGTGATGTGTGGGTAGGCGCGTGACGCGTTTGTGCAGGAAAGCTAGGGGGTAGCAGCAGAACAGTAGTCGAGTGTGGTGAAATGTTTATTATTATTGAAATGACTAATTACAGGATATTGACTTGTTAATTCAGTACACATGTTAGGGAAAGGCGCATTGAACATCTATTATATTTCTCCTGATTAGGTATTCAGTAACGAAGTACTTCTACTCAGGAGTACTCGGGTAGGTTTTGCCTACCTTCACTATTTAGTATTTACTCCAGTGATACCTACCTTTTAGATTACTTCTACTTATTTTCTTGGTAATACTATTTCTTTTCATGATTAGGTGAGAACAGTTTAGGAGTGAAATTGCCATAAAAACTGTGTAAAATGGTCCCTGTATCACGGTAACCGAATGTCTTAGGAAATTGCACCAATTTGCAGTGTATTTTGTCAATTTCCGCAGTCCCGAACATGCACCCTGCTAATTCAAGAGTATAGCCACCTCCGATTCCAGAAAACGACGTCTCCGTGACGTAGACTGGTGAGTAATACGCAGCACCGATAGAAAGCGCAATGAAATAGTCACGGTCAAGATATGCATGATTATTTTGGATGACGCGTGACTGACATTGTCTTCATTGTGATCTCAACAAGATGCATATTGAAGATTTCCTATTCATGGTAATAATGACGCAACAATGTGTAGTACCGTAGTACTCGGTTCGGAGCTTGATACCCGGCTCCGTACCGAATCATTTTGTTATTCGATTTGGTCGAGCCCCATTAGAAACGTTGTTCGCGAGAAACTTCACAGCTTATAGCTTGCGTCCTAGTCGGGACGCAATGTTTTACTGTAGCAATCAGCGTTGCTATATTACTGCAGTGTGCTGTTAGACGCGTTTAGGACAAAATTCAGAAGCACAATCACAGAAACATGGCCAACACGCCGCAAACTTCCATCCCGGACCGAGCGACAGACAATCATTTCATCTTGTTTTGCTACTGCATATTAGAGGTCGACCGATTATCGGCGCCGATATTTGGAAATTTCTCGAATATCGGTATCGGCCAATCTAGGCCGATATCGCGACCGATATTTTATATCTAACTACAATCTACCTTTTCTGAACTGATCTGCAATTCTGTATCATGTTTTGATTTTCGGGTTATCCCAAATTTCAACGAATGTTCACAATTAAGCAATAAGTCTTTTCGATTTCAGTTTTCTCGTTTGTTGTTCACCTTTCTGTGGCATAAAGAAGTGCCACCTTGCCTAATATATAATATTTTTGGCGAAATAGTTCTCTGCTCCTTCCATATTAATATCGGCCTATGATATCGGTTATCGGCCCTGTGAGCGTCGAAATATCGGTATCGGCCTGTAAAAATCAATATCGGTCGACCTCTACTGCATATGCACTGACTCGATCGATGAAATGTCAACTATGGCGTCACAATATGGAGTTGTAATTCCCTAATAACAAATCCAGATAAAATCTGTATCACAGATTCTCTGATGCCATAGTCAATGGATATGCGGAAGAAAATGGATTTAAACGAACATCTGAATGTAACAGAATCGCTACAAAGGAAGCAGAGAGTAAGAAAATATTTATTATCACACATTGCTCTGTTTATTATCGCATTATTTACTAAATATCGATATCACAAAAATGCGTCATTACGAGCAATGCGTGTGGGCAATGGGCATACCCTGTAACCAGTGGTGGCCCTACGATTGGGGGCCCTGGGCGAGACTTCCGGGGGCTATAAGTATGTAATCGCGGCATCTGGGGGGCTTCGCCTACCAGCTTAACAGGCATGCGGAGACTTCATGATTGTCGTCATATTGGACTTAATAACAAATGCGGAGATTTGATGATTTACTCATATGGACGGAATCGTTTTCTTGATTGGTACAAGGATTTCCACTTCTATTCGCCACAACCTTTGAAAAAAGCGGTAAAACCAAAGAGGGGGGCCCTTCGACCAGGGGGGGGGGGGCGGGCGACCGCCCACCTCGCGCACCCCAAAAGCCACCACTACCTATAACTATGTGGAGAACTGTTGAGATATAGAAACTTATACTGGCGCGGTAAGGATATATATATCTTCAATGTGGACTCATGGCTGCTCTGTACCTTGCAGACAGCATTCCTCATGCACACTATAGCGACTATTATTTGCGCCGCCGTTGGATTTGCGTTACTCGTGCTATTTTATCTCGGAGCACTGGATGAATTGCTTCTCCCGCTGATTGACGAAGTTTCCGCAACGGAAATGGATTACTATGCTAATGATGGTGCTATCATAGTCACCACCTTCGTTTTCGAGGTTCTATTGGTAAGCAATGTTTGAAATAGTATATGGAATGTCGCAAAATATTATATGATCTTACTTTCTACAGATTTTAGGATTCTTTAGCGTATTTCTTGAACGTGGGCGAACATGGCATACTTACGCGAGTGGGCTCTTCGTCGGATGGTGCTTATCGAGCGCCTTTATAGTGTTCTACCTCATCGAATCAGAGAACAGAGCCCCTGCCGTAAAACTCGTGTCAATCTTTAATGTATCTTATGGGCTCGTCCACATACTCGCTAACGCCACACGATACTGGTGGAGTCGGGCCAAACACAATGTCTGGAAGCAGGCTGAGTTGAGGCGAAAGTACCTGGCCGAGGAAAAATCACTCGCTAGAACGCGCAAATACCGGGAAGACTATGTATCGGCTCCCGAGGTCAGTCTAAAAATCAGCGATTCGCCGCGAGTACGTGAAACAATCTAAAATGAAACCCATATCGTTGCTAGGTTTCAGTCTTCGAAAGAAATCTGGAAGAGACAAAAAAGTTGACTGAAAAAGTCAATAAATTCCTGAACCTAGTCGACGAAATTGACGAGAGGAAAATGAACAGAATAAAACATGTCCGCGGAATGGGCGACAGGACATCAAGCATGTGGAGCTTGCAGGTGCCAGCGAGCCCTGTCGTTATCAGAAAGAGTCATTCGCAGGATTGCCTATTCCACGGCAGCATGTGTTGAACCGGGAGGGTTTTGATGACTGTTGTACAGTCTTTACTCATTTTCTTTTATAGTTTCATGCGAATGTCCAATTGTATTTTACATAATTAAGCACGGCTTCAGTGCGGAATGTCGGCATAGCGCCACTTCAGTGTATAATACATATCTCGTATCATATTGACTTGAATGCCGGAAGCATCGAGTTTGGGTGGTTTGTGGTTAGGTCATTACGTGTGAGAATACACTATATCAACAATATTTTGGGATTGATGACACAGAAAACCGATATGGAAGCAGAATGATATTTCCAACCTAAATGTTTACATGCTGAGACCGAAGTAATTATGCACTTATACGTACGTATACGCTGCGAAACTTTTCGAAATTTGAGTATTATTGAAATGATTAAATACCGGAGATTGACTTGGTAATTCAGTACACAACATGTTAGGGAAATATGCATTATAAAATGTGCAATCAATCAATCAGTTTTATTAACATTGTCATCATTTCAAAACACCACAAAACTGCGATGAAAAGATAGGAAGGTGTCGAAACGACGTGGAGTAGTCTGAGATCAGACATCCATCTTGGCCTAGGCGAAGTAAAGAAAAGCCATGGACACTGAATGAAAAGTAAAGCAGAGAATATAAAAGGCAAGTGACAAAATGAGGTGGCATGCGGCGGAAGGCGAGATCGATGTTTGGTCGTGGTCCGGTAATCCTGAAGGCTGACTAGTACGCTATTCATTGAGAGGAAATTGCTTGTAATTCGACTTGCATGCGGACGCCGGACATGCTCGACGACTGTCGGATAGCTGGCGAGATGCTGTTCCACAGTTGGGGTCCGGCATGTATACTTGATAGACCACAATGCATTAACCATATGCCCCGTCATCTATAATTTCTCCGGATTAGGTCTTCAGTAACAAAGTAGCCTACTTCCACTTCTTCGGAGTACTTTTGCCTACTTCCGGTCTTTACCCAAGTAATGTCCACTCCTTTAGATTACTTCCACTTCTATTTATTTTGTTGGTAAAACTACTTGTATTCACGCTCAGGATTTTGTCAAAGTATAGATAGCAGTTTAGGAGTTATATTATGGCATAACGACTGCCTAAATGCTCCTAATATCACGGTAGCTGAATGTATATTCGAAAATTGCACGTATTTGCAGTCTTTATTGTCATTATGCGTAAACCCCGAATATGAACCCTGCGTATATAGCCACCTTCGAATCCAGTAAACGGTATTTCTTTGAGCTAAACTGGTGATCGATACGCAGCCCGATTCAAAAGCGCAATGAAATAGTCAAGAAATGCAAAATTATTTTGGATGACGTGTAACAGACATTACTTTCCTTGTGCTCTTAAAGCGGTGCACATTCAAAATTATGGCGATTAGTATATGACGTATAACAATAGGTGATACGCGAATACTCGATTCGTAGCTTGATAGTCGACTCGGAACCGAATCACCTTGGAATTCGATTTCGAGAGCCATCACTAGAAGTGCTGCTAGCAAGAAAATGCAGTTTATTACGTCCGAGTCGAGGCAAAGTGTTGCTTTACTGTGCGATTCGACTTTGGTTATACTACTGCAGTCTGGTGTTACGCGTGTAGAATATAATTTCAGAATCACAATCATTGAAACATGGCCAACACGCCTCCAACTGCCATCTCCGACCGAGCGACAGACAACCATTTTATCCTGTTTGACACTCTGCATATCCGCTGGCTTTCGATGGAATGTCAAGTATGACGTCACAATATGCGATTGTAATTCCTTAATAACAAATCCAGCAAAAAATCGATCCTATTCATTCTCTGATGCCCATTCTCGACGCTATAGTCAATGAAATTGCGGAAGAAAATGGATTGAAACGAACATCTGAACATATCAGAATCGCTACAAAGGAAACGGAGGGTAAGAAAATATTATTCGTCGCACATTGCTCTATTTATTATCGCATACCCATTATACATTGATATCACAAAAATGCGTCATTACAATTAATGCGTGTGGGCAAGGTCATACCCTGTAACTACGTGGAGAAAGTGTTACAGATATAGAAACTTATACCGGCGCGGCATATGGATATATTTATATATATATACAATGTAGATTCTTCATGGAATACGAGATTCATCGCTGCTCTGTATTATACCTTGCAGAAAGCGTTCTTCATGCACACGACTATTATTTGCGTCGCCATTGGATTTGCGTTACCCATACTATTCTATCTGGGCGCGCTGGATGAATTGCTTATCCCGCTGATTCCTGAAGGAGTTTCCATTGCGGAAATGGATTACCACACAAACGGTGCTATCATAGTCACCACCTTCGTTTTCGAGGTTCTATTGGTAACAAATGTTTAAAATATAGTATGGAGTGTCACAAAATATTATATTATCTCGCTTTCTACAGATTTTAGGGTTTCTCAGCGTATTTCTCGAGCGTTGGCAAACATGGCATACTTACTCGAGCGGGCTCTTCGTCGGATGGTGTTTATCGAGCGCCTTTATGGTGTTTTACCTAATCGGATCGGAGAACAGAACCCCGGCGGTAAAACTCGTGTCGATCTTCACTGTGTCTTATGGGTTGTCCACATCCTCGCTAACGTTACACGCTATTGGTGGAGTCTGACCAAACACAATGTCAGGAATCAGGCTGAATGGAAGCATAAATACCTGGGCGAGGAAAAGACTCTCGCCAGAATGCGCAAAATCTGGCAAGACTACTATCCCGTATCGGCTCCTGAGGTCAGTCTAGAAATCAGTAAATCGCTGCGAGTACGCGTCATAAAGATTCCGCTTCCTGTCTAGGTTTCAGTATTCGAAAGAAATCTGGAAGAGACAAAAATGTTGAATGATAGAGTCGAGAAGTTCCTGAGCCTCATCGATGAATAAATTGACGAGAGCACAATAAACCGAATAAAAGAGGCACTGGCGCCAGCAAGCCCTGTCAGAAAGAGTCAATCGCATGATTGCCTATACTCCAGGTGTCTTGAAATGAGACTGATTTGAAGGCTGTTATATAGCCTTTATACCAGTGATTCCCAACCGCGGCCCTGAGGGCCGCATGCGGCCCGCAGATAGCCTTCTTGCGGCCCCCACAAAATATTAAGAAATCGAGTATTGACCAAAAATAAAATTTTACATTTATGAAATGCACGTACTTGGCTTGGAGTCTGAAGTTTTTAATTAGGATTGCAGGATAGTCGTAAGTAGACTACTAACGTTACGTCGCTGCTGTTTCACTGCAATGTGCCCTAACTTTCCAGTTGAACGAGCAATTGCTATAGATATAGGTATAGACAGGACCATAACTGCGGCACGACACACCCTCCTATTGGGGGGGGGGGGGCGAGCTCGAAGGGGGCTCAAAATTATTTCGTGAATAAGTATAAATTATAGAGTATTTTTTGAAAATTTGTGCATCTTTTTACTCTAGGCATCATTTCATGCTGCCAAGCTGCCCAATATCTTGACTTTTGGGTACTCATCCCCCCAAAAAATATATTTATCGAAATGGTCGTATCGGCGTTTGTCATTACCGCGCCACGACGCACCAAGACATATTAAGTTTTACGCCATGTAACATGCGACTCCAAGAAGTGTGTCAGAAAGATTGGCAGCGAGAAAACCTTGGCCAAAAAGGAGTGCCCTTATGCTGACCGAAGCTTCGTTATATATACAAAATACTGTCTTGGAAATCTGAGCCACACAAGACACATAGCATGCCGCAGGGAAAAATTATATTCCAGTGAAGAAATACCAATTTGAAATAGTGCGCGCCTCTTAGTTTAGTAGCATACGTTTGGGTTATTCTATATTTTTTGATATAGCAGACAGCAGGTTACGAAATAATATCATATTACGGGGTCATACCAACGGGTTCTGCAGTGTCCAAGACACCTCACTTAGCTCTACCGGTAAATATGATTACGTGAGCAGCGAGGACAAGAAATTTATAGCAATATGCAATTCCCAATAATATTGATCGATTTTATCATAAATTATCGAAAATTTCGCGCCTCGCGCTGGCTCACTTAACGGTACCGCTAATTTTGTGGTAAAAGCGAACAAGGTGGTAGGGGTAGGTTTTTCACCCTATGGGAGCCCAAGACCAAAGGTTTTTTTGGGGAGGGAGGCTCACGAAGTGCCTTTTTGTTCCTGCCAACGGATATACGCCCGGAGATGTTAAATTATTATTGAGGGGTCTTACCTTTTCAAACACACCTCCCTCGGCTCTACCTGTAAAACTGATTACGTGAGCAGAGAGAGGATAAAACTTGATAGCAATATACATGCAATTACCGATCATGTTGACTGATTCAATTATGAATTACAGAAAATTTTCGCGCTTCGCGCGTTTAGGCAATAAAAGCTCACTCACTAAACGGCCCCGAAAGTAGCATAATTGGTAGTCCTACAGCTCACGACCGGAGTGTCCGAATAATTTGAAAGCTACTGTCGTACTGATTCTAAAAATACGAATTGAAATCTCGCCAGGGCAATAAAACTGCTCCGAAATAGCCACCAAAGGTCGATTGTTCTGAACAATGGGAGCGCAGCAACACAAAGAACTTAACAATGGCCAATGGCCTCGAGCGATTGATCAGAACAATGCCAATTTTCATATTTTGATGACTATTTTGGGTCCGTTTCATTGCCCTGGTATTTGTGCGGCCCCGACCGTACTCTGGAATTTTAAATTTGGCCCCGACACCGAAAAAGGTTGGGAACCACTGCTTTATACTTATTTTCTTTTATATTTTCATTCGTATGTCCAATTGTACTTTGTATATTTATGCGGGATGTCTGCATATAGCGCCGTCTTCGTGCATAATACATATTTCGTATCATATTACCTGGAATGTAGGAATCATCGCGTTTGGGTGGTCGGGTCATTACGCATGCGAATACATTATGTCAGTAGCCGAGATGGAAAGTCGATATGGAAGCAAAATAATATTTTCCAGCATAAATGTAGACATACTATTAGTACACAGACCAGGGGCGGGCAACTTCTCCAGACGGCGGGCCGGATATAGGAAAATTAGGTACTTGGCGGGCCTGATTGCTGAATTGATACATTATTCACCCATTTATCTACAAATACAACGAATAAATCGTATTTGATGAATGTATTTTAACGGCAGCAAAGTCACTTCAAAGCCATTTCTCGCTGATAATGACGAAGGCAACGTGGATTGAGAACAGCATTGTCACACAGGCGTCTCCGATTAATTAACACACGGTGCAATCCTTGATAAAGATTTCAAGGCGCTCGATAAGCCCTCTATATAAGTTGCGCGCTTGCGCAATTACGCGGCTGACACGGTCTCTGCGCATAGAAAATTTGAGCTGTGCACAAAAAGCCGAAGTGATGACCCTATTTTTACTTGTTACGCACTGTTGTCCATGGGACCGCGAAGTGAGTTGGTGAGTGCGCGCAGACTTGTGTAAAATTATATGGAACATCGCCCGGTATCACAAATTTAGCAAGGTATCAATTCATTAGGGTTGGGTTCATCGTAAATTATGATAATGCAAGCCTTCTCGCTTCGACGAACTTACGCTCCACCCTCGCACGCTGCGCACACACGTATATAATAACATGCAGTCACTAAAATTTGAGCAAGTATAGTGGGGAATCTTCGCAGACTCGGGCCGCGGGCCACATTATCATATAAGATGGGAAACTGTCCGCGGGCCGGATCCGACCCGCGGACCGTATGTTGCCCGTCCCTGGCATAGACCTAAGTAATCATATAAGCAGGCCTACATATCGTAGTATAGGCTGTGGCGATATACACATGCATTTAACTATAGGCCCGATCAGCTGCCTCGCGTTATTATGCTCGACGAACACTTATAAGCTCTTGGATGATTAATTTAAGGATTGGCCAATGAGGTGACGAGTAACAAAGGCCTTTACAGGTCATATTATCGTCACCTCCAGTCAAATTTTATGTTTGGCCTAACAATAAATGTCTGATGTTTACGTCAATAACTAACACTGATTCAAAATCGACTCGAATAATACTTGTTGGTCGACGTTTTGAATCCATGATATCCAACCAGGTAATTCGAATATAAAAGTAGATGACTCGAATTTGACTTCAGGCGTAATGATCTAGGGTTACCATATTTCAAACTGTGAAAAAGGGACACTTTTCAAAATTTTCAGACTTGCAATACCGAAGAAGACTCCTAAAAAAAATGGTAAAATTTTTACACTACGTGGTCGGTTGACTAAAAATGAAAAGGTCAACTTTCTGGCTCAGCTCTCAAAATACAGTTTTTCCTTCACATTATTAGTTGGTTGACTAAGAAAAAAATAAGAAAAAAGTTCAACGTTCGGGCCCAGCTCCCGAAATAGCCACCGGAGCGTTCCTTCAGTGCTTATTTAGGCCTACTGTATTTCTCAAAAAAGAGGATAAAATCTCAAAAAAAGAGGACATTTGGGCCACTGGCGTAGCAGCATGTGCTGCCGCCCCTGGCTCTCGCTTAAAATGCCGCCCGCAGGAAATTTCGACATAAGATTCATGTTCAGGCAATATTGTCAATAAAAATAATTACAAATAATATGCCGCGTCTCACCCTCACCGACTCAATGTTAATAAGGCCAAAAATAATAAAAACGAATGTATTGTGCAAATAGAAAATCAATAGCCGCCTTAAAGCAAAATCAGCGATAATATCCTCAAATTCAACTTTTTGAACGTAGTCTCTTTCTATAGACAGAATGGATAAAGCTGATAGCCGATCATCATTCATGGTAGAACGAAAATAAGTCTTAATCAGTTTGAGCTTTGAGAAGCTCCTCACACAGCTCGCAATTGAAACACCAATAGTCAGATAAAGTTTCAGGCACGAGCATAACTATGGTGTCGAATCCAGTAGCTTTGCATTAACTAAACACTGTAAAACATCAAACGCTGTTGCACTACGATCAAATGTGGTTTCGCTGCTCCGCTCAAGTTGAACAACTTCATATGGTTATATCTTAATTTGTGTTCGTCCTGGAGGCCTCATATTCGTTTGTACGAAAAGCTAGCAATCTTATGATTTATATGATCCCTAATTCGAAGGTATAAGGCAGTGGTTCTCAACTTGGAGGGCGCGCCCCCTTTGGGAGGGTGAGAGCATCTAAAGGAGGGTGCGACGAAGCGGTCAACTGAATTTTATTCGCGCTCTCCGCGATTTACCTCCGATTCACGCGTGTTTCTCTATATATAGACCAAATTTCATTAATTTGAATTCTCTCATCAACAGTCATGACCTTCCGAGCCATCAAACAATATGTTGGGGTTGTTAGCATCCCGGTTGGATTTGTGATATGACAATAAGGGGCCGCAAAATTTTTCACTTTAGCATCCCGGTTGGATTTGTGATATGACAATAAGGGGCCACAAAATTTTTCACTATCATAAAGGGGGAGTGTCTAAAAAAAGGTTGAGAACCCCTGCTATAACACAGGTAATTCCAAAAAGTCCACCTCGTCGTCATAAGTGCTTCTAAAAGCGCTGGTGAATAAATTGTGACTTTTGCTTTGCAGCAGCGCGTGTGCATTCAAAATTCCAAACATATCATTTAAGTGGTGTATGCCGGTAAACCTAGTTTCAGCTTCAAGTTTTTAAATCTATCCAAAGCTTGAAACATGCATCGTCTAACTTCTTCAACAACACTGAGGACAGTGTCTTCTGATTTTTCACCAGGCATTCTCCTTTTTCTGCGAACTCTCCGAACAATCGGCCTTGACGGATATTTCGGAGTGGTTCCATCGTCATGTTAACATATTAATTCGTGTTTTCGGAATCAGTGCGGTCGTGGGTTCGATCCCCGACCGGGTCAGACCGAATACTCGAAAACTGGTATCCGCGGTTATCCCGCTATAGGCACTCAGCAATCACGGAGGAGAAAAAACGGGGGTGCAGACTAGATGACCTTACTATAAAGTACGTATCGCATCTCCGTCGTCAAAGCATCTCGGTGGTGCAGGCGAAAAAGAATACCATCTCTCTCTCTCTCTCTCACTGTGCAGCCTCATTTTGCCGCCCCCTTGGAGCCTGTCGCCCCTGGCGCAGAGCCAGAACCGCCAAGTGGCTGCTACGCTACTGATTTGGGCGTCCTCCGAGGACACACTTTCGAAAAAGACAAAATAGAGGACAAATCCTTTTAAAAGAGGACGTATGCTGGTAACCCTAGTAAACCTTATATTCACGTAAATTGTAATATCTCATTGTACAAGGCGATTTTGAACGGCAACTCCAAATAACCGAAATTATGGCAAGTTAAACTAAAATATTGAATCCATATGGAGATATAATTCCATGCAACCGACATTTATCATTATTGGTGATAACTTTGATAAGTGTTGAAAGTTGAAACCGATATAGCCTATTGTATGAGTATGAATACCAGGCAGTTACTATAAAAGTTAGTTACACACAACACTATAGGGTTGCCTTTGAAACAAATTGCTGTTTAAAACACAGTGTTTTAAACAAAGGCAATTTGAAAAAAATTGTGTCTTTTTAGGTTGTAAAATCATGCCATGATTGTGTAAATGCTTTCCAAAAAAACATGCTGTATGAGCCTATACGGACAATTACTTACCCGATTTATAGCCGACGTATACGATACATGGCATGCTGGTTGGAACCCACAAAATAGTCGGTTCAACAGCTATAGTACCGAGATATCTCGTCAAATGAGCTATACCCCATATCTTCAATTGTCACTGTCAATCGACTATTGCGTCACAATTGAATATTCATGACGTCATGGCTAAAGAAGCAATAAAAACATGTTTTAAACAAGGGCCTTGTTTTAAAAATGTTTGTTTTAAATCCAACCCTACACAGCACTATATTATCAAGTAACTCAAATCAGTTTCCATTTTTATTGTTACGTCATAAAGAATTTTGTAACTGCAAAATCACCAATTTCAGAAAAAAAAGACATTATTCATTCCGTGATGCTTGTTCGCAGCGTACATCTTTGAAAATGCAGAAGAAGAGTGATTCGAGCGGACCAGCAGTTGCTCTGTTGTTGCAGCGAGTTACCAAGACGAGGGTAAGACAGATTATATTGCATTTCTATATATTTTTAAACAATAACGATAGACTATTGGTCATAAGGCGCGTAAACTGCTTGTTATTTGACTTGGGTTACTACTGCGATTACATCAAGTGTACATTGAACTGTTAATAATTGTAAATATTTCCGTTTAAGGTAGCATTAGTCATCCACGGCTTTACAGTGGGGATATGTGGGGTCGGGGGACTTATCTTGATTGGATGCCTCGCTATGCTGCGTACTCTCGTCTTATCCACGAATCTGAAGCATCTATCTCCTGTTCACCGATGGATTCATGTTGAGGGATATGCTCCTGCTGTTTTAATAGCTACAACTGTGGCATTCGAATTTATATTGGTAAGTTCCGTACTGCTGTTATTTTGGAATTCGTTCCAGTAATATACATGCTTTAATATTTGTTATAGATTTTCGGGGTATTGTCCCAGTATCGTCGGTGTCAAGGAGTTTATCCTAATTTGTTGTCTGCGCTCTTCATCGGCTGGTGTTTTTCCAACACCTTCGTCGTTTTTTTCATCACCGAAGTGGAAAACAGAACTCTCGAGATGAAAATGATCTCGACTGTTACTTCGTCATTGGGTCTAGCCTGTTTCTCAACGAATCTGAGTGGTTATTGTTGTGGAAGAACACGGGGACCACCGGCAAGCAAGCCAACTGAGGTGGAAGCTGGGAAATTTCTTGATGATGAACGACCAGCACCAGCAGTCATCAACATCGAGGAGCATACCGAAATCGGTCGACCTTTATCTCTTTCACAGGTAGGCTATAGTGATTAAATCAGCGGCTCTTCTCTATTACAGAAATTTCACGTTTTCTTGCATATATCCAGGAGACAGTGTTCGAAAAAAATACTGATCAGTCCAAAAGCCTCACTAGAAGCATGGAAAGGTTTTTTGATATCGTCGATGAAATCAACGAGCGCAAGGTCACCAGCAAACACGTACGAGGACAGGGTGACGATACTTCTAGTATGTGGAGCTTACATTCAGCAGCGATGAACCCTCTTGTGATACCACGAAGTCACTCCCATAACTGCCTGTTATAAAGTAGTTAAACTGCTGGCCGTGGAAAGAAGTGGAATATCTCTACGTATTACGTGATGTAGCCTACATAGTATTTTATACTTCGGGTTTCTTATTTTTTTAAATACTCTCTTCTAATTTCATATTCTAGTAAATAAAATATAAAACTGTACTAGGGAGTCGCGAGCTAAGATATGTACGCGTAAGATTGTAAAGTTATGTTACAGGAATTAGTTGTGAAGAATGTATGGGAAATACCAATGATATATATATATATATAAGCATAATGTATAAGTATATATATCATTGGGAAATACACAAGTTTTCGTTTAGCACCAGCACGAGTGGTGTCGCTTTCGACGGATACAAAAAGACCAGAATACACGGAATAACGTGGTATTTACCCAACATTTTTTGCACGACACCACTTTGGGCAACGAATAAGGTAGCAAACGCCCCTCCCCAACAAAACTTTTGGTTGATCACCGCGCACACACTGACACACATATATCGTTAGATCACGAAGGGGCGCTGGTTCCCAACCTGGAATTGGCGGGAATCACTATAGAAGAGAACGCAGTGTGCCCAGCCCATCACATATGGACTAAAATGATGCGAAATTTGAATATTCCCGCAATTTCACGCTTCTTGAAATTTTGGTGTGTAGCACCAAATCTGATATTATTTGCCAACTTCATGCAGCATTGTGTCGCTATAGTTTTAATTTGGACTATTTCACTTTAGATAACTAACCTACGATCAAGACCAAAATCAGTGAATTGTGCGCTCTGGAAGATAACTTTTGGATTACCAGAAATCCTATAGTCGCTGCCACAAAATAATTAACCTGATAGTCTCAGTGAAGCGGAACGAAACAGGAACATCGGTCGCTGCCATTCCACGTTTACATTCGATAATATAACAAGTAACAAATAATGCGCACTGCTGTGTTTCAAATCAGAACCCTTGATCCCACCAGCAAATGCGAAGAAACGTGCTCGTGCTACAGTTGACGCCTTCTAGTTATCCAACGAAGATACTGCTTCAAAATAGTAGTGTGCACCTGCTGCACATTACACCTTGCCGCTGTAATATAGGCTAGTCTACATTGGTGACTTGTTCAGAACAAGTCGTTTCGGCACCCCCTATTTTCGTGGTGTATTGATTTGATAAAATTTTTAATTTATAAGGATGATGAACAGTTCCTGGGACCGGGACTCGCTCGGTAGTCAGCAGACAACATCGCAACGACTCAATTATCCTACCGGCCATCTTTTTACATACCAAACACGGAGCACACCAAGCGATATGTATCGTATACGATAGGTATAGGTCGGGGATCGCGCGCCGTGTGCGCTGACAAAATGATTGGCGGTGATGAAACCTTGAAATAATAATAATCATACGTTGGCCAGAACGCTCGACATTGGTGTGCAGGCCTACACTATCCAGGCGCCGAAGTGACAGCCACTGAATAGTCCATACCGCCTGCAGCTTGAGCCACGCGTACCAAATGAGACGAGCAGAGAAAAATAATGAGTTCCTTGTCGAAATGCGAATTTGGAATCATGATCGTCTCACGAAAGGATATTGTTTTAGTATCGTCTGACGTGTGAGCGACCCCAATATATCTGAAGCAACTACAACCTTTATCGCGATATTTGAAGCTTTTGCAGACAAATCCAATGTCAGACCATAGCAATTTACAACGTAGCTACGTTGTAAATAGCTATGGTCAGACCAACCTAATTGTGACATCAAACCGATTTGTATTTAGCTATTTACTGGAATAGTAACATCACATTTTTCATCATCAGGCCATATCATCGTAAGATCTTTCTTGGGGCAATGACCGAATCAACCACAGAAGATCGATCATTACGCGACTAAAATCAAACGGTGCAAATATTACATACATTAGGCGATAGTTCTAGTGCAGTAGCGACCAAAAATTATACTCTTAGCGACCAGCACTGTAAGAATCACTAATGATGTAATCACTAATGATGCTGCCAGCCAGTGGTGGCCTTACGAACGGGGGGGCCCTGGGCGAGACTTACCGGGGGGGCCCCCTATAAGTATCTAACCGTAACTTCTGGGGGGCTTCGCCCCCCAGACCCCCCTTTCCCGCGGTAAGGTTGAGCTGCTGGATTAGGCTATGTTTATTATTGTATGTGTCTAAGGATAGACTACATCAAGACCAAGTAATTCTATCGCATGTAGAGACGTGATGATCATCCGTACGGAATCATATTCTTGCTTGGTACACGGATTTCCATGTTTATTCGTTATTATCCTTAAAAAAAGCGCATGATCCGAATAGGGGGGGCCCCTTCGACCAGGGGGGGCCCCGGGCGACCGCCCACCTCGCCCACCCCAAAAGCCACCACTGCTGCCAGCTTCAGACAGGCGATGGGCGGGATTCCTTGCTTGAAACGCTAATTACAACAAAATAAAAAATGTTAGGCACACCAGTTGGTAATACTTAGACATTTTTGACATTTTAGCACGCTCCCTACGAAAGGCTGCCGACCCCTGGTTTAGGTATTGCTTACCGAACGATATTGAGAGATAGCCATCAATGTTTTGTTATGTCTTCTGGAAATAGTGCACGTGGTAGAAAATGTTTACTTGTTTGGCGATATAAGCAAATGATCGAATGCATATGCAAACACGATCCGTGGGTCCATGACATGTTTGTGAACGCAGTTGGTACTTGAGTTTCAAGAAAACATCATTTATTGTAAGGATCAAAATTAGAGCAGCTCTAGAGCAACTTATCTTCGACGGCGTGTGTTCAGTGGTATTCTTTGTATGCGTCCGACGGACGCCGGTCTCTTTACCATTCCGTGAATTAGTACATTCAACTATGTTAGCGGTTGCCTCACTTCAAGTTTTGTATTTTTGCTGCTGATGCTGAGATTCGCAGTTTGAGAAAGATAGCCTCACTCAGCCAAATCCTCGAATTTTAGGCGATTGTCAAGCTATTTCACACCGAAATCTTGCGTTTGGCACGTTGGCACTATTTTAGCACATTCCACTTTCTTCAAATTTCACAGTGGAAGCGTGTTGTTAAGTGTTAGCAAATGAAGTTATCAACAAGTGCAAGGAGTGCTCATAGTCTTTCAAGGTCTACCGAGGAATCATCCGAGGTCCCTTTGCAAAATGAATGTAGGCATACTTTGGTGTATTACATCCTAATTCGGGAATCGGGATATTGCATTCCGCCATGGTCATAATTGCAATGCCAATGCCACTGTGACAAATAGTCATTATTATTTTAGAACCAGAGTGAAATTGATAATTCTAACCAGACAATTGCTAACCAGACAATTGCCGTATAATTATGAGGTATTACTGAACAGTTATGCATTTAGTCTAGGCTTACCATATTTTGAAAATGCAAAAAGAGGACACTTTTTCAGAAATTTGAGAGATACAAAACCGGAGTAGAATTCTCAAAAACCGGTGAATTTTTCCCACTTTGCGGTCGGTTGACTAAAAAAAAAAAAGGTCATCACTTCCGCTCAGAAAACACGTTTTTCACTCCACTTTGCTAGGTGGATGACTAAAATAAAAAAAAAAAAAAAAAAGGTCTTCATTTCGCTCAGAGCTGATATCACCGCTTTTCCTCCGAAATACCCGCCGGAGCTTCACTTCTGCGCTAATTTGCGGCATATCACTCGCAATTTCCTCTATATCTGACCTAAATTTTCAAAAAAGAGGACAAAATCTCAAAAAAGAGGACAAATGGGCGTCCTCCGAGGACACTTTCAAAAAAGTCAAAAAAGAGGACAAATCCTCTTAAAAGAGGACGTATGGTAAGCCTACATTTACAGAATTGATTTTATCAAGTATCGCATGCCGTACTGTGTAGGCCTATACTATATCTGTAATTATATCTCTATATATATGTATGAATAATATTTTGGTTCTGTTTCACAGTTTTATTCGTGCCTTTATGTGAAGAATTCAACAGACCTGTCGCTCGTGATTTTCGTTATTGCAATGAAGCATTAGATTAGAAATGGCGATACCTAGTTGTTCAAAATGAAATACCTTTGGATTATGTTCCTAATCGGTATTATTCTTCATGCTGCTCTTTACTGGACATCAACGCGGGGATGTTCATTTCAATCTTTCAAGACATGCGGTTGTCTAACTGTCAAAAGGACTACTGGTAAAAGACTGTATTGCCGCTCAATCAACGTTAGCAATTTTTTATCGAGCGCTGTTTTGCCGAATGATGTGGTTTGGATAGACTTCAGCGACAACCACGAACAGGAGTTGAGCAATGGGACATTTGGCACGAGAAAAGACAACTTGCGTAATTTCCAAAGGATCACCAAACTAGATTTCTCAAGTAACGGTATTTGGAAGATTTCTCCGGGAACGTTTTCTGTATTTCCAAATTTGACGCGTCTTGACTTGAGTCATAACAGTATCGGTAATTTGACCGCTGGCATGTTCGATGGATTGTTGAGGCTGAAACACTTGGATTTATCATTCAACGAATTCCCTATCATACCCGGCAACGCATTCAAGTCTTTAAGACAGTTGAGGAAAATTGATTTGCGCTCAACTTATCTCGTGTGCAATTGTTTAATGAGGGACTTCGTGGTATGGTTGAGGAATTCTAACTCACCGAAAGCAATCGGAACATGCCAGCTACCGAAAGCGGGGTTAAGGCTGCAAAATCTGAATCCACCCAAATTGGAATGCGGCTCCCAAAATCGGTTATCAAAACTTCCCTATTTTGAAATCAGCCCGATGAAACCACAGTTACTATTTGAAGGAGACAGTATGCGCATCCAATGCGAGGGTACAAATCTTCCAAACTCACAGCTGTATTGGAGTTTTAATAACGCAAATCTATCGAACAGAAGTAAGTCGCTACATTCAAACACTTGCGTAAACCACTACAGATCAATTATTACCGGTTGGATGATCATCGGCAATGTAACATCAAATCATTCTGGCGACTGGAAATGCACCATCGTTTCTCCTCATAGTAATGTAACCAAATCTATAAAGCTGGCAGTGGTTGGCAGGAATGCTCAGTATTGTAGAAAGAACGAGGTAGTGAATCATCATGGTGACTTCACGTGGCCGAGTTCTGTTGAAGGTCTGTCAAAAAAGCTCGTCTGCCAGCAACATAGCGGGGCAGTATACAGTAATATACAATTTGCCACTCGTTTTTGCGGTCGTCATGGATGGCATGTTGGTAATTACATGAACTGCCCATTCAAAGATAAGGTGACAAATGAAATTCACGAATACATTTTAAAGGATCATAACCTCTTCGAAAATAGGGAAGATATGCTTGAAAATTTAATGCACAAGATATCTCGATTACCTGTTCGCGAACAGTTAACGCTTGACTTCCTCAGTGTACTTATGTCGGAAACATGGCAAAGACTGAGTTATGATACGGTCAGTGGGGATATTACTGATTGGCCGCTACTGAATCTAGCAGGTTACCTCATGAAGACGGATGCTTCCATGCTACAGACGGCGCAGACCAAGTCTAATCTTTGCAGGGAAATGTTGGATTTAATTGAAAGCTACATCCTTCGAATGATTACAACTGGTGTGATTCATGCAGAATCGGAAAATATTGCGGTTGGAGGGATGAAAGTGTCTGAAAAACCTCAATTGACTGCAGCGATGACATGCATTGTTACAGATAACGGGATTATGAAAGCTGTATGCGGAATGCCTTCGTTTGGTCGTTACGTGTCAGCGTCATCGTTTCGAATTCCCGTAACCGCTCTCGATAACTGCAAAGGGACGAATGAAAATTACAAAATCTACTTTGTCGTATATAGGAACGCTAGTCTGTTTCTACAAGGCAAAAGTGTCGGCAACATGTCCACTAATGATGCCGTGGCTACGGAAATGGTTTTTCAAATGGGCATTGAGGGGTGCTCATCGAAAAATCTATCCTATCCTGTCGTTTTCAACATCGCCACCAAAAAATGTGGCAACCGTTATCCCGCTGTGTGGACTAAAAATGGTTGGGTGAGGGACAAGTCGTGTACTGCTCATTGCATGAGTCAGAATTACACACAAGTCGTGTGCCACAAGCTGGTAACGGTCACCCTCGTCTATGCCAGTGAGTACGAGTCTTGTGGTCTCGATAATTGTGCGTATGAATTCTCTCATCCAGCCGTAATCACAGGAACTCTTGTTCTGGCCGTGTGCCTTCTCGTTGTGATCATTAGTTACTTGGCATGCGCGGATAAGTTGATGATCAGTAAAGAATCGCGGCATATGGTGTTAAACATATGTTTTCATTTGTTGGTGGCAACTTGCTTGTTTGCTTTCTGCATACGACTTGTGTCTCGAAAAGGTGTTTGCGTAATTTATGGATTTTCCTTGCATTACGCGTCGCTGACTGTGCTGTTCTGGATCACGCTTAGCGTAAGAAGTATTTTGAGACAGCTTCTCGCACTTACGAAACCGCCTTCGTTAGAGCCAAAACCACGGAAACCTATACTGAGATATTACCTGATCGGGTGTGGTATGCCATTGGTGATTTGTGGAATTACTGCCGCGGTAAAGGGACATGATTACTGCAAACCGGGAGACAAATACTGTTGGCTACCTTGGGAGGCGAGCGTCTATGCATTTTATTTGCCGGCTACTGCCATCGCTCTTTTCTGCATTTTCTTTCTGCTACGCGTCCTTTGCATATTCAATCGGCAGTCTCGTCATTTTGACTCGAATAGATCGCCGCTTGCTCAAAATTCTAGCCATGGTCAGCACTACGGGAACAACCGATACCAAGCTATATTCACTAACGAGCCGTGCAACTGTTCAGAAATTGTGGGTCACAATCGAGCAGACAGCCCTGTCGCTCATCACCATGCCCTGTGCCGTGCCAGAATGACGGAACAGAGCTTCAAAGGCGCGCTGACCGGTACTGCGGTTTTGTTTGTGCTGTATCTCTTCAGTTGGGTGTCTGCGGCCGTGTCTATTGCGGCTCCCGATATGCGTTCGAACCAATTTTGCGCCAATATGGAGGAAGCTTGTTACTACTTTGACATGAAGGAGGATGGACGATCGACAAAACTCCTTATCGTTAATGTTTTCTCGTGGTTGTACGCGATATTTGTCATCGCAATCGGCTTATGTGTCCTTCTACAGTCCTTGGTGCTGAGGAAATCTTTCAAAAGCCGGTGTAAGAAGTTATTCAATCGAAGAATTTCTAAAGATATCGGCAACGGAAACGACGGGTCTGTTAGTTCCTTCTCAAAATGCGGTAACGCCGACGATCCAAACTTGGATAATCTGACTTCGACGAACGATAAATCGCTTCGGACAGGCGGGAAAAGAGGCAGGGCTTACCCCACTATCAAGACCGATCCGACCTCCGAAACTATGCTACCATCCACTGAAAGCGCAGGGCATAACGTAGACAGTTACGGAAGATCTCACCACGTTAACGGCGACGACTTTGATCCTTGTCTTATTCACCACGGAATTCGTGATTCTGCTACATCTTTGCATCGTAGCAGCCGCGCGAAGCAGTATTCTCGTAACGAGTCAATGTCGCGGATTATGGATTCTGCCACGCACTCACAATATCCCCACCAGCGATATCCTCACGAAGGTTGTCGTGTCAAGCCGAGGGGTTACCATCCCGATTCATTGCCGTACCACCACATGAGTTTTCACAATCATTGCGTTTCGCACCGTCACGACCACGGAAAACCGGCGAAAATGACAAATCTGCGTAACGCTCACGAATCGAGCATGACCGAGCACAGTCTCGACGATTTGGCCTTCAACAACATGCACACCATCCCGGTGATCATGCAGCACCACGCGCAAGCGAAAATCAACAACAGCGCTCTGGTGGATAGGTATCAGAAAGTGAGGAAAGCGTTAGAGAGGAAACGGGCCAGGCAACGCAAATTGAACGTGTTACGTGAATACGCTCATGATCCACTCACGAGCAACGACGAAGTTCAAAATGAAAAACAGCCCGGCGACAGTATCGACGAGGCCAGCCCGTTGATGGCTAACGTCGAGAAGAGAAACGATATTCAACCCGACGGTTCACAGACTTACAGGCCTCTTTTGATTTCTCCGCGGCACAAAAAGCAGGATAAGAGCGTCAAAAATCGGAGCGGCTCCCACAGCAAACGCGTCAAACGTTTGGGTGCGGGCAATCAGCCGCGTCCCGTCGTGGCGGACAAAGGGAGAAAGACGAGAGGTAATCGGTCGTCGGTGTCTGAGCGCGAGCAAGACACGGCGTCGAGTAGTAACGGTGGCAGAGTTACGAACGAGGTGCAGCAGTCGCCTTCAAGCACGAAATTGGAAGACAACCACGGCTATTTGACTCTCGAACAGTTCCAGAATGTCAACACTTTTCTTTTTCCCAACCGGGCAGAGAGTACGAGTGAAGGTGCAAACGGTACAATGTAGCGATCCGCGATTCGTTACCAATAAGTAACGGTAAGAATGATCCCAAACTCTTCAGACACCACGCGGTACAATTCCTATCATTTTTGAGTGTTTTCAAGTCTCGCTTTATCACAGCTCGTTCAGTATCGCCTCTACGCTATTTCCTTGATTTGTTGTGAGATTATATTTTAGCCTATGTATTTTACCTACGACGTTCGTTAATTTTTGCCTGAATCACTCTGGTTATTTAATGCTGCCTTTGCCCTGCCAATAATTCATGTTGCCTTGTGTTTCATTCGCGTGAAGGAAGGCAATCAGAATATAGAACCTCTGAAATAACTTGATGCTTGGCACTTAGATTATTGAGAAATGAAGAAGAGGTGCTTGCAGCTTCTCACCGGGTAGGTGCAGCAGAGCATGAAATTTGTTTATCCATAACTGCCATGCTTCTGATGGATCTCAGTTATTCTTTTTACACTGCAGTTATGGAGACTTGTATATGTAACACAGCCATTTTTATACTGGGTGCCTTGATGTACCATCCAATGAAGATTGGAACTGGTCATTATTTCGTTTGAACTATTTTAATACAATGAATTTGGTCATTCACTTCTCGTTAATCATGTGCTTCACTTGGACCTTGTCGCAGTTTTCGTTTGTGTCGTGCATGGCTTTGAACCAAAAGTCGTGATATTTATCTTACCTGTAAGAAGTGATTTACTACACCAGGTAGACTGTCCTTTCCTTGTTTCCATGCTGTATTCATATCATATGCGTCATACCGGCTTCGGTAGATATACCTTGTAAAACATATTTTCTGAAGGATCGTTTTACTTAAAGTGCCTGTCCATTTTATGTGCCTTACGTTATAATTGTGACGGTGCTAATCCATGTAAATAGCTTTTGTGATGCCATTTGTTTGTCTGGATTATGCTTTATTATATTTTTTATCATGAATCTTTTTTCAAATCCAATCGCTTTCATATTTCAGTGTTTCCAACGGACATATTTGACTAATATTCTGACGTTAGCCGCATCAATGCAGTGTACGATTACTGGAGTATAGATTCAAGAGACATTGTTCAAATTACCCTCCATTGAATGTCCTAGGAATATTATGTTTCCTGTTGGCATCAATTGTAAAAGGCTAACGATTTTTCCCAACACTGCGTTCCTTATTGCTCCTGGTGCGACATACTCCGTCAGAATAACACTTCTCTTGCATGCTTCATATTAAACCTCATATTGTTTTTGCTACCTCTATTTTGTATTAAAGGTTTTAGAAACTAGTCTCTATCTTAGATATACGTTAGTCATGCTGAGATTGGATGACGTCATTTGGGAACGGGAATCGGATATCGTGAATACACCAAAGGTAAAGCACAGTGGTAAAAAGAAGGTCACTAAAAAGAAAACGATTGAAAATACTACCTCTCAGAATGTCAATTCTAAAGGAAATGCTCGTGTCGAACAGCGTGGCTTGTCATCAGAATCTGATGGTATGTCCACGAAAAACAAAGGTGTTACTTTGAAGGATTTAAACCCAGAGGATAAGCAAAGGATCGCTCATTTGATAAAGGAGTTGGCGAAGGCCGACGAAGAAAAAGAAGACATGGCTCACATGCTGAAAGAGGAGCGCGAAAAATTCCTGTCTCACATGAAGGAATTGGAGAACGAAAAATACATGCTGCTGAACAGGCAGGAGTTTTTGACGGAAGAGGTGAAACAGTGCCAGAGTCTCCTGCAGTATTACCAAGACCTGATCGCGATGCAGCAAGCCACCTTGACGGGCCGTGAGGGCGAGAAATCGCAAGACACCGTTGTGCCGGGTGAATCCGAGAATCGATCGTCGTTACGTAAATCAAAGTCGCCGGCCCAGTCAAAAAACGTGTCGTTTCGGAATGTTAACACGGCGGATTACACCAGCGCTGATGAATTGTCATCTCAGGTGGACGCAATCCACGTCAGCGACGCCGGCAACACCGATTCGACATTCACTGAGGATCAGATACTGAAAATGGATAACAACGAGTACAAACGGTACTTGAGCGACAAAAAAAATCGATTGAAAGAAGAACAAAAACGCCTACGTAAATTGTTAGAAATAAAAGTCAAACAATCGGAGTCTAGCGATATTGTAGTGTCGCCTATGAGGGATGTGCCCCCACACACGTTTAGAGCAACTGAACTCTCTGATAACCGTACGCAAACGAGCACGGGACCAAATTATACTTCGCCGACTTTGCGACATTCAATACAACACTCTCCTTTACGCGCTACCTCTTTACAATCACCGCTTACCACGCACTGTGTGAGTCGACCTAACGACTTTGAAAGGTACGCATCTCCGCCGCACCTGACATCTACTTTAAAAACATCAGGAACTCCCAACAATTTGTTGGACGTACAGGAAGATCTCGGTGGTTATGCGAGGGATTCTTTGTTGGCGTCTGTGCACGATAGTGAATATGTCATTCCTCCTTTAGATAGTGTCTCCGCACGTACTATGCCAAATGACGTGTCGGCCGCGACTGACTTACTGAATTGCGATGATTCGCAAATATTGCAAGAGATATTTTTTGTGTGACTGCTCAATTATTTGATTTATATTGCCGTGACGGAGGTGTTCATAAATTTGTGCATGCGTGATGTAATGGTGATCGCTGTGAACTAATTCATATTACGGGGTTTTGTTTGATGCAGGGGTTCTTCACCTAGGGTCCATGGATCTCTTATGGTACACGGACTAGTTTTATGGAGTGTGTGGAAGACCGATGAAGCTATGACCATAAACTATAAAACTACTTCGTTCTCACCTGTCCTTGTCAATGAGACTGGGGAAAAACTGCTTCCCAAATTTCACGGGTAGGGGGCGCCGTAACTGCCCTTGACAATTGAGGGGTCTACGGTAAAAAGGTTAAGAACGTCTAGTTTACAGGTTCAGTAACATACTTCAAAATGACTTAATTCACATTCAGTTGAATTTCTCCCCTGAGCCTGATAGGGCCAAAAAGCCAGAAATCCAATCCCTAATCCTACCTAGTACAAGCTCTATAGGGGGTTCAGTAACTATATGTCCTACTTATCCTTACATGTCCGAATATAGCCTTTATATATCCACTCAATTTTATTGTGATATTTGTGTTTTGATATTGCATTTGAAACTCGATGCCTCGCAAACCTGAAATTGCGAATAGTCATTATTCCTGGAGTGAGATAGAATGGATAAATGCACGTTCGATCAAAAACCCAGGTTGTAATTTGGGATGTACAGACGACAGGGATTGTCAATTTCTCACAATCGATATGCAGTATCTCAACATAATGATTCAGTCACGCATGCAATCACAGATGTGAGGAGTAAATTCTTGTAGCTGTAAAGTGCCTTTTTGAGTTGTGTGCGTCATATGCTCATAACAATGTTGAACTGTTTCTTTCAAGAATGGAGTAGCATGGTTTTTTTCAATAATGGTGCATGCGCAGAACACTATTTGCTTAACTCTCATATTGTTATTTGTATCGACATGCAAACGACCATTTGCATAAACAAGTACTACACAGTGTCGCTCACCTAGTTTTCAACCCCGATATGCATCTGCCTACGCGGCAAACTAGTGATATTGACTGTCTGACGAATCTCTTTTCTTTTTGTTAGCATGAGTCTTCGGATTGACATAAACTCAAGTTCATACAGTCTGCGGCCAACTCCTATTTCGTGTTGGTTCGAGTGTGTGTCAATATAATATAGCATGCCAGTTGCGAATGGGGAAGCTAATAAAAAGGTATGTGATAGCTTTTTACTGGAATGTTGCATTTTCATTGCCGTCTCATTTGTATAGTGGCCGCTTTTGGATTAATGATTAGCTTGTCAGGTCAGGCATGATAATAGCATGGATAGAATTTTGAAACCGGACTCTTCAGTTGTCTCAGGTTGACTGCATCTGCATCAAGTTGATATATAAACTGGAGATACTTGGATATAGTCAGAGGAACATTTACGAATTTGAATTTCAAGTGGTCAAGTGGCCTTAGACGATATATAGTAGTGTGCAACTTGGTAATTTCAGATTTTTTAGGATGAATATTTTCACTTGTTAACATTGATTTGATATTATAACTGTAACCACACCGCTCTTGCCTGTATTAACATGGTCTCGTTTTTCCCTGAAGTTTTTAGCAAGCCACTTCCTCATTGCAGTGCAGTACGTGAGCAATATCTAATCAGTTCTGCTTTTGGTATGAGAGTCAGCAGTAATTTGATTCCATTTGAGGGCAAAAACCCTACAACCAGATTTTATGGTTACTTACAAGGTAGTTAGGCATAATGGGGGGTGGTGTTCTGTGCATCCTCTGCTAATTTAGTGCACTGCTTGTTCTGTGTAAATGCATGCTCAATTGCTCATGTAATGTGATTTTCCAAATATTGTCCATGAGAACTGCAGCTGTGCCTGTTGTGGTTTGCAAAATTGATAGATTTACAATTTCAGTGGAGTAGTCTTGCTTGGCTTTGCATGAATTTCTCTCTCTGTTATGTGCGCACCAATAAATGTATTGGAATTGTTAGTGGTTATGTAGATTTTCTCCTCAGATTGGTGATGCAGATGCCTCCTGCCGACATAGGATTAATTTTCCACTGCTTTCAGTATTTCACTCACCTACATGTGTATAAACTGAAGAGGATCAAAGCCTTTGGTGTTTTAAAACTAGCCTACCTGTAGACTATTGTTGAAGTTATGAGTTATATTTAATCTTGTGTTCTAATTAGAGGTTTGTCATATTTCTGTCTGTTATTCACATATTTCTGTAAGGTAACTAACAAGTTGCAGCTGTTATTCCTGGTATAGTGTATTCTACATTCTATTTCTGTTATAGATTATGGTTTAGTTCAACAGGAATCATTTGTAAACATTGCAGTATAGCCTTTTCTAATAATTAATCACATATCAAATGTAGGTTTGTCATTATAATTTTGAATTTTGATCATCCACACAGGATTCCGATCCCTATTCTTATTAAATGAACCAATAAATATATCTTCACCGCAAATGTTTTTACAATCTGCCATGCATTGTACATGTACACGAAGCCGTCTTATTTAGCTATGTTTTGTGCCAATATTGACCGTTCTCAGTACGCCGGTGTGTAGTATTTGCTAGTGATTGGGCGCTGTGATACTACTGAATAATATATATTCACATTGAAATAAACCGGGATATTTTTGGCTGATACTTGCCAGGCGTAATCGTCAGCAACTAGTAGAGAAAAGTTGCTACTACTTGCTGGTGATTACCCCTGCCGAGTATCAGCTGAAAATATTGAGGTTTATTTCAATATGAGTATATTACTCAATTGCATATTAAAGTTCTGTACTTCAAAGAGTCTTGGGATACTGTTATGAAGATCTCTATATCATAGATAGCTCAATAATGTTCGCTAATCATTCACAACAAGCAACAACAAACGCTAATCCTGCTGTGGTGTAAATGTAATACTAAGACGGTTTCCTTATCCGGCTCTGCTGTTACATTTTGCTAATCCTAATCTGGCTTTGTTATGTCTGACAAGCAATTGTAAATTACGATGCATTGCATTGCAGTACAGCAAATTGTGGGTGTCCTACCAGTAATTTTCAGTGCTCGGTGCAGATGAATGGTGTACCTATGCTTTGAGTGTTTATTCTTCATTGTAAAGACAAATTTACCATTCATATCTGTTTAGCGGCACATTTCGGGTTGGATAATAGTATGCAAAAGAGTATTTGAGTTTTTGTTTTGTGCTCAGCAACTATTTACAAAGCTATCCTATCTCATTCTGTTTTCAGAGAAGTCGAAGCTGTCATGTTCATGAAGTAGCCGAGTCTGTACCACGCAAGATCGTCAAAGCTGCAGATATCGCAACTGTAATCTCAAGAGAGCGTTTGTCTCTATACTTACGTCAGAAAAAGCGTGCATGCCTGTTGAAATCCAGCGCGGGAAGTTGCATGCGGGCAGAACAAAAAACTAGCCGAAAAACCGAACTGTGCGACTGTCTGTTGGATCTGTCAGATTCTACATCTTCCTCAGACGTAGCAGGCAGGGCTGCATCGTCGTTGCTCCCTGTTAAATCGGACCCGACGTCGCGCGTCACAGTGTATCCTTGGACAAGGTTTCATGTGTACACAAAACAAAAAGCGACAATCATGTCACATGCGGGAAGGAAAAAGCGCTACCAGGCGGGCAAATCACAAGAGGAACTGTTGTCAGAACTAAATGACAATTTAGTTCGGAGATACTCTGCTGTGACAATCCGTCAATATAGCAAAGATCCCACGGAGAAGACGCCGCCTGATCGTAAGACATCCCAGTCGAAACAGAACACCGCTGGTCATGCAGATTCCAAATCTAAGCCTCGAAAAATAGTCTTGAACCGTAGAAATCAAGTCTCCGTGCCGCACATAGACCTCCGAAACGCTCAGAAATCTGGCCGGCGAAACAAAAAGACTCCGTCTCAATCGAGCTCAGCGGATTGGTACGGAAAAAGGTCTATGCGCAAAGGCAAAGCTATAAATCCGAAATCGGCGGATTCGGCGTCTTCGAGCAATCACGTTGCACGGACTAGAAACGTAACTGTGTCACGCAGAATACTCTTGCGTAGCGGTAAAAATGGGTCTAGCGACGTCCCGTCAAAACCTTCAGACGTCACACAAAATACTGCGGAATCTGCGCCGTCAAAGACTGCCGTGAAAAACAGATCTCGTCGACGTAGGGATTTGAAGCGACGCGATAAAACCAAGGACATTGTAGTTCATGAAAATGAACACGACCGCGAAAAGCTGCCCGAGCTACCGGATACTATGCCAGACGTAGACAACAAGTTGTCTGATACTCTGGATGACATGGACTGCTCAAAATGCACCAGATGCGACAGTTGTAATCACGGGGCCGTTGGTGTTGGAATAAAGGAAGCAGATTTAGACGGTGTTGAGATTTTGAACGCGAGTGTTGTGAAAGACGAAACTCTTGCACCGAAACTCCAGCGCTCGAACGAAATTCTTGAGTTACACGACACGGTTAGTTCATCCCAAGTGGAAGGTCACGCTTTGGATGTGGATTCTGGGACGTCTAACGCGGAAATTAAGGCTCCTGATATTGTATTACCTCGAAAGAAAGACGAGACGCCTGCAGGGTTACCAGATACGTCAATCACACTTAGGAATATGAGGGGTAACTCGGATCTTAAGAATGACGATCCCACTGAGCAGGTGAACAGCGACCGAACATCCGAGATTACAAAGCCTTACACGGAAACTACTGTAAATGAACAAATGTGTGAGACTCTAACCGAAAATATTGGAGCATTGGAGGCGTGTACAGGTCAACAACAAGACGAGACTATCGATGACTGTTGTCCCCGAATTCCTGACCGTGCGCAATCTCCTGCACCCAGCGTGGATTGTCACAAAACCGCAAACTCGAGCTTGAACGGTGTTCCTGAGACCAGTGACCTCACAGAAAGTCTTATCGACGCTAACGTGAGCTTTGAAGATCGCCACAGTTTGAGCTCTACGAATATCGATATGCCGGCATCATTGTGTGGTGAGCAAATATCACTCGATACGGAGAATCATGTTATTGACAGAGGCATGACAGAATCTGATGATGTTATCTCGGGTAATATTGAAGGTAAAATTAGCGAGGTAAGTGCTATTCCTGACACGCAGGCAAACGCTGACACGTTTACAACAGACTTTGATAACCCAGAGGCTGAATATAACAAAAATTCTGAATCTGATTTTGATGTTACCTCGCCTGACAAGCAGCTAGCAAACGACACCCAATCTGTTAAGAAGGACATTAAAGATACTGCCGAATGTCAGCATGATGCAGCAGAAACAACGGCCGGTAAACCAATACCTAATGGCAATGATCTCAAACTTGAATCGGATAAATTCGATGGAGATAACAAAACCACGGACAGCACCCAACCGGTTGAGAACGCAACCTGTCCTGGTATTGTTAGCAATGATCTCGAACTTGAATTGAATAAATTCGATGGAGGCAAAATCACGGACAGCACCCCACCGGTTGAGAACGCCACCTGTCCTGGTATTGTTAGCAATGATCTCGAACTTGAATCGGATATTTTTGGCGGAGATGCCAAAATACTGGACAGTACTCCATCCACATGTCTCGATATTGTTAGCAATGATCTCAAACTTGAATCGGATAAATACGACGGCAATATCAAAACTCCAACTGATAGTCGATCTGTTGACAATACTAAGAGTCCTGATAAAGTGCACGGTCAAATCGACGATGATGTAAAATTCAATAAAGAGGGCTGTGATACGCTCAAATTATCTCTTGCTGGCGTTGGTAACACAGCATTGTTATGCGACGAGGAATCGAAACCATGCAACAAAAATTCCGGTTCGGAAACGCTCACTCGTGAAGTTGAAAGGCCTTCGCAAGCATCCACTCCAGAGCATTGGTACTCGGACGATGATGACACCCTGCCGTATATTGACAAGCCAAGTAACGATCCAAGTGATGAAGAAACTTCTGACGTCGGCAATGAAATCACGCGTCTCGTTGAAGATACGGAATCACATGTACCGTCTGTTAATACGCTGGTACATGTATCTAACAACGCCATAGAGCAACATACTAACACACAAGATCCTTGCATTGATAAATTTGGGACGTCACACAGTTTGAAGCAAACTTTAGTTACTAATGAGGCCGGCAAATCAGGCTTCTCAAATTCGATTACCTCAGCATCAGTAGTTGCCGAAAGATCAGAAAACTCCAGTTCTGACAATGACGGAACTGCTACCAGCAAGGACAGTGTGGATGTGACGGAGCCTATTTTCACAGATACTGTTGATGAAGTTGTGTCCGTTGGTAAAGACATGGACTTATGCGAAGCCCCAATTACTTCGTCAACTCAAATATGTGGCGAAGAGGAATCAGGTAGCACGCAGGATTGTACCGTCGATGAATGTGGAACAGTACACATTTTCCACCAGGATATGCGTCCTAATGATAGTGAGGAGTCAAGCCCCTCAAATCGGAATATCTTGGCAGCAGTGACTGTTAAAGAATCTGATAGCGCTGCGGAAAATTCTATATCTGACATCGACGAAGTCGAATCGACTCTATCTGCTATCGACAAAGACACTGTGGATGTAATAGAGCCTATTATCGCAAGTGAGTCAAATCGCTCAGCTCGGAACTCCGAAACACCTGCGAGTGTCATACAATTTGAAAGCGCGGAGGAAAACTCATGTTCTGACTACGACAAACTTGAAAAGGCTCAATCTGCTGAAGACAAATGCAACGCGGCTGATGCTGAGACTATTATCGCAGATGACGATGAAATCAAGCACCTCGATAAGGCTATGGAATTATCCGTTCCCACTCATGCTTTACTGGAGTCGTTGTGTAGTGACGGGCAACAAACTTCCACAGAGAATTCTGAAGTTAATAAAGATGGAACAGCACGCAGTTTCCACCGGGATATGCGTCCCAATGAAAGCACGGAGTCAAGCCCTTCAAATCGGGATGTCTTGACAGCGGTGACTGTTGAAGAATCTGAAAGCGCTGCCGAAAAATCCATTTCTGATATTGGCGAAGCTGAACCGACTCGATCTGCTTCCGACAAAGACACTGTGCATGAGATAGAGCCTGTTATCGCTAGCGAGTCAAGCCCCTCAGATTCTAGCGCAGCAACACATGCGAGTGTCGAAAAATTTGAAAGTGCAGAGGAAAACTCATGTTCTGACAACGACAAGGTGGGCAAGGCTCAATCTGCAGAAGACAAATGCGACACGGCTGATGCTGAGGCTTTTATCCCAGATGAAGATGAAATCAAACACCTTGATGAGGTTATGGGATTATCCGTTCCCACTCTTGCTTCACTGGAGCCGTTGTGTAGCGACGGGCAGCAAACAACCACAGAGAATTCTGAAGTTGATCAAGATGGAAATGTGAATAGTTTGAAGCAAGAGACGTGTCTCGATTTGGGTGTCCAATCAGGTCCTGCCGATTCAAATAACCCGATAGCAACAAATATCAAAGAACCTGACAATACTACTTGTATGTTCATATCTGACAATGACACTTGCGGCAAAACTACAGGAAACGACAGTGAGGATGAGGCACTGCATCATATCCCAGATCATGGCGAGCACCGTGATAAAGACACGGAGCCGTGCGTCCCCTCTGTGACTTCGCTGACCCTGTCATGTGATCAAGTGCCACAAGGTAACACACAGAATTCTGACGTTGACAATCAAAAGGACCGTGAATCTGAATCGGAGCAAAATGAGTCTGTCAATAAGGGTGTTGAATCGGGTCTCTCAAATTTGAATACCTTATCGGTGGAAGACGTTGAGCAATCAGAAAACACTGTAAGAAACTTGGATTTCAACAAGGGCATGGTTGATGCGACTCAATCCGTTGCTGGCAAAGACAGTATGGATAATGATGAGCCTATTATCTCAGATGGAGCTGAGATCAGCAACGCTGATGAATTCCAAGACTTCAACCTTAACTGTCAGAAGGATTGTGAAGTAAATATCACTGAAAATGAGCAAAACTCAAATGTCCCCAAGGACGAATGTGTTGTGGGTAATTCAAACTGTGTGCTAGGCAATGGCGTTTGTGACGTCGCTAACAAGAGTGTAGAAGCAGATAAGAACGATTTTTGCAAAGGACAATCGGATGCAAAGCACAATGCACCAGTTACTAGTACAGAAACAGACGACAAAAGTGCCTCGGGTTCTGAATGCGATCTGCCGGTTAGTGACGTATGCGTCGGCCTTTCGGCGATCTGTGCCAATTATGGCAGCGACGAAAGTCAGACAAGTGGCAGCGACGTAATGAGTGATTCAGGAACAATTGACTGCCGTGCCAGCCCTAATGAATGGCCACACACAGACCAGAAAACCAGCGATGGAGTGGATGAAGGTGTTAAAATTGCGGAGGGAGCAAGTGGAAGGCTGGAAATATGTGAGCAGGCAGTCGAGGCCTGTACTTCTGACACGATAAAAGCAAGCAGTAATGTTGGAAAGTCTGAAATCTCAGACACAGAATGCTGTCCTTCCGATGTTGAAGAAAATAGCGCTCCGACTGGTAATGTTGACCTCTCGATTGAGCAACTTACACCTCTAAATGCGTTAGAGGGGACGCGCAATGTACTGCCGGCAGATGTCGAATGCACCACCAAAATAGAGACGTTCAAATCAGAGCAAAGCATTGAAGAAGGTTGCGAGATTGATGCGGCTGGAATTTCTCAAGACATGGAACAAAATGTTGCTTTGACTGCATGCAAGGGACTTGCAGATGAAGATGAACTTGAAAGTTTGCACGACGAAGGACTCGCTTCAAGCAATACGGGATGCAATCTTGCCGCTAATCTTGATCGAGTCACCGAGGATAAAGAAAGGGAGTCTGCTGTAGAGTGCCACGAATCCAATGCAGGTGTCGAAACTTGTATAAACTCTGACGATACTGTCATGGAAGAAGATCGAATCCAAATAGTGACTGAACCGGTAGAAGTGGAGGATTGCATTCGGGACCGTCCTGATTCTAGTGACGGACAAATTGGATGGCCGGAAATTTGTAAGGAGGCGGTCGAGTCGATCTCCATCAAGACCTGCACTTCGGACATGATAAAAGCAAGCGGTAATGTTCGAAAATACGAAACTTCTGACGCAGAATGCCGTCCTTCCGATGTTGAAGAAAATAGAGCTCTGACTGGTGATGTTGACGACTCAATTGAGCAACTTGAACCTCTAAATGTGTCGGGGGTGACACGCAATTCACTGACTGCAGATGTCGAAGTCACCAACGAGGGCTTATTGAAACTGTGCGATTCTGTTGAAAACAAGGATTCAGAAAAAACTGTTGCGCTTTCAGATATCGTCATCAATGCCGATGACATCATAAACGATTGTATCGACAAAAATACTGATATAACAATAAATCTAGCAGGCAATGATCATTGTTTCCAGGAAGACTCGGTTTTCGAGATCTCTATAAACGAAGATAATGGCGAAACCAACGGTGCTAGTGAAGTTGTAAATAAAGAAGCCCCACTACAAAATGCCTGTGAAGAAATACCTGCCGAGAGTGCTGTTGAAATCACGTTCAAAGATTTGGATGTCGATGTCAACCCGTCTGATGTAACAGAAAATCTGGCTGGTCCGGACAAAGGTTTCGAAGGAAACTTGAATCTTGAGGTCTGTAATAGCGATATACACGTCACCGTCGATGCTAGCGTAGTCGTAAATAAAGACGATGCAATAACTGCTGAATGTGCTGTTGAAATCGTGGAAACCAGAGATTCGAATGTAGATGTCTTGTTTGGCGCTGCTGAAGATACCGTTGCTCTCAGCGAGGGTGACGAAGAGGCAGGTGATCGATATATACCGGAACATGTTACGAAAGAAACCCCAATTTCTGACAGTGTAAAAGATTATACCGATGATACGAAGGATAATATCTATTCGACAAATGACACGCATGCTGAAAAGAATGAGAGCAAGCTTAGCAGCGTTTGCCCAGAAGCATCGATGTCGGACTGTATCAATGCTGGACTTGACAGGATGGAAACGAATGTAAATCTTGGACTGGAAATGGGACCCAAATCGGAAGATGTCGCCGTTTTAGTACGCAGCGGCGCAACTGTCGAAGAAATCGCGATTGGAAGTTCTGAAAAGGATATGGCGATTGCAAGTAGTGTGGCTACCAATCCTGTCATAGCGGACGAGTATTCTCAGCAGCTTTGTGATGCTGGTATCCAGATTGCGGAATCCGGCTGTTCTCATGAAGATTTCTCGTTGGAAAAAAGCAACGGGGTGCCGCACGAAGACAGGCCAGAGGAAGGAATGCACCACGAACCACCAACAGCGGAAGTCTCTGCAAGTGCACTTGACACAGTAAAACTGGATCAAGGTATTCCAGAATTCACTGATATTTCTCGAGAGTTTGACACAAACAGTGGTGTAGTGCACAAAGGATGCATACTGGGAAACGTGCTGGAGGACCCATGTAACGCAGATCGCGCGGCAGACATAGAGACAGTAGAATTGGAGCAAAGCATTGAAGAAGGTAGCGAGATTGGTGCGGTTGGAATTTCTCAAGGCACGGAAGAAAACGTTACTTTACCTTCATGCATTGGACTTGCGGATGAAGATAAACTTGATATTTTGCAGGATGAAGGACTCGCATCAAGCAATACGGGATGCGATCTTGCACCTAATCCTGATCGAGTCACAGAGAATGAAGAAAAGGAGTCTGATGACACGGTCACGGAAGAAGATCAAAGCCATATAGCGACTGAACTGGTAGAAGTGGAGGAATGCATTCGGGACCGTCATGATTCTAGTGTTGAACTGGAAATCTCGGATGATTCAGAAGGTTGCAGTGTTATGGTTAACAGCAATGAGCCACTGCAAAATAGTTGTTTGGAAGATCCAGTTACCGACTTGAAGATAAAAACGGAGGGCGTGGAAAGAGCAGATGATTCGAACTTAGATCCAAATATATCCGATCATTCTGAAGACTGCCCGGAGTTGGTGGACAGTAATAAAACGTCGCCGAATATGGATTTGGAAATGCCAATTACTGACATTGTACCCGCGGATGAGTGCAGCACGACGTGTGACGGTCTCAAATCATACCCAGAACTTTCCGATGATTCTGATCATAGTAAGATGCCAATGGACACGGAAGGCTCACTAACACCATTCGCTCTCAATATGAAAAAAACGGATATAAGTGCCGCTGTTCCGGTGGATCGTAATAAACCACCGCAAAGTAGTGCCGTGGAAACGCCAATCGTTGATAATGCGGTAACTGAGGATGAACTCGTTCAACAACGTCAATTAGAATACACTGCAGAACAGGAACTTCTCGATAATTCAAAAGGCAGCATTGTTTTGACGGGCGGTGGCATATCTCCACGAGATATTGCCGCAGAAAAGCCAGCTACTGATAATACGATGGCGAGAAATGACATGGCTAGAGCAGCTGATTGCAGTTACGCGTACATCGACGGGGAAGAGAAGATGTCAAAGGAAGTAACCACGGATGCGTTAGCTTCATTCGATGAGTTTGACGAAAGCACGCAAGGCAACATGAATGTAAACCCAGAACCGATTGAGAAATCGTGCGATCAACTCTCCATGGTCAACAATGACGAAGTGCTAAATCCAGAAACAACACCCGGAAGCATTTGTTTGGAAATGTCAAACAGTTTTGTGATGAATGCTGTGGCTACAATCCTAGTCGAAGGTGACTCCGCTGGAGCAACGCACGGCGTGTTTGATGAGGACATTCTACCATCGATTGATTTCTCTTCGGCCGACGAAATAATGCAGATAAAGGAAAATTCATCGCCAGTGGAGACTGATTCGGAGTTGTCCCAGACTGAGGAAAAAAGGCCCGTAATCATCGCTGAAATTCACCACAGTGATGATGTCGGGGAATCTTTTGAAAGTGACGCGATTGACGAACGGAATTCGTCTGAACGAAAGCCCGATGATGGCTCAGAAATTCGTACCAATGAGGCCGAAAATTTCAAATCCACGTCATATCTGTCTGCGAGCGGAGTGATCCGAACTCGAAGACTCAGTGTTTTGTTGAACAAATATGACGCATGCCAAGTACCTGCAAGCTGCACCCAGAACAAAGAGAAAAGAAGATCGGATAATTCGAGCCTTGAAAGCCAGTCTCCCTGTCCTGTAACTAAAGACTTACCTATCACCACTACGTCATCTTCATCTAGCTCTAAGAATTCTGGTCGTGATCATTTTCCTGCTATTATCCACCCCAACGATTGCGAATGCTCGTCCTGCAAGACCTCCCTAAACGACGGATATTATGAAATTAGCGAGGTGACGTGCGACACGTTTGGAAACAATGCGACAAGCCCTCCGGTAGACACATCTCACTCGGAAATCGATCACACACTGCCGCTTGACGATGTGAATTCAGTCCGGGAACCGACCCTGCAACTGAAGGATATCAAATCCAGCAAACACATTGTGATATCGGAGAAGTCGTTTAGTTGGAATTCAAGAGGTTGCAACCAAGGTGATGTAGAGCACGTTGCGCTTGATAAACTGGAGAACTTGAAAGATTGCAATCGCGATAAAAGAAAGAAGAGCCCGCTTCCCAAAGGCGCGAGATCAAAAGATTCTAGCCGCGATAAAAGAGAGAAGAACTCTCATCCGAGAGGGAAGAACTTCAAAGATTGTAGCCGCGACAAAGGAGAGAACAGCTCGCTTTCCAAAGTGGTGAACTCCAAAGATGGCCAGTGCGATGAAGGAGAGAACAGTTCACACTCGAATGGGGTGAACTTGAAAGATAGCAATCGCAATAAAGGAGAAAAAGCCTCGCTTCTCAAAGTAACGTACTCGAAAAATTTTGACAAAAGAAGGAACAGCTTGCATTCGAAGTTGGCGAAATTGAAAGATTGCAATCGCGGCAAAGGAGAGAAAACCTCGCTTCCCAAAGTGACAGAAATTTTGCTTTCCAAAGTGACAAACTCAAATGATTGCGATAAAGGAGAGAAAAGCTCAATATCCAAAGTAACGAACTCGAAAGATTGCGATAAGAGAGAGAACAGCTCGCATTCAAAAGGAGCGAACTTGAAATATTGCAATCGCGATAAAGGAGAGAAAACCTCGCTTGCGAAAGTAACAAGCTCAAAAGATTGCGATAAAAGAGAGAAAGGCTCTTTCCCCAAAGCAGCGAACGATTGCGATAAGAGAGAGAACAGCTCGCATTCGAAAGGGGCGGAATTGAATGATTGCAATCGCGATAAAGGAGAGAAAACCTCGCTTGCGAAAGCAACAAGCTCGAAAGATCGCGATAAAAGAGAGAACAGCGTGGTTCCGAAAGTAACAAAATCTAAAGATTCCGATGAGAGAGTCAAAATCTCCATTCCCAAAGTAACAAAATCTAAAGATTCCGATAAAAGAGACAGAATCTTCATTCCCAAAGTAACAAAATCGAAAGATTCTGAGAAAAGAGACAAAATCTCCATTCCCAAAGTAACCAACTCGAAAGATTACACTGCGAGAGAGAACAACTCTCTTCCCAAAGCGACGAAATCTAAAGATTCCGATAAAAGAGACAAAATCTCCATTCCTAAAGTAACAAACCTGAAAGATTGCGGTAACGCAGAGAAAATATCGCTTCCCAAAGTAACAAACTTGAAAGATTTCACTGCTAGAGAGAACAAACCTCTTCCCGACGCAGTAGAGGCGAAGGATTGCAATCGTGATAACGTAGAACAGAGCCCGCTACCCGTAGCAACGATCTCGAAAGGTTGCGACGACGTGTTTATCAACATTCCCGACGACATGTTGAAGGAAGCCACCGCGTACGTTCAGACTATAATTGAAAGCACTTTCTCCGACGTGCAAAAGAAAAAACGTAGAACTGCCGGGAATGGAAGAAGGAAGAGAATGAACAGTGAATCTTCGTCTGTGAAACTGCCTGGTCCGGCGCAGTCCCAGGATGATATGTTGAAGGCTCCGAAACCGCGGCCGCGGAAGAGATTGTCTTCAACGTGCAGCGTGGACGCGATCAGAAAGCGTCCCAGGCATCGGAAATCTGTGGATGTTTACACAAGGCCGACACATTCTAATTGTAGTGATTCAGAAAGCATTCAAAGCGACTTCGTTGTGTGGCAATCGCCAATCTCTAAGGCTGACGATATCGCGTCCACAAAGACCGTTAAGAGCACTTGCACTATGACTTACACCACGCAAAATAGCTGTTTTACTTCGAATTCGGTAACAGACACTGTGACTATGGCTGAGACTTCAGATTCAGGCCATTCTACTGCCACAGTGACAACACTTTCGATTCCGGGCGCAAATATCACAGTGTTATCGACACAGTCTGCTGTCGCTAACAAGGAGAGCGCCAACCGATCGGAACCGATCGTGAAGTCGAAGCATTTTGAAAGTGACGCCAAGTTGCAAAGGGAGAGCGTGTTAAACTTGACACGTATCGAGCACGACGCTACGATACCGCCCATTTCGTCCAACTTCAGTGTCAAGTTGGTAAAAAGCCCGTGTAAGGACACAGTTCCCAAACCTATGAGCACACCGACGCCGATATTCTCACAGAACGCTACGGTAACGCCGGATAGTAAAAGCGTGGGAGTACCAGAATGCATCGCGATCCCGGAAATTCCAGAAAACACGGAAACCTTGACTAATTCTCCGGTGCTTTGCAGCAAGGCGAAAGCCACGTTTTTCAACAGTAAATTCGTGCTGCCTTCAAAAGACGACGCGGTCACCGAGAAACCTTTGTCCCAGTTGGAACCGTTGATGGGGTTATCAGAACTTCATTCCTGCGCACCGACCAGCCCCACGCTGAGGGTATCACCGACGCATAGTGGAAACGCAATGAGCGCGCCTGTTTCGGAAACCCAGCCCGTGTCCGCTCAGCGTACATCAGCACTCGTGCCTTTATCCGTAGTCAAGAACAGAGTTGAAAGGACTAAATCTCTCCCGGCGATTTCTCTCTCTCAAACTTCATTCGTCAATCATGGTAGCCAGTTTGTTTCGTCTGCAATGTCAAATCTTGGTCGACCACAAAATAATAATGCAGGCAATGTAAATAGTAGGAAATCGGTCGGGTCTAGGTTTCACAGGCCTTGGGAGACCAAGTCTACCGGCGATGTGGAAGACGTAAAACTCTCTAGCGATACTTTCAATACAAAGCAACCAATCCAGGGTTGCGGCTCCGATAATGGCGACGAGGTTATGCCGTGTTCTTGTCATAGCGATCCCGGCAATTTATCGTTATGTCATGATTTTTCTGGCGATGACGCGTCATCCGTACAAAGTCAACTGCACGGCGACTCAGGTAAAGTACCGGTAACGAATTCCGTCAGCAGTGATATGGGAAAAACGGTTGGTAAAGATCTGACGCAGCTCGAAGACGGGCAGGACCAATCTAGGAAGGAGACTTTCACGAAGCCAGCAGACCCGATCCGTGCTTCGAAAGGTAAAAAGCGCGCCAAGAAATCCGACTCGGCCGACGACCGGCAGAAATCGAAAGATTCGAAGAAGGCAAAGAGGATCGATCAAAGGACAAAGTCACGGAGGCAAGGGACGGCCATAAAACCGCTCCATTCCAAGTCAAAGAGCCGCTCGATGCTGGGCGCGATCACGTGCACAGGACATGAACGAACCGAAGACGCGGGTAAAAAGCCGTCTAAACCTGGTAAGCACCAGAATTTGGATGTTATTCAATGTGTATCGTGCCTCTTTTATTGCCGTGAATGTTGAATCTTGTATTGGCAAGTGACATCAAGAATTTATGCTATAAGTTATTTGAATGGTATATTCATATTGAAGTGATCCCGAATATTTTCGGCTGACACTCGTCAGGGATAATCGTCAGCAACTAGTAGAGAATTGGACAGAACATTGTATATCGACAATCATATCACAAAATATGACGTCACCAGCATGAAATTTCGAATAAGAGAGCGTACAATGTACTATTTTTAGATGGTACACAAACTCCTTTTGTTGGCACCGCCTTGTCCTGGAATATACTCTTCAATCGTATATTGAAGTTCTGCATTTCCAAGAAGCTCTTCATATAAGTTATTTGTATATACTCTTATTAATTTATTTTTCTCTGTCAATTCAATGAATACTATTCATACAGGAGACCACTGTGTGCTAACCTAACCCCCCCCCCCCCCCCGTCGCCATCATGTTCTGTACCGGATTTTCACTAGTGTGAAATGATAAATAAATATGTTAATATATTTATCTATATTTGGTGCATATTCCCACAAGCTTTGTCGGAGAGTTCTTTACGATGTCTACGGCGGCTTGTTAACGAAAACACGTAAAGGGTGTTTATTTCTGAATTTTTGCGACAAGAAATGCCTGTTACAACACTCAAACATCATCACCGTCTACTTCTAGATCTTCCTTACTCTGTGCTGGAATGTAAAGACAGGCGTTTCGTTCTGAAACGCACCGGGAAGAGCTTCGTGCAAGACGCTCCATGTTTCGAGATCGCGAGTAAGCGGTCGTTTTTGAAAGCGATTCTAGGTAGCGCCAAGGCGTGAACGTAACCGATGCGGTCTGTTGTGACACACGAATGTCAATTAGTAGTCGAGTAGTGACTCTTCGAAGTGTGTCATTCTGGTGTACACCGGATGGACGGCAGATGTGGTCAAAGTACTACTAGTAGATTTAGATTTAAAAGGTACCCATTGAGTAATTTGAAAAGTAGATGTGGCCAATGGATTGTAGGTAATCAGGGTTGGCCAGTTCCGAAATTACAAGGACTGATGACACTACGAATAGGTAGAATTTTCAAAAATAGGTTCATTTACCGGCTATTTCACGCAATTCTTACGACTATCCCATCACAAAACTACATTCTACTTTTAAAATCCAAATTGTGAAAAGTAAGTGGTTTTGTTCTAAAACATAAACACTTGATTAAGTACTGCAAGCTGGAAAAATCTGCTTGAGTACCTCGCAAAATTGAAGTAAGCCTACTTCGTTTCTGGCCAGCTATGATGGACGCTGTCCATTTGGGAAGTTCAAAAGTAACTTTGTTTTCAAATTGTACTGGCTACTTGATAAAATTGTTAGGTTTCCTAAAAAATCGCGCTTCACACCAATTTCGATAGAATTCCAACCTTCAGAGGTATTGCGATAAGAGGAAAAAGTTTTGTATTTATTGAATACGAGAAAAAGTAATTTTTGAACATTCCTACTGGCTACTGTCTGTTGGACGGGGATAGCTTGCGGATCGACTTTGAATTTGGCTATTTTTTCTCTGGAAACGCGACTTTTGGATTTTTGAATTTTTCCCATCTCTTGGTGCAAGTATACTGCTTATTGCCAGAAAATCGAAGTAGCTTAAAGCAGCGATTGTGTGATCAATGTGGCTGTAAATTAGCGTGACCTGTGTGATCGAAATGAGGTTACCAAGCAGTCGAACGCTGATTTGTTTGTTCGATAGAAATGTACGGCGTGGAGACCAGCGGACCGTCGTATGGCTCTTTCAGTTGGCGCAAGTGCAGGGAATGCCGCTCTATCAAAAGGCGGGACAACGGCGTAGTCTTCTGTCGCTTTTACGGATTTCGGAAGTAAGTTTTGGTCTATCTTCGACCAAAAATCTATCCGGTCTGGAACATTGCATCAATCAGTCAATTCGAATCAAATACAATGTTTATTCGGTTCCGTATACCATAATGATCACAGAGTTTTCCATCCATGGAAATTCCAACAAACACACGCTGGTACGTTCTGCGTTGGTCCTTGGATTAGCTTTAGCGGATCCTAGAAGGCGCATATTGATATCAAAGGTATCAACACTAGGGCAGTTCAAAAATATTTATTTTTTACTTACTCCAGGGATTCGTTGCTCAAAGAACGATGTATAACAATTTTTGCTCAACTCTAACCAGTAGAAGCGGAGTTAAACGTTTTAAATTGATGAATTATTGATGAAAAACTCAAATAACTTCGCTTCTGCCGGTTGGAATTGCATGAAATTTGTTTCGCATCGTTGTTTTAGACAACTCAACAATTTCATGAGATATTTTTGTATAATAAATAACAAATTTCAATTGGCTCCGCGCCGGCTTCTACTGGTAGGAATTGAGCCAACTGTGGTGTGTAGCGTGCTGTTACGCAACCTATCAATTTAATCGGTGAATCCCTGGATTCCGGAAAAAATAAGTTATTTTTGAACAGCCCTAATGAACACCTATCATTCGGCACTCGTTGGGTATTCGTCATTGAACACTTTGTCGGAGTCCAGGCTATCTGTTTTGGACTCTGCGCTGTTGTGCTCTTTTTGCATTTACTGTTTACCCAGGTGTGAAAAAATCTGATTTGCATCTCAGGTTAAAGTTCGAGGACAAGCTGTTGTGTACGGCAGGCTTCCTGCTTACTGAGGATTGCGCCGCTAAGGACCTCAGGCTGTGGCTGCCGCAAGAGAGCTGCTTTAACGGGGAGGCGGTCGAAGACAAGAACGTTCTGAGCCCGAACGATCCGTTCAAATGCGACGTCGCCGATTTCATACTGACCAATATCGGGCGGCGTTTTTGCGAGATTGTACGTATCGAAAAGCGGGCCATGTCGTGGATTGGAGAGAACGGTGAGTCGAAGTTTGGGCTTCTTTTGAAGTTGTGTTGCTTATGAGAGCCTAAACAGTGGTCCCTGACCAGGGTTGTAACCAAGTCATAAGGCTCCGAGTCACAAGTCAATCTCACTTTTACAGTTTTGACTCGAGTCAAGTCGAGTCAGTTTCAATTCACCACCGAGTCAAGTCCGAGAGCAGAGGGTCGAGTCCGAGTCACGGTTTTATGACTCAAGTCCAAGTCATTGTGTTGACCGATCAGTTTCCAGTTAGAGTCTTGTTAAACCCACTTTTCATAACCATGTCTCGTGATATTGAATGGTCATCATTCATAATATACTAATTTTCCTCACTTTTAAGCAGTTTCTGGTCGCATTTTCAAGAACCAGTGTCAATAGACGTAATCCCAATAGTGTGGTTACTTCACTATTCTTCGAAATTACAATGAATTGTCGGTCTTGGGCGTATCAATCTCGAGTCATGTGACTTGGTTAGAGTCATGGGCAATGGCTCGAGTCCAAGTCGAGTCAACACACAGATTGACTCAAGTCGAGTCATTTCCGTACTTCTAGAAAATGACTCGAGCCGAGTCAGGTCATCGGAAAATCTTTGTAAGCTCATTTGTAGTTGAGCATCGGTATCACTGCTGCATTTCACCAAACAACACGGCAACACTTTCAAAGGTAAATCCTCGCGTTTTTGAACGGGTGTCTCTTACACTGTCGCACTGATAAGCAATATGTATTCATTACGGTTTTGTTTTGTGAGAAAATTATATTTTCATGGTTTCGTTCCTTTTACACCTTGTTGATGCATGGTTCATTTTGTGCACCATTAATCTACCGGTATAGTAAAGTGTTAGATCATAGGCGTCGACTTTTTACATGGGGTGGCCAGGTGAAAAAAGGGAGAGGTTTGAATAAAAAGGGAGGGGTTTGAAACCGCTTCAAATTTACGGAGTTAGCATCAGTTTATTACGGTGGGATTAACAAGACTTTAACTGGAAACTGAGCAATCAACACAATGACTTGGGCTCGGACTTGACTCGGTGATGAATTGAAAATGACGCGACTTGACTCGAGTCATAACTATAAAAGTGAGATTGGCCTGTGACTCGGAGCTTTGTGACTTGATTACAACCCTGGCGTGATCTCTCTTGAGTCTCTTGGTATATACAGTCCGTTACAATCGTGAAGATATACCGTTCTATTTACGGCTTTCATATGTCTTTGCAGAAGACATATTCTGGAAAAAACCAGTGCCAGGCGTGCGCGACTTGTGCGACGTGTGCGAGACCACCCTGTTCAACATCCACTGGATCTGTCAGAAGTGCGGCTACGGCGTTTGCTTGGACTGCTACGAGAGGCGGATGGGCAAGTCTGGGAAAGGTGCTTGGCCTGCCTGGTTTTACTGAAGGACGCTTGTCCTGTGACTGTGTGTTTTCTGTTCTAGAACAAGTGGAGTACGATGCTGATAAGCAACACAACTTTCGGTGGGACCGGTGTGTCAAAGGGCAAATTCACATTCACTCGAATATGGTGCCGACGCAGATAATACCGAGGTGCGTATTTTGTTTATAGTTTGATGTTTGCCGTTCGCTGATGATTGATGCAAAATAAACATACACGCGACACTGCAGCTGTTCTCAACCTCCGGTCCAGCCAATAAATATCAATTTCATTCTCGCTTGCAAAATGAACGAGGCTGAAGGCTTATAATATGAGTGATAAAACACCAAATTTTCAACTGACTTCGAAATTTTAGACTATGTCCGATGTGATATCGTGTCCACGTTTACTTTTGACTTATCCTACGGCACAATGCTGCAATCGTTCTACCACACTGTTTAAAATGAGCTTACAACTCATGATACCAGTAATATGAGAAAGCTGAGTCCAGTTTTGAAACATAGTTTGATGAACTTCGACTGTAATTTAGCGAAATTTGACTTAGCAAACAGTAAAGTTGCCTTTCTTTCGGGAGAAACCCAACTGTACAAATTGAGTTGGTGGTTTGACAGGACTTTGCTTTGCAGAACTATCAATAGACCAACACATAACTGGTTTAATACCGGAAGGACAGCGGAAAATTTGTCATTATAGGTTCAAATTCTCCGTTTCTAGTTGCATACTATTTTGTAATGGCATTCTGGATCGACTTGGAATTTTGAAAGCTCACCGGTCTGCCAAATTTGTATTGAACTTTGACAGGTTTTGACTGGAAGTTGAAAAGGTCGACAGCCACTGACTCTGTGCTCATGCCACACGTTTGGCTGTGATATATTTTCTGTCACATTTAATTTGGTCCTAGATGAAGCAGCATCAATATTGCCAATACCTCTTGTATGTAGGCTTGTTCAACTTATATTTCTGATCATTGTGACACCTGGGTGTATTTGGGGTGTCGGAACACTTGTGACACTCGTGCAGGCCGATAGCTTGGAGCCTATGGAAACTAGTAGCTTCGGGTATATTGCCATTAGTTGGGCATTGACAATGCTGTTTGCTTTATATTTCGGGGCTCAGTCCACGTTATATTATGGCCACTGTAATTAATTTTGAGGGATTGCGGGAATATAATTGCGTTCACGTTTTTTCCAACTTCAGCACTTGTCTGTATGACGTCAACGAAAAAATGCACCGCATTTGCAAAGATCGCGGCATAAAGACGTCCTGTCGATGTCAGAACGCTGAGAAGCGGCGGGCAGCCAGGCAGAAAAACTCGAGGTAATCGAAATTCTACAGCCTTCCGCAGATAAAGTTTTGTCGTCGTAATATTTTGTCTTGGATATGATCTTACACGAGTAGAGGACAAGTAAAGTCAAATTTCAAAATCTAAACTGTAAAAAGCAGTTGGTTTTGCCTGAAAATACTGTCGACTAGAATTGCAAACAATATAAAAACATAACCACTCGTGTGAGCAGCGCAGAAAAGTTGATGTTTTTTCATCACCAATCCGTAACCCTTCAATCACGCGTGAAGCACTATGATTCCGATATTCGACATGACTTTTTGCAACTCAGGAAGAGAAAATACCCGTTTGCTGCCACGGCAATTCCGGAGAAAAGACTTCGGGATTCCGTCTGTGCGAATTTGGCGGATTCCGAATCGCCCGCACGGTATTCGAGGTAAGTTTCATTTTTTGTTTATTCCCATTAGTATTCGGTATTGCTATGCGTAAAACCAAGGCTCCTCGATTCAACTCTCGGAAGCAGGGGCGGTCAGGGATGTAGTGCGTCTACTTTTTAGGAGTACTCAAGTAGTTTTTTGCAAACTAAGACTACTTCTACTTAACATTCTTTTTACTGTAATATTTGGACCCTGAATGTGTAACACAGTACCCAGTATCTATTGGATTGCTTGATATTGAAATATTGTACATATGATACAACTATCATGAAGGTATAACTTGTAAGTCTTATGCGATCAGTGCCAGTTACTGCAGCATAGAGCAGCTGCAATTCATTTGTCACACAAGAGTGCAGTGATTTGATCTAGCGTTACCATAAGTTCTCCATTTTGAAGAAATGTCCTGCCTTCGTCCAGATGTCATTCTTTTTGATAATTTGTTCTCCCTATTAGCTTATAATGCCCCAAAAGACCACAAAAGACGTTAATTCTTGGCTTTTCGACTGTTCGCTCCTGACGAGAGTCAGTCGAAAAAGCTTAGAGTGGAATGAACTGGCAATATGAAACTATCGTAATTCTCGAACCAGAGTAGTAGTGCTTGACGCCTTACATATAGTTTCAAGAAAGCCCTTTTTTTACAGTATTTCGCCGAAGTCAAACTCTAAAACCGTCGACTCGAATTGCTCACCACCCAAAGAGGACAACGTAAATGGCGGTAAGTTTTCGTAATCATGACAGCCACTTCCGCGCAAATGGTCTTGGCTTCTGTGCTGAATACCACTGACAAAAAACTTGTGGTATGGTTATGTGCAGTAAGTATATGTCACCCGTCTGATATCAGGTGCATATGTTCAAGATTCAAAAACGGATAATGTCCTAATTTTTCATTCGAGCGATTGTCCTTTTTATTACCGCACAATTTAGCTTACCGTTTCATATTCCTGTGCACTTGGTGTGATATCCATTATCCAAGTTGGACGTAGCCTTACCAACATTAGATGTATGTAATGTAATTCTATCGATAAACCGTGATTTCGCCATCTAATAATATCATACGTTACGATTACCCAGATATATCTTCCGCCGACTCGTGTCTCGAGGGGGCGAAATTGCAGTGGCTGTGCGGCGGACGCCTCCTCCAACTCACCGACAGTCAGCACGCCGCCAATTTGAGAGTGTTCAAGAGGTATTGGAAGGAAGGGATGGTGAGTTTTCGCTTTGTTATGTGACACAGCAATCGAGTTAGGAGTGGGTAGCTTCATGTCAAAATTAATTGCGGCCAATATTTTCATTATTTGCACAAAATTTTATGTCCGTATGCCATGATACAAATCAGGGTTGAAGTTGTGGTGATTTCGTGGCGAAATTTGTCAGCAAAATAAGAGCCTGTGACCTGCTGACTTGGCTGTGACAATAGATTCGCGTCACACTGATCAAACGCCAAATGGCACCATGAAATGTTCTGCGTTAGTAAAAATTGGCTTGTTGGGCCAGCCATTGAGACTTGGTGTATACACTGTTTTCCAAATTAGACTAGAATCAGAACCATAGCTCACCCTTGACTCATCCGCTTAAGCTTGATGCTGACCGATCAAAGGCCATTAATTCTGCCATCGGCAAACATCTGTTAGATAATCCGATTTGTGCGAATAATTATCGAGACGACAGATTTTGCTTCGTTGGGAGGGGCCGTTCACACTTCCATTTGTGTGCCTTGGAGTCGACTTTTATCAAAAAACACCAACCCAAAATTCTGTCTACGAAAGGAGTTCGTGTGTCACCTAAAAATAGTGCATCAAACGCTCTCTCTATCATGCTGGTGACGTCATATTTTGTGATACGATTGTTGATATACGATGTCCTTTCCAATTCTCTACTGGTTGCTGACGATTACCCTGACGAGTGTCAGCCGAAAATATTCGGGTTTATTCAACATCAATATACTATTCGATTGTAAATAGAATCATAGCTACACAATTTTTTCCGAATCTGATTAGATTACAGTTACTGAATTTGCGAAAACTTGGAAATTGAATCACATTCCGTTCGTATCTTGACACGTTTCGCACTCTATAAAATTCTCCTGTATCATTTTCTGGACACCAGAAATAAGATTGGAATTGAAATGCACAGCATAGAGATATTTGACAAATTCGATTAGCATTATAATTAGACCAAAGAAACATTTTTCACAAATCAATATTGGATTAGAGTACCAGCATTTAGTTTTAGTTACTATACCGAGACCACTAGGATTATTTAGTCCAAGTCTGATTTTGTGGTACTGCTGGATGTTTTGAACTTCCCTTTACCCGGGAAACCCTATTTTCGTTACGTCGAAACACTGCCGTGAATTTGTACAAAGTTTTTGAAGCTTCTAATCATCAAAACGCATTATTTTCTTGTCATCGATGACCTTTGACCGGGTACGAACCTTGAAATTTCAGCCGGTGGTCGTGTCCGACGTCGGCAAGTACCTCAACATGGATCTCTGGTATCCAGAGAGACTGTCGAGCGTTTACGGCGAGGAGGAATCCAAGAATTCGCTCATCAACTGCCTGAACGGCTCCATCGTCACCAACATGAGGATACGGGATTTTTGGGACGGATTCGAGAATATCTCTCGTAAAACGCATTTCTTTGGAAAAGTTTTTCGACGTTTCATCGTGTTATTTCTTCTCCAGATCGGCTTTGCGACCTCGATAATAAGACGATGATATTGAAACTGAAAGACTGGCCGCCGACCGAAGCCTTTCACGATGTCATGCCCGAAATGTTTGAGGTTTGTTTTGTGTTCCGTTTCGGTCACTGTTTACCTCCACTTTTTCGGAGCACTTGAGTGTGTTTGGTGTTACTCTAATTCTACATACAAGTTCTATAATCATTTAAGTCAAAAATCAGCCTTGAATAAGTAGGTTTTAGTTATTTGGAAACCTCTAATTGTACTTATATCCTGTATACAAATATGTATTATATTGAAATCTGAATTTTAAAAGGACCTTATGAGTGCGCTGCCACTGCCCGAGTACACGTACATTGGTGGCCGATGCAATCTCGCCTCCAGACTGCCGCAATTCTTTGTAAAGCCAGACCTCGGACCGAAGATGTATAACGCTTACGGTATGACAATACTTTTTGTCGATATGATATATCAGCTCCGGTGCGGTTTTTCTTGAAAGATTGTGTTTTCATTGCGCTATGGTTGATTTCAGGTTGGGTTACGGAAACCAATTGGCAGCAAGGCACCACCAATCTCCACTTGGATATATCCGACGCAGTGAACGTCATGGTCTATGTCGGGATACCCCACGACGAACCGCCGGAAGCGAAAGACAGACTTGTGCAGGTACTTGATAATGTGTAACGTCAAATATGCAGGGCTCGGGATGAAATCAGACAAACATGGGAACAGATGTCCTACCGAGCTAGCAGTACTCGTGTATAAGGCTGTGCAAAATAGAGGGTCTGACTGACTGATCTGTTTCAATTTGAGTATTAAGAAGTACGAACGAAACACACAGAGTTCAAACGTGCCTATCAAAGGAAATAATATTAGTTACTAGTGGTTCTCAAACCTTTTTAGACAGGCCACCCTTTATGCTAATGAAAAATTTCGCACCCCCCCCTTATCGTCATATCACAAAATGCAAGCAGAATGCTACCAATCTCAGCGGATAGTTTGATGGCATGGAAGGTTTTATGACTGTTGATGCGAGAATTCGCAAATGTTAGATCAGGGGTTCTCAACCTGGGGGGCGCGCTCCCCTTGGGGGGGCGTGGAACATCTGAAGGGGGGCGCGAAGAAGTGGTAACCTGAAAAAAATGTTTGCGCACTGCGCGATTTACCTCCAATGCACGCGTGTTTCTCTCTATATAGACCCAATTTCATATATTTTTATTCTCTCATCAACATTCATAACCGTCCATACCATCAAACAATCTGTTGGGGTTGCTAGCATCCCAGTTGGATTTTGTGATATGACGGTAAGGGGGGCGCAAAATTTTTCACCATCAAAAAGGGGGGCGTGTCTAAAAAAAGGTTGAGAACCACTGTGTTAGATTCTGACTATGCACAGAGCAATAACTATGAATTGGAGGTTAATGATGCATGTCAAGGGAAAATTTTCAGTTGACCGCAGCTTCGAGCCGCTCTCTCTTCGCCCCCCCCTCCCCCCCAGTTTGAGAACCACTGAGTTGCATTAAGGAAATAATATCAGTTACACTTATCAAAGGAATATTTTCGTATTTGCTAGTCGTAACAATGACATAGCCCTCGGGGATCATACTGTGGGTTTATCTTTACACAAAATTACATTCCCGTTGTATAGCACCATGCTACATGGTTTGGATACAATAATTAACGCTAATAATATTGCTCCAAAAACTTGACTTAAAGCAATACTGGACTCTGACTCGTACATTCAAATCGTATCCAGCCCTGCTTTTATATTGGTGTTTAACGATATGTCGGCATGTCTAGTGTTTCACTGTTGCGAGTTACTGCGTTGCTTGCGATAATTTTCATGTCATTCTTAATTTAATATTACTTTTTCAAACTCGACCACAATGAGAATTTGAGTGCTTGAAAATACTTGATTGAATTCATCAGATCATCAGCGACGGCGATATTGACGAGATCCAGTTTCGGCGAGCGGCCAACGAGAAACCGGGGGCTCTGTGGCACATCTTTCATGAAAGCGACGTTGACAAGATACGGAAATTCATCAAAAGCGTACGTGTCTTTCTCAGTTATTTTCTATGTGTGGAATATGCTTGTAATAATTGGCTGTCCATTAAATATCGGCGGTATCGGTATGATATATGTTCTGTCACATCCCTGAAGTTGTAAGCAGAGGTGGTCAGTAACGAAGTAAGGGATGCAACCATCTCCCAAACTACGGTACCCTACACTTTTCAAAATACAAAGCGTGAAAGAATGCAGTTCTGCTTAAACAACTGTCGAGTAGAAGGGAAAACATTCTAAAAACACTTGGGTAATTCAGGTAGTCAAAACCTGCTTTAGCTCTTCAAAAAAGTTTAGGTGCTTTGTTACTGATCACCTCTGGTATAGTTATTAGCTCGTCTCAAATCGCGCTCTTTTCCGACAGATTTGGCGTGAACGCGGAGAGATAGAGGCGGCCGATCACGACCCGATTCACGACCAGCAGATGTACCTCGACAAGGAGCTGCGACGGCGTCTGAAGGAGGAATACGGGGTGGAAGGTTGCGGCATCGTGCAATGCGAAGGGGACGGGGTCTTCATTCCGGCTGGCGCGCCGCATCAGGTGATGTTGTTGTGTTACTTTTCTAGATAACAAAACTGTTTCATATGAATGTTTGTCTTGATTTCCACGGATATGACAACACGGTTGGGGCTGGGCTGCAAGTTCCTAAGCAAATATTAGACTTGATCGAAGTACTATTTATTATGATATATATTATGTGACCACAAAGAAAACAATGCCACTTATATACCGCAGTAATCTGGTGTTTCATTGCGCTCTGTGACGATGCTGCATGTCAATAACTACTTCACATATATATTCCAGCAACTATTCCAGCAACTATGGTTTTCATGGCTAGGCATGTTGTCGGAATCGCGCAAATAATTATCTTTCGTAACTGATACTGTGAGATCAGCCTCATGTGAAAAGTGCTGCATACTGTAACTCTAATCTGTGAATTGTTACACCGAAGCAACCGACTACTTCAATTTTCCGACTCCTAACTAATCGAATTTGGATATAAATATTTTAACCATGCAGAACAGCCTTTTATAAAATTGATCGCAACTTTTAATTATCTGCCAGCATATTACTTGTGGCTATTTAGTGCCTTGCGCCGACTGAAAACACAAAATAGGTCAACACATCCGCATGACTGCGAAATTGGTCTAAAAAGAAACTCGACAGCGTCGCTAGTCACAGATGCAGGTTTTCATGGACCCTGTAGGGTGCACCATGCACACCGGGTTCATGAGCGCTCTTTTTTAATCGACGCCGCGTACCTATTTAGGTTTTCAACCTGCACAGCTGCATCAAGATAGCCGAGGACTTTGTCTCGCCCGAGCACGTCGACAAATGCTTCAACCTCACGAACGAGTTCCGTTATCTCTCTTCCACGCATTCCAACCACGAAGACAAGCTCCAGATCAAAAACATCATCTACCATGCCGTCAAGGACATCGTTTCCGCCGCGATACACCGTAACTGCCAATGACGCTTCGCGCGATCGCTGAACGCGGCCACTGTGATTTTGCAAACTTTTTAGTGATTTGTTTCCTTGGTTTTATCTGTTGAGCTCAATGTTTGGTGTCCGCGGTCACTCTTACCAAAGTCGAAGCTTTTTTCAGTACGTTGTGAAAATTCAATTTTTCGACACTAAAAACGTCTGAGGCTTTATCTTTTCATGCTGCTTGCGTATACATAAAATCGAGCGGGATGTCGTAGACTACCATATTTTGTGATTTTTCTGTTTGTCATCGTATTTCGTTGACATGCAATAGGCTAAGTTTATAATTCTTATGAATGCGTCATGTCAATTGCTGTGACATAGAAGCGATTTTCTTTCAGGGATAAAATCCAGCGTTTCTTGGCGGACATTTCGAGCTTAGCGAGTTCTGTCGAGCTCCTAGTATTGTTATTATCCGTTGCATCACAGCTTTGTTCGTTAGATAATCATCGGTTCACGTTCCTGGATGGGATCGGTGGAGGTTTTAACAAAATGGGGTGGTTGTATCGCGATGACTGCGGACGTGTTGATCCTTGCCTTCATTTCCGTGGTTTCGATGTGATTGTTTGCGTTGTAAGGATTTTGTTCAATCAAGTTGGGCTATTCTCAATAGTGTGCTTCATCTCCTTATTATTTCGAAGGTACATTACATTTTCGAGTCCTGCGTGGTGTGGATGACTTGAGTAATGGCATACCGTTCAGGGAGAGACAGATAGGTCAAAGTCACGAAAAGTCTGCATTGAATTTGAGGCGGATGATACATCACGACTTGCCAGTAGTTGCGTGGTGTGATATGATCTAATGAATGCATGATGGGAATCGCTTGGCATTAGGGCGATTGTTTTTTAGTAGGCCTACTGAAATTATACGCTCCTTTGCTATTGAAAGTACAACTAGATACTATGCTTCATTGTGGAACCTTGATAGGCCCCATCGCGGCATCCGAAACATTTGGTACAAAGCTACGCACGTTACTGGAAATAACACGTTTCCGAAGTCATGATCATCCTAGGACCTAGGACATAGTCACAAAGTGCAATGAAATCGATAAAATACTCAGTGATACTCAGGCCAACTACTCGCTCATGCCCAACCCTTCTTGGCATCTCACATACGGATTGTGTACGCTCAACTGAATTGAAATAACGTGGCTGCCGAATCAAAGAATGTCGCTCGCTTTAACCAGACTGACATACCCCAAATCAAAATCCGGATACTTTTCAGACGAATTCAGGGAAATCCTCTGTGCCTTTTCCTGAAAAACTTATCAATTTTGAGAGAAAGTTAACTGAAATCCCCATAAATTCCACTGGAAAGCACCCGGTTTTCTGTAATTTTCCCCGAATCGAAATCTGGATACTTTCCAAGCGAATTGGGGGACTTTTTCGTGAAAACTGGTGAATTTCGACAGAAAACCGATGGGAACGCACTATAGATAACTAACCTATGGATAGATGCGCATCACGTGATTCACGGTCGAGTGATGCTACAGTCGCAGATTGTTGTCGCTTCATGAAACGGCAACGTAATTGCTAATCCCATACATGACGACCCGAGCGCTCAAATTTATTAACGTTGATATCTTTCAAAAGCTACAGTCGCGCTGATTCTGATAATATACATTAAATTTCATCGAGGCAACGGAACCACCCCAAAATAGCCTTCAAAATCTGAAAATCGGCATTGTTCTAAACAATCGCAACGACGCAGCACAATGACCATAACAATGGTCCTTGCGTGGTTGCGATCGTTCAGAACAATGCCGATTTTGAGACTTTGAGGGGTATTTCGAGGGGGTTCCATTGCCCTGATCAGAGTTTGATGTATATTATCAGAATCAGTGGGACTGTAGCTTTCAAATAAGATCAACTTTATTAAACTTGAGCGCTCGGGTTGTCATCTATGGCAGTGCTCTTCAACCTTTTTCGGAATGGTACACCCTTTTAACGTTTGCTCAAAACTCGTACACCCCTGTTCATTAGGGGTCTTCAAAAATGACTTTTTTTCTCAAATCGTACTGGCTACTTGATAAAATTGTTAGGTTACCTAATTTAAGCCTACACACCAAATTTGGTTCGATTCCAACCAGTAGCCGCATTGCTACGGGAAAAATAAATAACGAAAAATTTGAAATTTTTCTGTTCACCCGATGAAAGTATTATGTTGTCTATAAAAACGATGTTCTTCAAATTCGGTTCAATTCCAACCAGTAGAAGCGGAGTTATTGCCGTCAAAAATTTGGATTTGAATAAAATAGTATTTGGTCACAGAGTCTATTCGCCGCCAGTTAGGCCGCCTGTCACGCAAATTGGAATTTATTTCGTGTCAGCCCCAAAACAGCATGACATTACGAACGATAATCAACCTAAATGTAACAGTATTGGGGAGAGAATAGGTAAAGCTACTGCTGCAGAAGTGGTAATTCAGATCAGCGATGATAGCAGGCGCACCAGCCTACTGCGTATCAGGCCTGCCCCACACCACACACAGTCGACAGAAGCACATGGGCTGCATGAGATGTCAGTAACCTCAGATCCTATGTCGCTATACACAGTCTATTGTCGCTAATTTGCATCACTAGTAACAAAATATTAAATTACAAATGTATGGCGAAATATTGGACATAACATCGGCATTTTAAAACAAAAGGGTTTCGATTTCATCATGGATGCTGTTTCGACCCTGGCTGACTACGTCACTTTTTTATTTTCATTGCGGTATTTATTAACGTCGGGTATGAAGTACCGATTCAAGAAGTCTGAGCTATCGCGGCGGTTTCCTCAAAAATCACTAAAAGACAAATGACTAGCTGAACACATGTTTGTTAACTGCATACTTTCCAACACCAAACGGAGCCATCGGTCTATTGCCGACGGCTAAATGATTACGGGAGATTTGTGCTTATGACATCACAATCAAACGGTGTACAGTATTACACTTGAGATAACATCGTACCATGCTCACAGGGCCGTAACAGCACTTCGTCAGCTCCCCCCCAAATCGTTGGCCTAGGGCCCCCATGGGGTGATAAACCTAACTTATGGGGGGCTTCGCCCCCCCAGACCCCTCCTTGGCTATTCGCTTTTTGACGCTATTTCACATCTCCACTGGGTGTACGTTATGTGAGACCGCTTTTCCCGCCTAGACGCGCGAAGCGCGAATAATTTCAGTAATTCAAGAATGTAATCGGGCAATATGATCGGGAATTACATATATATTGCTATCAATTTTGATCCTCTCTCTGCTCACGTAATCAGATTTACCGGTAGAGCTGAGCGAAGTCTGTTTTAAAATTGTAGGACATCCCAATAATAATTAGACATCTTTGGGCGTATACCCGTTGGCAGGAACTAAACAGCACTTCGTCAGCCCCGCCCCCCCACAATAACTTGGGTTTTGGGTTCTCATAGGGTGATAAACCGACCCCTCATCACAGTGTTCGCTTTTGTCGAGAAATTTGCTGCACTGTTTAGTGTGCCAGCTCGAAGCGCGAAAATTTTCGATAATTCATGATACAATCGGCCAATAAGATTGCATTGCATATATATTGCTATCAATATCTTGTCCTCTCTGCTCATGTTATCAGATTTACCGGAAACTGTAGGGCCCATAAATAATAATTAAACATTTTCGGGTGGGCGGACCCGTTGGTATGACTTCGTTACATGATTTTATTTCGTGACCTCCTGTCTGCTATATCAAAAATATAAAATTGCTCTAACGTACTAAACTAAAAGACGCACACGATTTCAAATTGGTATTTCTTCACTGGCATATATTTTTTTCTTGCTGGATGGTATTTGTCTTCTGAGGTTCAGATTGCAAAGACAGGAACATATGGCGCCAGTCATTTAGGCGCCTATGGACAATTTAACCTATTATTTGGTATATATAACGAAGTTTTCGGTCTGCGTAAGGGCAGTCCGTTTCGGCCAAGCTTTTCGCGCTGCCGATCGTTCTGGCACACTTCTTGGAGTCGCATGTAATAAGTACTAAATCATTATATATCTTGGTGCGTGGTGACGTGTTAATGGCCAACGCCGATATGTCCATTTCTATAAATGTTGCGTGTTTTTTCTTTGGGTAAGAGTACCAAATAATGAACATAATTGGCAACTTTAAATCGCGCGCAGCGCGAAAGATTTTGGAAAAAATTGCATAAATTTTAAAAAAATACGATATAATTTATGTTAATTCACGAAATAATTTGGGGCCCCCTTCGAGCTCACCCCCCCAATTGGGGGGTTTGGGGTTTGGCAGTTACGGTGCTGCATGCTCATTAACCTGTGCGTCAACCTGTCCTGACCCATAAACCTGCCTTTGTGATAGCTAGCCATCGGCTCATTGTAATTCGGATCTGGTACCCCCCTGTACACCCCATCCGAGTGGTACACCCTTTGCAAATTCTGGTACACCCTAGGGTGTACGACCACCCCGGTTGAAGAGCACTGATCTATGGGATTAGCAATTACGTTACCGTTTCATGCTATGAAGCGACAACAAATCTGCGCATGTAGCATCACTCGACCGTGAATCACGTGTTGCGCATCTGTCCGTAGGTTAGGTATGGACGCACCGAGTTCGCTTGAAAAGTACCCGGATATGCGGTTCTCTGCTATCCGGATTTCTCGTCTCCCTAAAGTACGCGATATGCCTAAAATAATGAGAGCGACATCCGTACAATATTCCTAATTAGTCTCCTCAACTTAGCCGACCGATATTTGTCACGACCACATCTATCAACTTTCATAAGGGTAACTGTAACATATGACAGAAGCTTTACGCAGGTTGAAGGGCCATTCCCGATGCGGACAAAACAATATTGCCGGAAAGCAAAGTTATTCGCCCCATTAACGTACTTCGCTTCGCAAGCAAAAATAATATCCAGATATCCCTGAATAATTTGCACATATTAGCGCAAAATCTGTAGATATATGGTTATATTTTCCAATATACGTAAGGTCGTCCACTATGCAATTCAGCAATTGCACTCCGACGGTATGAAATGCGCGTCTCTATTCAACCCAACTTCAAGGATCGGCTACAACACCGAGGCATAGGTTGATTCAAACTGTTTTGAGCACGATCAGTAGCCTACTTGGACTCCGTTCTTTAATAGCTTCGTAACGATGGTTGCTTCTGTAATCGAAATAAAGAAGAAAATCCATAATTCCATGACACTGCAACTTCTATAAAAATACAAGTTGAACACTTGGCAACCTAATACACGGGGGCTCATACGAAATTTTTATTTGATTTCACCCTCTCTGCCTGCAGCATCTCCAATTCTCCACCGGCGATTAACGCAGTTTCTAAATGTAGATGTAGAATGGTAACATACATATACAAAATCAAACAATGGAAATATGCACTGCCATTTCAACTTCCCATGGCCGGCGATGGATAGCGGGATTACGAAATATTAATCTAATAAATTAAAACTGCGGCCATAATTCCGGCCAGTAATGGAACTGTAAATGACTAACAGTCGAATACTTCAACTGTATAGCCTACTTATCGTGAGTGAGCGATACGGATAAGTTTGTATCGGATACTATACTACATTGACGCTTTGCGCGATTAGGAATACGGAAATATGTTGGATCGTATAATTCCATGTGTTACTATTCACTGAGCCCTATTTACTGTGATGACACTATCATCCAGGCGACCATATACGCCCTGAAATTGCGCACATGACCCACGGTACCGCTGCACAAATTATATTGACCGGGAAAGTTCGGGGAAAGTTATTGTTCACTCCAGGCTATTTCGCGCGAAGCATCAATGAAGCCATGGAGTTCTCCGCCCTTCTCTCTCTCTCCCTCTCTCTCTCTCTCCCCGAATCGACGATTGTGCCGAGGATCGCATAATATTTAGAAATCAATAATAATATCGCAAGTTCTGCATCTGATAGAATACACAATCCTACACTTTCATATTCATTTCAAATCGCTGTTAGAATGAATTCTAGTCCTACCAAGTTTAGAGATGGACTTGGACAATGGACATGTTACGAAAGGAATTAGGGATTTGGATTTGTTTTCGTGAGGAAAATTCAATCGAATTCGTACTTTTTCTTTAGGAACATTTTGTTATAATGATATATCACGTATATCCAATCAATTCGACCTCATCGTTTTACCAGTGTATCATAGTTCCGTGATTTTCGCAAAGTACCGTGTTTACATTGTGTCTGTGGCCTTACAAACAACAATGTAAGCCCGCTGAATATTTCCGTGAATAAGTCCTACTTCTACTATGATTACACTAGCGTAGTCTACTTTTGCTGCTTAGTTTGTACATATTTGCGGACTGGTCGGCCCATTCATTTGAATATTGAAGACAGAGAGATCCTTTTGCCAATCCGACGCGTAACGTACAAGCGGAGTCTTTACAACAGACGTGTTGGTCAAATCATAGTGTCCTATATGGTGTCGACACAAACAAATCTCACGGCTCAGTGAAATTGTATCACGTCACATTTTCCATTTGGCTACAGGCAATTTGACGGTCATTTTTGATCAGCTTGCCGAGCATTAAATTTGGTGAAACGGGTATCAATCGAAAGCTGTCTCTGCACTGATTACGAATATATAAATTTTATTCCGCTCGCGGCGCTGGAACCCCCACAATCAGCCTCGAATTTCTGATTGTTATGGAGATTGGCATTGGGACGCAACAATGCTGTATGGTGAAACTAGAGAGTTAATCTCACGTTACTCTCTCATTTCGCTAGACAGCATTGTTGCGTCCCAATGCCAATCTCCATAACAATGAAAAATTCGAGGCTGATTGTGGGGGTTCCAGGGCCGCGAGCGGAATAAAATTTATATATTCGTAATCAGTGCAGAGACAGCTTTCGATCGATACCCGTTTCACCAAATTTAATGCTCGGCAAGCCGATCAAAACTGACCGTCAAATTGCCTGTAGCCAAATGGAAATTGTGACGTGATACAATTTCACTGAGCCGTGAGATTTGATTGTGTCGACACCATATAGGACACTATGGTCAAATCTTATTCAGGCAAGCTAACTACTATAATAGTACGTTTTACTAATCATTATCAAGATTAGCGGTTCTAAACGTTTTTGACTAATCACCGCCTTATTGATCTGGACATGTGTTTATCACCCCCTAAAAGTCAGAGTATGTCTACTTTTCGGGAGTTCTTGGGCAGTTTTATATATTATAGTTACATATATAGTTCTGCTCAAACAGTTGTGATATGGAAATAGGCCTACGCATTTTTACATGCTGCATTTGTAGTCAAACGGAAAGGGTTTTTGAATACAATTCCATCACGTCTATGAGCAGAATTATTTAGTAGATGGGATTCGGCCCAGGTATGATATATAGTCCATATCCATCGGTTAAAGCCCGTGACCTTTAGACTTGCCAATTTCGTTGTGGCAGAGGTAGCATGATAGTATAAGGTCAATGTAAAGAATGTAGGAGGCAGCATCATTTTATCTTAATGCATATACCCAGGGCCGTAACAGCACTTCGTCAGCCCCCCCCAAAACTTTGGTCTTGGGCCCCCCATAGGGATGTAGACCAAACTTCTGGGGGGATTCGCCCCCCAGACCCCCCCCCCCCGGCGATACACTTTTACCGCTATTCATCATTTTAATGGAGAGATTGTTTAGTGAGTCGGCTTTTGTCGCGCGCTAAGCGCGGGAAATTTCTAGAATTCATGTTTTTATCGGTCAGTATGATTGGGAATTGCATGTATTGTTATCAATTTTTATCTTCTCTCTGCTCACGTAATCAGATTTTCCATTAGTAGAGCTTAGTGAGGTGTGTTTGAAAAATAATAATTAAACATCTTCGGGCGTATACCCGTTGTCAGGAACGAAACAGCACCTCGTCAGGCCCCCAAAACGGGGGTCTTGGGTTCCCATAGGGTGATAAAACGACCCCCATCACGTTGTTCGCGTTTGTCACGAAATTATCTGTACAGTATTGTGAGCCAGCGCGGGGCGCGAAAATATTCGATAATTTATGATAAAATCGGTCAGTCAGATCGGCGATTGCATATATATTATGCTATCAATTTATTGCCCTCTCTACTCACGTAATTAGATTTACCGTTAGAGCTGAGTGAAGTGTCTTGAAAACGGGAGGGCCCGTAAATTATGATTAAACATCCTCGGGCGGGCGGCAACGTTGATATGACTTCGTTACATGATGTTATTTCGTGACTTCCAGTCTGCTATATCAAAAAATATAGAATCGTCCAAATGCAGACTTCTAAACTAAGAGACGCACACGATTTCAAATTAGTATTTCATCACTGGCATAAAATTTTTCCCAGCGGGATGGTATTTGTCTTGTGAGGTTCAGATTGTGAAGACAGGAACATTCGGCGCCAGTCATTTAGGCGCCTATATGGACAATTACACCTATATGTATTTTGTATATATAACGAAGTCTTCGGTCTGCATAAGGGCATATACCTTTTCGGCCAAGGTTTTCTCGCTGCCGATCGGTCTGGCACACTTCTTGGAGTCGCATGTTATATGGCCTAAAACTTGATTGTATTTCTTGGTGGGTCGTGGCGCGGTAATGGCCCAATACCCAATTATATAGAGAAATAGCTACTTGAATTCGCGCGCAGCGCGAAAAAATTTTGAAAAAATTGCATAAATTTGCAAAAAATACTCTATGATTTATGCTAATTCACGAAATAATTTTGGGCCCCCTTCGAGCTCGGCCCCACCCCCAATTGGGGGGTTTGGGGTGCGGCAGTTACGGTGCTGCATATACCCGTACTCCGGTAGAGTTTATACTCGCGTGTTTGAGCTTGGCAGATGCGCATTTAAAGAGAGACATGAACGTTAAAAGATCGCTTTCGTTTTTCCCCAAAATTCACCATGTCATCAAGGACCCCGAAATGCCTTCTCACGGACCCCGGGTTGGGAAAAACTGCTTCAGAGGGCATATTATTGATATCAAGCTGATTTTTATCTTTCGATTTCAAATAAAAATCTTTCTCTGCCTATTCCGCCGCGTTAATTGCCACAACAACAGTTGCGTTCGGAAAAATATTACATGGCGTCATTGGAGTAAATTGACACTTTGTCGACAAGAGATGCGTTAGTATCAACGCTAAACGCTGCGTGAACAGGAAATGACCGCAAGTTAATACTTTTCGGTGATCCAACCGATGCAAAGTTGTTGATATCTTATCATTTTGCGTTCTGTCTTTCCGCAAAACAATGCATAGTTTGTGAGCGTGCGTCCGCTGTCTACCGCTGAGGTTGTTTCCTCATATTCCATTGGCAATCATTTGCGGTGCTATACGACTACAGTTTGGCTGGATCCGTACCGTGTTCATCATGTGGGTAGTTACGGTAACTTTGATGTTGAGTGGATGCGTAAGTAAGTGATCGTCATGTTTTTCGTATTAATTGGTTCATAACGAAATCAGTCTCCGTCAGACACTTTCAGCCAGCCATCCATAATTCTTACACATTTCTGGTGATTTCCTGTTGGTTATGTGTCACGTAGGCCTATTTCACGATTGGTGAGTGAAGGCCTCCGCCCAACACCGTCTCAGGCAGCAGTATATGACCGGAGCTGGTAGCAAGATAGTGTTGAACTTGATGCCCGGCGATATTATCTATTATTTCAAATGTAGAGAGTCGCATCTAGAAAAGCAGCGTTATCTCCAATTGCAGCTGCACAGATCACCCCAGCAGCACAATCACCTTGTGGAAGAAACTTCGGTGACTGTGACCAAGAAAACGGATTATGCTGGGGAACTTCGGAGACGACGCATTACTGTACTTGCAAAGCGGGTTTTCGGAGGGACGAAAATTCTATTAGTCACTTATGCGTCGGTGAGTTGGCGAGAGCATAATGCAAGGTTTGACGACATTGCGAAATGCAGTATTTTTATTGGTAACCCCAAACCACTGTCATAGGTAAATAGCGAACCCCGTGTAGGTTCTACAGTAGGAAGTGGCAGTTACCTTACTTAATCGTACGCCTTCTTTAAATATATTTCAAATAAAGTTTTGCCATTTTCATAGAATTATCTATTCAGTCGGGCAGCTACTCGAAGGTGTGAATAGAGTATGTTCAAATTCGTTCTTTTTCCGATCTTAATTGCCCTAAGTAAAACCCATGGGCTAGATTTCGAACTTGAGCAACACCACGCTACAGTAGCCTACTTCCGAAACTACTTTATCAACCTCTGCTATATACACCCGTGAGATATCTGCCTCTTTCTCAGGACTCCATTTACTTATAATACTAACAATACAGGGCATTACGTTACATTTCGTTGTTAAATCATAGCCATCTATTTTCAACCTTCCAGATATAGACGAGTGCTCCAGCCCTGATATTTGTTCTACGAATAGCATCTGCATAAACGATGAGGGAAGCTACAAATGTCATTGTAGATGCGGCTTTATGTTGGACTACACAGGAGAGCATTGTCGTAAGTTTTGAAAGACTGTGCGAATTATGTATCCGACGGAACATAGTGCATATCAGAAATTCGAATGCAGTTATTGCTAATATCTACGATCTGATGTTACCTAACTTAATATAATATTCCGCAACGTTGCTTTAATTTCCTTAATTTGTAATAGGAGTTGAATAGTAGCCTGTATTCATATCGAAATAAACCCGAATATTTACGGCAATCGTCAGCCGGTGACGTTAAATTTATGATACGATTGTTGATATACAATGGTCTTTTCACTTCTTTACTAGTTGCTGGCGATAACCCCTGACGACTGTGAGCCGAAAATATTCATTTCAATATGAATATACTATTCAATTCTATATTAAAGTTCTGTACCTCCAAGAAGCTCTTGCAATAGAAGTGAAAATTAAATGCGAATTACAGTGAACAAATCAGGCCCCGAGACATTTGTTTTGGCAGCTGGCATCGATCCATTCATAGATCAAGCATTGGTGAAGTATTTGCGTACAAAGGACGAACCCAGCATTGTTTTGTTGGGCAAGTTAAATCACAAAACTACACATAATCACTCACAATAGCAAGGTCTCGATTCGATGTCAATTTTCCGTCGCAATCTTATCCAGATTTGTAACAATATCTTGCGGTCCGGATCCGGACCAAGCCATGTCAAGTCTTGCAGACTTGTTCCAACCACCAATCTAGTTGACTGTCCACAAATCGCTTTCTAGTAGTTCTTGTCCTAGTTCCTAGTCGCGAATTTTTAAATAAGAGTAGTTTTAGTTGCGCATTATAAAAATAGTTTATTCGGTATTGAAGCTAATAGGTTGTGTTTTAGTTGGTTAGTTGCGGATGTGTAAAGGTCGTTAGTTCTAGTTCTCGGTTGGTCGAGAGTTTGGAAAACTGAAAAGTGAGTGAGTAATTTTAATTGCGCATTTTGAAAATCCAGTCGCAGCTTTACCTTAGCCGCTGTCTCAACCGTTGTTTATCGCAGTGTTACCGGATTTGATTGAGGGAATCTGTCGGATACCGGATCAGTGCCTTTCACTGCGTCGCCTTGGACGGAATCGCCGAGTGGCGTTTGAGGTTCGAAATGACGATTACGTTACCGACGAGAATTCTCTTCGAGTGGTAACATCGAGAAGTGCGGCTTCCCGTGAAAGGTTGGACTATATTCACTATATTCCATGAACTGTGAATTATAATTGCTGACAGTTAACGCAATTTCATTTAAATTTGTGAATTGTGTGTAGCAAGTATTTGTGCTTGTAAATGGATATAAAATAGCGTACTTATACTCCAATTCTGGCTTGAATATTGAGCAGTGGACTTGGGTCCGGAGATTTGATGCTTGATGGTTTTTACTACAATTGATTCTATAAATGGGACACTTTTATGGAATATTTTCGTGGGCGTTTTCGCAAGTACATTCAAACCGGATGCTTAGGATCGGCAACTATGCGTCTGGACAGAAAAAGTAACAAAGTCCCACTTTCCCCCCAAACTGTACCCATTAAACAACAATTAAAAACTTCGATATTACGTGTGTAAACTTATCCTCTATTACACTTTCGTGACATATTACAGTTGCGATTGTGAAGTTGGCTTCCAGAGAAATCCCTGTGGATATTGCGAGGATATTGACGAGTGCGCTGAAGGTGAAGGATATGTCATAACTCTGGTAGATTAATATGAATGCAAACTGTACTTTTAGGAACCCACGGATGCATCGGCGAAGGATCTGTATGCAGGAATATAGAAGGACATTACTATTGTGAATGCGAGGAAGGCTATTCACTTTGCGGAAGGACGTGCTACGGTAAGCGGGGGACTGTTACCCGGACAATGATTAAGGGATAATCCTAACTTCCCGGGTGTCGTGAGCATAGAAATGAATCGTGCAATTTATCAACAATTTTACATGAATTCTCGTTTTTAATGCAGCAAGTGAAGATATGAGTGGTTAGTACGCAGCCTGCTTAGGCCGAATCGCTAGAAATAAACTGCGTGGAATCCTCGGCATGATTTTTGATAGCTGTCGTTAGTATTGTGAAGTATCAAGTAGGCCTAGCAACAAATTGCCTTATACTGCTTTCGCATATTCAATATTTCAAGTTTCCAAAGTCAGTGATTGCGACATCATTCTGACACTTTCCCCATATGATATGTTATTCTTTATCAGTAGGCCGGTCTTCGATGATCATTGACAGTGATAACTTCACAAATAGGTCGAGGCTATCTCGATCACAAATTTCTGCGCTTGGTTTGTATTGCAAGACAAAATAAATATCGTAAACCACACCGCGGTTGACTCGAATTATCCTAATATTGTCCGTTGAAACTGCTGTCCGCGTACACCCGTTATCGTTTCCGTAACTTTTATGCAGGCATTGAAGAACCGAAGCCGTCAACATGTAAGTTTTTCATATTGTTAGTGATCTATAACAAGCAGCAAGGGGAACATATTTCAACTATGATCCCTAGAAATCCGCTATAGGCAATATAGCACTTGGACAACATTGTACAGAATACAAAATCTGGAGATCCGTGCAATTTAGATGCGATTAATTTAAAAAACCATTCGCATGCTGTTATATAGGCCTCAACTAAGGCTCGTACTACAATATCCCTCCCTGATGCAAAGACCGGTTTGTATTCTGACAATAGCAGAAGTTTTTATACTTTTAACAGAGCTTCCGATAGCTTCAACCTATTCCCGTCCTTCACTCTGATCACCAATGATTCTGCGACAATGTGTTAGGCAGTTATAGGCATTGTATTCCCGCATTTTAATTCTTACCAATGACTTCACAGACCTCTTTATTATTTTAGTAGAAAGAGCAGAAATTTTGTGGATACTGTAAATACAACAAATACCGACTCTGGTAAAACGCAAGAATATTTACACGGAAATATGGCAGTAATATTATGTCGCACGAATAATAGGCACAAATCTTAGTGCTAAAGACGGTATATGGCTAGACATCTGTCTACACATGTGTGCCCGGCTGTTGTTTACTAATATCTATGTCATATGAAGTATAAAAATTACATTATTACACCATATCGCGACAGGTGAAGTATCCGATGATGTGAAAGAAGTGAATGAAGACAATGGAGGTTAGTTCATCCATTCTATTAGACTTAGAGGGAGTAAACGATCCCAAATTTCGGATCCGATTCGGGATACGGTCGCTCTTTTCAAAAATGCTACTCGTCTTGATGATTTGCATAATATTATCTCATTATTTCATGCTAAATCTACTTGCTCATTGTACTTGCCCGGTGGCATATGATGTCGTATTTCGGCGAACGGACTGCGTCCCCATCTCAGCTTATACAAAGTCTTCATCATAATTTAGAAATTTGACTGGTGTGCGACACTATCAAAAATAATATTTAGGTCTTTTGTTGATATTCATTGACACGTCGTGCAAGTCGAGACCAGGATTTCCTTAGGATCCCTTATCTTAAGACTACAGGATTATATCTCTTTCTTATATCTTGTTCAGACTTGTCGTTAGATAGCTTCTGGTGTGACTTTCTCGAAGAGTCCGGTCTCGCGGAAAACCTCTTCCAGAGAGAATGCCGAGGATCGTCGGAATCAGACAAGCGGGATCTCAACAACCAAGACAGTGAGTTCTGAGTTGATCTCATTCAACGCTCGTCTAGTTTCAGGGTTCAGATGTATAGGTTATATCAATTTACTTTTGAACTTTTGATCTATCATATAAGGGCGATTACTTCATTTTGATACATCGGTGCTGCTAAAGCGTTGAGCTCTTTTTGATGGGCGGGGCTGGCACGCATACACTGAAGATTATTTGTTCGATCCCAAGAAGATGGATTCCCTGACTTCTGCTCCGACACGATGTTTATGACTAATGTAATTTCCTTGTATGATAGACCTATATATAGCCCATATGTTCTGAAAAATATTATAAATTTTTCGACTCACATTATCAACCAATTTTTTATTTGCGATACTGCAGCCATGGCCAGGTGTGAAGGATAACCAGTCCCCGAAAATGTTACTCATAGAGCCTCTACAGGCCTTGTAATAGGCCTAAACTAAACAAGTTGCCAAAAGTGAATGGGGTGGCCCCAGCAGATACCCGTTCTGGTTTGCCTTAAAACTTCGCAGCGATTCTCAAGCATACCCGCTACTTTCAGAATGGGGAGAATGGACTTGTTGGACCGCATGTAAGGCCACATGCTGGGGAGGATTGCAGACACGCACACGGAAATGTCACGGCGGGGCTATCGGCGTTGATTGCGTCGGAAGGGGAAGTGAAGCGAGAGAATGCTACTCGGGAGAGAAATGCGGTGCGCCTTTTTCCGGACTCAAAGAATTTCATTCATATTCTCTTCCCGCGTTTGGCTTTTCACAGCGGATCAGTGTTTACTGATCAGTAGGGCAATTTTTTTTTGACCTAACGGAAGATTTTGACCTAAAAAATCTAAATTTTTACCTTTTTTGACCTAAAAAAACTGAAATTTGACCAAATTTTGACCTCACGTATGCAAATTAGGTGTTTTTGCGTATAATGTTAAAATTGTACTATTTATCTTCATTTCTGGTTGGAACTGTCTGTCCTTACAAAGTAGATTGGCCTGAAAAAACGTTTTTGGCTCAAAAACTGACAGATTTTTACATGAAAAACTAGTATTTTAACGAAATCTGGCCCTATGAAGAATTCCAGTAGTTACATCACGTATATGGCAGTATGATTAAAATTTGTTGTAGTACAACGAAAGATCCTTTCCTACATTCTCGGGTAGAAAGTGTCTGTCCTTACTACGTAGCTTGCCAAGAACGGAGAAAGAACGTTCAACAGCAGCATTTGTTGGCTGACAACACTCAAGTTGTGTGCACACTGCTGGCGACAAACCGTGTTGCTTCATTCTGACAATGTTTTCTATATCACAATTTTTCAGCTTGCGCTTCTTGATATAAGAACCAAGCACTGTCCAAGCAGTCTTGCTTCAGCTAGGATATTGCGGTACGTTGACCATAAAACCATGTCACTATTTGTTTCATTTGACCATTTATGATTCACAATGAGCAGACGATGGTCCGTTTACAACGGTAGGCCTATAAAGTAGGCTACAAGCTGTAAAATATCAAATGATAAGTTCACCGACAGCGCAAAATCTACGATACTAAAGAAATGCAGAGGTCAAAAAATGTTGGACTTTGTAAACAATTTTGACAAATTTTGACCTAACGCTACAATTTTGACCTAATTTTGACTTTTTTTGACATGTCAAAAAAAAATTGCCCTACTGATCAGCATTGCCGTTTGCCTGAAGCTTTACGCCGGATGCGTAATTAATTGATCGTTACGAAACCATCAGACAATAAATAATGCGAATATTATACACAGGCAAGACAATATTCGGAGCTTGTGCTTCGATAGATTTACACAAAACGCATCAAGCAATAGCACGTCGAATCGTTCATGATATGTTGCTCGGTCGCTCGCAAAAAGAGAGGCTCTTTAGTATTTCCAGTCCGGGAATCCCAAAGCTTACCTAGACTATTTAGGACTACGGCAGATAACTAGAATTGGAATTGTCTAATCTACGATTCTACTGATTTAAAATGCACTTTAAAAATTCACTGGAATCGTAGTATGTTTTAATTCGAAAATGTATCTACCCACATTTCTCGAAAATAATTTTAGTCCATGATATTATTCCGCAATAAATAAAAAAAGTACTCGAATCCTGACCTCAAGATCATCTGGGATTACATACGTATACACAGCAGAGTTGTCAAATTCATAATGGTTTGTACTTGAATGCACTAGAAAAACTGCGGGGCGAAATCAGTTTGTTTGGATTTAGATATGAATCACTCTTAACCAAGGGATCAGAATTTCCACGAAACCGAAAAACAGAGTCTTTCCCAGACCTGGAATCGAAACCACACCGCCTGGGATTACATATACTGTGTACTACCAGGGCTGCGACATCTATCTTCCAACCAGGGATTCACGAAATTATCCAGGATATCCCTGTCATCAACAGACTTGATAGGACAGAATGACAGAATCTGAATTGAATCGAAGCATTTTTTTAACGTTAGACTTGTCTTTAGATTTTCGGGTTCGGAAAGATGCAACCACGCTCACAAAAGCGGAACAGGACGATTTAATACAAGCCATGGAGAAATTCCGCGCAGACTCGTCAGTGGCTGGATTCCACAATACAGGTAAATCTATGTAGGCGATGACTAGTTTCGTTCAGTGTATAGGCCTATGTAATGCTCTTCAGAACCTTAATATATTCAATATTAAAAGCATCCTCGCACGGCTGGCCACAACAATGTAACGGCGAGGAATGCTGCCCTCACGGCGCACGATTGAAGTTTTTGGCCTGGCACAGATCGACCATGCTGAACTACGAGAAGGGATTGTCCAGGTAAAGTATACTTAGGGTATTGCGTCAAAATCATGTACAATAAACTTCCCATTATCGCATAAATTCATAATAGATATTTACGAGACAAGACTATTGGATTGCCGTATTGGAATTGGCTGGCTGAAGATCAGACGCCTCCTATGATTGTCTGGGACAGAATGATTGACGGCCATCCGAATCCTTTCGCAAACATGACAGTGCGGATTGATTTGGAAGGCGCGATGAGGACCATACAACGGGACGCATCCGTTGACCTGGTATTCATGTTTTTTGCACATAAAAACTTGTCGAATTAATGCTGTCTGATACAGTTTCTGGTTTTAGTTGCAATATTTGATTTGGGTTTTAATATATGTCTCGCTTGATATTTCATCAGAGATATAATGTGGATCTTAGCGACCTTTCTTTGATTAAAATATTTCAACAATGCTGGTATAGCCATTTGTAATGCAGAGATCAGCGATGACTCGACAGTTCTGCATGCATGTTCAATGTCCATTGCCCATGTCCATACACCGTATGTCATTTCCTTTCCTGATTCAGAGGATGATGGAAACGGTGCGAGAGAGTTGGACAGGAGTAACGGAGACTTTGATGAAGCCCAATACAATGGCAGAATTCACCGAGTCCCTGGAGTCAATCCATAACTCCCCTCACTCTGCTATCTGCAGAAGCGCCGGATGTGAACTTTCAATGGGTGATAAATTTGTCAATAAATTTCAGAATTTTTTGGCAGACGTTCGTGGGACTTTGCCTAACGACTGTCTGTCATATATAAATATATTTTCAATACTTATTGAACATTATAAAAGTATAAACATGGAGATTAGCATTGGGACGCAACAATGCTGCCCGGGGAAACGAGAGAGTAGCCTAAGAGAAAAAGAGCCAGACAGCATTGTTGCGTCCCAATGCCAATCTCCATAACAATGAAAAATTCGAGGCTGATTGTGGGAGTTCCAGGGCCACGAGCGGAATAAAATTTATAATTTCGTAATCAGTGCAGAGTCAGCTTTCGATTGATACCCGTTTTGCCAAATTTGATGCTCGGCAAGCCGGTCAAAAATGACCGTCAAATTGCCTGTAGCCAAATGGAAATTGTGACGTGATACAATTTCACTGAGGCGTGAGATTTGCCTGTGTCGACACCATATAGGACACTATGGTGTGAGGATACGAAATTTTCAAGACGTTATCGTTACATCCTGCGTTTCCTTTGCAGGTTCTATCTTCTATGCCGCGTTCGATCCCATCTTCATGTTCCACCATACCCAAATAGACCGCTTGTGGGCGGTGTTTCAGGAGAAGATGGAGAAAGAGAACACCGCCGCATGGACGCTGGAGGCGGTGATAGAGACGGGCGAAGAAAAAAGCGACTTCGGGTACGTGATTTGTTAAGCTTAAGTGATACAAATTGGAAGGACAGTTTGATGTAACATTTCCAAATGCGATCCCGTTCCAGGGGTGGTACATTTGTACTGAAGTAGATGTTTCCTACTTTAACTACTTACTCCAATGTTCGTTCTTTTTGAATAATTTCACTTCTACTTAACAGTTATTCAGGCAACACTGCTTAATTTTTAGAATTAGACATTTGATTTGTTAAAAGTATAAAGCAGTTTTGGGATGAATTTCCATCACTTTTACGAGTGAAATTATTATCATAACGACTGGATATAACAGCGCTTTCGCCACAGTAACTGAATATACTCAAGTAGATGTCGTTACAGTTACACTGTCTGTAGTCAAAAGAGGGCCGAACGCTCCCCTCCCAATCCGTGTCTAAAATAAGCAATCTAGGTTTCTAATCCTAAATTTCAATATCTCTCTCATTAGGCGTCCTCAGATGCCGTTCGGAAACCGCACAATCAACCCATATCCCATCCTCAAAGCCGTGAACAACATGAGAGACTCGTATTACTACACACAGCTTACCGGAGTCGTTTACGACTACCTAGGAAACGACGGTATGCCATCAGAAGAGCCAGAGAAGCCTACGCAATTCCACTCCATTCTCATAGGTATGGTTTACTGCCAAATCACTGGTATGCTGTCCGTGATATACATCCTTCGTCGCAGCTCACTACCTTGAAAGTTTTCATGGATCGCGAGCGGTATATGTCAATTACTACGAAGCGTCTCAGGCTTCCGCCTGCGATTCACTCCGAGAAGACAAACGCATCGGCGGCAGCGTCGTGCTGCCGACACATAGAGTATTCAAAAATGCTCTCCCTAATTTGATACCTACTCGGCTGGTGAGTGGTATCACACGTTTTTTTTGCTTTTCTGAACTTTATCGGTAAGTGTCGAGCAATTGATAACTATCAAGGTGTGACATTGGCAGAGGTGGTCAAAGTAGTCAAGAAAGCTACTCAAGTAGAAGTAAAAGTAGCGACGGAAAATTCTACTCAAGTACGAGTAGAAGTACTCCTTCAATAAGCCATCGAAAACTACTTGAAGTAGAAGTAGAATTGACTGACTTTAAATCTACTCAATTAAGTAAGTAATTTTGAAAGCAGTCTTAATTCGTTCGCATGGACTGTCAAAAGCTTCGAATTGAGCTGTGCGGAAGGTGCAGAGAGCTTGATTCGTATTGATGCATCCCAGGAGGTATCAATTTTCGACAAAATAAGCATTATTTAACATCATGGGATGCAAATTATAGTATTGATATGAAAATGCGATACCAGCCCTGTTTCCTAGAAGACCCCGTTTTTAGAGAATATCATGGCATGGCGCCCTACCACATATTATAAGGCCCCAAGTTTAGGCGAAGAGCAATACGTAGAAGTTGTATCGGATACGGTTTCATCACTTTGCGCGATTAGTATACGTTAATAACAAATATTGTGGATCGTAAAAGTTATATTTAGTGTAGCTTTATTTTCGGAAAATAGAGGCATTACTACACTTGCTTTTATGCTTCAACACGTAGGCTATGTTCTGCAGACAAAAGAACTGAAAGTAATTAGAAATCAAAGTATGATACTCGCAATTGAAAGAGAAATACAAATACCACTTCTAAAAAGCGGAAAATAGACTTCATGTCACTTGTCCATAAAGCTTCAAAGGTGATCTGCTAAAACAGGTGTAACGTTAAAAAACGCTGGATTTTCCAGATCAGCAAGACACGTAATGGGCTGCTAGATTACAATATGATAGGTAATTGCTAGATTGCGAAACGGTAGTTTCAAACGTTATGGTGGGCCATATTTACTGTGATGAAATATTTGATATGGGCGACAATGCGGTGTGAGAGGAACCAAGCAATCCGGTACCTAAATCATATTGACTGATACTTACGTGAAAAAAAATTTGTCACTCCATCACTACTATGCGCTAAGCGCAACAAAATTTGTGGGCTTTACTTGACTTTTATGAATATTAAATGTTGGTACTCCGTGAAAACAGCCATGAAATTCCTCAGGCTATCTTTCGTATTGGGGATTAAACTACCTCTACTTGACAAACTGAAAATAGCGAAAAGTAAAAAAAGTAGATCACAAAATATTACGAAGTAGAAGTAGCGAAAATCAGATCTACTTGAGTAAGTACCAGAAGTAGAGGAAAACTATTTGAGTACTTCCAAAAAGTAGAAGTACTTCGTTACTGACCACCTCTGGACATTGGCTGTGATCGTGATGTAGCTATCCACTATCCAGTGGTGGCTTTTGAGGTGGGCGAGGTGGGCAGTCGTCCGCCCCCTGGTCGAAGGGCCCCTCTTTGGTTTAAGCGCTTTTTTCAGGGATTATAGCGAATAAACGTGGAAATCCGTGTACCAATCTAGAAGATGATTCCGTGCAGATGAGTCAATCATCTAATCTCTGCATTTGTTAGAAAAGTCCCATATCCCGGTGATCATCAAGTCTTTGCATACGGTAGAGGTAGCCTACTTAGTTTTAATGCAGTCTATCCTTGCAACCATGCAATAATAGATTTGGCCTAATCCAGCGCCGGCTCAAACCTTGACGTGGTGCGCTGGCATATTACTAATGTCAGCCGATAGCTTTCCAGATTAGTGTTGTCTATATAGCTTGCAGTAGTAGTATGGCCAATATATTATTCATCACTACATGCAGAGGTGGTCAAAGTAGTCACCGTCGCTATTCAAGTAGAAGTAGAAGTAACGCCGGAATTTCTACTCAGGTAGAAGTAGAAGTGGTGGTTCCCAAGTAAGTAAGTAAGTAAGTAGGTATTTTACGCTTATTTGTGCCTACAAAACTGAAAACTGTCAAGTAGAAGTAGATGTAGTCTAAAATCATAACTACTTAAAAAGTAGTGTGGGTAGAAAAGAATCTACTTCAAATACTTCAAAAAGTAGAAGTACTTCGTTACTGACCACCTGACTACATGCCATACATCTGCCACATGAAGACATGAGCTATATAGTTGACGGGGTCACTTCTGTTATAACTTGACAATGTATGATAAAAAAGGGCCAGGAGCTAGAGCAATTCAACATTTAGGCCTGCTTCAAAGCCGTGTTATGGTTTCCTAGACATATCACGTAATTCCGTTCCATATGGCGCACTAATCTCAAGTTGGTAATAATAGATTCAAAAAGGGATTACATACTTATAGGGGGGACCCTGGAAGTCTCGCCCAGCTCAACCCCACTCGTAGGACCACCACTGTAGCTATCCTTGACCTGCAATGGAAAGTGCGGTCGCGAACGCCTGGTGGGCAAATTGCGACTGATACACAGAAGCAACATTGTCCAGATGACCAAAGATATACAGAATACATCGATCAACGATCTCCAAATCCACTAAAATCTTAAGCAGTGGTTCTTAACCCTCACTAACCCACGGAACGCTTACGCTAATATGCAAGCCTTGGCGGAATACCAAATTTTCGCTACCGTTGCTACCAGGATACAAATGTTATTAGACTGTTAACACATTGCTATAGAATACTAGCGCAAATAATCATTTGTGCAATGTGCATCAACAGAGTGTTAAAATAACGAAACCATTCAATTACAATTTTCACACAAATCGAAACTTTATAATGTATATATCAGGGCTGTGGAGTCGGTAAATTTTACCACCGACTCCAACTCAGACTCCACACATTTCCAATGGACCTACTCCGACTCCGACTCCCGAGTCTTTAGCGTACCGACTCCGGTTAAATGACTATCATATAACCAATAAACATATGTAAACATATGATTAACGATGGCATGCAAAATTGTTTCATTGTGCCGCATCTCGAATTATTCACTATGCACGAAAGATTGCCTTTCTAAATATCCTTCCTTTTCTATATTTTATCAGTTTTTATAACATGGACTATTTAATAACCTAATATGTATGAATTATTCAAACACGACATATATCCCATCCTGTATCATTAAAATGTAGATAAAATAATCGAAGTGTGGCTCTTGCGTATGAGTCAGCAACAAATACAGAGATGCATCTTACTTATTTTCTCATTTCACGCTGTACTGATTACAAGCACACACACTCCACTACTATAGACATTGGTCATAAACGAAAATTAGAAAGTAGCCTACATGCACTTAGTCAAGTATTCAATGACTAGGAATTGCAGTCTTTCGACCTAAGCAGCTAAGCTACACAACAAACATTTTTGAATTTTGTCAAGCGGGAAGGAGCGTTTGGTTATATTTACATCAATTTTACACACGATATATTTGCTCTGACACAATATCATGGTATAATTCCAAAAATTGCATCAACTAGTGACTGCATCATGAAGATGCATATTGCTTCTTTCTTCCTCTATGCAACTGAATTGTAATTTGAAAATAATGTCCAATTTTATCTATGTCAGGAGTGGCCAACCTTTTCGACCAAATGGCCACATCAGATTTACGAACCATTGCGCGGGGAACTTGAATGTTGATAACCTTTTTTAGTCGTCCGAGAGGAACGAACCGAATTAGGTAACATTGAAAACAAGACTTATATGACTGCACTTTAAAATTGATAACAATTATGTCATTAAAACTCCGTGTCCAACTGTACAGTGTGCAGTCATGCCCTGGTCGCGCGAAGCACAAAATGTTTTCAAAGGTAATGAATGAATTCGATCAATAAATATATTACTTGCATGTATTGGGGGTCGCCTCTGTATAGGAATGGGCTCATTTGGCAAGGACAGGTTTATTTGCCGTTTTAGACATAGCAATATCGACGGTTTCGGTGAACATGCCTCTGTAATCTTGTGCAAATGTTTCATCGCCGACGATCTCGCATCGAGCGCACAAGCGAAGTCACATGTTGGACGACACGTTATCTCCTAATTGCGAGTATAGTTGGACTCAACTATCTAAATTACGCGAATTTATAATTTCCAGGAGGGGTTCCAATCCTAAATGCAAGAAATGTAACAATAAATCATGCGAAGTGCTAAAAAAAATTCAAGTCAAATAAATCTGCTACGGAGTATTCTATTTTATGGCCATACGAAGATCTGCGGTGAATGTGACTGGCCCCTGGTTACACCAATGCGTCGAAACTGATGTTTTAGTCATTATCAATTTCGCGGTCAAGCTAATCAAATTTTGCCTGGCCTTGCAATTTTACCTGATGTTATATTTAATTTCGAGAATTACGTCGCAGGCCACACAACCTTTTTCGCGGGCCACGTTTGGCCAGCGGGGCACGGTTTGGCCGCTCTTGATCTGTATCGTTACTAATAACAATGATTGATGGTACATAAAAATCCTATTATAGTTGTTACTATTAGTAATTCAAAGATGCCTTTGAAAGCAATTGTTTTCATGATTAAGAAGTTGGAGACGGAGTCGAAGTCAGGGTCATTTTCACAAACTCCGCCACCGATTCCAGTCAGTATTTTTTTCCACGACTCCGACTCCAGCCACTACAATTTTCACGGCTCCGTCTCCGACTCCGACTCCATCAAGCGAAAATTAGCCAAACTCCGACTCCGACTCAACAGCCCTGGTATATAGACTGGAAATCAGTCTGACCTCTGCTGCTCCCATTCAGATACCAGGCCAGAAATTAAAGACTTTACCTCGGGAATTATCATGGTATTGCTCGGTTGAAACGAAACAGCGTGATATCTTCAACTAATTTACGAAGGAGTTTATGAATATGTGAGATAGACTTGACATTTGAGACGGTCGGGATATCAGTTTCCAACCCTAACCCCTCCTGCGTACGCCACTGCACACGGTGTTCAGTACAGTCACAACAGTCACCATTCGACAACAGATCGGACCTATAATTGCCTGTAACCAATGATGGCAAAGAGCAAAACGGGCGTATCATCACAAATCATATGTAGGCCTATGAGTCGAGTGTACGTCTTAACCTGACTTCTACGAAACCTTTGAGATTGGCTCATGGGACTCCTAGCCGAACACTGGTTATGATGAACCACTGATCTATGGCTCACAAATATGACTTATGAAATGATTGGCTCCTCCTACTTTATATAAACATGAAATGCTCGAAAGTGTGTGATGCGTTCTTGTGTACATACTACGTAATGCAACGCTGCAGTAAGAATATTGTCTCGGGGGCTACTAATATCGGGTGTCTGCATTATACCACTCAGTCGAATGTGCACTGCGCAGTTGCAATGCAATGTTCTGAACGAACGCGAGACATGAAGTTTCACGCAATCTTAAATTCGCCACGCAGGATCCTCGGGAACACCGCGATATCAGCCTGAAGGCATGCTACACTGATCAACCAGATTGCACCTCGCAATGCCCGACTGCGACGGAGCGAACCTTACAGAGTATGCCATCACCAATACTGTTGCACCGCCACCAGGAATCAAGTGAGCGTTAGGTCCTTACTGCTCAACAATTTGTAGACAATGCGACACAGATCGCCTTATTTTACCACCTTATTTTACTTTCGTGCATAGACCAAGAATTGTTCAAGTTCAATTGGTCACCGGACGTTAAGCTGCCGTCGTGGGGAATCAACTTCCGTTCGAATGTACAGTTCCTCTACTTCTACGGATCTCGCGCTAACCACATGTATCGGGTATGATACCATAGGGTAGGATAGAGCCATGTCGAATATAACGTAGTCAGTAACAAATGACTTCTAGACTTTGTTGGAGTAGCCTACTCAAGTAAGGTTTACTCAAGTCGTTGTTTTCAGACGACTTCCACTTCTAATAAGCAGATTTTAAGCCGCGACTATGTACTGTTTACACTTAGTATTTTGCAAAGTAGAAGTTCGTTTGGGGATATGTTTGTATCAGATGTATCACTTTTGTGAGTGAAATTGTCATATGTTAATTTTATAAAAGAGACTGATATTTCACAAAAAAATTCACAGCGTACAACCTTCCAAGGATTGCGTTTGCGCATAACTAACGCGAACGTGAACAGAACGTTCGCACCATCATTTACCAAGTATCAGAGCCACCCAATCAGCGGTATTTGATATTCAACGACAGGTCGAATCTCACTCCGAATGGCGTGACTGTGACACCTCGAAAGCGATACCTTTCCGTTGTCAACCGAAAATACTATGCAAGCTACCGGTCGGAGTCTACTACGTAATCGATGAAGATCCCGGAATTTGTCGACACGGATTAAGAATGATGGCAGTTTCCACATTTTAAAATCATATGGATTTAATGTAATGGATGTAATTAGCTTGTTTTTTTTCCTGCGACTCGTAGATCAAACAAGGCTTTTGCGATTGTGTATATAAAGTTTGTGATGGCAGTAGAAATCGTTAGGTCTTCATTTAGACATATTGTCTGTATTATGCACGACAGCATATATTAGTTCGGTGGTTCGTAGATAATAACAACATGTACTTTTCAAATGGTTATCCCTTTTTTTGTCTTACTTAAATAAATAGTATATGTGTATCGTGGGTATCATCCACGGTTGTGATAAATTGATTGATAACTCGACTCAGTCGCAATATTTAGGTTCCTTGAGTCATTTTCTTCAACGTGGATAATGAAATGACTCGACTCGGATTCAGTTACTTTGTGTACTGCCTGGTATTGCACCCAAGTCATTGCGCGTGCTGTCCGATACATTAGATATGGCTGATTTAGAGATGCGATAATCCCACCATTAGTGCATGGCAATTCGGGTTTCCAGCACAGGCACAGCATGGCGAGTTTAGCACGAGTTCGGGCACCCATGGCCATTCTCCACTGTTCAACTGCGACCAAGTGTTGTCCACAGTCTTATCAATTTAAATAGACGTATTTTGCAGAACATACATCGGCTATATATAGGCCCATCATACAAGGAATATATATACCGGTAAGTCATAAACATCGTGTCAGAGCAATCATCTTGTATATATAGGAGAAACTTAGGTGACTGCGATAAAGAGAATGGATTATAATAGATCAACCCTCTGCTGCTACGCCTTGAAAGCATCACTGGGCGAGGAAGAAGTCTCGAATGATTACATGCCATTATTTACACTAACGACAGTCCAGTTCCGCACAAATTCTAGCAAAGGTGAAATTACTGAATTACATATGCTGCTCGAAATCCTGTACATAGGCATTGCTTAACAATGCCGTGCATTCATGGCTATTACTTTTACCACGGACTGAATATTGATTGTACTAGTGTCGACTTGAATCGCGTATGAAAATCATCCGACTGACTCGTGACTACCATGACTTTAGAATTTTGAGAAACGCATTTCCCACCACTCCTACCCGGTAACTATAGCCGTAATTGGAGATGATGTGAACGTGAGGTTCACGTTCGCGTTCTGTGGGTGAACCTCAGAAATTTAGAGGTTCGCGTTCACAAACGAATCTTCGTAGGTTCTGCACTGTGAACCTTTTTCATATATTACAATTTTCACTACATTATAACATCTATGGTTGAAATTTATTGCATTTCAACTGCGGGCCACTCTATGCATGGCGCTGGCAGCAATAAATATCAACATTGCACGAACATGCACCTTGACCATCTCAAAAATTTTACTTGCTTCGTGACATAAGTTTGCTCAAAATATCCAGCTTTCCGTTTGTGAATATTTTTAGTGACTCTCTCCTGTGAGCTTTACCCACAATCACACAACATCACGAGCGAAATACACTACATGTATAGATAGTCAGCGAATGTTGCTTATTCAACCAATCAATGAAATTGATACCGTTGTAAGATGCAAAAAATCTAGCAGGCGTGCCGGGTCAATCTTGATTTAATATGTTCATTGCATCATAAAAACCAAATCCGGGCGATTGGGGTGTTGACTGCTTCTGTATAACTTGTTTATGGGTATTATCGGCAGTAAGTATAGAAACCCGTTTTACACTCTGCTCAATATCAACGTAGCAATACTCATACGCCGAATACATTGTCCGGTCTGGCCTAGATCATTAAGGCGTAAGCTTATGTTCCCTTGCAAGTCCTCGTCGAAATTGTTGGCAAAACGACGGAAGATATTGATTTTATGGGATGACTATATCATTTGATTTCCCCAGCAGTTGATACATTTGGCGACGTACTTCAGCATTGTGGCATTATTTCGCCCGAGTCGGCGCTAGGTATCGTGTACATTAATATAGGCCAGCCGGTGGGCACACTACGGCCCGTGACAACATTTCATGCTGCCCGCGAAGGCATCGATACACGTAATAAAAGTATCGATAAATTTGTTAGCGCAATAACCCGTCCTCGAGGCCAACGTATTTTGAAACGGTTCAACATACAAGAAAATCACAAACGGAAATAACTTTTAGTTCGGATCAGTATAATGATGTTAGATCCTAACTCCAACTTTCAGTGCTGTACTTGCAAAAAAAAAAACGGTTCATGAGTGTGTTGTAGATTCGTCCCTTACGCGCAGTCAGGTGCAAATCATTCGTAACTTCGGTCTTAAATCATTCATAATGCGATGTTGCTGCAACTTGAAACACCATTTGATTCTGACCATCCAAATTACTGGCACAATTCATATGAGGGGCAAAATAAATCAACTGAATTAGTCAAATGTTTGAGACAACAGTAAATTAGGCCGTGCATGTCTTCCTCGCTGGAGGGGGCAAGTTTACCACGGTAGATCTTTTACTGTAACGCGTTTAAACGTGAAATGCTGGATATAAAACTGTCAGCATTGGGCGTTCTGAAGTTGACCAAACACTAGGGTTACCATACGTCCTTCTGAGCCGGAAAAATATGACCTTTTTTCTTAGTCAATCGACCACGAAGTGAGAAAAATTTACCATTTTCTCAAGATTTTTCTCCGGAAATTTCGAATAAGTGACCCCCTTTCTCGATTCCCAAATATGGTAACCCTACCAAACACAGAATTAGCATTTATCTATGAGCCGATCGCTGTTCCCATATTCAAATTTCCATCCTTTCTTATAAAAATCGGCACAATCTACAGTCGTCCCTAACTTTGACGAATTGATTGACGCGTCCAGATTATAAAATCACGTTAATATTTCTGAGGCATGCACGTTCATCAAATCAATGTTTAAATTGTTTGTGTATTGTCTTCATGTCTTCGGTTACTATATGGCTTGTGTCGTGGTTTATAATCCCGATTATCCTACAATGCGGCCCGCGGAGGGATTCAGATGTTGAATGTGGCCCGCAAGCTGAGTTGAGGTTGGGGTTCAAAATCGATACCCCATCCTTATGTAATGTCAATTCTGTCTCCGATATTTATAAGCTCATTTGAAATTAAATAATTGGTATCACGCTGAGCATTTTCCAAGGTGAAGACTCGCATTTCTCAACGGGTATCTGAAAGGAAACGGCAGAAGTCACACTAATTTGCAATAAATAATAACTATACTGTTTTCGCATTGTTTGAAATTGATATCTTAACGGGGTTGTTCTTTCAACACTATGTAGATGCGCAATGCACGTGCACAGTTTATTCTGTGCGCTAGTAATCTACAGTGATGTATTAGATGTGTATTGGGGTAAATTTTTGTTTTTACAACTCAGCGAAAAGTTAGAGTTCCACGAAGGCTTGCAGATTAGTGTAAGTGTTCCCCAGGTCAGTAAAGGTTAAGTATCTATGAATAAAGGCTCCTCATCGCCAGCCGATTCGCTCAAGCGGTGTCTGCGAAGGCAAAAGGGTCTATCAAATACGAGCACGTCACAATGAATTCGCGATGTCGCGACACTGTTGAAATAAGTTGGGTCGATTTTCAACCGCACCTACCAAATTTTCATTCTCGCCACGTTTAAGACCCTGGCCTAAAATGACCATTGGCCATGACCAGTAATGTCGAAACACCAATGCTAACCATAACAACAACAACAACAATAATAAGGCTATCGCTACTAATTTACGAGTTATCACCACATCAACGATGCCAGTTCTTTGACTTTTAAGTGGAAGCGCGTAGCGGCATGTGTGACGACTGCGAATGGACACAGCACAAACATAATTGATTTGAAGTACAAAATTGACGAAGATAAATCTCTTTGTTGGGCAGTTACGGTACTTATTATTCAGGGATGATCTCCTGCACTAAAGGTAAATGTATCAAGAAGCGTAAGCCTCAGGCTTGAGGAATTAGGGAATATCCTATAACGACATAGCCACATTCTTATCCAAACTACGTCGTCTCCTGATTATTGCGCCTGATTTAGTTCGCCCATCGAGCAAATGCAATATGGTTAAGTTATCAAGGAAAATGCTATGGTTGGTTATAATATCGATGGCTACAAAGTACGCGAAGGCAGGTGAGTCAGTTCAGCTTATTAAAATCGCATTGTGTAGGCTTACAGGGAGCAGTAACCGAGTAAACGCGGCCTAATTGACACCTTCCTATAGGTTTGATATAGCCCAGTGGTTCTCAACCGTCGGTCCGCGACGACTATTCTGCCGGTCCGCCAGACATTCTGTAATTTTATACTTCAATTGCAAAATAAAATGAGTTGAAGGCTTCATAATTGATAAAAAAAAGCAACACATCACATTTAAAACTGAATGAAAACATCCCCATTTTATTCGTACTACACATTTCGTATAGGTCTGGTGGTAGTGGGAAATGAGCAAAGGTGTTCGTCCCGACTTCGAAACGCTTCTCCTCTCGATATTATCGAACCGAAGAAAAATATTCAAGTTGGGGTATTCCAGGGGTTCCCAACCTAGGGGCAATGACCCCAACCGGGCCGTTTACCTATTCTTCGGAGTCGCGGGGACATAAATTGAATACCAAAGACCATTACAAGAATGCCATTGAACCGGGTGCTATCGGCAGTTCATATCTGAATGTTTTCGTTCATTTTACAAAATAGAAATAAACGACCTCTGAAAAATGCGAGTTCGGCAAACAAGGTATCAGATTAGTCGAAGGGTCATAATAAAGCGCCACCCACTATAACGTAAGGTTGGTGTCAGGCCACCTCTAATAAAATTAAAATGTCGTGAGCCTAGAAATCAACGGGATGGTAATTTTCCTTCCCGGAAAACTGCAAGTGGCCGATAGTGCTATGTGTTAACATAGTGGTTCTCAAACTGGGTTCCAAGGTTCGTTGGGGGTCTGCGAAACATGTTCCGAAAAATTCAAACCATCCAGAAAAAACAAAATTTTGGAATATAAAAAAATTCAGGCAACTTATTGTTAAATAAAGCTCGATGATGGCCGAAATAATATCATTAATTAACAAAAAGTAGAATATTTTAGTGCTAAATTATCCAATTTTAAATTTGAGTTTCACCTCGCGCGCTTTAGTTTCACTATGAATTTCTTTTTCTTTTATTGTGAGTATTCCCACCGAGGAACAAAATACGCATAAACTTACAAAATTTAAATCTAAAGAGTATTCCTGCATTTGCAATTACGCGAGCATCGCTTAAGGCCGTTAAATGCTTCAATCTAGGAGCGCGTAAAGAGCGGCTGCGCTATCGGCATTTCGACGCTAAACGCGGTTTGGCCAACAAGCGACTTCACGAGAACTGCGCTGGAAAAAAGATCACTGGCGGCATGTTGGCCGGAACCTTCGATATTGATATGTTCAGGCACCGAAATAGTCGTCACGGAATAGTCCTAATCTAAGCCGCGCGCGGAACAAATGCGATCCGCGGAGGATAATAATATTCTCCCAGAGTTGAAATGCGAATTGCAAAATGATTTTTCTTTATTTTAGTCTGTTCCGTGTTAGCGACTTCTATATTATTCGATCAGTCACAATCATTACCTGGGTTCACGAAATAACAACATGGTTCAACAAATTAATTACTGTAATATCGACAAAATTTACTCCATAAAAAACTTCGCGAAAGGGTAGTGTTGAAATCACCGGAAGCGATGAGAGGGGTCTGAAGAATTCTTTCCCCAGAAATTAAGTTGATCGCCCTTTGACGACCAAGACCACCGTTTTTGGGTGTTTTGCGTTAATTTGGTAAGGAGTCTTGAGTCATGCAAAAGATTGCAAAGCGAGCGTTTCGTGAAGTTTTCCTAAAAGTTTGAGAACCACTGAGTTAACGGAACAAACAAACACACTGAGCTCGGCCGAACGACATATAGATTGTTGTCTGCATTTCGCGCGGCGCAGAATTTCACATAGCAGTACTCGACTTCTTTGATTCGATATAAATAGAAATCGTTCCAAAACAACGATATATTGGTATATAGTCTGGGACGGAGAACAAGATTGACACTTCGAAAATTGCATAATTGCTATTACTGCGCACGTGGTCGTCAGCTTTCCATATAGACCAGGAGTACGCTTGGGCGGGGTGCTCACCATTTATTTGTAGTCGGCACGCCAAATTGAGAGGTGGGGTCGCGGAACATTTTCAAATTGGAATTAGGTGTCTTGAGGTCGCGAACCATAAAAAGGTTGGGAGCTCCTGCTGTAGTCGGTTAATTCAAGGCCTTCGGCCTTCGCAACACTACCACATAATTTCATGAATGTCGTCATGAACACAAATAAAATTCTCAAAATGTCACTCTCTAGTAGCATTCTTGCAAAAATGGTTGCATGCTTTTATCGCAATTGCATTTCGAGTTTGTTTGTTTTATTCACAACATTGGCGCTTATCGCCTATATGGTTATTTGCGCCCAGCACATTAATTGCATTAACACAATGTCTTTTGCGGTCTTGTTTCGTCTTTCTGGTCATTAGCTGCCATCTTTCCAGAGTTCGGCTCTCTCTTCTTCTGGGCTTTTCAAGGCGCTGTATTTACAGCGGGATCGGCGATGAGGAGCCCAGATAAACCTCCGACACATAGAAACATGGCAGAGCCGAGACTCGAACCAGCACCCATTGGTGTCGTGACTGCAGTGTTCAACCAACTGCGCCACTCGCTTCCCCGCATTTCGAGATTATTCAATTTTTGAAGGTCCACCGGTCCACCGACTATTTTTTGAAATTTTACCGGTCCGCGAGCTCAAAAAGGTTGAGAACCACTGATATAGCCTATTCTGCCTCGCAACCCGATGAGAACGTCCCACAGATAGCTAAGCATACTAATAACCAGTGTTGGGATCAAGTCACTACCTTCGAGTCACGAGTCAATTCGAGTCATTGGACATTTTGACTCGAGTCAAGTCAAGTCAATCGATTTTCGAAGGTGACTCGAGTCAAGTCAAGTCACTCGATTATTGGAGGTGACTCGAGTCAAGTCGAGTCAAGTCAAGTCAAGTCACGAGTCAAGTCACAATTCAAGTCAAGTTGCCTTTTCGGAATATGACGCATCTGATTACATCATTGAATTTTGCTAGATGTCTGAAATACATAATGAGTGGTCATTGTTTCTGAACCGATGAACGGATATAGACTTAACTGTACACGCAAGAAGACGCTGTATCGCTCACATATTCGTAGCACTATTAAACTTCGTAAGTAATTGCATAGCCTCAGTTTACAGTTTCCAGCCAAAATAGGGAATAGAGAACCGAATAGATAAGATGCATTACCCCTTTAGAAATTGATATGATACAATTCGACCCTACGCCAATGGTTGAGGACTATATAAACTATGTTCTAATTCTATTTAAATAAAACAAGAGGTTCGGAACAGAGAACAGAAATAGTCATTTTGCTATTAAATTTCTTTACTATACTAGTTTACGACAACGAAAGCTGTAAGCTTCGATCACTTCGTTTGCTGTCAATTTATTTGTGAGAGAACAATGGAGGCGTTTCGCGAACAATCCGAACACATGGAAGACACAGTGATATTTATCGACACCGATTACTTGATGACTTGAAATTGACTCGTGAATTTTGCTCCGAGTCACGAGTCAATCCACATTTCTGATACGCCGAGTCAAGTCAAGTCAAGTCATTTTAGCAAAGTGACTCGAGTCAAGTCAAGTCACATGAAAAAGGTGACTCGAGTCTGACTCGAGTCAAGTCATGACTCGAGTCATCCCAACACTGCTAATAACTAACCCTCTCTTGCTCATCCCCTCTCCGTCATGATTCGGACACTTGACGATATTTATCGTGTAAGTGAGATCAGTGAATTGATCACGGATTCGCGCGAAGTACAGTAGACAGTAGACAAGGCGCTATTTGTGATCAAATGTCGGCCATTACTGCGCCACGACGCACCGTGGCATATGAAGTGCAGCTGCGAGAAGTGTGCCAGAACAAACAACAGCGAGAAGACCTTGGCCGAACTGGAATGCCCTTGTGGTGACCGAAAACTTCGATGTATTTACAATATACTTATTCATATATGTTTGATTGTCCATAGGCGGCTAAATGGCTGGCACCGAATGTTCTTGTCCTGGCGATCTAAACCCTACAGGACAAATGCCATCTCGCAAGGAAAAATGATTTGCAATTAAAGCAAGACCAATTTGAAATCGTGTGTGTCTTTTATTTTGGCGATTTCCACATTTTTTGACATAACAGATATAGGAGGTCACGAAATAGCATATTGTAACGAAGTCAATATACCAACGGGTCCGCCGAAGATGTTTAATTCATATTTAGGGGTTCTACCTTTTCCGACTCACCTCACTCAGCTCTACCGGTAATCTGATTACGAAGGGATAAAAAATTGATAGCAAAATATATGCAATTTCCGATCATATTGAACGATTCAAACACAAATTATATTAATGTTTCGCGTTTCGCGCGTTTAGTCGATATAAGACGACGCACTAAATCAGGGCCGGCCAACCCGTGGCCCGCGGGCCAAATGTGGCCCGCGAGAAGGTTTTGAGTGGCCCGCAAGGTAATTTCCGAAATTTCTAATATCATCAAAAATGGATTGCACAGATTGTGAACTTGCAAGGCCAACCAAAAATTTGATTAGTCTGGCCTCTTCACTTGAGATGTGATGACTAAAATATCAGTTTCGACTCATTGACAGATCCATCAACAATTCATATATTGGTATATCTTCGTACACTACAATAAAGCAGAATAATTTGCGATAGATTTATCAAAGGTAAAAATTTTCTACAAGCTTAGCGCAATATGTTGTCACTCGATTTCTTGTTCTTAATATTGTTGCCCTTTTGTGAAAATTGAAGAACACCGAATGTATCAGATTGAGTTTAAATATATAAGCGATTACGAGACAAAGTGTCGTTCAACATACGTGACCTTGCGTTTGCACTGGCAGTAAGACCGTCGACTATGAAACCTAGGCACGAAATGATTTACGCATGTTGGTCGCAGCTTTCGATATCGATATATCCATGCGCCGAATAGCCTAGTCCTCGCAAACTTAGCCCAGCGATATACCGCAGGCCCGCAATATAATCAAGTGGCAATATTATTGACCTATGACCTTCAAAAAATTTTGCGCTTCGCGCGGATAGTGGCCCGCGCAAAAGTTCGTCAATCGAATGTGGCCCTTTGGCTGAAAAGGTTGGCCAGCCCTGCACTAAATAGTAGACCCAATGTAGGAGATAAGCAGCGGGGAAAAGCGTAGAGGCTCCGCGGGGCTAAGGGGGTTTATCACCCTATGGGAGCCCAAGACCAACGTTTTTTTTGTGGGCGCTGACGAAGTGCTGTTACGGTCCTGGTGGGGAATGAAGGCTCGAAATAAATCTGAAGTGGGGAATGAAGACAAAAAGGTTGGAAACCATTGTCTTATACAGTGTGTTTCGATTATGCACCTTTGTGGAATGTCTATCATAGGAACTCAATGCGGTTACTTACCTGCGGATATTTAATAAACCAAACATTGAGTTTTATGCTTGCCTACGTCGGAAAAATATTATATTTCCCAAAATCTGCATCAATTGTAATCTAAATTAGTCCTGCGATTGACCTTTGAGAGACCCACTTTTTGTGTTTTTAGACCCGTGTTTGATTAACTATGGAGGATGCGATGTCGCTAGAGGTCTCTGTTGGGCTACATCTGAGACGACCCACTTTTGCAATTGCAGGGCAGGATACAAACCGGATGGTAATTCTGAGGTGCACAGATGCATAGGTGGGTACTCTGTCACGCGGTATACTTTCGGTGAACAGGCAACCGCAGTAAATTATTCCACACAGAAATTGTCCTACGCATTCCGTTGCTTTGCAACCAAACAATGATAGGCAGATAAGGTATCGCTTATTTACAGACATTGACGAATGTGCAGAAGAGACACCTTGTGACAAAAACTCTATTTGCGAAAATAAGATTGGCAGTTATATTTGTCATTGCAAATGCGGTTATATCAAGGACTACACCGGTCAAAATTGTCGTAAGATATATTGTTTCATGCATGTAATTATCGTGGTCTAACCATATACGCAATGTAATCTTCCTCTATCAGTGGATCCTACGTTGGTGACTGGTCAATGTCTCTTGCCGGACTATTGTTATCATTTGATTTGGTGGTGGGTCTACACACCATTCGATGCGTCGTTTGCTGAATGGGACCTAGTGACGAACGCAGAACAAATGAGTTTTATTTCAAGCGAAGTTGTTGAGAACAGGTAAAGAGTTCGGTAGCGATGCTGTGGTGGAATGCTCTCAATGTATAAGATATTTTGAATAATGTTCTCATAATTTATTCTCGATAATTGTTCACTCTCAGGCAATGTGGTTGCGAAGATGGCTTTCGCCTAAATCGTTGTGGCTACTGCTCTGACATGGACGAATGTAAAGAAGGTGAATGCGTATTCATCGATTGTTTCCGGATATATATCTTAAAATCCACCGTTTATCGTCAGATATTCACGAATGTACTGGAATTGGGCATCTGTGTATTAACACGGAGGGAAGCTATTATTGCGAGTGCCTTGAGCTATTCATTTTGGGCCCGTGCAAGAAACGATGCTACGGTATTCTTAAAATGCTAATCCAAGTGCATCGACATAGTTAGGGCTTGGATGTTCATATATTCTTAATTTTACACAGGACCTCAAGAGGCTGTTCCAGATTTATGTAAGTAAATCCGTTCAGTCTCGCACGAGAAATATATTCATTATGCTGAAACCACGGTTTGGGATCGATGCCCTATGTCCAGGATCAAAACATCTCTTTGTCAGGCCGCCCCAAACGCAAGTGATGGCCCCGTAGGGGTTCAACACGACTTTTGTGGATTTCAAGGGCATGGGGAGATTTCAGCGACTGGAGATATCAATATCGAACGTTTCGCCCAACCTGCTGTTTTTAGGGTTCAAATTTTGCCGTTGCTGATCTCTTTGTTAATGAAGTTTACTTGGTCGCTGGTGCACCGACAAGCCATAGGTCTCGGTGTGTTCTGGGCGGAATTTACGGTCGGCACCGAAATTACGGTGTCTAATAGCTCCGCACAAGCAGGTTTCACATCACTTGACTGAAGCACCCCAACGCCTCCATCAACCACTCCCTCTAAATTTCGTCTGTAACATATGTTTCATTTTTTATTATTTTCCCGCTAATATTTTGTTGGTAGAGAAGGTACCCAAATTGGAACTGAAGTCACGCTATGCGCGAAAAAAAGATATTCGAGTTGAAGAAATCCACCCAGTAAATATTCTACATTTTGTTGATTTGCGAAATAATTTTGGTCCTAAGATAGCGTATAATTTCACACTGCATCTCGTACCCCCTACTTTGATGCTTCGTACTGCCAAGGTGTCCATGAGCTACATGGTTAAGAACCGCTGCCTTAAGAATTAGCGCTCTTGAATATTTCACATATGCACATGAATTCTTCAAAGTAACATATTTCTGCACAGGCATTGAACCGAATCTGTCAAGCCTTTCATCAGCTGGTAAGTATTTGCCCGATTATTCATAATTTGGCAGTTAAACAACTGCACAAAAACAAACAAAAATGATATCACAATTTAGTGACTTTACTCAACCGATTATGGATACACGTTATTATTTACTTGTGACTAGGATTGAACTATCCATATATCGGTTAACCAGTAACCGATTAACCGCAGGCTTTTTTCTATCTGATATCCGGATATAATTAGGCCAGTTAACCGGATAAAAGAGTATCATTGCTAATGTGTTTTACAGTTTTTAGTAAATTTCAGTAAGTCCTATTGTATCAGTGTTGCGCGCGGCCAATTAGCGAGAACCGTGTTACCAATCAGCGAGATTAGTTTGTGCACAACGTAACGCGACTCGATCTCCCGCTGAGAAATGATTGCCCAGCGCTCGGCAATCATCGCTGGCCGGTTTCATCGTGTCTCGAACAAGTCTAGTTCCGCTGGCTTAAAGAATCGGATCTGCAATAGGCCTTGTGCACATTGCACTTGCACACTATACCACCGCGGGCCTGCACAATCGCATTTGCATTGGCTTGGTGCGCACGATATTATCGCTGGCCTACACATCGCATCTGCAATAGGTCTGGTACGAAACATATATCATCGCTGGCCTAACTATCGCGTCTCGGGCCTGGCATGCGTTGGCTCCTATCTCTTAGAGACAACATGCCGTTAAGTGTGTGCTGATCAGCGATTGTGATTAAAAAGTGACATCGCGAAACTGAATGACATCGGACGTTCGCGAACATGTGCATTGTGCAATGTGCAATTGTGCATGCGTGCCCGCGTAATTGATTTCAGATGATACTTAATTCGAAAACAAATCGACCCCTTCTTACATTTCAAATCCCCTTGTTTCTCGGCTGGCTACGTGAATCTCTCAAGGAGGAATTAGAGCGAGCTATCATGTCGGTAGCAATTTCAGTATCAGCTACTCGTCCTTTCAGTACTCCAAATCTAAACAGAAGAATGGTCCAAAACAAATTTTAGGTCTTTGAAGCTTCATGGAAACGACCTGCCAACCTTCAGACTCTCTATGAAGCGCTGCTTACTATTCAACCCACTTCTGTGGAAACAGAAAGAGCATTTACTGCATGTGGGCACTTTGTTACAAAACTCCTGCCCCGTCTACAGGATTCCACAATTGATGCATTGTGCTTTATAAGGATGGCGTTGCATAAGCAGCGAACATTAAATTTGCGTGATTTTCCTCATATTCGCTCGTACTGCGCGTGTACGTATAGATCTACAATAACACTGTAATGGTTTTACAATCTATTTCTTCATGCAAACCTCGTAAAATCGATTATCGCTCTTAGCAGTTATTATCCGGTTAACCGGTTGGATAAATTCCAAATATACGGATATATCCGTTATCCGGATAGTACAAATTATTGATATCCGAACTAACCCTACTTGTGACATCACCGGACAACCATATGTTGCATTGTTCATAATCCTTGGACCACTCCCAACCACAGCCCTTGCTGTTCCACTGCCTTGTTCCTCCAATAATTTCATTTGACACAAAGCGCGAAGATCGATAATAGCGAAGATTTATATTTAAATCAGGAGAAGAGTTTGTGTTAAGTAGCGCAGTGAGTGATTATCAGAAAATGTCACCGCTGGTATTTAGATCAATAATCGCCAGCTTATATTTTCATCTGAACAACACACACACAATGCTACAATGCGACAAGACACAATGGGATGTAATGAACAGATAGGAGGATGCCGAACGACCAGTTACAGTTGCGGTCTCTTAAAGTGGCATCCACCTCGGCCTATAGTAGCGCCCGATGTCACAGTTCCTTTTTTCGATGTTCGTCTCTATTCTGCAGCCCTTTCTTGCTCTTTTCATTCTTTGTATATGCGCTCTTTCATCGGGTCTTTTTCTGGGCTTTATTTGTCGCCGTAAGAACAGCGACGCGGGGAAGAAGAGCCCAGAATAACCTCCGACGCTGATTCGAACCCGTCTTTTTATTGTTTTTCTTTTCTTTCTACACCTGACGCCATAGTCTTTAATTGTGGCGTGGCAGTGGATTGACATTGACAATTGGAAATACAGGGCAAATAAAACTCCTTCGACGAAAAGGGCTTCCAACCAGTGTCTTAAACAGATCAAGAATATCTTTAACCAGGACTACCATGTTACATGCAGCATTTTCACGGTCGCTGGTCATCATCATCATCAGAACGTTCATTTCGTACTAATTATATATATCGACTTGCTATAACTATTGGATCAACGACGGTTTTGAGAGTTCCAGCAATTCCATATGGTATACGTCGACAATATATGGGGTGCAAATCGTACGTAGGCTCATACTGCATGTTTTTCGGAAGTATTTACACAATTATGGCATAACTATACAGCGTCTGAAAATGAAACGCAATCTTTTTTAATAGGGATTACTTTAAAACACAGTTTAAAACATGTTTTCAAAAACATAGTGTTTTAAAACACCGCTTATTTTAAATGCAACCCTAGATATAGTTATACTGAGTTACCAGACAATAGGTACATATCAAGTTGAGAATCGCGGATTTTTGCGAACAACGAAATTCCCCGCGTTTTCAGGACTCAACATAACATCGACGACTGCTTCCCTGGTTATGCCGATCATATTGACCCATTGGCGGTCCTGTCCCAGAGATGTTAGTACCGGAAATACGGTTAGCTACTTAATCTAACGCTTAACTGCGGTAAAATCATGTTGATCTTATCATTTATCAGACAGTGGAATCGTTTGATCTTGATTTGGATTGGCGTAATGACGTCACCATAACGTGGCTCTGCGGGAATATGGGCATTAGCATACTGAAGAATTATGCTGAAGAAGAAGGTAAGTTGAAACTTGGATTAAAAAAACTCTTGACAGTGGTTGGATTGTGTGGATTGTGGGATCACTTTGATTTCTAATTGAGGCTCTTGTTCAATGCCTAGTTCACCCGTCGACTGGATAGGCATGCCGATATAATTGGCTGACAAATCGACGACAATATCGGGTCACCTCATGGACATCGGCGGAGGGATGCTTATCTGTTGTTATATACATTTTGACAGCGTATTGGGACCAATGGACGTGTTGGACTTCATGTAAGGCTACGTGTTGGGGCGGCATTCAAACCCGTTCCAGAATTTGCAAACATGGATTGCCTGGCATGAGTGGATGCCCGGGAGTAGGGAGTCAATCCCGCTCTTGCTATAACGGAACTTTGTGTCGTAAGTCCATAATGTACTCTAAATTATCACCAACGACGAACGCAGCAGTGTTATCCTTGTGGTATATGTTATGTCTCGATAATTAAGGTCATGAGAATCATAATAAAAATATAACGTTAACTTAACATAAAGTAACAGTAAAGCCGTAGCTTTCAGAATCAGAAAAAATGCGGAAACATTGAATGAAGAAGAAAAAAATGACTTAATTCAGGCAATGCGCCAATATAAGGAAGATATGACATCGCGTGGCTTTTTCAGTGCTGGTGAGTTTTTGAATGGGTATGATAGTTGGTAATGATTTCCTTGCTGCAGTAGATCTTGACGACGATATACAAGCCTTAATCTAACCGTTGGAGATTGATTGCAATAAATGGTTGGATTGCGATACACATTTAGTAGAGCCTCTTTCCATGGCAATGGTTCTTGACCGGTGGGCCACATGAGAATTTTCTGCAAGGTGTTCCATAACTAGAAAAGGGCTGGGAACCACTGAACTACGCCACATGATATCGAAGTACCAGAACGAATGCACAAACGACAGTACTATTCGTACACAACACAATGGGAATGTCGTGTCAAGTCATATTGTACAACAAAATGCAATGATTGATTGATTAAGATGGAAAGTGGGCCACGACCACAAACATGAGGTTCTTTTTATTATTGTTATTAGCGAAAAAGAGAGTGACGCTTTTCGCCTGTAGGGCCAGGTGAGCCACGGACTCGCGGGTGCGGGCGGTACACCAAATTTGGGCTAATTGCTTTTACAAAAGTAGTTTCGAGCATTTACCACTCGACATAGTCCAACTGTTTTGGGTAATGGTTTTCTCGGTAATAGTATAGACCTGTTCTTTTTATTATTGCTATTAGTGAAAAAGAGAGTGACGCTTTTCGCCTGTAGGGCCAGGTGAGCCACGGACTCGCGGGTGCGGGTGGTACACCAAATTTGGGCTAATTGCTTTTACAAAAGTAGTTTCGAGCATTTACCACTCGACATAGTCCAACTGTTTTGGGTAATGGTTTTCTCGGTAATAGTATGGAACCGTGCTTGCCCACATACAGCCCCAAAATAGTTGCACTATGTCGAGTGGTAAATGCTCGAAACTACTTTTGTAAAAGTAATTATCACAAATTTGGTATACCGCCCGCACCCTCGAGTCCGTGGCTCACCTGGCCCTACAGGCGAAAAGCGTCACTCTCTTTTTCACTAATAGCAATAATAAAAAGAACAGGTCTATACTATTACCGAGAAAACCATTACCGAGAATGGACATTGCCGAGAATGCCATTACCGAGAATAGACATTACCGAGAATGGACATTACCGAGAATGGTCATTACCGAGAATGGACACCACCGAGAATGGACATTACCGAGAATGATCAATGTCAAGAATATAGCTTACTGGGACTGATGTTATCGAGAAATTTATACCCGAGCATCGATACCAGATTTGGCAACGCAATGATGCACACACACACGACCTGTTCATATGCATAACATGTCTGCATTGCATATATTACATTCTCGGTAATGTCCATTTTCGGTAATGTCCGTTCTCGGTGGTGTTCATTCTCGGCAATGGCATTCTCGGTAATGGTTTTCTCGATATTGACCGGACACCGTCAAGCACAGATTTCCCACAAACAGGCTAAGAACCTCCACCCTATAGTCACAAATGATTTTCGCTAACTCCCGCTTTTCAATGACACAAATAAATACTGCTATTAGCAATAATAAATTGATACCAAATACAAGTAATATGAATATGGACTCACCATATAGGCCTGTATTTCGAGATACAAAGTTATTCCAACATTTGCCTTCCCTTTAAATAAAGCTGCGATTCACGGATGGCCTTTTCAATGTAATCGACAATCGTGCTGCCTACATGGAGGCAAGATGAAATTCTTGGCTTGGCATAGAACACTTGTGCTGAATTATGAAGAAGGAATTTCCAGGTAATATCACAGGAGAATATCCTGAAATTACTTTCATAAAAGATAGGAACTTCTGTTCAGATACATGAAAAACAAGACCATAGGATTGCCTTATTGGAACTGGCTAGCTAGCGACAATAACCCGCCTTCAATGGCCTGGAATCGTTTCACGGACGCGGGTGAGGAAAACCCGTTCGCAAATATGACAGTGCGTGTTGATCTCAACGGGTCAATGAGAACGATTCAACGGGACCAAGAAGTATTTACGGTAATTTATTATGGCATATTGTTACAATAGAGGTATCTGTACAAGATACAAAATTGCAGGTATTGGTCGATTTGGTTTCCCAAATATCACTTTCTTCATATGGGGATATCGCGCTATGATAGCGAGTGGGAGTGTGGGTTGAAGTCCTCGTCCAAAGACACATAATATAAAGATTTAAGGTCCGGAGTCGTATCAATTCTAAAGCAACACTGTTGTTGTTTCGCGCTATGAATGTGTCGATCATAGGCCTATACCACTATGCATTACAGACTATGAGACTATGGAATATTTGAATATTTTCCACAAAGCTGTAACTAGATCCGGGCCAAAACCGTAATGCTTTATATATACTAGGGTTGCCATATTTTTGTGACAAGAATTCCGGACGCTCTTTAGTGCCCACTAGTGGATTTCAAAACGAGGTATGAGAACATTGTCGATCAATATGATGTCACACCAAGCTGATTACTAATTAAAGGTCGGTACATTTGCCCAGACTCATGGCATATTTTGGAAGCTGATTACGTTCAACATCTTCGCGAACCCAAGAATAAAGGCAAAGTACCCACAGGTTTAGAACCACTATCTTTGAATAAAGCATCCACACGGCCTAAACCGAATCTATTAATAAACTGTTATTTTGTAATTGCGATTACAGTTTTTGAAATGAATGCTATTTTTATTTATTTTCGATCGCATTTTTTGCGAGGGTGGTAGTCCCCACATTAAAACCAATATATGTGATACTAAAAATGTCATGTAGCATAAATGTGCCCTAAAATAATATTGTTCATGATGATTTACGAAAAAATTATGAGCTTACTTCAAGCCTTTAAAATTCCGGACATTTAGGCATATTTTAGGAATTCCTCCCGGACGCAGTTTTAACTGGGAAATTCCGGACGTATGGCAACCCTAATATATACCCGCAATTTGCAGTTCGCTTTGAACTACGCCCGCGACTCGTGGCGAGAAACAACAAGGAAATTTATCGCGACCCATTCGCTTCACGAGTTTGCAGAAAGTCTAGAAAGCGTTCATGGAGGACCTCACGTTGCGGCTTGTGGATCGGGCGGATTTCAAAGCAAATGCGCCATTTCATTGGGTAATATAGGCATACACGGAAGACGCAAAGTATAAATATGCCGATAGACTGACAATCGCTTGCCGCACAGCTGCAATAACCTACGCTGGATTCGACCCGCTCTTTATGCTTCACCATATACAAATCGACCGCCTTTGGGCAGTTGCTCAGAGTAAGATTGAAAATACGGCGACGACGACTTGGACTACGCAAACGGCACTTGAAGTTCTCGAGGAATCGGCAGATTTTGGGTAGCCTATAAATGCTATAACTCTATGTTGTGATGACGCCATTGATTGCCACCAATTGACTTCATAATAGAAAACGACACGAGCCTTTCTCGAACGCGTCACTGAACAACTTTCCGATGGTGCAAGCCGTTAACACAATGCGAGATTCCTACTACTACAAGGAACTTACTGGGGTAATGTATGATTTCCTGGGTAACGATGGATTCCCAGAGGGCGAAAATCCTGACGATAGCCGAAGGTCACTGGCGCACCGGCCTGCTGGAGCAGAAAGGCTTTTCATATGTGAGTTTTGAATCAATGTAAACAAAAAGTTGGCTGGATTACAAATTTTGAAGTTATTGAAGACTTGACCAGTATCTGCGACACACTATGGCAGTGGTTCCCAACCTGTGGTACGCGTACCACTAGTGGTACGCGAAGGTCTTCCAGGTGGTATACGCGAGCATTTTCCCGTGAAATCATTGATCACCTCTCAATGCTCAAGGCTGAGTTGAATGTTCCATTGTAACGGAGGTTGGTATTGTGACGCAACCATGCCGTCTGAGGCTCAGGAGCAAGTCCGCACGAGAATGAGAGTGCGAATGCTCAATCGCTTGCGCTACAATGGTCAATACGCTTGCTGTTTGTGCTGCTGCTCAACTGCTCCAAGACGGCATGGTTGCGTCACAATACCAACCTCCGTTGGAATGCAACATTCGAGGCCGATTTTGGGGGGTTCCAGTACCACGAGCAGAATAAAATCTATATTTACCAAAGCAGTACCGCGGTAGCTTTCTATTGATACCCGTTTTATCAAATTTAATGCTCGGCAAGCCGTTCAAAAACTACCGTCAGATTGCCTGTGACCAAATGGAGAGTGTGACGTGGACCAATTTAACTGAGCCGCGACATTTGCTTGTGTCCACACCATGTAGGCAGGGCCGTAACTGCCGCACCCCAAACACCCCAATTGGGGGGGCCCGAGCTCGAAGGGGGCCCAAAATTATTTTGTGAATTAGCATAAATTATAGAGTATTTTTTGAAAATTTAAGCAACTTTATCAAAAATTTTTCGCGCTATGCGCGATTTCAAGTTGCCAAGTATCTTGAATATTTATAGAAATGGGCATATCAGCGTCGGCCATTACCTCGCCACGACGCATCAAGACGTATAAAGTTTTAGGCCATGTAACATGCGACTGCAAGAAGTGTGCCAGAACGATCGGCAGCGAGAAAACCTTGGCCGAAAAGGACTGCCCTTATGTTGACCGAAAACTTCGTTATATATGCAAAATACATGTGGGTTGAATAGTCCATAGGCGCCTAAATGACTGACACCTAAATGTTCCTGTCTGGACAATCTGAACCTTACAAGACAAATACCACCCCGCCAGTGGCGGCTCGTGACAATATCGGGTGGTGGGGCAAGGGCTGCGAGCGACTTTTATCAACATGACGTCACAATTGCGTTTTCCAACGTAAAAAAGTAACTTTATGATGGTCACATGAATTTCCCGACAACAGTGATTTTAACGTAGGTGCCGCGAGAGGTTTGCCGGTGAGCCGTGACTTGAAGTGTGGTAACAAATGTTTGATTCATTTATTTTTAATCAAAGGATTATTTTACAAAATGTACGTGAACTAAGAATCGTCCCTATGCCACGAATTAAGTATCAGGTCATCCTTAGTAGCATGCGTTTTGATTTCATGGTAGAGTTATAGATTACGCAAATCGATAGACCCTAAAATCCGACCGTCACCCCAAATTCGAAATCCTGATCCAGTCCGGCCAGGTAAAAAAACATTGAAATCCTGCTCCGGCTCCTGAATCGGACTGTGGCCATCTCTGGTTACGACCAGGTGATAATAGGCAACCAAAGCGGAGGCACCCGGCGTACGATTGGATCAATATACTGGACAACTTCTAGGCCTCTCATTTTCGCTCTAAAGGCAACTGCGTAAACTACGTACGGAATAAAGATTCAATACGATTCATGTTCGCACTTGACTTGACCTGACTAATTCCAATGACTAGAACTCGAGAGATTGCGTAAGCCTAACTGGAAAGGTCAACGAGTTCGGACACATACGCAATTGTTATCTCATAGATTGGGCCTGTCATATTGAATCCAGAACATCAATTTGAATGGTCTTTGAAGAACCAAGGACAGCAGCCTCGGAACTTCGGTCTCGGAACAACGTAGGACATTTTGGCCTTGAAACTGGAGACTGTGACACAACACATACGGCTTACTGTCTATAAGTCTGCTGCGAAATCGCCGTTGGAAAATATATTAATATATAAATACATGAATAAAAGCCGTAACTTAGTATACTGTTACAAGAAATCATCGAGAAGTAGCATACGCAATCTCATAACCCATTCCGGTATGGTACACTGTCAAAATCAATGCAAACAGACGAACACCGAACTTTGAGTAAAATAGATCGAGGAATAGGCTGATCGAATGATCAGCTGTTAGCCGACATCGAAATTGAAATAGCTATCGCAATTGACAGGGGATTGTAAGCAAATGGTTTGAAGGCCACAATTTCACAGTGAAATGGACATTGGCGAACATAAAATTATGTGAATATTTGAATGCAAACCGAGAATCTTGGTTAGCTGTTTCATGCGATCATCGAGATATACCATTGGAAATATCATCACCGATATCGTTATGGAACGCAGACTATAGATTAGCACAGACCGACACCGGCTTTTGCGTGAGATCCGCAATGACGTAGATAGGCTAAGTATCAGATCAGCGCGCATCTCTACCATACTCGACCTCGAAAACGAAATAACTGCCTCAATCATTGAGTGTCAACTTTAAGACTTGGCACCGCGTTCGATACTAAAATCAAGACATACCGTGTGAAAGCTCATGACAGATCTAGGTATGGAACATCGTTAAAATCAATAGAGACCAATAACGGCTTTTGCGTAAATTTGTTGGCGATAAATGAAGAGTCAGCTCTTACTCGACTTTGGAAACGAAATTACCACCCACATAGCTCAGTGACAAACTTAAAACTTGTTACAGCGGTCGATACTAACACTTACCGTGCCAAATGTCATGACCGATCTCGGTATAGAACATCGTCAAAATCAATGGAGACCAATACCGGCTTTTGAGTAAAATCTGTTTGCTGTACTATGTACATGATAGATCAGCACACACTGAACTTCGGAAACGGAATTACTACCATTATCTTTAAGTAGCAAGCCTGAAACTTGGAGCAGTGTTAAATACTACCTTCACGACATATCATACCAAGTTTCAAGAATTATCATGTGGCGAAACACCGTCAAAATCGACCTATACCAGCAAAGGTCGACTCAACGCATATTACGGTAACCGAGTTCAGATATAGATACGATTGTTACATCACACCTTAGGGGCGAGTAGGCATATTTGCCCCGGTTGCTCGGCCATTTTACGAATAGGAGAGAGTAAATCACCGTTTCTTTATTGTGCGCGGCTTTGAGAGAATAGATAGTGAAAGCTTGTTATGAGCGCTACCGGGGCAAGCCCTGGCTAGGCATTCACAAAGCGAAAACACAGAAGAGAATTCGATTTTCGCAGAGACTTCGCTATGTATGGGCGTTTGCAAGCGAAAGCACAAGAAGAACGCGGGTTTCGCTGTGATCTCGGTATATATTGATTGCTGTGCGTCTATAAATGGTTAAATTGTTATTGAACAGAATTTTAGGTGGGGCAATGCCCCAGTTGCCCTATAGGACGAGCCGCCACTGCACCCCGCAGGGAAAAATTATATGCCAGTGAAGAAATACCAATTTGAAATCGCGAGATCTTTTAGTTTAGTACGTTTCGGCGATTGTATATTTTTGATATAGCAGACAGGAGGTCACGAAATAACATCATGTAACGAAGTCATACCAACGGGTCCACCTGCCCAAAGATGTTTAATTATTATTTACGGGCTCTACATTTTCCAAGACAACACCTGACTCAGCTCTACCGGTAAATCTGATTACGTGAGCAACTGAGTGTGGAGGACAAGAAATTGATAGCAATATATATGCAATTCCCGATCTTATTGACCGATTTTATCTTGAATTATCGAAAATTTTCGCGCCTCGCGCTGGCTTACTACGCAATACATCTATACTTTCGTGGCAAAGTGAACAACGTGGTGGCGGCCTGGAGGGTCGGTTTGTCACCCTATGGGAGCCCAAGAATCCAGTTTTTTGGGGCCTGACGAAGTGTTGTTTCTTTCCTGCCAACGGGTATACAATACATCCGGAGATGTTTATTTATTATTGAGGGGTCCTACCCTTTCAAACACACCTCACTCTGCTCTACCGGTAAATCTGATTACGTGAGCAGAGAAAGGATAAAAGTTGATAGTAATATATATGCAATTCCTGATCATATTGCCCGATTCAGTCATGAATTATAGAAATTTTTCGCGCTTCGCGCGTTTAGGCGATCAAAACTTACTCACTAAACAGACACCCAATATAGATGATAAGCAGCGGTAAAGAACGTAGAGCCTGAGGGGGGTCTGGGGGGCGAAGCCCCCCCGAAGTTAGGTTTATCACCCTATGGGGGGCCCAGGACCAACGTTTTGGGGGGGCCTGACGAAGTCCTGTTACGGCCCTGCATGTAGGACACTACGCTGTGAGCAAACGTATATGCCCACTTGCCCAGCGTCGGCCAGTTAGTGGAGAACAAACAAATGTAGCCATCGTATTAAATAAAATGAGTTTGATTGTTTGCTGTTATTTCGTTATGTTGTTCTTCTTCTTGTGACTGGTGGTGAAAAACAATTCCACGCATCCCATCAACCCTGACTGCTAATGCTAATGCCTGGTTCAATAGAATTTGTTACTACACCTCACATAGGTCAAATACGTGATTATGACGTCATAAATTATGGAACTTATCTAGTTGATACGCGAGCACTACATAAAACCTCGAAATGGTACGTGGGTGAAAAAAGGTTGGGAACCACTGCACTATGGAAAAGCTTTCAACGCTAATCGAAGGCTAAATCCACAAAATACAGTGCTTCCATGGACCCTTACGTTTACGTTGCGGTCGAATACCTGTATATTGTATAATCATGCGCATTTGCTTCAACAGCTGCAGTCAACAGATGACATCACCATAATCAGATTAATCACCCATCCTATGTCAAAACGAACGGAGTATACCTAATTGTTTCGTCATAACCAAGCGATAGAAATTGCGAGACCGTATCCGAATTATGCGGAGAATGGTCCGAATTAACCGAAGTTTCTTCGTGTAATTTAGACATCTCTACCGATCCCAAGCATTTTGGGCGAATAAAGCGGTTGTCTGGGTTATTCGGTGTCCGAATTAAGAGGAGTTGACTGTAGTTATGATGAGCACAAAGACTTGAAATGAAGCCTGCGTAATAGCCTACGTCCAGCGTCTGGCAGTTCGCAGTAGAAAGATCTTACAAAAATAATACATGGAAGTATTTATTACTGACAGCTCATTACATGAAAGAGATCGGGGGAGAAAATCCAGTTTATTGCAATTACTACATCGTTTTCGGCGACGCCGATTGCAATACCGTGCTTGAGTTCGACAGAGTCGCGAGAAGTATCATCCTGCCCACTGACAGACCATTCAACAATTCCATTCCAAATCTTATTGCGATGGATAATGTAAGAATGGGATTTTTTCTACTCAAAGCTGCGATGATGACGACTAAATTTCCAGGGTGGATTCGGAGGATTGGATTTTGACTTAGAAATTGCCGCTTGTTACACCAATGAAGCTGATTGCACCAGTGGTTGTCCTGCTGCGACCAATCCAGGTTTGGATAACCTTCCGACGCCTGGTTTGGTACATTATATCGCTAATCAACGTAAGCATTGTGATCGGTATATGACATTGTTTTACCTAACCAGCAGTCTTCCTCACTCTTTTGGTGGTGGTCACTGGTCAGCGGAGCCGTACGCATGAACCTCAAACTAATTATGCTCAAATGCATAGGTTTGGTTACTTAGGATACTTTGGCATGCTAGTGGGCTTCAAACTTAGTAAGCCGAAACATACAGATTCCGAATTTGCGAATTTCGATATTTTGGTCTTGTTCTGGAGAAGTGAAAAACATCGGGATACTTATTAGGTATCACAAAGTTGGGTCAAGTAGAAAGTGTGGTTGTGCTGTGAGTATAATTATTTGCGTCATCATTATTATTTCCAATGTACCTTCGTTTGTGTTTCGTTTCTTTTTTATTTGATTGTTAACTCGGTCGCTTGGCTGGGCGCATACCGACTAACTAATTTTCTGTAATTTTTACTTTGACCTAATTGGATGCTACTGATTGACCATAAGCTATACTTGGTATATTCTATCCAAGACAAGACACCAAAGCTGTTTCAACTAGAACTAGAAGCTTCTAGGCTGGGATAGTATGAAATCGAATAGATCAAATTAATATACTCGATGAGTCCTATGTATACACTCATACCAGTCACAAGCAGGGCTGTGGAGTCGGTAAATTTTACCATCGACTCCGGCTCCGACTCCGACTCCACACATTTTCAATGTACCGACTCCGACTCCGACTCCCGAGTCTTTAAACGTACCGACTGCGACTCCGACTCCTGGGTCATTAAATGTACCGACTCCGACTCCGACTCCCGACTCCGACTCCAGCATTATTACCAATTTACTTCCAAAATTATACGCCACATTGTCGGTTGAATGACTATTATACAACCATTAAACATATGCAAACATATGATTAACGGTGGCATGCTAAATTGTTTCATTGTGGCACAGCTCGAATTATCCACTATGCAATTAACATGGAAGAAAGATTTGCTAAATATCCTTACTTTTTCAAGTTTTTATAACATGGACTCTCTAATGTCCTGAAATGTATGAATCATTCAAATATGGCAGATATCCAATCCTGTATCATAAAAATGTAGATTAAAAATCCAAGTGTAGCTCTTGTGTATGAGTCAGCAACTAATAAAGAAATTGAACTTACTAATTTTGTCATTGCACACTATCCTGATTACAAACACAAACACTTTTACTACTAATAGACATTGGTCACTCATAAATGGAATTTAGTTAAGTAGTCAAAGACCATAGCCTAGTCTAGTCCATGTCTAGTCTACGTGTACTTAATCAAGTATTCTAGGATTGGGACTTGCAGTCTTTCTTAATCATTTCTTCGACCCAAGCAGCTAAGCTACACTACAAATATTTTTAATTCTGTCGAGTAGGAAGCATCGTTTGGTCATATTTACATCATTTTTACAATTTTACAAAACCAGCCGATGCATTTTCTCTGTCACAGTATCATGGTATTCCAAAAATTACATCAATTTTGACTGCATCGCGAAAACGCATCTTGCGATTTTCTTCCCCTATGCAACTGAGTTGTAATTTGCAAGTAATGTCTAATTTTATCTACATCAGGGGTGGGCAACTTTTTAGGCGAAAGGGACACCTGAGATTGCGCGGGCAACTGGAATGTTGATAACCTTTTTTTAGTCATCGATAAGAGCGAACCGAATTAGGTAACAATAAAAACAAGACTTATATTAATACGCTCTAAAATTGATAACAATATGTCATGCAACTGTGCAGTGCGCAATCAGGCCCTGGTCGCGCGATGCGCGAATTTTTTTTTTGCAAAATAACGACTGAATTAGGCTATATCAATAAATATGTCGCTAACATACATTGAGGGGGGGCGCATTGTATGCCACTGGGCTCATTTGGCAAGGACAGGATTATTTGACGTTTAGACATAGCAAAATCGACAGTATAAGTGAACATGCCTCTATCATTTTGTGCAGTTGTTTTGTCGATGATCTCGCTGCGAGTGCACAAGCTAAGCCGCATGTTGGACGACACGTTATCTCCTAATTGCGAATATAGTTGGACTCAATTTCGTGAATAATGTGTATTTATAATTTTCAGAAGAGGACTCAAATACTGAATGCAATGAATCATGCGAAGTACCGAGAAAAATTTCAAGTCAAATAAATCTGCTATAAGATATTCTACTTTATGGTCACATACGAAGATCTGGGATAAATGTGGCTGGCCCCTGGATACGTCAATGCGTCAGAACTGTTGTTTTAGTCATCATCAAATTTCGTGGTTGGCCTTGCAATTGTACCTGATGTCATAAATAATTTCGAGAATTACCTTGCAGGCCACACCTAACCTTCTCGTGTGCCAAATTTGGCCTGCGTGCCACGGGCTGGCCGCACCTGATCTGTATGGTTATTAATAACAGCGATTGGTGGTACATAAAAATTCTATTGAAAATTCTTTGAAAGCAAATGTTTTCATGATAGAGAAGTTGGAGTCGGAGTCGGAGTCTAAGTCAGGGTCATTCTCACAAACCCCGACTCCGACTCCAGTCAGTATTTTTCCACCGACTCCGACTCCAGCTATTATAGTTTTCACGACTCCGACTCCGACTCCGACTCCATCAAGCGAAAATTACCCCGACTCCGACTCCACCGACTCCGACTCCACAGCCCTGGTCACAAGCCAACGTAATTATAAATTGTGTTTCTCTTAGTAGAATGAGTCTAGGGTTGCATTTAAAAAAACATGTCTTTCATTGTTTTTTTAGCCATGAACTCACGAATATTTAATTTTGACATAATTAGAACTTGACATCTATACAAGGACCACATTCGCCGCCGTTTTTATTTTCGGAAGCAGACCAATTGTCTATCAACGCGTTGTCAGCTTGACGACCGTGTACACCAGCGAGTACACACATAAATGAAAGACAATTCATACTGTACAAGCTTACATGAACCCCTCCCTGTATGACGTAGTAATAAGAGATGTTCATGTGACGTAATTGATAAGAAACGAATACACTTGAGTGAAAATATAGGCAAGTTTTATTCGGCACTTGATAAATATGGCTTTATCATTATTACTGTGTTGAGTTTATGACTGAAATTTTTGTTTGCGGTCCGGATTTGTGGCGGGCCCTAAAGCATTTGGTGTAAGTAATGTTTTATGCGTATCTCTGACAAATGAAAACGACAGTTGGGATATCAAGAGTTTTTCCATAGTTGGAACGCAAAGTATAGCAACTGATTTCAATGAGTAGCTTATGACTATTCACCTATCAATGCGATAAAATAAATCACATTAACGTGAGAAACACCATTGAAAAAAATTTATGAAGATCTTCCTTATACATAAATAATAGCATCAGTTGCTGCCCACAACGACTTGCGATTAAAATAATTAAAACAGCATTCCTTTCACAGCTGTGGACATATACAAGTTTAACTGGGGAACTGGCAAGAGAATGCCAGCGTGGCGAATTAACATCGCTGGAGGCTCTCAATGGATCTTCTTCTACGGAAACAGAGCCAACAATATTTTCCAGGTGGGTCAGGCCGTCTCGCAGAGACAGAGATATCCTAATTCTTTCCTCATGTTTCTTCATTGCGAATGGCCTCTAGCGCCACTTGTGGATGACATATGTTAGCTGAATTCGCAGGAAACTGTCAGTTTTGGTGACGGAATTTGTATTTAGCAATATACGGCAGACCTTTGCATGAAAATTGACAACAACTTTCACTAAATTCCAAAATGACCGCTATTCGCATAAACTGCTTTAGTTGAAAACTGAACTATACCTGTTGATTTTGCAGGTCTCCTCGGAACAGGAGTGGAAAGATTGTGACGCCGATTTCGCACTGCCCTTTTCTTGCTCCTCCTTATCAGGTGGCAAGGCTTGTATTCTCCCCGTTGGCATATACTACTTGATTGATGGTGATGAGATATTCTGTGAAAATGGATTGCGAATGATTATCACCTCGAAGCTCTGAACATGAATATAAAGCATGTGCGTGCAATGTGCATTAGTGCATTTGGCATTTAGGATAAGCAAAGTCATGGTTATCGAGCTGCAGATATTCCGATTCGACGTGATGTCATGGCGCTAGTTACGATGGTGTACTACTTACAGAAGTTATATATATTATGTATCTATCTATCCTCTCTAAATACTATGAAGCTGATGTGAGTGATTGTGACGTCATACATAGCTATACTATGCCAAGCTCGAAAATTTACACGTATGACATCACAAAGCACAGATGGAAGTTTTGGATCCTCGTAGTCAAGGTGAAATGCCTCTCCTTATTCAAGCATCACCGTACGGCAGTGGGTTATTGTCTTCCTGGAATTTAGGGAGCAGGTCGTACGTTTAGCGAAGTGCATATCAATATATATATGCCTATACGTAAGAGTTTTGGAGTTACTCTACAAGGCCGTGCTTGTTGCTGCGTTTGCAACTCACTGAGGTGAACTGGCAACTCTTACGCACTTCTTTAGTTGAGATAAGAATACTTGTGTAAATCCGTGGTATTTCGCCACAGTACTGCAAGTAATATATATTTATTTCGGAAAATAACAGAAAAATGACATTGTGGCGATAACTGTGCGGGTTTTCAGTGTACCAGGTTCATTTTAAGTGAAGTAAGTATTTTGACGACAGTCAATCTCTCAAGTACCGGTCTTGTTGAGAAGGTATCAATATGACAGAAGAGACAGCTATATTATCCACACGTGTGTACTTTCCTCTAGCACTTGCGCGTCGCTGAAGTTGAATGGCACGATAACTGACACGCGATTCACTATCAATGAAATGTGATATCACTATAATAGCAGAATCATAAATCGATGTACCAGCAACCTGCATGGTACGACAAAAACAGCATAACTGACTGCGGAGAATGAAATCGCTCCAGCGATTTCGCAACAGCAATTAGATATAATATTTTTACTGAGAACTCGACAGAGGTAAAGATTTCGACTGTTTGGGGTAAGCTTTCTTCATCACATGTAAAGATATTCGATACGCCGCAGCCACGCTACCGTCTCTTTAACGCGGGCGCAGACACGCTACCGTCTCTTTAACGCGGGCGCAGACCCTGTTGTCTTCAATTGTAGTCGGTACAATGGTGCACAGCAAGGACGCTCGTTTTAATACATAATTCGGCGGTCATTAGGGTCACTTCAAAAGACAGCAAGCTGTTATATATTCCACCGCCATACATTCAATACGGACCATTTCGTAAATTCAGCGGACCTGGCCGGAGTGCCGCAATGACAGTATGGTTATAATATATGAAGAAATTATACAGTCTTTGCGCGTTTTCGTTTATATATTAATCCATCAAGTTGATAGATTAAAATGAAGGGAAAACAGATTTTGACTTTTTACAACCCGGCCACGGATTGGATGGGACTGAAATCCACACTCTATGAAACCCAAGTGTTACGCAGTACTACTTGCGTTTGAGTGTAACTAAAGGTATCCTGTGATGAATTTTTTACAGTTTTTAATCCGTATTTCACGCTGTCAAAGACTTTCCGTAATAAACGCAAACATGAATAAGAACATGCAAAAGTACCCAGCGAAGGAAGATTACCCGGATCTTTCCAAGCACAACAATCACATGGCTCACGTGCTGACGAAGGACTTGTACGAAAAATTGCGACTGAAGGAGACTCCGAGTGGGTTTACTTTGGACAGGGCGATCCAGACCGGTGTTGACAACCCAGGTAAGACGGCAAGTTTTAGTATATAATGGCTATTGTAATAGTGCCTCTAAATAGGCTAAACCAACGCGGTATACCCGTTTGGGTAATTAAAACTGCAAAACATTTCAATGCACGTGTTAAATCCGTGCTGTCATCACCATCATCATCATCATCATCATTGGTTTATTAGCAATTTTATCAGTTCAATACACCACACAAAAATGCTATACAATGAAAAGATAGGAAGGCGTCGATGCGACTTGGAGTAGTCTATGGAATCAGACACCCACCTCGGCCTATAGGCGATGTAAAGAGGAGGCATGCACACTGAATGAAAAGTCGGACTACATAGATCGCCAACCGTCTCGTATAGAATTGCTGATGATTGAATAGATCAGATTCAGCGATATGTTAGGGTTTATTTCAGCTTGAACGCCATTAGCGTTATTAGACATGGGCTGAAGCGAACGCGAAGTCAGATTTTGGCACCCGTCAGTTCTACCGCCATGGAAATTATCATCATACGGCTGGATGCAAACTTTCCAACTCAACGTTCAATTACTCTGTGGCATTCGGCCTTTACCACAGCAGATCAGGGAATCTCATTAGAGTTTGGTGAAGTTTTACACCAGATGATCTTCTTTCTGCAACCCAGCCCATTTGCCCAGCACGCTAGGAAGCGATGCTAGAATGGATTGCGTTAAACGTACAATATCGAATATAGGTCGTAATTTTGTGATTGTAACTGCTATTTCAAAAGATTTGGAGTCGGTTAGGCCGATAACGGGACTACTACTGTATTATTACTCTAGAAACTATTGTAAATTCACACATCTGCGAATATTATTGGCAGTTTATGTCAATACAGGCGTATGATGGATTGTCCCGAATTAAAACGCGCATCGTGTGTTGCGATCACTCATCTCGTTGATAAAACAACGCATGGCATTCTCGCGGACGGAGTCAGCCTGGCTCCAATAACCGCTAGCCTCCTTTTTCGCACATGTCGAACGATGCGGTTACGCAATATAGTCGATATTAGATTCAACCGCGTGCCCTTGTCGCACCGCGCTTATTCTCGTTTCAAGGACGCGTCCGAAAAGGTCATCCGAGACATGCCGCTTGCTGGTACTTTACCGGATCGGCTCAAAAGAAATTCGATCCTCATTGAACCGGATTTGTGTTTGGGCGCCTTTGTCACGATGGCGGCGTCGTTTAATGAGCTAACCAATTACATACCGCACACTATCGAAATAGAATGTATGGTGTAAATTGATACCGAGATTTTTAGATGGTCAGTAACGAAGTAGTTTTAATTTTTCGGAGTACTCAAAGTATGAATGGCCTACGGTACTTGTATTACTCAATCAAGTGGTTATGTTTTAATTCTGGTTCCACCAATATTTAAAAGTTAACGGGGTTATATTTTTATAGGCTTTAAAACGGTACGAAATAGCCCCCGTATCGCCATGGCCGAACATATTTTCGGGAATCGCGCCTATTCGCAGCGTCATTGGACGTTTTGCATTAGTCGCCAAGGCGCATCTTGCATTTTTGACACTTGTCACCTTCGACTATCACAACCAACAAGTATGAGACCCCTCGAACAATCTACCTTTTGAAATTACCTATCCGAGTATACAACCTTACATCTGCTTTCGTAGCTGCGTACCATCTCTGACTGCTTTGAACACCGCTGGAGATTTTTCGAAAATGATCATAACACTCCTTGTCCGCACTCATTACTGTTATAAACCCTAGAACGGCCCAACGTAAACGAGTCAACTCGCGCAATTTCATTTCAGGACACCCCTTCATCATGACCGTCGGCTGCGTCGCTGGCGACGAAGAGTCCTACGAAGTGTTCGCCGACCTGTTCGACCCCGTGATCAAGGCGAGACACAACGGATACGAAAAAACCGCAAAACATTGCACAAACCTCAAGGCGTCAGACCTGAAGGTGAGATTGATCGTGTGCCGATTTCTCGGATCGAGGTGACATTGGTTTGCCTCCCGAGTGCACTGGCTCCAGAGACTAGATTTTGAACATCGCATTGCCAATTTACCCGATAAGTCATGCAGGTCGATATGTTTTCAAATATTCATCCCTTATCAATGCTAAATTTCACTCTATCGCTTCCGCACTTGTACGTGTTCGTTGCTGTAACAGCATGCATTCCTTCCACAGGGCGGAGACCAGCTCGACGAAAAGTACGTTTTATCGTCTCGGGTGCGTACCGGCAGAAGCATCAGAGGATTATCTCTCCCGCCGCACTGCAGCAGGGCCGAGAGGAGGAAGGTTGAGGAACTCTCCGTGAAAGGCACGTTTGTTCCGACTCTTTCGAATCTAGTCGCGCAGGCGAGGGCTATTAAGCAATTTATATGACATCTACATAGTAATAGGGTTACCATATTTTGGGATCGGGAAAAGAGAACATATATTACAAATCACAAAACTTAAAATCGGATGAGGTAACGGGTCATTTGAAAATTTTTACTGGAACTTAGGACAGTGCCTATAGAGTCGATTCCCGTCATTTAAAAAACGAGACTAGAGTCATGCTGCAGCTGCAGTGCAGCCGCTGCGGCCACTATGTTGTCGCTTACTCTAATATAGAAACGTAAGACGTGTCTCACTAACACCAATCGAAAATCTCCCACTCTCCAATTCCCAGCACTTGACAAACTCGACGGGGAACTCAAAGGCAAATATTACCCGCTCGGCAAGATGACCGACAAGGAGCAAGACCAACTGATCGAGGATCACTTCCTCTTCGACAAGCCAGTGTCTCCGCTTCTCACTGCCTCGGGAATGGCGAGAGATTGGCCGGACGCGAGAGGGATCTGGTACGCTGATCAAATTCTATCAATTTGCGGCTTACTGTTATCATTACGCGAGAACCAGAAGTGTCTGTGAATCGGGCTTGCATTTACTGGCCAGCGGCTAGTTACGTGTACTAGGATAGCTTCGCAAGTGTAAAAGTTTGGCCATTCTCGACGCTAATGTTGGTGTTTGTATTGCAAAACAAAGCCTACTTCGCAGAAGTGGAAAATTCATGTCCGAGAATTAGGCCTACTTAAATAAGTTATTTCAAAACGCAAATATGTTCGAGGGGTCGCTTAAATTAGCGGTTAATTGGTGGTGGCTACTCTCAAAATTGCAAGATTGATCTTTGTAACAAACGCAAATGACTGATGACGGAACTGATAAGTGCAATTTTCGAAAATATTTCGAGTTGACGTGATATAGGAGCTATTTCGCCCGGTTGTCCTGGACCATTTCGTTCACAAACACAATAGTAACACATCTCGAAACTATTTTCTACATGACGAAGTCCAAAGTATAAATTGTTATTAGTTTTTCCTAAAAGCTGTTCCGCGGAAGTTGTATAAAAACATAAACACTTGAGCGAGTACTAGAAGTATAGGCGATTCCTAATTGAGTACTACGAAAAAGTATAATTACTGCGTTACTGACCACCCCGGGTAAGTGTCATAGCCGCACAGGATTTTACGCGTCTTTAACCATAAATTTCGCGTATTGCGACATTTTATCCGTTCTTGACGTCGCTGTTGAAGAATTTTAGTCTTCTCCAAATTTTCGTTGCCGTCCGCGTGATGTGATTGCTTTTAATTTCGCAGGCACAACGACAAAAAGAACTTCCTCGTCTGGGTGAACGAAGAAGACCATTTGCGTGTCATTTCTATGCAAAAGGGAGGCAAAATGAAGGAAGTATTTACCCGCTGGTGCAATGGACTCACAAAGGTAGAGAATCCAACAAGGGCATCGTGAATTTGCACATTTTCAATAGGAAAGAAGTCGCTTTTACTTAAACACCATGAACAGCCAACTCAGCTGTTGCTGTGCATATACTTCTACCAGATTTACTGCGACAATTTCGTACTCTAACCAGTCAGGCGCACTCACATCCGTACCCAAGTCAAGTGAAATGGTCCTATCATCTCGACAGATTTGTGATTTCCTATATTGTATGGATAAAATGGGCGCACACACTCAGTTTAAATGACAGCTAGCAAAATACTGTAAAAATAGGGTCTCGCCTTTTCGATTGTTTATTCTGTAAGAGCAACTCATCCTGCTCAACTACAACTACAAGCAATTAGTGTTGTGTAGCTAGGAGGTAAAGACGCTTTTACGCCTTCCATATTTTTCGAATTTGATACTATGACGTCACCACTGTATATTACTTCCCTATGAAGTAACCGCGCTTTTAAAATGCTCATCCTCAATCTTAATCTCGGCTAAGCCCACGCTTGTGGCTAGGATAATATCAGCGTCTATATCTTAAGCGATGTTTTCCTATCGCTATTGTGATTGGGTTAAGTATTTTAGTGCATTCATGTTTGAGTTTTAAGGGGACTAGCAACTCAAAAAATCAAAATTTTCGATTTTTTTTCTTGTAGGAAATATTAACATTGTATCTCTGCTGTCACCTCATGGCCTTGTTTCACCGAAACAATAACTAAAAACTGCAAAATTTCATTTTCTTTTCTTTTGATGATGGGGGGAGAAGGGGTGGTGGTGTTTTTTTCAAGTTCCAAACAAAAGGTCGCATATTTTGTCTGATAACTCTATAAAATATATGGTTTGACCGTTATAAAATATATCTATCTATATTATCTCCGGGTACAAATTTGTTAGATTGTTGTCAGTTGTCATTCAAGCATTTTGGCGCTCATTCTTATCATTACATCGGTAATAATTGTTCAATGACTTTTTACTTTGCAAATGTTTGTAAGCGTTTTTCTCAATTATAAAATTTTGTTACGTCGCATCACCGTAAACCAAAAATTTGTATGAAATATTTGTCCTAAATGATTACTCAAAGTTTTTTGGAAAGCTGACATTCAGACCTGTGCTACGCTAAAACTTTTTTGACATAGCTATACCATGCTAAGAGTTACAGAACTTCAAAGCAAACTTACAGCAAATTTATGACAAAAATCTGAATTTTTAGTTTTGAAATGAAATTTCTCCGAGATGGGTGTCACATATTCCTTCAAATTTTAGCACAGCACTGTCCTAGTACTTCCTAAAGAAGGCGTTAGATCGGAAAAAGGGCTTCACAATTTCGAGATTTTGCATTCCCCGTGTCGGTGCATTTTCTGTCCTTCGAATCCACTATATGCCACAACATGCCGAGTAGAACCAACTTGATTGTTTTTTTTGTATGTAGCATAGCGACATCTAGCGATTGTGAAAATTTCATGGTGATTGGGGTAGCTATACGAAATTTAGGATTTTGGGTTGCTAGTCCCCTTAAAGTCGGTGGTTTGGAGCACGCAGATGTAGTCTGCGTTGTTTCCGCTCATGTAGAAGTGATCCCGCGAATTTCTACTCATCTAGAAGTAGAAGGAGCAATTTCCAAGACATGTCAAGACAACTTTAAAAAGAACTAGAAAATGAAGGTTTTAGAAGGACTAAACCAAGTAGTTTAAAAACTTCGGTTTGGAAGGACGTTATGCATTTTTGTCCTTGATGTTTTTGCGGCATATACACCGACTCATGAACACGCGATCTGTACATATTCATACCATGAGTGCATGATCTGCATATGCCGATGTACAAGGAATGTGCAGATATAGCCTTGTAAGGCTTTCTTAGTCTTGCTCCGTCCCAATATGCTAATATCCTGATAATGCTAGTCAAGGGGGAAAATCATAGATACCAGTGTTACTAATCAGGTCTTTGGTGAGACCCGGCCGGGGATTGAACCCACGACTTACCGATCAAGAAGCCGGACGCTTGTGTAAGCACTAAGCAGTACTTGTAGGAAAAACCTATTTTGGTACTCCGAAAAAATACTAAAAGTATTCCCCGTTACTGACCACCTCCGCGATTGCATTTGACATTTGACATATCGCTCGCCCTCGTTCAGGTCGAAGAGCTAATGAAGAAGGACGGCAACCAATACATGTGGAACGAGCACCTCGGCTACATCCTGACCTGCCCCAGCAACTTGGGCACCGGAGTGCGCGCTGGCGTCCACCTGAAAGTCCCGAAGCTCGCCACCCACCCTAAATTCGACGAAGTTCTCGGAAAGCTGCGCCTGCAAAAGCGAGGAACCGGTGAGTCGCGCGGGTTGCGACATATCGCTCGTAAACAGAGAGACTCTGACTTGTGCAAACTACAGGGTTTTAAAAATGCGCAACTAGAACTAGAAGTACCGACTTTTCAAATACTTGCAAGAGTTACAACTATAATTATAACTATCACTACTCACATTTCGAAATTTGCAACTAGAACCAGAACTAAAACTACTGACTTTCCAAAACTCGCAACTATAACTATAAATGGAACTACTCACTTTTCACAACTCACAACTGGAACTACTCACTTTAAAACTATTAAAACTATAACTTAAACTACTCACTTTTCAAAACTCGCGACTAAAACTATAAATGGAACTACGGTACACACTTTTCACAACTAGCAACTGAAACTACTCACTTTAAAACTATTGAAACTATAGCTTGAACTACTCACTTTTCAAAACTCGCAACTAGAACTAGAACTACTCACTTTTCAAAACTCGCAGCTATAACTATAAATGGAACTACTCACTTTTCATAACTCGCAACTAGAACTAGTACTAGATAACTACACCCACTTTTCAAAACTATAGCAACCAACCAAATAAAACGCAACCAACTAACAACTGGTAATGCGAATTACCGAATGCCAATGACATAAGAAATATTAAAGATAGAATCAGCGTTTCAAATGGACGGGGTTTCGATTTTGAAATCAGAGGCGCTGCGAACACCAAAACCCACCCCTAACAACGCCGCTGATGGTTCTGAGGTAGCAATGGGTCCAAGAACATCGCACGACAGAATACCGGTATCACGATTCAGGACGACACGTGTTTTCTAGCTGTTCTACAACTCATTGACCGCTAAACTGATTAACCCCCTTGATTGCCCCGAAACAGTAGTAGTCTACTTCTTAACCGCCCAACTCTGCCGGCAATTCGACTCCTTTTTACTCTATAACTTCTTTGAACTACCACTCAACCGCCAAAGAGACGCCTCGATTATTCGAAATTGCATGCTCGGTGACTTCATAATTGGTGATACAATTGTTGATATACAAAGTTCTTTTGAATACTCTGGATACTGACGATTGTGAACCGTAAATATTCGGGGTTATTTCGATTATACAATTGTATACCGAAGTTCTGTACATTAATGAGTCTCTTCACGGCGTTTTTCCTTCAGGCGGCGTCGACACGAAAGCCGAGGGCGGCACTTTCGACATCTCCAACTCGGACCGTCTCGGCTTCTCGGAAGTTCAACTCGTGCAAATGGTGGTCGACGGCGTCGAATTCATGATCAATTTGGAGAAGAAGCTCGAGAAGGGGCAGAGCATCGACGCGGACGTCAGCGGACTGAAGCAGAAGTAGAGATGTCAAATGTTTCTTATCGTTTCATGTCGACGTACTAAGCGTAAAATATTATAACATATCTGGTATGTTACTGTGGATGAATAAATTTATATATATATATATACGGTTTATATGTCGTTCGTTGAGTGTAGGCAGGCAGATGCTTAGTCTGGTGATTTTTGGATTGCATGAATAGACCGTGCTGGATAGCTAGCTAGCGTATCTACAGGGGTTGAAAGAAGGACTAATTAATGTTGTTCTGGATACCCTATACACATCCATCCCTGCATAATGCATATATAATAAGACACAATTATTTGATTTTTACAACTTAAACTTCACTAGTGGTATTCTATGATCAATATACGTAAATGATATCGTGGTAAATGGGCCTGATGACGTCGATTAGCTGCGTAAATACGTTTGTCAATCGCATAATCGGCTGGATCCGCTATTCACCGACTCACATGGAAAAATCGTGAATTTTCAATTCAGGTTGGAACTTTTTCTTGCACACAGCACCGATTTAGTGTGCGCGGAGACCGTGTCAACAGTACGACGTTACGCACGCTCACACTCACAGTGTTCCCCAACCGATGGGTCGCGACCCATCAGTGGATGGCGAAGCTATATTTCACGTGCAGTGGGTCGCGAAAAATTTCTAAATGTTACAGTTCTGTGTTCAGCCTGCTAAATATGCCAAACACTTTATCTTCTCACGATTAAACTTACAGATGCCCGTTCTCCCATCTAAATTAAATTGTTTTTGCGCCCATAAGTGTCGCAAGCCACGTTCCCGTGCTTAGAATAATCGTGAGCCGAATTTTCGCAAGATCAGTTTTGATTGGAGCTCGTAATCGGACACTGGACACTGGCCAGTATGTTTTTGTGTATTTCCTTCCTTCCTCCAAAGGCTTGCGAACATTGATTGGATAATGCGATCCAGCCAGATTATAACCAGCAAACAATTGCCGTCATGCAAGCTATTACGTGCTCTCTCTCGTTTGTAATCATCTATTACGCTTATTATTGCCTGCTCGATACACTCTTATTCTCAAATTGTCGCAAAATTTCACTTGTGGTTTCAGTTCAACCCCTCCCTCAAACGGCTCATTGTACGCGGAATTACATTCTCATTCGCTCGGTCTTGTCTCTCGCACAATGAAACTTGTATTCAAACTGGGAAGAACTGGACAGTGGACAGTGGACAATGGACTTGATGACTGGGGTCGACCTTTCCGTATCAATTGAATTGACTCGAGTCACAAAAATGACTTGACTTGACTCAGCGTTTCAGAAATTAGGATTGACTCGTGACTCGGCGCAAAATCTACCAGTCTATTTCAAGTGATCAAGTAATCACTGTATCTTGTATATGTCTGGATTATTCGCGATACAATGGTGTGATCTGTGCAGGGCATGGTATGTTTGTATGTTTGTTTTGGGGTATTCATGGAGTTTGTCGACTACGATGGTCATTTACACCAGGCCGATATTCTTTTATTATTTTCCGTAACTGCCGACTTATAGCACGGCCCACCTCTAGGCTTTTGTAAGACACCGCTGACGCGGATGAGGTGGCGAGGAGGAGCCTAGGTAAACCTCCAACACTTGGGTATCGAAATTCGGAAGTCGACCTCGGTCGGACTCGAACCCGCACCCATTGGTGTTGCAGCCGCGGATTATACCACTGCGCTATCTCGCCACCTGGGCATGGTATGGAATGGTATGGTATGGAAGTATGGTATGGTATGGAACGAAATTTCGGTATGGAATATGGAAATGAGCAAGTATGGTATGATAGGGAGCGTTTTCTCCATACTTCCATACTTTTTCCATACTTTGACAGTTTGGCCAGAACCATGACAATGATCCTTCTTTCGATTTGTCAAATTGATTGCATACCGCAGAAAATAGCTCACTGTCTATTTTCATATCTCAATGGCGATTCCCCGGTCGACATCTATTTGAAGATAAGAAAGTTGCGCATCACGCATATAAAGGAAAATTATGTTATTGATACCTATTCCAATCTAAATCATGGCCTATACTAAAAACAGTAGTAGATAGGCCATGTCTAAATATCATAAAAACGAATGATCTTCGACCGCTGTCGCGTTACAGCATGCATTTCGCTTATCGTAACTTCCCCTCAGCAAACTACCAAGGGAGTTTTGAAATCGTAGACTCTGAAAATCATCTGATTCGTTATAATATGAGTTCATATGTATATGGTTATGTAACCACGGGAGATCACGGACTCGCTAATTCATAGCAGAGCCGGAATCGTAACAAACAAACAAACAAACAAACAAAACATATTTCTTTCTTTTCGAGTTATAGTATCGTGCGAAAGAGTAGCTTATGGCGGCTTATATATCTACCATCCGCATAAGTTTGTCAACACCAGGAAGTTTCTGACCCATCTGATCTGACCCATGCATTATTCGGCATTAACACGTGTAAATTGATGCTACCTCGGTACATTTAGAAAAATTTCAAACCCTTCCCATTCTCTGTCGGCTTACTTACATATATATTTTACGGAGACGCAGCATTGCGTTTACGGTTGCCAGTTCAGTGCTCATTAATTTTATTGCGTCCTGTCGAATTATGGGGGTGTTAACTTTCTCCAATTGCAAGTCTTTGCAAAACAAGTCTTACCAAATTTTATTGGAGAACCAATTTTAAAGGGTGGAAATATAGATTTCGGGTTGTAGGGGTTGAGGTAAAAAGGTTAGGATCCAATCTTATAATTTGACAATACCTTTGTTTTGCGTAATTTTGTAGATGATGTTACTGCTAGCAGTGCGTTACCACACTAGATTTACATGTCACGAGATTCTGTTTCGATTTCCAACTTGAGAGGTTGGCGAGTTGTGAAAGTATGGAAAACATATCAAATATGGTATGGAAGAATGTTGCTATGGTATGGAAAATTGTTAAGTATGGTATGGAACGATTGGGGCGGGTATGGAGTATGGAAAATTCCCATTCCATTCCATACCATACCACGCTCTGGATCTGTGAGAGCAACCAGTCATTCAAATATTGTGCATTTTGCTGAGTCATATCACAAATAAATTGACTGCAGCATGAGTGATCACATCGTACAGATTAGGTTATAGTATATATAGGCTAAGTGTAGTATGTCGCTGTTCTATATAGACCAGTGGTTCCCAACCTTTTCGTCTTCATTCCCCACTTCAGATTTATTCCGAGCCTTCATTCCCCACCAGGACCGTAACAGCACTTCGTCAGCCCCCCAAAAAACGTTGGTCTTGGGCCCCCACAGGGTGATAAACCCCTTCAGCCCCCCTGAGCCTGTACGCTTTCCCCCGTTACTTATCAGCTACATTGGGTCTACCGTTAAGTGCGTCGCCTAATTTCGACGAAACGCGCGAAGCGCGAAATATTTATATAATCCATGTTTGAATCGGTCAATATGATCGGGAATTGCATATATTTTGCTATCAATTTTTTTATCCTCCCTGCTCACGTAATCAGATTTACCGGTAGAACTGAGCGAGGTAGGTAGGATCCCTAAATAAGTATTAAACATCTTCGGGTGGACCCGTTCGTATGTTGACTTCGTTACATTATGCTATTTCGTGACCTCCTATATTTGGTATGTCAAAAGATATGGAAATCGCCAAAAATAAAAGGCACACACGATTTCAAATTGGTATTGCTTTACCGGCAAATCATTTTTCCCTGCGGGATGGCATTTGTCCTGTGGGGTTCAGATCGCCAGGACAGGAGCATTCGGCGCCAGCCATTTAGCCACCTATGGACAATTTAACATATATGTAAATTGTATAAATGTATATATATCGAAGGTTTCGATCAGCACAAGGTATTCCTTCTCGGCCAAGCTCTTCTCGCTGATGATCGTTCTGGCACACTTCTCGGAGTCGCATGTTTCATGGCCTATAATTTCATATGTCTTAATTGGTGCGTCGAGGCGCAGTAATGGCCGACGCCGAAGTCTCCATTTCTATAAAATCTACGTATTTTCGTGGGGGAAGGGTACCTAATAATCAATATACTCGGCAATATTAAATCGCGCCCCCAGCGCGAAAGAAATTTGAAAAAGTGGCATAAATTTCCAAAAAAATACACTATAATTTATGTTAATTAACGAAATAATTTTGGGTCCCTTCGAGCTCGCCCCCTCCCCAATTGGGGGGTTCGGGGTACGGTAGTTATGGTCCTGTTCCCGACTACCCTACACTTTTGTCATCACAGATCAGCTATTTGCTGATTTGACTTCACAAGACACACAACCACACCTGTACGCAAGACAATCGCCTATAACTTAGGGATGGTGTGAACCCCTGAAAGGTTCAGGTTCGTGTGAACGCGAACCTTTTTAAAAGGTTCTGTGTGAACACGAACGTGAACCTCATGACGTCACGTGACGTCATATTGCTAATTCCAACCCTATCTTTCAATGAAGTGATAGCCTCTATTAATGTACACGATACCTATAGCGACGACTTGGGCCACATAATGCAACAATTTTGAAGTACATTTTGGCGTTTTAAACGTCGCTAAATGTATCAACTGAGGCAATCAAAGGATATAATACTACTACCATGAAATCAATATCTTTCGTCGCTTTGCCAACAATTTCGACGAGGACTTACCAGGGAATATACGCTTATCCCTTATCGGTCTAGGCCAGACCGGACAATGTATTCGGTGTCTGAGTATTGCTACATTGATATTGATCAGAGTGTAAAATGGGTTTCTATATTTGCTACCGATATTACCTCATTAAGAAGTTATACAACAGTAGGCTAGCCAACTCCTCAATCGCACAGATTTGGTTTTAATGATGCAGTAAAGATATGAAGTCCAGAGTGACCCCATACGCCTTCTCGAATTTTTACATCAGAAAACGATATCAATCTTATTGATTGGTTGAATAAGCATCCTTCGCTGACTACGTATTTCGCTCGTGATGTTGTGTGATTGCGGGTCAAGCTCACAGCCGAGAGTCACTAAATATCCACAAACGGGAAACTGGATAATTCGAGCAAACTTTTGTAACAAAGCAAGTAAAACATTTGAGATTGTCAAGGTGCATGCTCGTTTAGTGTTGATTTTGAATGCTGCCAGCGCCATACATGGAGTGGCCCGCAGTTGAAATGCAATAAATTTGAACCAATGATGTTATAATGAAGTGAAAATTGCAATATATGAAAAAGGTTCACAGTGCAGAACCTACCAAGGTTCTGTTGTGAACGCGAACCTCTAAATTTCCGAGGTTCACACACAGAACGCGAACGTGAACCTCACGTTCACACCATCCCTACATTATAACTCCAACATAAAACGTATTGTGAACCGATGCCAGTAACGGTCAAAATTTCGCGAAAGCATTATTTCACGTCAAACTAGTCGTGCTGGATGCGTTTGTGACGCCATGATTGGCCATCCAGAGTTAAAAATGAGGTTTTGTGAACAACACGCAATATAATTTTCGATACATACATTCCAGAGGAGTTAACTGGTAACGGTAATTGCGCATGTGTCTCTGTGAATATGTAGACTGTCCTGTATATAATTTCGAACAAATGCGTCTATTCCCCACCAGAAACCATTGAATTCCCCACCAGTGGGGAATTCCCCACCGTTTGGGAACCACTGATATAGACTGATCGCAGTGTTCATTGCTCACCTAAACAAACCCAATTGTATAGTATTTAAATCTACCGAATATGCTTTATACGTTTTTATGTATCGTCAACGGAGCAGGCTTAAATTGAATCTCGAGGATGTAGGTGAACACTGAACTGTGTGCATCACATTATAACATGTCAATTTCCTTAGTATCTAAGGTTTCGTTTTCGTAATTTAGCAGTACTTCGTATGCGTGGGCGATGCAACGTCTTTTTGCATGTATACATAACTCTAGTGTTTGTCCCTTGATTCATAATAAATGGCAACTCAGCCTCAATCTGTACTTGAAAATACTAGCGATATGCAACGACTTCGATTCATGCCTCTTGATTGTTACTTCGAAAATTCAACTTCACCCGACCTGCGACTTTGACTCATGGCTTGACTTGAGTTGAATTGACTTGAGTCAAAATATGCAATGCATCGGGATGACTTGTGGCTAAATGGTATTGAATGATTTGTTCCCAACACTGTATGTCTATACCCCAGATGTGGTCTGAGTAGTCATCGCTGGCACTTAAGTAGAAGTGAAAGTACCGCCGTAAAGTTTTACTCAATCCCAAGTATAGAAGTAGGGAATAGAAAATGAATATAAGAAAAATATACTCCGGCATGGTCTCAGAAAGCATATTTGGTCTAGGTGGCAACTTTTGAAATTGCAAGATGCATCTTCACAACTAGCGCGATATATATATATTGAGTGACATACACTACAAATTGGTCATATAAGTCATATAAAACTACTTAAAGTAGAATTAGATTTACAAAAACGCCTTAGAAGTAATTCCATAAAATTCATTCTTCTATCTATATAGGCTGATGGCGAGCGACAACTATAAAAATTGTAAGATGCATCTCCTCGCCCAACAAATCCGAAGCGGCTGTGTGGTATTATTACAATTTTGAAATACTCGATAAAGCTGTGGGGCCAAACCATTATCTTATTATCTCTTAACAACTCATCTGTCCAAAAAGATATATCTCAGTTTAATTCTTGAGGGCTACCGGTATTTTTAAACATTTTAGTGGTCGCTGCAACTCATTTCAATCATAAATAGTTTGGTTTTGCTTTTTCGTCATCCAATAATTTTAGCATGCTACAAGCGAAATCAAACTCCTTATTATGAACGCCGAGATTCCATTGGGAAATCCGACCATTAACGTAGGTTGTCCATATAAACAGCTAGGCGTGCAGTTGTAGTAAACTATTTTAGCCTCTCTTATCACCATCATGTCGTTACGTATGTGTAGGTGGTGAGAAATGAAAAAAAATATTGAAATATCAGACACCTTGGATATTGTAGTTGGCAAGTCTGTCGACTACAAGTCGGACAAATATTTCGATTCAGACATTACTTTTACCACCAATTTTATCGATTATGCCCAAAATTCCCATAATAAGCGTCAAATAACAGTTGGCTTTACGCATTATCCGAGTCAAAGCCCCGCTTATTGAACGAAACACAGGATAATTATCTTCCCTCATATCATTAGACGCACTTCCGAACGTAATTCGCATTGGGCGAGTGTCACCTTTCCCCAATCTATATAGTCGTCAAGGATCGATTTCCCGATTATTATAACAATTTCCTGGCTTACCGTGTCGCATGGCAAATGTTGTCGATCATTATCACGATCAATTAAGTCTTCGGCATTTCCTACATTTGTATGGAGTCTTGTCTGATTTATGGACTACTCCAAGTCGTTTCGACTGCCGCCCGAACAGCGACCTGCTGTTAAATGTACGTGTTATATAAGCTACATATTGTAATAACAATTTTGTGAGATGATGAATATATTCCTACACCTCCAGGTTCTGCTTCAGCTATAGCATGTCATTGGTGGTGACGCTCTCTATATATGTGCCCAATGCGCTCACTCACAAAGGATAATCGCGATGAACAAGTCCTTATTCGCTCATATAGTATGGTTTGGATTTTCACGATCGAATGAGAAGTCTGTTTAGCGTGGCGCCATTCACGTTTCGCCGCGTAGGGTTGCATTTAAAACGAAAATTAATTTAAAACAAACATGTTTAAAACGAGGCCCTCATTTACAACGTGTTTTTTATTATTTTTATTATTTTTTTGAAGCCATGACGTCACCAATATTCAATTGTGACGTCATAGTGGATGAAATTTACAATGGAAAATAAAGGGTAAATATAGCTCCTTTGACGAGATATCTGTACTATTAATGTTGAACCGACTATTTCGGGAGTTCTAACCATCCCATATCGATATACGTCGGCTATATCGGGTGGTAATTGTCTGTAGGCTCATACAACATGTTCTTTGGAAAGTATTTACACAATTATGGCATGATTTTACAACTTGAAAAAAACAAATTTTTTAAAAAGGCCTTTATTTAAAACACCGTTTGTTTTAAATGCAGCCCTATATGTACGTAGGGATGGTGTGAACGTGAGGTTCACGTTCGTGTTCTGTGTGTGAACCTCGGAAATTTGGAGGTTCACGTTCACAAACGAACCTTGGTAGGTTCTGCACTGTGAACCTTTTTTCATATATCACACTTTTCAAGTCATTATAACATCTTTGGATGAAGTTTATTGCATTTCAACTGCGGGCTACTCTATGCATAGCACTAGCAACATAAAAAATCGACACTGAAAGAGCATGCACCTTGACAATCCCCAAAAAAATTGTCTGCTTTGTTACAAATGTTTGCTCGAAATATCCAGCTTTATGTTTGTGAATATTTAGTGACTCTCTGCTGTGAGCTTGACCCGCAATCGCACAACATCAAGAGCGATATATACGCTCCATGTAGGGAGTATTGATATCGTTGTCTGATGTAAATAATCTAGCAAGCGTACGGGGTTCATATAGAATTCATATGTTCATTGTATCACAAAAACCAAATCGATTGGGGTGTTGGCTACTGCTGTATAACTTGTTAATGGGGTAAACCCGTTTTACAATCTACCCTACATCAACGTAGCAACACTCAGACGCCGAATACATTGTCCGGTTGCGTAAGCTTATATTCCCTTGCAAGTCCTCGTCGAAATTGTTGGCAAAGCAACGGAGATTTTATGGGAATATTATAGCATTTGATTGTTCCAGTTGATACATTTGGCGACGTTTAAAATGTCGATATGTACTTCAGCATTGTGGCAGTATGTGGCCCGAGTCGTCGCTTGGTATCGTGTACATCAATATATCTCACTTCACTGAAATGCAGGGTTACAATTAGCAATATGACGTCACGTGACGTCATGAGGTTCACGTTCGTGTTCACACAGAACCTTTCAAAAAGGTTCGCGTTCACACGAACCTGAACCTTTCAGAGGTTCACACCATCCCTAATATGTAGGCCTGCATTGTACAACAGCTTATATAATGAGTCTGTACCAAAGGACAAATTTTGAACTGCGTGATGTCATTTACATGTTACTTCATAACATATCAATTGCTCAAATTTATCGCTGACGATTTCTGTCCGCCAACAATTTCCATTCTAAATCAAAATAACATAATATCTAAAATGTCGACGAATGGAAACATACCGCGCATGCCTATGTTATGCAAATCGTAATTGATATAATTTCCAGAGTAATTCGATACTTTGTCGAAAGCTCCGAGAAGTGACATACCCGGTAATTATACATTCACACACCGAGCTCTTACAAATAAACTAGCACTCAGCCATCGCCGATTGACTTTATATCAATTCTACGGTATTTATGAGGCCTGGAGGTTTCGGATGTGGCACATTGACGTAACGAAATACCTAATACGACGCTGCTTTGTATCCAACACTTTTAATGAGGGAGTCAGACTTTCTAAATAGACTTTCGATACAAAATGATACGTTGTAGAAACAAAATTGCGAGAAATCAGAGCCGATATTCCTGAACTGAAACTATGTCTTAACCGGATCGCTTTTCTTTTTGTAGAATATTCAGATGACTGCTCAGTGCCTAATCACCACTACTATATAGACATTTTGTGAAAGGCAGCCTACACATTCCATGATCACAGACTGCCCTTCGAGCATAGCGAAGGATCGGGCACAGAACACCCTCAATTAGTGTTAAATGTGGGGTGTTCGGTGTAGTAAATGGAACGGGTAATATTGCGACATGGAGATGAAATGGATCTCAATCTGAACTAGTAATTCCTGGGACGCTGACGATATTCACCTCCTATCTCACGCACCTACTACCGCAAGCTTGAATGCCGTCACCCGTGATCAAATGCCCAAAGTGCATGAGTGGACGTCCCATAATAGCCTTCGGGTTAACGCTGCGAAATACAATTATTGGTCGTGAACTCCTGCGATAACCTAACCGTTGACATCGCTGGCCAACCAATTTCCAACACTGAAAATGCCAAATATACCTTGGTGTTTTACTGGATTCGGACATGTCCTGGAAGAGTCGAAGAATTTCGCCGCCTTAGCTACAGCCTGCCAGTCAGCGTGCTGTTGATACTCTTCAACACTCTATTCCTATCAAAGTTACAATACGGAATTCTTTGTTGGGGTGCTGCCTGCAAGAATACAATTGACCCACTGCAAAAACTTCAACATCGGATCATCCGTATCATTGACAAAGCCCTACGGGGGCCTGGATGTGCAACTGATTAATCGCTTCTTAAAAGATTTGGTGTTCTAAACTTAGAAGATATAAGGAAGCTAGAAATTGCCAAGTTTATGTATCAGTTCCATTGCGGTCAATGTCCCTCAAATTTCAACGACTACTTCACCTCGGAGACAAAAGCGCACAAGTAGCCTACAACACACGCGCGCCAACGAAGAACAACTACTATATGATCAGGACTGAATACAAGAAAACACATTACTCTATCAAGTGTGCCGGACCCCAATTGTGGACAATTGTGGAACAGCATCTCGTCGACGATCCGACAGTCGTCGAGCATGTTTGCATTCAAGTCGAAATACAGGCAATTTCTTCTAAATCAATACTAGTCAATCTTCAGGATTACCGGACCACGACCTAACATCGACCTCGCCCTCCGCCACATGCCACCTCATTTTGTCGCTTGCGTCTTATATTCTCTGCATTACTTTTCATTCAGTGTGCATGCCTCTTATTTACTTCGCATAGGCTAAGGTGGGTGTCTGATCTTAAAGGCCACTTTAACTTGTTTCGACACCTTCCTATCTTTTCATTGTATCGCAGTCTTGTGATGTTTTGAAACGATGAAAATATTATTAAACCTGATTGATTGATTGATTGATTGATTGCACTACCGACAATATAGCGTAATTGTGGGGCGTCCGGTTTCTTGATCGGTGGGTCGTGGGTTCGATCCCGGGTCGGGCCAGACGAAATACCTTATTAGTAACACTGGTATCCATGACTGCCGAGCTTGGCGCTCAGCATCACCGGGATAGCATGGAAGGGTGGTGCAAAACTTCGGACTCCTTACAAGGCTATATCTGAAGAGCTTCTTGGGGGTGTCTGTGCCTGCCTTGTCCAGCGGCATATGCAGTATGAGTATCATGTACTCAACTCATGGTATATGCATATGCACAGATCGTGTATATGCATATCATGAGTTGGTGTATATGCCGCAAAAACATAAAGGACAAAAATATACTACGTCATACGTCCTAGCTAAGTCTCCACATAAAAGCAATTACGAGGCTCTGACTACGGCAGTGGTTCTCAACAGGGGTATCCACGAAATATGCAAAATACGTGATAACCAATTTTTTGTTATTTTTTTAATGATGGAAATCACTGGGTATAGGTTCGTCTCATTACTGCTAAAACACCATGACTGACATCGACTGCGCAAACTCATTTTAATTGCCAAATTGCCTACTGACACATACATATTTCCGTTTAGAGATGTTCTGTTTGGGTTTGTGGAAACTAGTTGAATAGTAAGATCAATCAAAGTGAATTCGCAATGTTTGCAAAAATCCGTTTTCTCTTGTGATATACATAACACTATTCCAGAATAACTTGAAGATGAGCTGCTATATAGGTAGAAATGACTAGGCTGAGCGCTATATTCTAACTAAAATCTTCGTCTCAATTTTGGTGTCATGTATGTTGCGATCCTACCGAAAGATGTCGTCGGAAGCGTTACACGTTAATATTTCATTCGCCACCACCTATCTTTGTGGAAATAGATTCTCGGCACTCGTTCCTATCAAATCGAAGGAGCGAATTTTCAAGTCACGGCCACATATTTCAAGAAATGCGACTGCAGAATTCGATTTGAAATAACAAAACTCCGTAAAATTTCTACATGAATAGTGTGATGTTATTTTCAAGAAAAGTCATTTTGCTGCTGTTTATCACTAGACTACAGTTAAAATTTGCACAAGACAGATGACGATTGCACAATAATAGTGCTAAATTTGTACTAAACCGGTGTATGTGTGTGTGTGTGTGGGGGGGTGGGTCCGCGGGGTCCATGGCGATCCAAAAGGGGTCCACGAAGACAGAAAGGTTGAGAACCACTCGTCTAAGGTGATTGGTGCATCCAGTATTTGAAAAATGATGAGCGATGCAAAATTTCAACATTCTATTTTCAAGCGTCTCAAAAACCCAACGGCAATGAAATAATTCGACTAAAGTTTGCTTCTGGTACGCGGTATTATGATTCTAGGGAACACGTTTTCGCGTACTAAATGGCGGAAGCAGATTGTTGGTTACGCGATAATTTAGGCGAATTAAGTCGTAATTCGCAGGAGAAAAAATGATCGACTGAACAAAAATTAACCATATTTAATCGTCGACATTCAAGATTGAATTGACAAGCTACTAAAAACTCAGCTGTGTCGCACCTTATTGCATCCAAAGTTCTCTGGATTTATGGATTACAATATCGTATATCTTAAAGTGGTCGGGAACCTATGGCTCGCGAGCAATATATGGCTCTTTCGGGTATAAGATAGGTCTCTTTGACATATTTTTCAGTTAGTTCTTAATTTTATAGATATTGCATCAACTTGTTAGTAAATTTTCTTAACGGCCAGAATAATTATACTCGTGACAGCATAAACATGCATCGGAGCCGTCAAGATAGTGGCGTATCCAGGGTTGAGGGGTCGGACCCCTTTACAAAATCCTCAAATTTAAGTTGCTGTAGCGCCAGCGACCGATATCCCTCGCGAATTCAATGTACCCGACATGCGCGCGCTGCGTATTCATGGATTGCACCATACGTTGGCTGATCAAGAGAACAGCAGACATAGGGACGCTTATATGCTAGCTTTCAGATACATATTGTCTACCTGATCTACGACGAGAAATGAACTGTCCTGGAATTGACATTTCAATTACAAATCCAAATTACAAACAACGACGTTTCGCTATTCGCGTCCAAATTTATAAGTAGCTTCCGAGTCCTGCCGTTAAAATGTAGGTGTGTAGTGCAACGTTTATATTACCGCCAAATTGAAAAGTCAGATCAATATTTAGATTTTCGGAATCAGTGCTATAGTTATGTTAGATCAATGTCAGTTATTATATATTCTGAGCTATTGACGATGAATTCCGCTATCGCAGGATGATTAGTAACCGACGAGTTTTTACAGAGTAAATATGGCGCCTACGACAAATCCCATGTGGTGAGTTCGAATTAGTACTACCACGACGTCACGAATTTACAATTGTGACGTAACAATTGATTAACATGCATGGCTCTTTGGGAGTTTAATTGGAAAATATAGCGCTAACATGGCTCTTCAGACGAAAAAGGTTTCCGACCGTAGTATAAGAGATAACATTTTATTCCAATTCGAGGATTTGTATTATACTTAAATACCACGTTAAATGGATATGGGGCTTTCAGGGTTGTCAGTTGAACCCAGTCGTGTGACAACGAGAGTAGTTTCAATCATTTTCAGTTGAGGATGATCGTTATCCATAACGTGATGGACAGTGGTACGATTCAACTAACGCATATATTCGATAGTAGAAACCAAATTTTCACAATACCGTCTGGCCGTTGGGCAAAAGAGTTTAAGTTCCTATGTGTTAATATTGTATGTTAGATTCATGTTGTAAAAAGCAAATTACCTCTGGGTATTCAGTATTTGAGTTGAAAATTACCTCTTGGTATACTATATTACGGCCTTCATATTTGATATTATTAAACGTATACTCGCTTTCAGTTTACGCCAACCATATACACAATAACAGTAACTATGATAACTTACCGTAAATTATTTGCGTCGGTCTTCCTCTCACTAACATTGTGTGCAGTAACTTGGGCAGGTAAGATTTTAGGTAATGAACGCGTGTATTCTTTTGGTAACGTCTGCAAACATTTAGATCCATGCAGAAGGAATTTCGGCCGGTGCGACAGCAAAAATGGGTTGTGCTGGGGCACCGGCGAAAATTCACATTACTGCTCTTGTAAGGTCGGCTATACCCAGATTCGAGTTTGGAATTTTAATCTCTGCGTGGGTAAGTTATGAGCCCATAGGCAGGATAAATTATTCAGTTGGATATGCCTCCTGCGTTATCACAATCTCATACCCAGACGTCGACGAATGCAAGATGGATGTGTGTGGACAAAACTCAATATGCGTCAACACAAGGGGTAGCTACAAATGCCTCTGTAGGTGCGGCTACGTTTTGGATTATACTGGAACGACATGCTGTGAGTGTTGACTGTTAAACCAGATGCAGCGTTAACGAATGCTGTAGCTTTATAATGTCGTAATGCACTTAACGTATACTCGATAAGGCTGTGTTCATATTATTTCTGCATGCTTAATGATGGGATTTACTCACAAAAATGGGATAAGTAACGACAAAAAAGAATATATTGAATACAACAGTGACTCTGGAGTTTCCGTACCACACCCAGTTAACCCCCTTTAACAGCTTCAATGTTCCAAACCCCTAGAAAGTACCAAAGGGACCAATAAGGCTATATCAATGGTATTCCACAATTCGACTGAAAATGTGGTATATTTGCCGTGTAGTGTTAACTTACGATTACAGATAGTGGATGCGTCATACCTTAATACACTGTAAAGGAATATACAATCGTTTTAGCAAGAGGGTCAAGATTGTGCACTCAGTATCCTTTACTTTACAATAGAGCAGTGAAGTACAGGATTCTTGGCAATTTCGTCTTTGAAAACGAATTATTTGGACAATCTTTCAATCGGTATAGATCCGGGATACTGCCTATACTCAAGTCATTCAATAGATTTAACATCTGAATGGCAGAAAATCAGTGGTATCCATAACTGTAATGAACACGGAGATTCCAATACAAATCATGACATCATCATTTTATATATCAACTGCTAGCAAGCCTCTCTATTTATTTTGTGACATGTGGGTATCTCAGTCAATAACGCTCTAATAGGAGTGAAATTATGATGAAAGTGAAGAGTCACTGACATATAGAAGTTATACTAAGCCAAGAATCTAACCAAGATATTATCGATATCGTATTTACAGTGGATGCCAATAAGATCACGGATCGGTGCTTGATACCTTCACGGTGCTACCAATATGAGAACGAAAGACAAATTGTGCCATTTCTCCCAACTTACACTAAAGACTTCGTCACAATTGAAGATCCGAAGTACGTTCAACGTTCGCTGGCTCACCCAAGAAGGTTAGTTCAACTTCATTTTACAACTGAGAATGTACGCCTGTCGTTATTATGCAATCGGTAAAGCGCTCCAATGCATTGCAACTATTATGAAAGAAATTGAATCAGATTAAAGTAAGATATATTTCTTTGAACGTATATGCTACGTTAATTTAGGGGCGGGGTATTACGCAGCATATCTATTGTGGTCGACTCTCCATAATGCTATCATTATTTTACATTTGAATGTTGATCAAGTCACAGGATTGGGGTATGGTAAGCTTCTACAAACTGTTGGGCTTCATCGCAATCCTAGTTTGTGTAATAACCCAGCATGCAGCGGGGATGATATCTTTGAAGTCCATGACTCCTTGGCTTCGACGAAACTGGATTCCCGCTACGTTCCTCTAGGAATACTGCTATTCGGTAGATTCAGCGTGGCCTATATACTAGCGTTACCGTATTTTGAAAATCTGAAAAGAGGACACTTTTTCAAAATGTTCAACCTTACAACACTGGAGTAAAATCCTAAAAAAGTGGTAAATTTTTTTGACTTCTTGGTTGGTTGACTAAAAAAAAGGTAATTTTTCCGACTTGGCACCAGAAATATGCACTTTTGTTGAATTCTGCGTTGGTTGACTAAAAAAAAGGTCAACTTTCAGGGTTAACTCACGAAATACCCGCCGGAATGTGACTTGAGCACTGATTTCCTATATCTCAGTCGAATTTTAACTCGTATTTAACCAAAATTTTCAAAAATGAGGACGATTCTCAAAAAAGTGGACATTTGGGCGTCTTTCAGAAAGACACATGCTCTTTTGTGGCATAATATTATTCGTATATATTGTTATATTTACCTGTTAGGATACTTTGGGAGACAATCGTACTTATTTTTGTAGCAGTTGGGGTACGAAAAAATTAAGGAGACAATACATACATCGTTTCATTAGATCTCTAAATTTCAACCAACCGCATGATTAAGAATATTAAAACTACATAGCACATCGCCATCTCTACTCACAAAACCAAAGTATTAGTATGAGCATCGTGTATTTACCCAAGAATCCAACATCCATCGCTGCTTAACATTGGTTGTAAATTTGGAAGTAGAGACCTATATAGACGTGGATGTATGTCGATCATTATATTACATGCTAATAACACTTATTGATTTACACGAGATTATTCCGTGTGCTTGCCTGAAGCGGCCTACTTGCTTGTCGAAAAATTTCGCACAGCCAAGTAGTATGGGTATGTGGTAATAGTAATAACAATACTACTACTACTACTACTACTACTACTACAATATTACAAATTCAAATATATTTCAGGGGACCGGGTTCACAATGCAGGTGTGAAGAAGGCTTCAGTATGAACAAGTGCGGGTATTGCGTCGATATCGACGAGTGCCGTCGAAGTATGTCGGCTGACACTGATATTGGGGTGGCGTTATAAAATCTGCACACTTTTCATTATGACAGGGCCCTGTAAAGGTCCAGGAGCGAAATGTACCAACACCGAAGGAGCTTTTTACTGTACATGTGACGAACCATTCGTTCTGGGTCCATGCAAAGAGCGCTGCTACAGTAAGAGATATGCTAAATACGAGCTGTTAGGCTCCTGTCAAATGTGGCGTATGGATTCTTTAAAAACACAACTTCAATTTTTCGGCCATACTTAATCGCATACAATCCCTACCGCTGGCCATCGATTCTTTTCAGAGAGTGGGTAGCTAAGGTTAACCGTGGGTGTGATAATAAAGAAAACAATGTATTATTGTTCCGTACATCATATTGAAAATGTTGTGACACGTCGTTAACTGAGAGATCTTACTCCTCCTGGTTTCCACTCTGTCTGCGCTAACGGCGGTGACCGAATTTGACTGGCCCGCGAAAAGTTACTTCGAATTCAGACTACAAAGCTCTGACGAAGGCATTCGGTTTTCTCAGAGTGTAAAGATGCGCTGTTTTGTGATATCGCAAATCTAGTGGGCCTGTAACATTTTGATCAGTGGTTCTCAACCGCCGCACCGCGGGCCGGTACCGTTCCGCAACATCTTTCCGGCCGGTCAGACATGTGCATATCTAATGGCAAAGTGCTAGAGATTGAAGGCTAGTCGATTAATTAGTAAAATGAATCACCAATATAGAAATCTAGAACGCTTTCTGACCTGTTCTGTAGCTCATGGTATACTTTCGACTTGACTCACTTCTCAATGTTGCAAGTGCTGTACTGGGACCTATGATAACCTATCGTAGTCATGGTATAGCAAGACTGTACCAAACATTTTAAAAATAGACTGAGACGCGTTTAAGACCAGTAATATGTGAAAGAATACCTTTTCAACAAATATTGCAGAAATTAGGTGGTGGTGGTGGTAAATTGTACATACGCAATATGTATGACAGTAAAATACAGTTTAGCACAGTGGTTCTCAACCTTTTTCATCTCGCGGACCGGTAAAATTTTTAAAAACGTCTGGCGGACCGGTACACTTCGAAAATTGAAATGAAGCCAAAATCTAAAGTATGCAACCGTTTTATGCAATTATATGGTGCTAGAGAGTGACATTTAAACAGAGGTGGTCAGTAACGAAGTACTTCTACTTTTTGAAAGTACTCAAGTAGTTTTCCTCTACTTCTGGAATTTTGTTGCGCTTCGCGTATAGTAGCCTAGTAATGGAGTGGCAAATAGGTTTTCATGAAAGTATCACTGAATATAATTTAGGTACCGGATTGCTTGGTTCCTCTCGAAACGGATTGTCGCCATATCAAATATTTCATCACAGTAAATATGGCCCACCATAATGTTTGAAACTACTGTTTCGCAACCTAGCAATTACCTATCCTATCGTAATCTAGCAATCCATGCGTGTCTTGCCAATCTTAAAAATCCAGCCTTTTTTTTAACGTTACACCTGTTTTAGCAGATTACCTTTGAAGCTTTATGGAAAAAAGACATGAAATATATTTTCCGCTTCTTATAAGTGGTATTTGTATTTCACTTTCAATTGCGAGTATCATACCTTGAGTTCTAATTACTTTCAGTTCTTTTGTCTGCAGAACAGACATGTTAAAGCATAAAAGCAAGTGGAGTAGGCCTAATTATGCCTCTATTTTCCAAAAATAAAGCTGCACTAAATATAACTTTTACGATCCAAAATGTTTGTTATTAACGTTTACTAATCGCGCAAAGTGATGAAACCGTATCCGATACAACTTCTACGTATTGCTCTTCGCCTACACCCGGGGCCTTATAATATGGGGTAGTGTCATGATATTCTCTGAAACGGGGTCTTCTAGTAAACAATGGGTTAGTGTTGCATTTTCATATCAATACTATAATTTGCATCCTATGATGCATAAAAATGCTTATTCTGTCGAAAATTGATACCTCCAGGGACGCATCAATTCGAATCAAGCTCTCTGAACCTGCCGCATAGCTCAATTCGTAGCTTTTGACATTCCATGCGAACGAATTAGGACTGCGTGTTTAAAACTACTTACTTACTTGAGTAGATTTAAAATCAGTCAATTCTACTTCTACTTCAAGTAGTTTTAGGTGGCTTATTGAAGAAGTACTTCTACTTGTACTTGAGTAGATTTTTTCGTCGCTACTTCTACTTCTACTTGAGTAGCTTTCTTGGCTACTTTGACCACCTCTGCATTTAAAGGGTATTGATCGTAATTAATTATCTTCATGATAGCATCCATGTGATTTTATGGCAGTCAGTCTGCTGACTTGAGGTAAAATTGCCTTATCCAGATAAACGTGCTACAGCCGAGAGTCGTTTACAGTCTTTCGCGCCGAAGGCCGTCGGTTTAACCGACCACGCCAACTCGAACCAAGCACCAAGTCGAACCAAGCACCTTTCCGTGCTACCTAGCTCATTGCCCACTTCCATCAGACGCATACACTACTCTGGCAACTACGAATACAATGTGTGCCGCAGGAAAACACCTTGCAGCAACTATACCGGCCATCCGGAAATCCGGGCCGCAAAAGCACTTCGTTAGCCCACCCCAAAAAACGTTGGTCTTGGTCACCCACGGGGAGATAAGCCAAACTTCCGGGGGATTGACCCCCAGACCCTACAGTTCGGTGGATGTTTCCACCTGTACTTGTGAGCACATTCATTCTACTCTGTAATTCATTCACCTGTACTTGTGAGCACACTCATTCTACTCTACTGTAAGCAGAGAGTTTATGTAGCTGAATCGCGGCAATACCAAATATTATCGATCATTTATGACTGAATCCGTTTTCTCGCTGCCGAATTTTTGGCACACCCTTCGGAGTTCCATATTAGCCTATACTTCATTAGGGGTTGGTACGTCGTGGCGCGGTAATGGCTGACGCCGAAATGCCTATTTCTATAAATCACCTAAGCACCTAATAAGCAAGACATTTAGTGACACTTAATCACGCAAAACGCGAAAAGAAATTGAAAAATGTTGGAAAAAGTTTCAGAAAAATACGCTATGATTTAGGTTCATTTGAAAAATAATTTTGGCCACTTTTCAAGCTCGACCCCTCTCCAATTGAGCGGTTTTGGGTGCCCCAGTTACGGTCCTAAACAAAATGAATGAATCGAAAACGAATGATCGCGCAAACTGCGCTGTCTAGCGATGAGTCAGTTCGTACCTGTTCTGTACTTGTCGCTCGTCAAATAACACGTCTTGAACTTTAAGTCAAATCGAACATGTTTTAAGCCCTAATGGTACCTCACGAACTTCTGTATTATTTTAAAATTTGATGTTTTATTTATTCTATCATCGGACAAGCCTTCAATATTACATCTTGAAATTGAAATATAAAATTGTAATATACCTCGCGGACCGGCGGTTGAGAACCACTGGTTTAGCACACAGTGAAATAGCATTTTTTCGAAAAAAAAACAGGACTTCGCCTTACAGAAACTTAGAAACCCCCGTAATATCAAAACGACAGCAACAAATTCTCAATAAATTAAAATTCCGATATTTAGTTTTGAGTTGCATATACTTTTGTCATAATTACATGCTGTATTGATTAATATTTAAAGTTAACCGGCTAGAAAAACTTGTCTTGAAAGTTCACCTGCCCGCAAGCTGAAAAGGTTGAGAACCATTGCTTTGAATTGTCCACCTGCAAAGTCAACCTGTCCTGGTCTATTACCATCTAGGATAGAGAGATAGAGGGACCTAAGAAATGCAAAACACAGCTATTTCAGCCAACGTCGGACGTCACTGAACTTTCGTAAGGCAACAATTTGCATCTATGATTGCTTCTGTATACTTGAGCCGATAATATAACGCCGATTTATAGTATCGCAAAAAGAAGCGACATAAAATCTGTAACCATCAAATCACGTGCTTTATCGCATAGAACTTTTAACCCATGGTTTTTATTTTACATCAACGTTAAAAAATAGTATTTCTGTTATTTCAGGAAGAGGCAGAGCTCCGGAGTTGTGTAAGTAGTTGCAATATTAGAGCAAATACGGTTCATCTCATACACATACGCATGTTTAGGTGCACGGCCAAAACTTGATTTGCTACTTCGCCAAGGTTAGTATTGAAATCACCCCAGCCTCTCTTCTCTCTCTCTCTCTCTCCTTCTCGAGATTTAGATGACTGTTGCTTCTTTCATACTTCTGTTTGGATAACAATTCTTAATATGGGCGCGTCGTAATCATTGTGGGGGTCAATTTCATACAGTTATGTATTCAAACAACCATACCCTATCGTGGGAGACTGGTGACGAATACCTTGAAGAAAACTCACAAATGTTTGATGTTCTGCAATATGCAATGATCCCATGTATAAACCACCACACCCGCACGCCTGCACGCACACACACACACACACACACACACACACACACACACACACACACACACACACACACACACACACACACACACAGAGAATCCCATAGAAATGGTGCGTGTGTGGAGTGGTCACAGGGATATCTAGAAGTTCTGGATAGATATCCCTGAGTAGTCAACGACGAAGAATGGAGTGGCCTGCAGATTAGGCTAACAGGGTTGCTACAGCAACAAAAACATTCGTGATTTCACCAATTGCAACCATTTCACTATTATTACCAAGCCTAGTCTTCTATCTACACATCTGCGACCAACTGCCATGTTTAATAACGTTCTTGACTTAATTGTTAATCGCTACTTATATTGGGACTCCTGACCCATCCCACCGGCATGGCGGGCGATCGCTGATTGACAAAGAATGGATATGTTCACAGGATTCGCCTTCAAAACCTATAACAGGCCTATTGTGCTACGAAACTTCCGCTCGTGTGATGAAAATGTAAAAGCTGACGCGGACGTGAGTTGATTTATCATCAGCCAGCCCATCATGCAGGCTGTTGTTACGTATCGAAATCTTTCCTCAGACCTATCAGAAGCTCGATACCGACGGAGACGGGAAAATTGACGTTCGACTGTTGTGGTATTGTGTACGCAGAGACGCCTTCAGTTCAATAAGCGTTCTGAAGAAATACTCGGAACAAGAAGGTTAGCGTGATGATGACGGTCTCGCGACTGAATGCACATTGCACAATCTAGTAAAGTAGTAGGATTTGATTTGAACGCACCCATACTGCATTAACCTGTGTGATTCTGACGCGGGAGATTTGTTGGTGACATTCCTACAGTTGTTCGCGATGGGCAGTAGGCTACTCGACCAGGATAGGTAACTCCTTGTTAATGTGATTACACTGCTATTGTGTACGAATGGCAGATTGTCGAGCTAGTTGAGCCAACAAGTCTCAAAATCTGATAAGTATTTATGCTTGAAAATGGAATCAGCAGTGTTATTTAAAGGGGCACTGCGCTCTAAAAATGATGTGGTTTCAAAAATTGAAGCGCAAATCGAAAAAAAAATTTGGTCGCAGCCATTTTCTTCAGAACGCCACTATAATGGAGCTGCAATTTATATAAATTCCAAATTACCGAGCGAGATAGTGTAATCATAGTGTCCTATATGGTGTCGACACAAGCAAATCTCACGCCTCAGTGAAATTGTATCACGTCACAATTTCCATTTGGCTACAGGCAATTTGACGGTCATTTTTGACCGGCTTGCTGAGCATTAAATTTGGTAAAACGGATATCAATCGAAAGCTGACTCTGCACTGATTACGAAAATATAAATTTTATTCCGCTCGTGGTCCTGGAACCCCCACAATCAGCCTCGAATTTTTCATTGTTATGGAGATTGGCATGGGGACGCAACAATGCTGTCTGGCTCTTTTTTTCTTGAGCTACTCTCTCGTTTCGCCAGACAGCATTGTTGCGTCTCAATGCCAATCTCCATAACAATGAAAAATTCGAGGCTGATTGCGGGGACCCCATTTAAACATAAATCTCCTGACTGAACAAGTGAACATCGTTCGTTGAACGCCGTATCTAAACCACCTTGGCGTGTAAGACATATTTCCTTCAGTACATCGGCTGACAACTATATAAAGTTCGTTCTCTGCATGACTGCCTAATCGCGTCGAGCAAGTGCAACGGTGAAGACATCGTGCCATGTAACTAGAAATGATGCGCAGCCGCGACAGCTGGAGCGTGAAGGTCCTGTGGAAATTTCAATAAATTGCAGCTCCATTACGGTGGCGTTCCGAAGAAAACGGCTGTGGCCATTTTTTTTTCGTTTTGTCCTTCAATCTGAGACCGCGTAATTTTTAGGGCGCAGTGTCCTTTTAATGAGAGGACGGTATGTAACTAGCTGGGCGAATGTCATAAACTTAAGCTACAATTTCAATATTGCTACCTGGGCTAAATTAGCTTGTCACCCCCTCCCTTCCAAATCATCAAGTCGATCGAAGTGAGTTTGTAATTGGTTGTTCATTCACTGAAGATAAATTCGCGTCCTGTATGATAGAACTGTTTAGATACCGACTGCATCGGGCTTCGTATTGCATGATATCATTGTTTCTAGTGCAAGTAGACATCGCGGTCATTTCACATGATCTTTCGAAAATAATCAGACCATTCTGGCCCAATTACATTAAATTTTTAATAAAATAGGATTTCGTGTAAAACATTGTTCAAAAACAAAATATGTTATAAATGGAACCCTGTAAATACAGTGCTCTTCCTGCTACACCTTAAACTGCATGTTGACATAAATATGAGAGACATTATGGCATATCTCTTGCCGCCTTCTTCACTATCTCTACCATTAGTTCAACTTTACCTTAATCTCGCAGCAAAATGGGGACCATGGTCGTGTTGGACTTCATGTAAAGCGACCTGCTGGGGCGGCCTGCAAACACGCACACGAATATGTAAGGACGGGCTACCGGGTCAGCAAGGTTGCGAAGGAGACGGAACGGAGAAGAGATCCTGTTACAAAGGAGCCAGATGTCGTAAGTTTATATAAGAACAGGACTGACAAAACACTACGTCGGCCCAAAAAATCGTTTGTCTTGGACCCCTAGTTGGGCCATAATCAAAACGTCTCAGTTCATCGCCTCCAAGAAGCTCTTCTTGACGATGGACAATTTCACCATTCCCATTTCGCATACGATTCGCAAAAACTCGAACATATATTCGTAGCGAACACAAGTCAGATTCACGAGAGAGCCAAACGGTGAACTCCAGACTTATATATTTATTTTATCAGCTTACCACGCACCAAAGTCGCAGGTATTGTTATAGTGTGTATTTCCTATCTAGTCGCGCGAAAATACATATTTCACATTCGCGAATGAATTTTGTTAGTTATATTGGTCTAATTACATTCATTACTATTAATGTATTTCCTGTATCAGCACACACGATCCGACCTCGACTTGTAGAACTGATGGTGGTCATCTAAAATTTAACGCACGTAATTAATAATTATAAATTTCGGGCCTATTGCTATTACTTACTTTGTTGCGATTTGTTATTTTGTGATCTCTTATCAGTATTGACGCTAAAGGATATGGGAATCGCCCAAGCGTACCATACCAGACTAAAATGAAAACTTCTTTCACGAGGCGCACACTATTCCAAATTGGCATTGCTCCACAGGGTTCGCCATTTTCCTCTGCTCCATTTCCTCCTGGTTGGGTTGACCCTGCATAGGAAAAATAATGTCCATCATTTTCCATTCTGCCGAAGTAGTTGCGCTATGTCGACCAATCTCGCCATATTCCTACAGCCTACAGAATTCGGAGGGACGCTGAAAAATTGACCACAACGGAAGTGAAAGATCTCGTTCAGGCGATGAAGAAATACAAGAAGGATTTGTCTGCAACCGGATTTCATAACGCAGGTTCTTGAATGGAATTCAGTATAGTACAGTTGTTTTGCTACAATTGGTTAATAAGATATGAACAACATACTTTTTATCTGCTTAGGGGAATGAATTGAAATATTTATTTGAAGTTCAATGGAAACGATTTCAAGCTTTGAGATTTTGAGATAGGAATAAGCGCGCAAATCATCCGAAGTTTTAATTTATTATAATATCGGAAACATATAGAAGACGTTGATCACGCAAGCTAGTCACTAATGATATAATAAAAAGGTTGCTGTCAATCGCTCATCTGTCTTGACAGCTTCCGCCCATGGATGGCCTTTCCAGTGTGGTAGAGAATCATGCTGCCCTCACGGCGCGAAACTTCAGTTTCTCGCCTGGCATAGGAGCATTACACTCAACTTCGAAGAAGGTTTGAGCAGGTAAGAAGTATATACTCATAATGTCTGCAGATATTTCCAGCGTTCGAATATCTTTAGATATCTGAAAGACAAAACACTGGGAATTCCGTATTGGAACTGGCTTCGTAGTGACCCGTCACCGCCAAGGTGGGCATTCGACAAAGAGATCTTTGGCGAGGAAAATCCGTTTGCCAATATGACAGTACGGATTGATATCCCTGGAAATATGCGAACAATACAACGAGACAGTCAAGTTTTCGAGGTAAGTTATACATTTGTCTATCATCAATAAACATGATGTCGTGTGGTCAGGGGAGGCAAGTGAGACAATGCCCCACAGGTCGTCATGACAAGCACAAGAAAATTGTGAAAAACCTCAAGGCTTCTTGTTAATTTTCTACCGATGTTCAATTATTATTCCTTATTGACTAATTTTGAACATTGCTACACCCAAAATTACGCAAATTACACATATATTGTTTAACAATAGAAGACGAGACAAGGGGTGAGGCACAGACGAACCGAGCCTCGCTGCCGAAAGCGCAATTTATCATGAACAGATTAGATTTTTTTAAATAATAATTGGTATTAATCGAATGCTATAGTCCAGGGCTCTTCAACCGGGTGTATCGTACCCAGGGTGTACAATAATTTTTAAAGGGTGTACCACTCGGATGGGGTGTACACGGGTGTACCAGACCCGCATTAAAATGAACCGATGACTAGCTAACACAATAAACAGGCCGATTTATGCTTCAGAAAAGGGTTGACCGGATGTGCAATGTCGTACAATGTTCATATTAACTGTACGTAGCTTGTAAATTATATTCCTTTCGTGAGGTCATACGCAAATTTTCTCATCATTTAACCTTTGGTAATGGACTTATAAGTTCCTTTTGGAGCTTGCGATATCTGTCTACATCTACAATGATTCTCGAGGAAACCACTGCGATAGCTAAGTCATCTTGAATAGGTGCTTCCAGCTGCGGCAAGCTTATAAATAGCGCAGAATACATGATTGCCTGTGCGTAGCCACGGCATCTCGAGGGTCGAGTTTGAGAATCGAGTTTGAGAACCACTGTGTTAGATGGTGGTCCGGTAACCTCGAGCCCTAATTAGTATTTAGCATTTCCCATACGTTGAGGACTTGCGCAAATCCTTATCCATCCTTATCCAAATCCTTATTTCGATTAGGGCAGAGGTGCTCAACCTGCGGACGTACGGCCGCATTCAGCCGTAAGACCATAATTATGTGGCCGTCTACACATAATTAAATTAGCGTGTGTTGACGGCCGTCATTATGCAATTTGAATTTACGAATTTGGTTCCAAATCTTTGAGAGATTTTGATTCAATTTTCTTTGCGGTTGGCGCAATTCAGGTTGACTTGGATTTTTCGTTTTTAATATGATACTGCCCTCGCAATCTGAGCTCCACCGTGTAAATGCGAACCGTGGAGGAAAATGATCCACCCCATAATAAAATACTAAGATCGAATCGTGTGCGTCTCACGAATGAAGATTTTTCTGTTACGTTTGGGCGGTTGCAATATATTTCGACTATCGGACAATCCTGATGGGAGGGTAAGAAATAAAAACACGCAACAAAGTGATTAATAAAAACCGGAAGATGCATCATCACTAATTTTCTGCCCAAATTTTCGAAGACACCCCTTCACTAACTCTACGGTTTAATCTGATCACGTGGGCTGAATAAAATTTTGACAGTAATATGTGAAACTACCAACGTTATTAACGAAATTCATTCAAGGGACAAAATGTTCGTGCTCCGCGCGACTACAAACCTAATTCTATTGACTTTTCCTGACATTAATACTCGCGATGTTGGTGCATATATTATATGTTGTAAGCATGCGGGGATGTTTTGCTTCTACAATCAGAAAAATTTGTACGCAAGGCATTTCTCAAGAAATCAGTGACGACACAGAACACCACAAGGGCTCTCGGCAGTGCCAAATTCTCAGTAGCCAATTTCATATGAGTATTTGTCGTTCATGGGCCATCACGACTCTCCGCTGGAATGCGGCCGTATGCTATTTATGTGATCGAAATGCAGCTTTCTACGGTGTCAATGTATTATATGGTCACATATTGGTCAGGGGTGTACGAGTTTTGAGAAAACGCCAAAAGGGTGTACCACGACGAAAAAGGTTGAAGAGCACTGCTATAGTCTCACTGATTCCGAAAATCCAAATATTAACAATGTCAGAACACCAGAACCCCTGCAGCGTCGCCAATGAAGGCGAAAGTCGGCTTTGATACGTACAATGACAATGCAGTGAAACAATACAAGGTGAAGCACGAATTAGTCAGTCTCGTCGATTGTTAGCTAACAATTCGATAATTGCAGCATAGTAATACAATGCGCTATCGCCTTATCCGCTATCGACTTCGCGAACTGATGGTAACGTATGAATTGTGAAATTGCGACAGCCAAAATATAGCGCAGAGCAAATACCTTGTTTTGTTGAATAGCTGTCATATATACATGTAACTGCAATTAATAACGATGGAACGGCTACATGTATTTACCAGGCGTGCCATCGATTGTGTATCTTATTACGGAACCTGCGGGTGAAGAATGTTGTTGAGATACGAAATAACTAGTAGTCATTTGAATAAGCTGCACTTTTGGGTATCTCACTCTAAGTTGTTAGTGCCGCACCAGTCACGATCCTCGACGGTCACTGGTCCAAACCGTAATACGCGGGTCGCATTCGGCCCACGATTCGATTTCTTTGCTCGCAAACACTATTCGCAGTTCAACCATATTGTTCAATAATGCGACTATAACGACAAAATCGGATATTTATCATTCCTATAGACAGTAAATATGCAAATTGCGTAATTTTGGGTGTAAAACTGTTCAACATTTGTCTTTCACGAACATCAGCAGAAAAATACCGCTAAACATTGAGGGTTTCACAATTTTCTTTTACGTATCCTGACAACTGGTGCGGCACTACCTCAGTTTTCCTCACTTTACCGCACGTCCTTGGTCGACAGTTTTGCAACCAAAGCCAGCCGATCGCACAAAGCCGTCGGCGAGCCGTGACAATGAATTCAATGGTATTTGTCAAAAACAACCAGTGCATTAGACCTAAATCTACGATCGGGATTCAGCCCAGCACCGAGACATCGGCGCGAAATATTCCTGTCCCTCCTATGTTAGTAGGCCTACTGAAATTAATTTTGTTGGATAAATAATTGTATATATTGTTACTTCACAGTTTGCACTCAGATTTTCTCAAGAAACGTGGACTAGAGTCGCCTCGAAGAAGATGAAGGCGCACGTCATGCATGAATTCTCAGAGTCTCTCGAATCTCTTCACGGGGGACCGCACGTATCAATGTGTGGCAACGGCTTCCCTTCGGATCGATGTACCATTTCCCTGGGTAAGGATCTTTTCGTAAACGACTGAACTGAGAATTCTGATCAATACCTTTCTTCAAATTCTATACCAGGGATTCTGACATTCGCAGCGTTTGATCCGCTATTCATGCTCCACCATAGTCAAACTGATCGCTTGTGGGCAGTGGCGCAACATGAAATGCGTAAGGCTAAATCAACCACTTGGTCAACCCAAACCGGTCTTGAAGGATTCCAAGAGGAAGGAGATTTCGGGTACGCATCTGGGATATGTAAATAAATAAAGCGCATCAACACAAGAAAAGATGATCACAAAATTAAAATAGTGTACCACATTCCAGCAGTACAGTGCTTTTTTTCAGCCTTTTCAGCGCTGTCACTCCATGAGCAGTGGGCATTCATGAAACTTTCGCGTACATCGTGTCTACAATGACCGATGGTAGTAAATAAAATGGTAGTAATAGGAATTATGCTCAATGTATTTTCAATTAAAGTTTTGAATGCATACACTAAAACAGCCTTGCAAGCTCAAGACAGGACACTAACAATCACTAAGTCACTTTACTAATTGCTATTTTGTTGCTGTTTGTCGTCAGCTATCATGTTCAGCCGAGGTCTGTAATACCAAATCATAGTACATAACTAACCCGTCTTGTCCTGACTTCTGTGGCTGGGCGAAATCGAATGCTTGAGTGATTTGATTCCGAATCGAATATTAGGCCTCGAGTAAAGTATTCTAGTATAACTCATCACGACGCGATAACAGTATGTATGACGTGGAAAGTTGAAATACGTACTTTTATGTGACAACAAAGAAACTATTGCCAGTCCTACACCACATTAAAATTAATTTGGTATTTTTTCAATGGCACATCTGTCATTGCGCTTTTTGACAGTGATGTCGGTTGATGATCACTACATCACAGAAAAGTCAATTCCGCATACATACTGTACTGGATATTGTGAATTCTGTGATACGACAAATCGAGGTTTCTAGGCTTCCTGAATCTGGGAAATGTATCAAAATTATAATTATCGCCTACAACAGTGGTTCCCAACCTTTTTCGAAAAATCGCCCCCTTCTCAAGCTCGACACAAATATTCGCCCCCGAATATTTACGGATCCAAAAAAAAGGACATATATACGGGAAATTTATTCATCTAACTCTGATCGCTGGTGAATTCACTATAAATAAGGTCATTTTTCTGAGTAGGTGCTCTGAAAACCGGTTTGCGCATCCATTTTCCGTTTAGTTATGACTAGGGCGATTTTTTTACTTACAAAATGGAAAATTTTGACCTAAAAATCACAATTTTGACATTTATTTACCTTAAAAACTTAATGTTCACCAAATGTTGACCTCATATATGTAAATTAGGTGTTTTCCCGCATAATGTTAAAATACTACTTATCTTCATTTCTGGTTGGAACTGTCTGTCTTTACGAAGTAGTTTGGCTTGAAAAAACTTATTTGACTTGGAAACTGACAAATTTTTAAATGAAGAAACTTTATTTTAACGAAATCTGAACCTATGAAGAATTTCAATAGTTACATTTATGATACAAACAAAATGCAGGTGGCAAATTTTTTTGGACTTTGTAAACAATTTTGACAATTTTATCTCGCTAGGTATGACTTATTTTTAGTCAATTTTCGTGTCCTATGCAAAACAAACCGTCCCCCCGTGTATATTTTTGGCCGTGGTAATTAAATATATCTCACAGAACGTTCTCACATTTCCCCCCCGTCGCCCCCTTGTTTCTCGAGAACACTTACTGGGGGGGGGGGGATATAGCCCACGTTGGGAACCACTGGTTTATAATATAACTCTTGTTGGGAAAGGATGTGTAACTTCAGTGGTTCGATGAAAATCGACTTACGATGTTGTACTCGATTCATTACAATAAATACACTATTCGCGAAGATAGAAAAAGAAGAAAGCTTTGCATTAACTGTATTTTCCTGATACCCACACAAATTTTACAAGCCCTAGTAGAATATGATGACAGATCAAATATTTCGTTTCTAAGAGTTACATCATAGTAGCTTATACTTTATTTGTTCGGTATTCGCGCCTTATATTTGATGGGGGTCACAAGTTTACACACTAAAACGTCACTGATTCATCAATAAATATTACCCGACTGAACATTACGAGTATTGAGATATAAATGTTTTCACGCCAAAACCTTACCAGTGCATTCGGGTAATATGGCACATCCCAGCGCGTAGGTAGAGCTACCCGCTACTGTACAGGTAATGAGTGGACCAGTTATTTTCTCTTACAGGAGGAGATTCCAACCATTTGCCAACGAATCTCTCTCCCCATTCCCCATGGTCCGCGCCACAAATACTATGAGGGATTCCTATTACTATGAAGAGCTTACGGGGGTGAAATATGATTATTTGGGTAGCAACGGGTTACCAAGCAGCAGCAGACGAACACTTCGCATTGGCGGGGATGAAAGAGTTTACATAGGTATAGTCAGAGCAGTACTCTCTGGTTTGATCCAATATTTAACATGCATCACTGTATCTTCAAGGTCATTACTTTTCGCATTTGGATAAAAATGTGCAAGTCAACTATTATTTCACTATGGAGGGATTCGAAACTCCATGCTCGGAAATGCTGGAGTTTGACTTGTTGGGAAGCGTTTTCAGAATGGGAACATCGAACTCGTTCCGTCTCACCATACCTGAGTTGGTTCCAATTTCCTCTGTAAGTGCATACTTAATTAATATTAAGATAGTGGAATGAGACCAAGGAGACCTGGCAGGGATGACAGTATATTGCCTGTTCCGAATTTCTTATTCTGTCGTAATTCACATGTACCAATGTTCTCATAGGTACACGCCAACAGCGCGACGATACTAAAATATACCAAGATGGGCCCTCACCCCGAATATTTTTGGTAGCGAGTTGACAAGAACGCTTGCTGTGCAAATAGAAAAATATATTACGAATTTGAAACTGATGGGTGTACAATAGGTGTATACAATAAATAAAACACAATGAAACGTAGTTTGACACTATAACTTACTTTCTATATAACTAGGCCTATATATCCCTTGACTTTCCATTTCAGCTATATTGTCAAAGTAGTTTTCACCATGTGCTTTGTTTGTAGCTGGCTCCCAACAGTGTTGGCTTGGACACTGACTTGGTGGTGCAAGCTTGCTACACGTACAACACGACATGCAGAGAGAGGTGTCCAGAAGCCGATTCATCAAATATAAGAGCGCAAGTTGATCCAATGACTATCTATCAAGTCAGGAATCAACGTAAGATAACAAACGATTCTTTAAAATGTTTTCGTTAGTATATAGCGCGGCTAGGAATTCGAACAATTTTGAATGCATAATTGCGGGCGAATCTATGTGACTAAAATGTCGTTGATATGATTCCTAAACGATCTTTCATCATCGCCGATTAATTGAATACGCAGGTTACCACGCGGAACTGCTGCCTTTTAGATCTATGATCTAGATTCTCGGCTGTTTATTTTTTATTGGATTAGTATTTTTCATTTGTTCACTGGTACTCAATTTCCCACAGCGGTCGACATATACAAGTTTGTATGGGCAAGTGGAAAACGAGTACCGAATTGGTTCATCAATATCCACAGCGGCACGCATTGGGTATATTTCCACGGGAGCAGGAGAGATCAAGTTGTTCAGGTAGGATACAGGGCCTAACTGCAATCAGGAATAAAACTCCTAATTCATTTGTGAATTTATACATTTCATTTATAAAGACGTGCTGTAAATGAAGGTGCCGTTATCAAAATATTTTACAAGAGTTCGTAAAAATGATACTTCCCGATACCGACAATGAATTTACACTATTGTTCCACGCCAATGCACTGTCAATGCTGACCTGCGAACAGATATTCCCAAACGTGTAGTGGAATTTTTCATCACGACGAAAGATCACATTTTATTTTATATAGATTTGTACTGTTGGCCCACGTTACCGATGAAAAAGAACTTGGAGATGGCGAACAAAACCACTTGCGTGGTATTCGCCAATACGGTTATAGTCAGCGTCAACTGTCGATGCAGTTGCTGGCGCTATTGGTGTCACAATCATTTACGCATTATGGCCCAACAATTAAACCGCTTGTGCCAGGAGTCGGCGAGTATTTGTGCTAAACGTCAAAATATCAAACACTCACGTGTGAAATAATATCTTTTTAATATCTGCGTTTGCACCGGTCAGCATACAATATGAAATTCAAGCTGTGAAGCTGACTGCGTTAACAGACTGATAATTTTATTGGATAACATCTAATGTAGGGTTACAATATTTTGACATCCTAAAAAGTGAACACTTTTCAACAATTCGGAAAACTGGTGATTGTGGCAATTTGTCGACCGATAAAACCGTGCTGACTAAAAGAAAGGTCATCACGTCGGCTCGACTCCTGAATTACCCGCTTTTTTACAATAATATGTGGTGTTGACTAAAAAAAGTGTGATGTTGACTAAAAAAAAGTGTGGTGTTGACTAGAAAAAGATCATGTCGGGGTCACGTTTTTGGTCGCATTTTAGTCCTTTTTACATAAAAAGTGGACAAATTCCCTAAAAAAAGAGGATATTTAGGCGTCCTCCGAGGACTCTTTCAATTTATTTAAAAAATTGGACAAATCCCCTTAAAGGAGGACGTATATGGTAACCCTATCTAATACAATTCCAAACAGTATTTTAATGAGATTCTCAGCATTATTATTATATTTGGACACACTAGTATATTATAGAGACCAAATGCAAACTGTGAGTTCGTTGCGATGTGGAATATAAAAAACAAATGCAAGTCCGAAAATTTTAGCTCGTACTTGCAAATGGATCCAAATGCTGAATGCAAAACTATTGACAAATCCCTGAGTAAACTAAATGTTTACAGAGGCGTGGTAACGAGTGTACTGTATTTTTTGTCATTCATATCTCAGTATATTCATGGCACAGATAGGTGTGTTGAGTTCCAATTGAGATTATTCAATTGAAGTTTAATTCGATACGCTTGAGTACTTGCGCACAATTCCTGACACTTCAGTAATCGGTTTCATTGCAAAATTAAGGCTTATCGTCGCCATATAGAGATGAACAGGGCTTCTACAGTATGAAGTATGTTGCGTTTATCGTGCTTTGAAACAGGGGTAAGGGGTTCAATTATTCTGCATACTAATGCCCCTGGGTATACACATCATGTGCAACAATTTATATTCGTAAGTTGGTTCGAGCCGAGCGCAGCCTGGGTATGAAGATCTATGACTCGTGTAATGGCATCATGTCCTAATCCAATGTAGAACATAACTTCCGACTCGACCAATTGAACTTTCTACACTTTGTACAGTCTCATTAAGCATTGAGATTACTTCACGACAACAACAAGACTGTATCTTCTTCCTGTTTAGGTTCCCCAATCCGGGCATTGGGATAGCTGCAACCCTACAGATGGACGACCATTCCTATGCGGAACGGAAAATGGTGAAGCCTGTTTGCTGCCAAGTGGAATATATTATCTTATTGATAAAGACCCGGCGGAGTGCAGGAAAGGATTGAAGATGATTATCATTTCTAGGAAATGATGAATCTTATCGACTGCTTACCATTTTTTCAAACGCAAAATACCCAAATACAAACGATTAGCCCTATAAACTATCCGGATCGTACTTTGATCAGTCAGGAGCATAGAAAACGAGAAAACAGCTTTATTGACGTTTTTAGTGTTTCTATTGTACTGCTTCAATGACATATCCTGCAGACTCTGTGAACACTGATATCGGCATCCTATGTTTCTGCCCGGCACGCGAAATGATCGTGTGGCTACTATAGGCGCAGAAGCCTGTTATCTTGACCGTCGGTAACGCCGGCATAAATCAAACACAGCCGTTTACTACAGTGATTGAATAGGATGACACAAAGTAGGCAAAGGCAGAGTAGACGTAGGATTTATAATAATACTTAAACCGCGAATAAGTAACCGTCTTTACAGCAATAGCAATTGAATATATAGATAAAGAGAGCGTTACACACGAAAAAAGGTAATGCCGTACGCACGCGCTAACATCCTATACTGGACTCTGCAGGGAAGACTGTATAAGTCTTTAAGTGCAATGGCGCAGCTAGGACGACAATTCGCGGAGCAACGAAAGGATTGCAACAATTACTTCACACAAAAAGATACCAGGTGATTTCAAAAAGTCTGTATTCTAGATTTTCCGGTATGAAGCGGTCTTTCCCACTGGATTGATCGCTGTGGGTGATTGCATAAATGTAGGGGAGATGTGGTACCGATGGATCACTGGGACCGAAAATACTTTGAAAATTCTCTATGATAATTCCATGATTACACTCCGTGAACTTGTCTACAATTGCTTGCGGGCAGAATCTTTCCTCACATACAAAAAAATTCGACGTGCGCGAGCTATGGGGTCTCTCACAGATGTTTTTTGTTTTGGGGGGTGTAAAGTAAATTTATATCGACATATACATTTTTCTTTGTAACCTTCAACACGAACAAACCAGCAATCATTTTTATTGTGAAGTGCCGGGCTTGTATCAGGCTATATAATGGCACCTATTATTTTTTTCAGTACTTTCCTTGAGTGGAATTTTTTTCGATTCATGTATAAAATTCTAGGGGTGGGGACCGATGATACCATAGCCAAATCAAGCAAAATAATCAAGCACACTAATCATAAAACAAATGAAACATGCCTACCTACAGAAAATCTTTATGTAATATTTGCATATGATGTTTTATCGCTATAACGAGGTGTTTGGAAGTCACACTGTCGATTTTCGGGCAATATGTATGTACCCTCAAATTTATAAGTCCGAGCCTAAATCGAAACGTGATTTTATGACAACATTTGAGTTAATATTTATTCCATTTCTTGACGGTTGCGATCAAACATTCTTCTTTGGCTAACTGTAGCTTAGATTATAATACTGAGCAAGAACAGTTGTCACATTCCTCGCCACCTCATCCGCGTCAGCGGTGTCTTACAAAAAGCCTAGAGGTGGGCCGTGCTATAAGTCGGCAGTTACGGAAAATAAGAAGAATATCGGCCTGGTGTAAATGACAATAGTAGTCGACAAACACCATGAATACCAAAAACAAACAAACAAACAAACAGTTGTCACATCTGAGGCATTTAGGGTATATGTGTCATAGGTCCCCGGGTCGTGTGCCATTGGACCCACCGGGTGGGGACCGATGACACGTTCGAGCAACAAATTTTGAACGTCCATAAATATTTTTTGAAAAGACCGATATTCATGTATATGTGCGCGATAGGTGGAGCTTGTATCAAAGTGCTGAGCCAGCAAAAGACCTGCTGTTTTCGGCAAAACATTTTGGGGCCAGTGATCATTTTCCAATTTTTGATACATCGGTACCACATTTCCCCTATATATATGCCTAGATAAGAGATGGGCAACCTCTTTGCTAATTACGGCCGCATTTCGATTACGTGTGTAGCCTACGGCCGCATTCCAGGGCATAACCGTAATGAACTAAGTGGACTTTTCAAATCGGCTTATTATACGCACCGGAATCACGAGTGGTAATGTAATGAATAGTCACTGAGATTGGTTATGGTTTCTCAGATCTCGAATGGATTCCGTCGTTAATAGTGGCAGTGTCACATCACAATCAAATATTTATCATTTCTCAGCCCATGTGATCAGATTCACGGGTAGAGTTGATATAAGGAAGGTTTTCGAAAATTTAGGGCATGTCACAAATGATAATGCATCTTCGGGTGGGCCAATTGTTATTAGTCACTTTGTTGCATGAAGTTATTTCTTGACGCCTCATCAGGATTGTCGGTATAGTGGGAATATATTGAAATCGCCCAAATCTACCGGAAACAAATTTCTTTCGTGAGAAGCACACGATTCGGATTCCTATTCCAGCTCTGGTTGCAAAGGGATATATTATATTGAAATCGAGAAAAGAAGTCTCATTGAATCGCGCCGGGCGCGAAGAAAATTTCAAGATTAATTAAAATCTCTCAAAAATTCGGGAGTGAATTCGTAATTTCAATTTGCATGTCGACGACCGCCAACACATACCAACTGAATTAAGTGTCGACGGCCGCACAAATTCCCTGCCACGGTCACAGGTTGCCCACCCATGGCCCAGATCAGTGGTTCCCAACCTTTTTCGACTAATCGCCCTTTTTCAAGCTCCACACCGATCATCGCCCCCCAAATATTGGGAACCGAAAATGGGCATACAAACTGTAATCACCGGCGAGTTGACTAAAAAAGGTCAACTTTTTGTCTCGACTTCGAAATTACACTTCACTTAAAAAAGGTCATTTCTCCGACTTGACTCCAATATAGCCGTTTTAACGCGCCATCGCCTCCTATCTCCCCCTCGTTATTTTCGCCCCCTAGACCGTCGAATCTCTCAAGTTGGGAACCACTGGCATAGATATTTTGTACATGTTGGAGATGTTGAAATTATGTAGGCCTATCTCAGTGGCGGCTCGTGACAATATCGGGTGGTGGGGCAAGGCGATGTTGGTTGTCTAAATGACGCCACAATAGTGTATTCCGACGTGAAGATATGACTTCGTGGTGGTCACATACAGTTTGTGTGGGGTATAGACATAAGGCATGGTTATAGGCTTACGTATTTCAAATTATTCGGAAGAAAATATGAAGTAGGCTACAGCAGTTCATACCTGCATATTTTAACGTTTGTATCAGTAGGCCTATTGCGCATGGCGTGATTTCATAGTTGCAAAATGTTCAATGACGAGTTCATTGAAATCTGGAATACCCAGAAGCACAGCGCCAAGAATCGTGAACACATCTAACGCATCGAGCCTATATCTTCACATATCCCGATTCTACGCAAAGTCTCGATGCGTGTTAATGGGCCGAAACCACACTCGGGTTCTGCGGATAAAATCCGGGTGGCCAATAGCATATTAAAAAGCTAGTTACTGCGGCAAAGTTGAGAGAAAGCGATTTTTCGATAACACGAATTTTGAAAGTTCACTAGTGGTTACTACTTCGGAAAATATGTATTGGAATATGAACAAGTCAACTCGAGACGAGCAATGACGACCATCAGGTAATATCGAGACACCGTTTGCAGTAGACCACATGGTTCAGATCACGATACCCAATTTCGTTCCAACTAGTTACGCTGCCTCTGGCACCAGCTTATACGTCAGCTATTCATTTTTATCGAAATACGTTGAGAAAAAGGTAAGAGTGCGCTTTCCTCCCGCGTACGATAAGACCAATGGACAATTTCTAGTTATAGACTGATAAGGAGCGAGTTTGTTTACCTCTAATTATTGCTCTAAAGCAGTGGTCGGGAACCTATGGCTCGCGAGTCATATATGGCTCTTTCGGGTATAAGATATGGCTCTTTGACAAATTTTTAATTTTCTACTTGATTTATCAATATTGTAGCAACCTGTTAATAAATTTTCATGACAACCCGAATAATTATTCCCATGGCAGCATAAACATGTCTTTGAGGAGAGGTCAAGACAGTGGGGTAACCAGGGTTAGAGGTATTATCCCCTTTTCAAAATCCTCAGATTTGCTGTCGCGCCGGCGACTAACACAACCGACGAATTTAATCTACCCGACATCGCGCGCCTCGAAATCTTGGATTGGACGATACCTTGATTGATACCTTCACATGGCGACGCTTGTAGGGGAATTCAGTTTTCCGATACACATTGTCTGCCTGATCTACGCCGATAAATAACTTCCTTGGAAGAGATATTAACAATTGCAAATTCAAATTAAAATCAACGTCATAGCTATCCAAGTTGTTGATTGGTAACGTACAAGTAGCTCTCTAGAACAGTGGTTCCCAACCTTTTTGTCTTCATTCCCCACTTCAGATATATTCCGAGCCTTCATTCCCCACTAGGACCGTAAAAGCACTTTGTTATCCCCGTCAAAAAACGTTGTTATTGGGCCCTTAGTACCCCCTCAGCGCCGCTGAGCCTGTACTCTTTTCCCCTACAACTTATCAGCTACATTGGTTCTACTGTTTAGTGCGTCGCTGTATTTCGAGTAAACGCGCGAATCGCGAAAAATTTATATAATTCGTACTTTAATCGGCCATTATGATCGGGAATTGCATATATCTTGCTATCAATTTTTTATCCCCTCTCTGCTTACGTAATCAGATTTACCGGTACAGCTGATTGAGGTGTGTAGGATAAGGTAGGACCCCTAAATAAGAATTGAACATCTTCGGGCGGACCCGTTGATATATTGACTTAGTTATATTATGCTACTCCGTGACCTCCTATATCTGCTATGTCAAAAGATATGGAAATCGCCAGAACTAAAAAGCACACACGACTTCAAATTGGTATTGCTTTAATGGCAAATAATTTTTCTCTGCGGGATGGCATTTGTCCTGTGGGGCTCACATCGCCAGGACAGGAACATTCGGCGCCAGTCATTTAGCCAATTAAACATATATGTATAATCGAAGTTGTGGGTCACGACAAGGGCATTCCTTCTCGGCTAAGGTCTTCTCGCTGCTGATCGTTCTGGCACACTTCTCGGAGTTGCATGTTACATAGCCTATAACTTTATATGTCTTGGTACGTCGTGGCGCAGTAATAGCCGAAGCGGAAGTCTCCATGTCTATAAATTCTACGTATCTTCGTGGGGAAAGAGTACCAAATAATTAGATAATTGGCAATATTAATTCGCGCACCCAGCGCGATATTTGTTTGAAAAAGTTGCATAATTTTTAAAATATACTTTAATTTATGTTAATTCACGAAATAAATTTGGGCTCTTCGAGCTCCCCCCCCCCAATTGGGGGTTTGGGGTGCGGCAGTTACGGTCCTGTTCCCCACTACCCAGCACTTTTGTCATCACAGAGAGGCTATTTGCTGGTTTGACTACACAAGACATACAACTACACCAGTACGCAAGACAATCGCCTATAACTGCAACATAAAATGTATTGTGAACCGATGCCAGTAACGCTGAAAATTTCGCGAAATCGTAATTTCACGTCAAACTAGTCGTGCTGGATGCGTTTCTGACGCCATGATTGGCCATCCAGAGTTAAAATGAGGTTTTGTGAACTACACGCAATATAATTTTCGTTACATACATTCCAGAGCAGTTAACTGGTAACGGTGATTGCGCATGTGTCTCCGTGAATATGTAGACTGTCCTATATATACTTTTGAACAAATGCGTCTATTCCCCACCAGAAACCATCGAATTCCCCACCAATGGGGAATCCCCACCGTTTGGGAACCACTGCTCTAGAACCACCATAAAATGTAGGTGTGTGGCTTTATGTTACGCCGAATACTTTAGAAGTCGATCAATATGCAGATTATCGGAATCAGTGCGACAATATCATTTGAATACAGTTATCTCCCGGTTAAGTACGCAACTTTATCTAAACTAGTTTGCGCAAACTTATGTAGTAGGGCGTACTTAGCAGATATGCAGTCACCTAGTGCACCCAATGGGCCAATACACAGATTTTGCATTTATTGCATCATTCTATATCATTGGATTGGTAGTATGCGGCGTGCAACTCTTCCCGTCCCCCCTCACTGGCTATTGCAAAATCAAAACGAATCGCTCAACAATTATCGATATCAGAAGATGATTTTCAAGCGTCATGGCAGTGGCTTAGCCGATTCAGAGCACGGCGAAGATTGCGAAAAGTTCTTCTTCATGGAGAAGGAGCTCAAGTGGGCAAGGAATACCAAAAGCTATTGGCTGCATTGAATGATTTACATGCCTTAATTGCACGGTATGATCCTGAAAATATGTATGACATGGTTGAAACAGGGTTGCTTTTTTGTCTGCTACCTAGATATACCTTGATTATGCCATTCGAAGATCTCAGTAGCATCCGAGGGAAGGAGAAAGCTGAAGACCGTGTGTCCAAGTTTTTTTTGTGCTACAGGAACATATAAAGTTCCATGCACATTGATTGGGAAACCTAAATCTCCGGCTTGTATAAAGAATCGGAGATGGCCTGTCAAATATCTTCGTCAGCGTAAAGTATGGCTGGACCTTAGGGCGGTTCAAAAAAAAACCTTTTTTCCTGAATCTTGCTGGCTACTTAATTAAATCGTTAGGTTGTTTTAAAAACCAAATTTGAATTCATTCCAACCGGTAATCGCGGATTTCGCACAGTTGGAAAATTTTGAGTTTACCCAAAAATGCAAAAAAAAATATTTTTCTTCAAATTTTTCTGTCAACCCCATGAATTGTCTTCAAAACGATGCAAGAAAGTTTGACTCAATTCCAACCCGTAGAAGCAGAGTTATTTGAGTTTTTCTTTGATAATTCTGGGATTATCCTTGATCGGTGATGACTTGACCTGACTAGCAATCTGCAGATATTACTATAACTCGAGATATTGTGTATACTGTATAGCCTAACCGGAAAGGCAGCGAGTTCAGACACATACGCCATAATTATCTCTTAGATTGGGCCTGTCATAATGAATCCAACAAATCATTTTGAATAGTCTTTGAAGGACTAAGACGAAAGTAGTCTCGGAATTTCGGTATCGCAACAACATGAGATTTCGGCCTTGAAACTGGTGACTGTGACACAACACAAACGGCTTACCGTCTAGAATTCTGCTGCGAAATCGACATTGGAAAATATATTACCGAATAAATACGTGATTGAAAGCCGTATAATTAGTGCACTGTTACATGACATCGTCGAGAATAAGCCTCACATGACCCATTTCGATATGGTACACTGTCAAAATCAATACGGACAGACCAACACCGAATTTTGCATAAAATATATTGATGAATAGGCTGATCAAGGGAGCAGATGTTAACCGTCCCCGAAAACGAACTCGCTATCGCAAATGGCTTGAAGGCCACAATTTCACGGGGAAATGGACATTAGAGAATATAAAATTAAGTAAAGATGTAAATGAAAACCGGGAATCTTAGTAAACTGTTTCATGCGATCGTTATCTCATCACCTATCTTAATATAGAACTCAGTTAACAATAACATTAGGGCAGACCAACAGCGGCTTTTTCGTGAAATCCGGAATGCGGTATAGGTAAGTGTCAGATCAGCGCACATCTCTACTATACTCCGCCTCGATAACGAAATTACTGCCCTAATCATTAAGTGTCCACCTTGAGACTTGGCACAGTGTTCCATACTAAAATCAAGACATACCGTGCAAAAGCTCATGACAGATCTAGGTATGGAGCATCGTTAAAATCAATAGAGACCAATACCGGATTTGCGCAAAATCTGTTAGCGATAAATGACGAGTCAGCTCTCACTCGACTTAGGAAACGAAATAACCACCCACATAGTTCAGTGACAAACTTAAAACTCGGTAAAGCGTTCGATACTAACATTAAGACTTACTGTGCCGAATTTCATGACCGATCTCGGTATTGAACATCGTCAAGTTGAATGGAGACCAATACCGGCTTTTGAGTAAAATCTGTTTGCGATACATGACGGATCAGCACACGGTCAATTTCGGAAACGAAATTACTACCCTAATCTTTAAGTAGCAACCCAGAAACTTGGACCAGTGTTAAATACCATCATCACGACATAACATACCAAGTTTCACTAATTATCATGGTGCAAAACACCGTTAAAATCGACCTATACCAGCATAGGTGGACTCAACGCACAGGACGGTAACTTAGTTCAGATATATACACCATGGTTACATCACACTTGCAGGGTAACTCGCATAGTTGCCCGCTTGCTTGGTAATTTGATGAATAGGAGAGAGTAAAGCATAGTTTGTTTATTGTGAGCGGCTTTGAGAGAGCAGACAGTGAAAGCTTGTTATGAGCGCTACCGGGGCATGCCCGGCTAGGCGTTTACAAAGCGAAAACACAGAAGATAATTCAATTTTCGCAGAGACATCGTTATATATGGTCATTTACAAGCGGAAGCACAAAAATAATGCGATTTTCGCCGTGGTTTCGGTATATTGATTGCTGTGCGTCTATAAATAGTAAATCATTGTTATTGAACCGAATTTCAAGTGGGGCAATGCCCCGGTTGCCCTATAGGACGAGCCGTCACTGGCCTATCTATATATAAATAAATAGTTATAGACATACCATACTAGACATATACATAGGCCTATACCTTTAGAAGTTTAGATAATAAGATCATTAGGGCCTACATCAATACTAGAAGCTTATTATCAAGACGATTTTTTGACGCATCAAAAGAAGTCAAAATCATGTCAAAATTGTTTACAAAGTCAAATTTTTTTGCCACCTTCATTGCGTTTGTATCGTGAATGTTTGCACTGTCGGTGAACTTTTCATTTGACATTTTAAAGCTTTTAGCCTACTTTATAGGCCTACCGTTGTAGACGGCCCATTATCAGCTCATTGGGAATCATGAACGGCCAAATGAAATAGATAGGTTGACATGGTGTTATGCTGAACTTATCGCAATATCCTACCTGAAGCAAGACTGCGCCGGCATTGGTTCTAATAGCGAGAAGCGCATGATGAGAAATTGTTATGTAGGGACAACATTCTCAGAATGCAGCAACACGCTGTGTCACCAGCAGTGTACCCACAACTTCAGTGTTATCAGCCAACAACTGCTGCTGTTGAAGCTTCTTTCTCCATTCTCGGCAAACTATACTTAGTAAGGACAAATACTTTCTACCCGAGAATGTAGGAAAGTATCTTTCGTTATACTGCAACAAATGCTAATTATTTCTGCCATAATGCGTGATCTAACTACTGGAATTCTTCAAAGTTCCAGATTTCGCTAAAATTAAGCTTTTTCATGTAGAAATTTCTCAGTTTTTAGTTCAATAAAGATTTTTGATGCGAAACTATTTCGTAAGGACAGACAGTTCCAACCAGAAATGAAGATAAGTTGCACAATAATAACATTGTGTCTGGTGCACGAGGCGATTGCTGCCGAGCACCAAAATTCCATACCATACCAACAATAACATTGTATGGGAAAACACCTAATTTACATACAGGAGGTCAAAATTTGGTCAAAATTAAGTTTTCTAAGGTCAAAAAATGTCAAGATTTTGAGTTTTACGTCAAAATCTTCCCGTTTTTAGTTAAAAAAAATCGCCCTACTGATAACAGTAAACTTGCACGCTGCAAACGAACCAGTACCATGCCATCGCTGGTTGCCTTATAACTAGGGTTCATTTAAAACAAATGGTGTTTTAAAACATTGACATTTTAAAGAGAACAAAATTGTTTTGTTTTTTTCGAAAATTGTATAATTATACCATATTTGTGTAGATACTTTCGTCAGGAGTATGAGCCTACCGACGAATTTCACCCTATATATAGTCGACGCAAACGAAATGGAATGGTTGACCCTCGATATCGTCGTCAGTTCAATAGTTATAGCACGTTGTTTCAGATCATTGGAATGGAATGGATGTTCTGATGATGATGACCGCCGACCGTAAAAACGCTGCATAACGATCAAGTCCTGGTTAAAGATATTTGCATTACAATGTAGACCTGGTCAATCATATTTTTTGTTCCGTTTAATACAGAATTAGGAGGCCTTTTTCGACAAAGGAGCCATATTTACCTTAATTCTCAATTGTCAATGTCATTCCACTGTGAAGTCAAAAAAAAACCCAGAAAAATAAACATGTTTGGTTCAAATTGATTTTGTTTTAAATGCAACCATACTTATAATCATCTTGTATTCACATAACCTGGCGGTTTTAAATGCGGCACGCATTGACGAAACGAAACTTTCTAATATCGATCAGTCATTTACTGATATTTCTTATATCCAAAAACACCACAATATAGCGGTATTATGAATAGATAGAATGGTGTGTTGAAATGACTTGAAATATTCATTTAAATCAGTAACCGACCTTGACCTAACATGATGCTGATTTGCATTCAAGATTATTAATGAAAGATTCACAATTTCTGTATATAGGCTACTTTCGATGTTAAAATGATACGTGTAGAAAAAATTGCGATAATTCCCTGAGAAATCAAATATAATTAATCAGATGTTAATCAGCTGACGACGAGAACATATAAGCAGATGCCAGGTTTAGGATCAGAATTTTGGGTCAAAGTGCAATTGCGAGTCTATATAGATACAAGCAGTTCGGCATACCTATGAAGATTAGTGTATCACATGCTTATAATTTGATAAACTGCGGAAAATCTTTACATTCAATGTTAAAACACCTTGGAAAGTCATTACGGTGGCCTACTTAAATAATTCGACAGGAATAGAAACAAGATCTCGCTTGCGACGAGAAGCAGGTCTATTTATGGCGGGTCTATTTATGAAAATTGAGCGATTATTTATGCAAATTACGCGATAATTCGTGCAAATAAATCGTAGTTCGCAGGAGAAAAAATGGTGGACTGAACAAAATCTAGAGATATTTCATCTCCCACATTCAAATTGGAATTGTCACTGTACTAAAAGCAAGGAAGTGTCTCGCCCTATTGCAACCAACGGTCTCTGGATTTGAGGTCTGCTTCCTAGATCGCACAAATTATTATACCGTTACTTAGGAACGTTAGATTTTATTCCAACTCTGTGATTCCTATTTGGTTTGCATATCTCTTTCTGTGGATATGGGGTATTCTCGTTTGTGAGTTAGATCTAGTTAAATGGCCACGAGTGAAGGACTTCGCGTTTTAAGCATTATGAGTTCAGAAGGCCCGGTATCAATCATGAACGCTGGCACATCTGAACTGACGCGTATATATTCGATGTTAGAAACAAACTTTCAGCAATTTTGTCGGCCTAGGTAGCGAAAGACCTTCTGTTCATAACAACATATGTTAAGTCCGTGTTATAAAAAGCAAGAGATGCATGAACCATTTAAATTTAAAATAATGCATCTTGATGTACTATGTGACCGCAATCGTGTATTTCAGTTTCAATTTACGGCAACCATATCTGCATGAGCGGTATTAAACATGATAGCTTACCATAGATTAATTGCGTCAGTCTTTCTATCACTAACTTTGTGTGCAGCAACGTGGGCAGGTAAGATCTTAGGTAATGGGCATGTATATTACAGATACTTTTCTTAATGTCTACAAATATTTAGATCCTTGCAGAAAGAATTTCGGCGGATGCGCCAAGCAAAATGGGAAGTGCTGGAGCACTGGCCGAAATACACATTACTGCTCTTGTGAAGCTGGCTATACCCAGATTCGAAAAGGGAAAACTAATCTCTGCGTGGGTTAGTGATAAGTACCCTTGAAAGATAGATCTTATGATTGCCATGCATGGTGCGTTATCGCAAATTTCGCACGCAGACGTCAACGAGTGCAAGATGAACGTTTGCGGACAAAACTCAATATGCGTCAACACAAAGGGTAGCTACAAATGCCTCTGTAGGTGCGGCTACGTTTTGGATTACACTGGAACGACATGCTGTGAGTAGTTGACTATTAGACTGTATGTAGCGTCAACGAATGCTCAAACTTTCTAATGTCATAATTAGGGCGATTATTTGACCTAAAATAACGGAAGATTTTGCACTAAAAATGAAAATTTTGACATTTTTTGTTTTTAACAAACTTCCTTTTGAAAAAAATTAGCCCTCATAAATTAGGCGCTTTCGCAAATACTGTTAGAATTGTACTACTTGTCTTCTTTTCTGGTTGGGCCTGTCTGTCCTTACGACGTAGCCTGGCCTAAAAAAAATCTGCCGCTGGGAAGGTCTCAACCAACTTGCTCTGGGAGTCAACAATTGTGACAATTTCTTGAGCTAACGCTACAATTTTGACAGAATTTTGACTTATTTTTGCAATTTAGTCACTCTATAGACATAATCAACACAACTTATCATGGGTAGGTCTATGCTGGATGATGATGTTTTCGTATTCGTTACGATGGAATAGTAGTGACCTTTCCTACACAAATTGCGATAGGTAACTGCAGAAGACTATGATGAATAGAGCAGCGGCCCTTGGGTATGCTACCTGCGGTCCGTTGCTTCACTACACCTGGCCCTCATGTAACAAAAGTTCCATGTCCTTATAAAGCGTCAGATGAGGGAGAGCTACAGGAAAGCTATTCTGAAATTGAAAGCATTTAAGTTGGTGGGTGAGGTAGGGTGAGTATCGTCAGCGAGCAGTGTGACCGGCCCAAGAACTGAGCTTTGCGGGACATCACAGGTAAAAACACGGCGGGGGAGGACAAGGTGTTGTATATCGAAATGATTTGTTGTCGTCCAGACAGGTAGCTTTTCATGAGCTCTAGTTGAGGACCCCGGAACCAATAGCACGCCAATTTCGAGTGCAGAATGCTGTGATCGACGAAGTCAAACGCTTTTTTTAGCTCAACAAAAATTCTACGCCCCGCACTTCGTTTCTTCAAAATATCATATAGTATCTTTCAGCCACTGTTAACAGGGCATGTGAGATTTGATGCTTTTCATGGAAGACAAATTGTTGAGGAGAAATAATAGACATCTGGGGGAAGAACGAAGATAACGCAATGAAAAGGCACGTGTGTAGGTTAATCAGTTTTAAAAAAACAGGCTGGAATCAAATCAAAAGCAACTGCCATTTTGGATTTAAGTTCATAGATGACAATTTTCACTTCGTGGAATTTGCAGGCTCGAGTATATAATAGATTGGGACACCGATTTAATCTCAGGCCTGTCCGACGCAGGTTTCGTAATTGACGAGGCGATATTAGGCACTGCATTACAAAAATATTCAATGAAGTAATTAAAGATGGCCGTAGGATCTGTCAGATTATGTCCTGTAGTCGAGTTTGTGGTTCGCAAAACAGGCCTGTGGCGTTTCGTCTGAAGAGGTAAAGCAAGAGCAATTAAATCAGGGCCGGTCAACCCGTGGCCCGCAAGAAGATTTTGAGTGGCCTGCGAGGTAATTTCCGAAATTAGTAATATTATCAAACATGGATTGCACAGATTGTGAACTTGCAAGACCAACCAAAATTTTATTAGTCTGGCCGCAACACTTGAGATGTGATGACTAAAATATCAGTTCCGACGCATTGACAGATCCATGAGCCAGTCACATTTTGGTAGATCTTCGTACACTACAATAAAGCAGAATAATTTGCGAAAGATTTATCAAAACTAAAAACTTTCTACACGCTTCGCACAACATGTTGTCACTCGATTTCTTGCTTTAAATATTGTTACCCCTTTGTGAAAATGAAAGAACGCCTAATGTATCAGATTGAGTCTAACTATATTCGCGATTACGAGACAAAGTGTCGTTAAACATATGCGACCTGTCCCTAGCCCAGCGATATACAGCAGGCCCGCAATATAGTCAAGTGACAATATTATTGACCTATGAACTTCGAAAAATTTTCGCGCGCGGCTAGTGGCCCGCGCAATAGTTCGTCAATCGAACGTAGCCCTTTGGCTGAAAAGGTTGGCCACCCCTGAATTAAATTCTTGGCCAAGTTTTTGCGAGAATTACTTTCTAATTGAAGGTAAAATATAATGAACCGCTTCTATAGAATGTAACCTTGAATATTCAGAAGTTCTGTGTCCCAGAGTTATACAGAGAGCTTTTGCATTCGACTATGCATACATATACGATTTTGATACTTATATAGCCTGCGTCATTTTAATAGAGACCGTTATGAATGACTGGCGTTTCTTACGATTGTTTCTTACGACTGAACTAAACGGGTGTCCATAAATATGCAAGTGGCACATAAGGGATGACATTACCGACACAACACAGTCTGATTTATATCTGCATGCGATCTTTCGACTTTCATGCCTGTTTTAATGAAATTGACAGTGCATGGTCACTATTTAGACGCAGTTTTCTGATGCTATAAGCTACTGGCATATTGTGTGACTGGTGTTTCACTCAATATGTAACCCTAACCAAGATTTTGTAAACATTGAATTTACAGTGGATGCCAATAAGATCACGGATATGTGCGATATACCTTCACGTTGCTACCAATACAACAACCCAAAGAAAAAAGTGCCATTCCTGCTAAAATTCGCTGAAGACTTCGTCACAATTCAGGATCCTAAGTCCGTTCAACGTTCGCGGGCTAACCCAAAGCGGTTAGTCTCAACTTCATTTTACAACTTGAGATAACGCGTGACGTGTATAATGTATTCCGTGAAGAGCCCCAAATTTTTGCTGCTTTTATGAGAGGAATAAGATTTATTTCCTCGCACTTACGTTAATAAGTGTGAGGCATTACACAGCATGAGCAAATCGAGCATGTATAACGCTGTAATTATTTACCATGTTAATCTCGACCAAAGTCTCACGAGTGGTGCTATCGCTAACTTCTACAAAGTGTTTGGTTTTATCCCAATCCAAGTATTGTGTAATGTATACTATATCCAAGCTTCAGCAGAGATGATACCTCCGAACCACATGGGGAACTGCAAACCGCGCGAGAAAAACGTATCTCCCCTCACAAAACTTAGGTTTTGATATGATCATCGGATATATATACAAGAATCCAATATCGTCCCATCACTGCTTATAATGTAGAGGGGGAGGATTTGCAAGCGTGTATGCCTCGATCATTTTAATACATGATAACAATTAGTGTGTCATACGAGCTTCTGCTTTGAAATTACCTCGAGTAGCTTACTTACCTAAAGAAAAGTTTGGAGTAGCCTATATTAGTCCAGGCCGTCATGGTGATGACGGTATGGAATATTACACCAAATTCAAATAAATTCCAGGCGACCTGACCCAAAGTGCAAGTGTGAAAAGGGCTTCGGTATGAACAAGTGCGGATATTGCGTCGACCTCAACGAATGCAAAAAAAGTAGATCGGGTTCACTCGTATTGCGGAGATTTCATGAAACACGGCAATTTCTTATTTTGACAGAACCTTGTAAAGGTCGCGGGGCCAAATGTACGAACACTGAAGGAGCATTTTACTGCACATGCGACGCGCCATTCGTTCTGGGACCATGTAAAGAGCAATGTTATAGTAAGAGATGAATATGCTTATTAGCGCTGTGATAGAAATGTGATGTATTGGCCTATATTATCCAAATCCCGCTCGGAGGCCTTTAATCCACATTTTTTCAAGCATACCTAGTTATGGAAATTTACGATCCCTATACGTCACATGGTCAACTATATTTTCAGGGCGCGGTTAAATCGATACCGTAGGTGTCACGTAGGCAAAACAATTAAATGCTATGTTTGAACATATTTGAAATGTCGTGGCACGCCGTTAACTGAGATTTCTTCCTCGTGGTTTCCAGCCTGCCTACGTAACGGTGGTTGCTGTGATCTAAAGCGCGTGGATGCTTTTAGGCTACAAAATTCTGACTAAAACATTCCACCAGAGTCGACTTAGTCAAATACGGCCAGGGTCCGACACTGAACGTACCGAAAACATTTCCTTGCAATTTAGAAAAGGAACACTACTTTTGAATGATAGTTTTCATTTAATTACCGTGTGTACGAAGCCGAAGTATACGTTGTATGCGATGCGTGATCCAGACTACGTCACAACGAATTTGATTAACGGCTTATTAGTGCGGAGCATGGACCGGAGCCGGATTGGATATCCGACCGGATTTTTTCAATTTTGGCCGGACCGGATCGGAGACGGATCAGCACTTTTTGATAAGGCTACAATCTTTATGGATAAGCATGACGTTTGTAACTAAATAACTACCAACCAACCAACCACTCGTAAGTAACGACCAAGCCAGTGCGAACATAAACGAGCCATATTTATAAATTCACGGAACCACCGTACCGTGTTGGGCAGAAATTCCGGCCGGAGCCGGATTGGAGTCGGATCAGTACTTTTTCCCGATACGGCCGAAGCCGGATCGGAGCCGGACCGGAGAATTGACAACTCGGATCGGAACCAGACCAGAGAATTTGTCGATCCGCTCCGCACTACGGCTTAATACTGATGTTCGCTCCTGGTGGGAGTCAGATGAAAAGTTTCGAGTGGAATAAATTTGGCAATATGAATATATTGTTTTCGGCAATAATGAAGTTCTGTACTTCTAAACACCTATTTGTGATCCAGATTCAAAATACAAGCAACAAAGCAACGTATGCCGTGACGATTGTAGTGACAGACCATGTAATCCGTAATGTAACTATGACAATGAACGAGGCTTGAACTGCACTAATTGGAAGGAGTAACGCTGGAGTTGAATATGGCTAATACATACATCAAATATTACGTTCGGAGATGGCTGAGATAGGTCGTATTTAGAGACACAAGAAATGCAACAGCAAGCTATTTTAGAGGAAATAGGACAATACTAAACTTTCGCAAAACAGCATTATATGACATGCATGATATAAAGTTTTTATACCTGAGCTCTTTCCCTCATACGACTGAAAACATATGTTATATTTCATCAACGTTACAAACGGTATTTCTGTTATTTCAGGCAGAAGCAGCGTTCCGGAATTGTGTAAGTAGTTAAAATACTTCTGCAAATATGCTTCATCTAGTATGCCAACGCACATTTAGGTGGGAAACCAAAATTGGATTTGTTGCTTCGCCAAGGTAAGTCTGCGTATCCGGGCCCCCTTTCTCTCTCGATATTTAAATCTCCCATTTACCCTTCGTACTTTTACTTCGCTAGCAATTCAAATGTGGGTGCGTCGTAGTCCTTGAAGCGTCAAATTCAAACAATGACATTATACTCTGTACTCAAAAAACTATACCATATCATTGAAGACTGGTCACGAAAATCTTAAAGAACTTGGACAAATGTGTGGTGTTTTGCGACGTGCAGTCATACTATGACAATCGTGATATTGTTTTCCCTTGGATACGTCTATCGGAAGCCAATGCCTTGACCAGGGATGATGTTACACATCAGCCATTGTGGGTGGAGTAGCTTAATGGTATACGTTCCACTGATGCAACACGACTGCTAAGATCATGGGCGAGATAGCATAGTGGTATAATCCATAGCTTCAACACCAATGGGTTGCGGGCTTGAGTCCGACCCAGGTCGACTCCAGAATTCCTTCCTAAGTGTTGGAGGTTTATTTAGGCTCCTCCTCGCGGTATCATCCGTGTAAAAGTAAGGGATGTCTTATAAAAGCCTGTAAGTGTGCCGTGCAATTTACTTCCCGCGATTTATTGTCTTCCCTCTCTCAAGAAAAAAATCAATAATATTTATAGATATAGGCATTTAGGCGTTGGCCATTACCGCGTCACGACACACCAAGACAATGACAATGACGTTTCAGCCAGCATGCGACTCTGCGCACAGTGCGAAATGTGCTACCATAAAGCTCGGCTCGGCGGCGAGGAAACCGTGGCCGAAATGGACCGCTTCCTGTTGGCCGAAACCGATATACATATGTCGAATTTTCCCTTGTCCATAGGTGCCTAAATCACTGGTGCCTAATGTTATTGTTCTGGCAATCTGAGTCCCGCATACAAATGCCACCCACGGAAAAACTATGCACAGATTGCACACAGGGAAGAAATGCCACGTCGGAGTCGTGAGCGTCGCACGGAAGAAGTTCTTTAGGAATGGTACATTTAAGCCATTCCGAATTCTTTTGACTATATACCAAACGCGAGGTCACAACCAGAGGTGGTCAAAGTAGTCAAGAAAGCTACTCAAGCAGAAGTAGAAGTAGCGAAAGAAAACTATACTCAAGTACGAGTAGAAGTACTTATTCCATGAGCCACCTAAAACTACTTGAAGTAGAAGTAGATTTGACTGACTTTAAATCTACTCAAGTAAGTATGTATCAATTTTCGACAGAATAACCATTCTTTCGCATCATGGAATGCAAATTATAGTATTGATATGAAAATGCGATACTAAGCCTTTGTTTACTAGAAGACTCCGTTTTAGAGAATATCATGGCATGGGGGCTTACCCCATAGCCTTACTCCATATTATAAGGCCTCAAGTTTAGGCGAAGAGCAATACGGAGAAGTTGTATCGGATACGGTTTCAACACTTTGCTCGATTGGTAATTTGGTATACGTTAACAACAAATATTGTGGATCGTAAAAATTACATTTGGTGTAGCTTCATTTTCGGAAAATAGAGGCATTACAACGCTTGTTTTGTACTTCAACATGTATGTTCTGCAGACAAAAGAACTGAAAGTAATTAGAACTCAAAGTATGGCACTCGTAATTGAAAGTGAAATACAAATACCACTTCTAAAAAGCGGAAAATATATTTCATGTCTTTGGTCCATAAAGCTTCAAAGGTGATCTGCTCTAACCGGTGTAACCTTAAAAAAAAGCCGGATTTTCCAGATTAGCAGGACACGTCATGGGCTGCTAGATTACGAAATGATAGGTAATTGCTAGATTGCGAAACGGTAGTTCCAAACGTTATGGTGGGCCATATTTACTGAGATGAAATATTTGATATGGGCGACAATGCGGTGTGAGCGGAACCAAGCAATCCGGTACCTAAATTACATTCACTGATACTTTCGTGAAAATATATTTGTCATTTCATAATTACTGTGCGCGAAGCGCAACAAAATTTCTGAGCTTTACTTGACTTTTATCAATATTAAATGTTGGTACTTCGTGAAAACAGCCCCGAAATTCCTCAGGCTATCTTTTGTATTGGAGAATTAAACTACTTCTACTTGACAAACTAAAAATAGCGAAAAGTAAGTAAGTAGATCAGAAAATATTACAAAGTAGTAGTAGAGAAAATCAGATCTACTTTAGTAAGTACCAGAAGTAGAGCAAAACTACTCGAGTTCTTCCAAAAAGTAGAAGTACTCCGTTACTGACCATCTCTGGCACCAACTAAGTAATTGATAACAACGGTGCCCACATGCAGATGTATAAATATTAATGACGGGTCCTAAATTTTCAATTTTCAAAGTAAATTACTCGATCAAACGCGTTAGAACTTTTCCACTAATTCTGAATGAGTGGCTAATATACATTTCAAACGACGCGTTTAGCAACGCCCCCGGCTTTTCCATTGGAAATAGCTACTTGAGAGGAAAGCACATCGCACCGCCATGTCTCGCGATTGCTTATTTACAAAGAATTAATTTGTTAACAGGATACGTCGCAAATACTTACAACAAACCGATTGTGCTACAAAATTACCGATCGTGCGCTAAGAATGTTAAAGCTGACGCGGACGTTAGTTGATTTATCTACCAGCCCATCACGGAGGCTGTTATTGTGTATCGAAATCTTTCATCAGACGCATCAGCGGTTTGATACCGATGGAGACAAGAAAATTGACGTTCGACTGTCGTGGTATTGTGTAAGCAAAGACGGCTCCAGTTCAATAAGCGTACTGAAGAAATACTCGGAACAAGAAGGTATAATGGTGATGCAAAGGAACTCACGACTTAGTGCGCATCACGCAATCTAGCAACGTGGCATTATATAATTTTTCCCTCCCCCTCGTAAAATTTGCCAATGTGAGTTCGTCGGTAATTATATTTTATTAAATCTGTAACGTCACGCCATAGCCTACCATTGCTAACAAAATTTCTCCCAGTGATTCTGGGATTACTGATAGAGCCAGCATGATTAAACTTGAAATTGATCACTTCGGGATTCCATATCCCAGACTTTTGAAAATACATTGGGCATTCTCTGTTATGACATAATTACACTCAATGTTACAACACAATCTGTTTCAAATGTACAAAATAGCACTATCACATGTAAAAGCGTAAGAGGGAGGACGCGGTCTATCCTTCACTGTCCTCGACCTACCATAGTAGTTTAAATCTATTCCTAAACTCGCAGCAAAATGGGGACCATGGTCTTGTTGGACTTCGTGTAAAGCGACCTGCTGGGGCGGCCTGCAAACGCGCACAAGAATATGTCAGCACGGATTGCCAGGTCAGAAAGGTTGTCAAGGAGACGGTACCTCAAAAAAGTCGTGTTACAGAGGAAAAAGATGTCGTGAGTTAACATAGGAGGAAATAATTGTACCATGTCCTCCTCTATCAAAGTATAATTGGACTGTATCGCCCATTGTCGCCATACTCTTCCAGCGTACAGATATCGAAGGGACGCTGAAACATTGAACAAAAATCAAGTGAAAGATCTCGTTCAGGCCATGAAGAAATACAAAAGCGACATGTCCGCAACTGGATTCCACAACGCAGGTGCTTCAATTGAATGCATATTGCATTTACTTTGCTACAATCGATTTCTAATACTTGCAATACAATTGTTATCTAGCAACAAGGAATAAATTGAAATAGTTTTTGAAATCATGGAAAATTGTATTTCAAGCTCACCGTCCTACTGCAATTTTGAGATAGGAATAAGGCGCAAATCATAAGAAATTCGATTTGATTGACGAGCATAATCAAGATAACTAAATATATTTCTAATATCGGAAAACGTATCAAGGACCTTAATCACGCCTGGCTACTGGCTATTGATATACTATAAAGGTTGCTAACAATCCATCATCTGCCTCGACAGCTTCCGCCCACGGATGGCCTTTCCAATGTGCTGACAGACAATCGTGTTGCCTACACGGCGCAAAGCTTCAATTTCTCGCCTGGCACAGGAGCATCACACTTAACTTCGAACAAGGTTTGAGCAGGTATGAAGCATATACGTAAAACCTTAAATCACCAGGGGAGCCCTTACGCTAATCTGGCTGGGAGTGCCAAATTTTCGTTGAGTTACGAAAACAAAACTCCTTCGCATTACACATTTAACTACTCATCTAATACATTACTTCAGATTACTGGTGCACGAAATGGACTGTGTGCCAATCCAATGACAACAGAATCCTAAAATAACAAAACTAATATAATATAATTTTCACACACAACGAACACATAATCAAAGAATATTTATTGCAAAGCAGTTTGTCTTCTGCTCTTCCTTTGCAGACACGAGTTCAATAGCAGTATATAGGATTACCATATTTTGGAATCCGGACACTTTTTACAAAGTAAAAGTCCGATTACCGGACTAGAAAACGGCTGACCAATCCTATCCCCGAAAGATCCGTCGAACATCCGCATTGTAGATTTCGAGTCATTAATGGCGTTTTTTAGTTTTGCCTGTCTATTACCATGACTTTCAAAGCTGTCAAGGAGGACGAATTTCCAAAAAGGAGGACACTTAGATTCCCCGGAGGACATTTTCAATTTTCTGAAAAAGGAGGAGGACATATGGTAATTCTAAGGAATGGGACAGTACGCATTTGAAAGTGTCATCGTATCGTTCGGTCGAAACGTCACAGCGTGATTCCTATTGCTTAATTGCAAATAAGCTAACTAATATTGGAGATAGAATTGACATTTCAAAAGGATGTGGGTTCGATTTCGGACCCCAACCTTCCAACGTAAGCTACCGCACACGACGTTCCACAACAACAGACTGAACACGCGTATTTGCCTGCAGTCAATGATGGCCAGACGGGCGCATCATCAAAAATAATATGTCTGAGATGAGTTTGTCTCTTGACCTCCAGCGGAACCGCTGAGACTGACTCAGTGAATCCCTGGGGTGCCCAGTTCCCACTGACTTATAATAAAAGTCAATATTCCCAGCATTCAACTATCTTTAGATATCTCAAGGACAAAACATTGGGTATTCCGTATTGGAACTGGCTGCGTAGTAACCCCTCACCGCCAAGGTGGACTACTGACAAAAAGATCTACGGTGGAGAAAATCCGTTTGCGAATATGACAGTTAGGATTGACCTCCGTGGAGGTATGCAAACAATACAACGAGACACTGAAGTTTTCCAGGTATTTATACATTTGTCTATCATCAATAAACGCATATTTATTTGCACTGATACAGTCTAGAAAGATCTATCAGGGTAGCCAAACTCTGGTACGGGGTCACATCGGACCCGCTAGTCGATTTTTGCTGCCCACGAACACAGTTAGTATATAGTCACTCATTACCAGGCCTGTTTATTTTTGGATTTCTCCAAAATTAACAAAAATAGCTTAGTTTTGGATGTTTTCAAATTTTATTTTTGGAGATTCTCCAAAAATAAAAAATTAACGTGTTAATAGCCCTATTACTACTGGAAAACTCCACCGAAAGTATGTTATTATCATGTATTCAAGTCCTCTAACACATCGACATCATCAGTGATCTTGATATAACACTCAAATACATTCGTCACAAATTGAGTCTTTGGCCTGGAGAATGCCCTCTAAAGAAAAATCAGTGAGAGACGCCTGGTAGAGACTCTTCTTCCGCTTGATTTTCGAGATATCGACCTCGACCGTCGCAATTGTGGGTAACATCGAGCCTAGGGGTCCAAAAACGGATGGACAGCTAACTCTCCAAACTCCTCAATCTTCTAAACCTTTACTCCTGACAAGCTCTCGTCAGTAATGCACTTGAAACCTCTGATCCTCCACGAAATTGCGCGTGCCTCATTGAACTTGACAGACAACACCCACTGACGAGAAAACTTTCCTTGTGGCGTACGTCGTTGTCCCAGTCCTGAACTGGACACAGAGCTCGAAGACGTTCGACCAGACGCTGGAGCTCCTGCTGCTCCACGATCAGAATGCCAAGACCCTGAAGCGTCGTGACGGTGGTGCTCAGCTTTGTGATCATGCGATCGAGAACGATCAGTTGGATCCACCACTGCAGCAAAAGACACATGCCGGACATTGTTCGTCCATAGCATCAAGGAGTTATGGTGTTCAGTCAACCAAGAGGTCATCTCCTTCATTGACAACCAATGGGCGTCAATAGACTTGGGGAACGCACTTTCCATCTCCTCGATCAAGTTCTGCTGCCGTCTGAGCTAGCCAATCGGTCCCGTCCCGTGTGGACTAAGTGATAGTGACAGAGGTGGCCGTCGCCGTTACCTTTGCCTCACTCAAGCTGCCTGCCCGTCTTCTCATCGTGCCGCACTGTGAAACTTACAGAAGTACAAAGACGGAGGGGGCGGGAAGGGAAGGTCAGCAGAAATGTTGGGTGGAAGTAGTTCTAGCGTTTCGGTGACCCCCTCCCTCACACACATGCTTTTTTTGTGTGTTTTAATTAGTTTCCTGATTGTTTCCATCGCTCTGGCTTGTTTATTTTACTGATAAACTTGATAAAACATCATCCAAAAATTCTTATTTTTGGATGTTTTCAAATCTTATTTTTGGAGAATCTCCAAAAATAAAACCCAATATCCAAAAATAAACAGGCCTGCTCATTACCGAATAACAAAAAAATCGAAAATTTATTAATACTCGTTAAGTTATGTCCGCCGGAATTCGCGACACCGGGATCAACGGCATATACGTGGTGCGCGGATGTGTGAACGCTATGCCGTCGTTTTATATGTATTGCTGCATAATACTACGGCAGTGGTTCTCAACGAGTGTGCCATTTACGTCTCGCAAGTGTACCGCGAGCGATTTCTTCATAATTTTGGAATTATGCGCAAAATAATTCTAGTCTATAGCTTACGATCAATAATCTAATTCTAGCTTGATGTGAAGTTTGTTTAGTTGTCAAATCAAAATTGATATTACGCCGGCAATCAATATGCCCCTCGAATTCGCTTCACCGGTCAGACCGCGTGTCTGATCAAGGCTGAATTCAGTTTTGCACAATACGTTGATTGATCGCACGCAGAGAAGAGCAGACACGGCGACGCCTGTATGACAATGCAGTTTTCTAATCCTCACTGTCTCCCCAATCACCAGCGAGAAATGAACTCCTTCGGAATTGACGTTCGCGTTTACAAATTTGAATTTCAAACATGGCAGTCCGCATTGTGATTGTTAGGAATCGTACCGGCACTTCCGTTAAAATGTAGGCTTGTAGCACAACGTTGTGTTACTGTCGACGAATATGATAATTGAGAAGTAAGGTTGATCAAATTATATCAGTTAACTAACCTCTTCGCCGCTGATGTTATAATCTTGGTTTGTTGGAAGTACAATTGAACTGCTGGTGGCTGCCAGTAGAACTATTGAAGTGTATGGCTATCCTGACGCGTGATACGCGATCTGTGTGAAAATGCATTGTATAGCCTGGTATAGCCTACGCCTCCGTATTCGTTAGCGGCATTCGTGCTTGACCCATCGACCCAATGCGGCAGTCGGCAGATTTATTGTCAAACAAATCTTATGAAATCGTATGTAAGGGTAGGCCGAAGTTTCTGTGAAGTCGTATATCGAAATCACCACTTTTACTTCCGTCTGAAGACGCCATGTTTGTTGTAATCACGAAGGAACGATATTCTGCCCCGAGGAGCACGGCGACTTTCTATCACAGCTTAGTAAGCTACATGAGCAGGCCGTGTTATTTTTGGCATATGCCAAAACTGCCAAAAATAACTTATTTTTGGCATTTTTCGATTTTTATTTTTGGCAGTTTTGGCATCGTCCTCTAAATAGATAGTTTCAGCCTCGGAATAGTCACAAAAACGCTTTATTTGGGCTAGTTTGTCAAAAGACACCACAAAATGTGCAGCATCCACGTATAATCAGTGCCAACAAACAATAAGAAAAAGAAAAAACCTAACGATTTCATAGGTTAATAATATCAAACGAAACCACAAAATGTGCAGTATCCATCGGAATCGGTGCCAATAAGTAAAAAAAAGAAAGAAAAGCCTAACTAACACGCTCACCAGCTGATTGTTACAGCTGTTGAATACACTTAAATCATTTGCACTATAACAGTGCTTCCAAACTCAGGTCAGCTAAGTTTCTCCTAAATTCTTTTCTCGCCCAGCGAATCTGGGAAATATCGGCTTCAACAGTAGCCGTTGAGGGAAAGAATGTTGCCAGTCATCCACAAAAGGTTTTCAGAGCTTCAAAATCTTTGGAGGGCCGAACCAGCTTCCATGCATCATGAAAAGAGATCACTTCGCCAGTGCCATCGATCTCATCGCGGAAAGAATTTTCTTCCCGTTCCTTTTTCAGGAGTTTCCTGTGTTGTCTCTTAACACATTTTATTTAGTAGCCCGACTATCATTTCTCCTTCAGTCTACCAATATATTTTCGGAGAACTTTTGTCACTTCAGGTGGCTTTAATATTACCAACTCGCATGGAAGAGTCCTGGGAAAGTTAGCTTGTTTAAGAACATTGACGCAACAAGACTGTCTGGCAAAACGAGACTATGCAGCTCAGAAATAGCCAGACAGTTTGTTGCGTCACAATGTTCAGCTCGATCACAATACAAAAATTGTGGTTGATTTTGGGGGTTCCAGTTCCATGAGCAGAATATAATTCAGATTTTAATAATCAGTACTGCGGCAGCTTCTCATTGATACCCGTTTTATCAAATTTAGTGCTCGACAAGCCGGTCAAAAATGGTTGTAAAATTGCCTTTGAACAAATGGAAAGTATGACGTAAACCAAATGCAGTCAGCCGTTCAATCTCGCTGTGCCCACACCATTTAGAACACCATGCTTTCACCCCTAATGGGTGGGCTGGACCAAGAGTAAGAAACCTGCCTTTCACAAACGCTCTTCTCGCTTGTAACGAGGTCCTGCTAACACAACACCATGAACGAAATACACTATTTGGCAGGCCGTGTTATTTTTGGCATATGCCAAAAATTGCTTATTTTTGGCATTTTCAAATTTTTATTTTTGGCAGTTTTGGCATCTGGCTCCTGAAATGCCAAAAATAACACGGCCTGTACATGAGGGAGGCTTTACGTACAAAAGTTCACTTCTAGAATTATTAAAATGGAGAAGTTTATTTAAAAAAGGAAGTACAGAAACATTTTGGATGGACTGCAGAGGTGGTCACATTGATCGGCGTTACTATACTGGGGTGCTAATAAGTATTATGGTAGTTTGCGGGTGCCGTAAACCAAAAACGTTCAGAACCATTGTGATGGTGTGCCGCGAACTATTTTTCATTTCCAAAGGGTGCCGCGAGGTCTAAAAGGTTGAGAACCACTGCACTACGGTATACGCCAACTGGTGCGAATGCTTGGTATGAATGGGGTCAGCTGTCAATCACTGATGAGATTGGACACTGAAAATATTCCACGCCAAAAGTTTTGCACCAACGGCTAGTCAATTTCCTGAAGCCCTTGGCCGGATGAAACAACGGCTTCGATTAATAACCGCTCCAATCGGGATCCATCAGAGAATTGGCCGAGATTGTGGCTCCAAATAGGAGGCGAGCTCGAAGGGGGCCCAAATTATTTTGTGAATTAGTATAAATCATAGAAAATTTTTTCGGAAATTGATCAAACTTTTTCATAACGTTTTTCGCACTGATAGAGATACATTAGTGTTTAATTGTCCATACGGCCTAAATGGCTGGTTCCGAATGTCCCTGTCCTAGCGATCTGTGCCCCACAAGACAAATGCCATCCCGCGGGGAACATAATTTGCCAGTAAAGAAACACCAATTTGAAATCGTGCAGGCCTATGTCTTTTAGTTTAGTGCAGCGGTTCCCAAAGTGGGTGGGCGTTCCAAAGTGGGTGGGGGGCCTACGTACTTTTCCAACACACCTCACTCAGCTCTACCGGTAAATCTGATTATACTAGAGCAGAGACAGGATAAAAATTGATAGCGATATATAGGCAATTGCCGATCATAATGACCGATTCAATCATGAATTAAAGAAATTTATTTATTGTGAATTGACAGTTCGCACTCCGATTTTCCCGAGAAACATGGAATAGAGTTGCCTCTAGAAAGAAGAAAGCGCACGTTATGCACGAGTTCGCAGAGTCTCTCGAATCTCTTCACGGCGGACCCCACATTTCAATGTGTGGCAACGGATTCCCTTCGTCTCGGTGTACCATTTCTTTGGGTAGGTGTATTTCGGTACGTGACAGAATCGTTAATTTTACTGATCAATAAAAGATTTATTCGTATTTTATACCAGCGAATCTGGATTACGCCGGGTTTGATCCACTTTTTATGCTTCATCACAGTCAAACCGATCGCTTGTGGGCGGTGGCACAGCATGAAATGGCTAAGGCTAGATCAACCACTTGGACCCCCCAAACAGCTCTTGAAGTATTCGAAGAGGCAGGCGATTTCGGGTACCTATTATAATACGTACATAAATGTCAAGCGCATCTACACAAGTAACAGATGATCACGAAATGGAAAACGACATTCTAATAGTCTATGTCGTTTATATTCGTAGTTTTAAACTGGGGTATGCGAGAGAATATTAGGGGATACGTGGGCAACTTCATTTTTCTGGCACTGCGACAGTTTCAACTTCAGTTATGTGACATATAGTAAGGGAAACTTATGAAAATCTGTGAACTATATCGTTACCAAACAATTTCTTCACCAATACGTTTGTTAAGGTGTGTAATAACATGTGTTAAAATGTTTAAGTTCAACTCTTGTGGGAAACCCCCAAAAATGCTGTTAAATTTGACGAATTAAAAAAAAATTAAAAAAAAATTAAAAATCTTTATCGCCCATAAGTAACTTAGGACGTGTTTAATAATGGTTTTCCGTGATTCTCAATTGATTGTTAACACTTATAATTCACTACAGACTCTGCTTTGTGAATTTGACGAATTAAAAAATAAATAAATTTAAAAAATCTTTATCGCCCATAAGTAACTTAGGACGTGTTTAATAATGGTTTTGCATGATTCTCAATTAATTGTTTGTTAACACTTATAATTCACTACAGACTCTGCTTTGTGAATTTGACGAATTAAAAAATAAATAAATAAATAAATTTAAAAAATCTTTATCGTCCATAAGTAACTTAGGACGTGTTTAATAATGGTATTCCATGATTCTCAATTAATTGTTAACACTTATAATTCACTACGGGCTCTGCTTTGTGAAAAACGCCACACCCACTTTTATATTCATGCACAAAATCGCCTTTATTTCGCATAACTATGTTCACTGAAGAGGTAGCCTATTGCACATGCACAATTTCAGACATTTCAACAGGCATTGCCTATGCCTTCTTCGGACTCAACATCATCGTAAATGCAATTATTGCATTATAGGGTCTTTACATACTCCACAGACTGAAATGCACGTGACCTCATTCTTCTTGCAGCTGCATATTCGGTTGTTGCAATCTTTATGACAACTATAGCTTCTGAACTGCAATAGCTCATCAGGCTCATATCTATGCACGCCTATTGTCCATCCGTAATCGCTGGGGTTCGGAGACAAGTTCTGTAAAAGAATCAAATCCCGGGTCTGCAGGTACTCGCGGAGTGAACGTTATGAAGCTGCACCCTCTGTTAGAGGTAGTGTCTATGGTTTTATCATTCCTGTCGCTGTCTTCCTTGAGAACATGTTGTATGTTTTGGTGAACTGCTGTAACCATCAAAGACCACAATGACATTCTGAAAGCAACGGCCCAGATACTGCACGTAGCTTGGGTAATTGTTGGCAACTCCCTGTCATGTCTGACGTTTATCCCACTTCACCATGTACAGAAGCCATCCACCATCAATTATGAGGGTCCAGCATGGTTCAGAGGCCTACAAGGTTGTATTCGAACATTTTGCCTTGGTAGCCTTGTTCATCTTTTGATTTTTGTTGCTGAACAGGGACAGCGGGAAAGGAGTGAACTTATACTGTAAGCTTGTCGCAACGTCCATATCCCGCTGGGTGAAAATGATCAGTCGGTTGAACAACTTCAATGAGTCCATGTCAATGTTTTACTCGTAAACCTTGGGACATTTTCTTTGTGATGACAGAGCTTTTACCCAGGGTTGTAACCAACTCATAAGGCTCCGAGTCACAAGTCAATCTCAATTTTATAGTTTTGACTCGAGTCAAGTCAATTCATTTTCAATTCACCACCGAGTCAAGTCCGAGTTCTAGTCAGCGAGCAGAGGGTTGAGTCCGAGTCATGGTATTATGGCTCGAGTCCGAGTCCAAGTCATTGTGTTGATACTGCTCAGTTTCCAGTTAAAGCCATGTTAAATCCCCTTTTTTATAACTCTGTTTGGTGATATCGAATGGTTCGCATTTCTAATATATTAGTTTTCCTCACTTTCAACAGTTTCTGGTCGCATTTTCAAGTACAAGTACTATTAGACGAAATCCCAATAGTTTGGTCACTTTACTATTCTTCGAAATTATCATAAAATGTTGGTCTTGGCCGTCTGCGTCTCGAGTCATATGACTTGGTTCGAGTCATGCGCAATGACTCGAGAAGTCGAGTCAATACACAGATCCGTATTTTTAGAAAATGACTCGAGACAAGTCGAGTCATATAAAATCGTGACTCGAGTCATTAAAACCCTGCTTTCACCTTTGGCATGGCAACCATGGTCGGCGTCACTGACTTCTCATCCAGGTTGATCTGCATGGCCAATGGCCATCCTAAATTCAGCTGCTACCTTAGTATTTCGACTACGTCATCAACCGTATACTTGTGAATCCAGTTGAGAAATGCATGAGCAACCCCTTTTATCCATCGTTGACGAATGGCTTCATTTCTTCAAACCATTTTAGGACAAGTTCAATGGCCCCTGCATCTCGCTTCATCTGTGTCTTGGTAAGCTCTCTGTCAACGGGTACATGTCTACTGACGTCCTCCTCAATTCGCCGGTTGACATCTGACAGATGACCGAGAGTGGGCACCCAACATCTGGGCCAGAAAAGCTGTTGCTCATTCTTCCTCTGCGGGCTCACCAACGTGGTTCCTGTGGGCGGCAGACGTTCTAATGCAGTGGTTCTGAAACTGGAGGTGGCGGGTCGTGGAAGCATCTGAGGGGAGGCGCGAAGCCGCTTTAGAGAAATGATTTTCTTGAACTCGGAATGAGTTTAATTTGTGCTGAAACCTCCATTTTCAACAATGGAAATAATCCTTATTAGGCCTTTCGATTTGAAATGTCATAATTCCGCCGTACCATCCACACACTGATGCTAGATTTTGAGTGATACCGAATCTTGCACTAATCAGAAGATGTCCCTGAATGAAGTGTAACTGGTAAATGCATGTAGCTGCCATTGGTTTTTGATTTAGGTTGTGGTCAGGTCCGTTCGAGCTAAGATCAAGCGGGGTAATAGAAGGGGTTAGGCACCAAAATCGCTAAAATATCTATGTGCTACATGTTATCATTGCACTGCAACTACATACTTGAGAAGCCATAATACCTCCCGTGTCACCAAACAATGCATTGGGGTTGCAAACATTGGTTGCTCTTTTTAATACTTTTCGATATAACGATAAGAGGGGGGGATTTTTTATCAAGGGGCGTGCCGAAAAAAGTTTGAGAACCGCTGATGATGGCCTGCAGGTGTGAGGCATCTTGGTAACAATGCAGGACAGATTCTCATTGCGGTCTGCGAGTCACTCGGTTCTGATAAAGACATTGGGCATATCTACCATGTGGTGGTACTCCACCCAGAGTGCAGGTGTTCTTCCTCTTCTTGCGAATCGATTGAACGTTTCTTCAAACCTTCGCTCAAATACTCGCAATGCTGGTCTGGATCCCATTTCCCCACCAGTCACCTTTTCCATGAAGGACTTCATGTCACCACGCTTATCCTCAGTTAAGGCAATTTCCATGGTATGTTGATAGATAGCTGCATCGACGAGGAGGTGAGGAGGGATTGTCTTGTCAAAACATCCTACATCCATGATGTGGATGGTTGCTGTGCTTCCAGCATAGATCAACTGGATCACATCTAGTAGCCCACGATATTCCATGTTGTCACCAATTGGTCCAAGATAAGATTTTAATAGGTGAAAACTACTCAACCTTGGAATGACTGGTAAATTTGTCTGCTTCATTATATATATACTATAGCCTTCAGTCGAATCGGAAGATCGACGGTCACTATAGCTACCCCAACGCGCTGTGTGCACTCTTTAAGACTGGCGAAGAAGGTTTTGAGGTCATCAGGGTCTCCTTCAATAACTGGAATGAACTCGATCTGTGCGCGCTGTTTTGCATCATTACCATTGATTCTCTTCATCCAGCCATTCCAGTTGGAATGTTGAAACTCAGGATCGCTGGCTTTATTAACCCAAATCACTGCTCATAGTGTGTTTCCTGGATAGATGATCCATATGCCAAGGATCAGAAATTATGGTGAAACAGCGTCGAACCATTCAGTAACAATTGACAATGAACTCACACAAGGCCGTGCTGGATTCATAGCCGCTTTTTACTTTGGTACAATTGCGTCCATCTTATAGAATCGAATGATACAGAAAATACCGTTTTGGACCTTGCTGCATGGCTTATAACTGTATTTAAGGAATTTCTGAACTGGTTTTAAGCCAATATATGTGTGTGTTACCCAGTATTACAGTATACAGAATTTGTTGAATCGTTCGGTATCGAATTACTGAACGGTGTACTTATGACTAGATAACTATGCCATCAGTGCCATTACTTTTACATATATTTCCACAAAACAGTCTGCAGTAAAATGTAAATTTTAACAATGAATTGAGAAACATGAAAAACCATTATTAAACCCATCCTTAGTTACTTATAGCCGATAAAAATAATTTTTTCAATTTTTTTATTTTATTTAATTTTTTCAAATTTGTCAAATTTAACAGCTTTTTTTTCTGGGTTTCCCACAAGAGTTGAACTTCAACATTTTAACACATGTTATAAGAGACCTTGACAGACATATTGGTGCAGAAATTGTTTGGTAACAATATAGTTCACAGATTTGTGAAATATTTCATAAAATGCCCTTACTAATACGAGAACAAAGTTTACGCTTACCAAATGCAGCGTTTAGTAAGGCTTAATCCACCAAGCTTTTACATTGTCGTGTAACGTGACTCCCCTCACCTACATGTAGTGAATTTCTGTTTCTATACTACCGATGCTACGAGAGTTACTGCGTAGCCTACTGCAGATACCGGATTTGCTCCAGCAGAACCAATGTCATCTGGTTAGGTTAGTATGAAGTTTACTTGATTAGCGTAATCAGTGGTTTGCTTATGTACAATGATATACAGGCTGTATAGTTTATGGGACTTGACTAGCACGGTAAAGTCGTATCAAACAGTGTTAAAAAAGTGCGTTGGGAGACTTTTGCTCTTCCTCTCCGCTGACAGCTGTGACTTGCGAGCAAGTTTCAACAAGCATGTGCATGATGACGAACAGGTTTCGTGTTTCTAGACTATTCGTTGAACATAGTGTGCGCGTGTGCCTTTACAAAACACTTTCTAGCTAGAATGTGCTAGTTCCCGTTTATTTTTCTTTCCCTGCTCGAAAACCATGTATCGGCCAGGCTCTAACTATGAGTTAAAAGTCACAGTACGTATAGATGCCTGGTTCATGTACTGATTTTCATCCTGTCAATTTCTATATCAGGAGGAGATTTCAGCCATTTGCCGACAAGTCTTTAAGTCCATTCCGACTGGTCCAGGCCACAAATACCATGAGAGATGCCTATTTTTATCAAGAGCTTACAGGGGTGAAGTACGAGTACTTGGACAACAATGGATCACCAAAGAGAAACTCGCTATCTGTTCGCACTGGCGGGGATGAGAGACTTTTTATAGGTAGGCTATAGACAGAGTAATAACATTTGATTTCATCCACTTTCGACATGTATCATTGCATTTTGAAGGTCATTACTTTTCGGATTTGGAAAGAAATGTACAAGTCAATTATTATTTAACTGCGGAGGGAATAAATACTCGATGTTCGCAAATGTTAGAATTCAACTTGATGGGAAGCGTTCTCAGAATGGGAACAGCGAACAAGTTCCGTCTCACCATACCGGAGTTGATTCCAGTTTCTGTCGTAAGTGCCCGATTAAATAATATCAACTGAATGAGATGAACCCAAGAGGATTTGTAGGGATAGGAATATGTGACTACTTACGTAGATTTGTTCTGTTGTATAATTCACATTGCTACAGGCCTCGGTACGACGAATCAGAGAGAATTTTAACAAACTCCGACTCCGGTCAGTACGTGTTTGCACGACTCCGACTCGAAAGCGTGTTACAGCAATTGTCAAATAAGCTTTCAATGTGTGCTGTGTTTGTAGCTGGCTCCCAATAGTGTTGGCTTGGAGGATGACTTTGTCGTAAAAGCTTGCTACACGTACAATACAAGGTGCAGACAGAGGTGTCCAGAAGCCAATTCGCCGATGATTAGAGCACAAGTTGATCCGATCACAATCTATCACGTCAGGAACCAACGTAAGATAACAATCAATTTGTAAAACGATTTCGGTATAGCGGGTATGAATTCTAACAACATTTTCTGATAACATATTTGTGGAACTGTCGATGAATCAATGCAAATATTATGTCGTTATATTATTACAAAGCGATATTTCATCATTACATGCGCAGGCTCCCACGCGGCCCTACTCCCTTTTTGATTTAGCAAATCGTGGAAGAACACAGTTCGGGTTAAATCTATCTTCTTGACTGTGTTTAATTTTTAATGCGTTCGCATTGTTCATTTTGATCACTCGTACTCAATTACTCACAGCGGTTGACGTATACAAGTTTGTATGGGCAAGCGGAAAACGAGTACCGAATTGGTCCGTCAACATCCACAGCGGCACGCATTGGATTTATTTTCACGGCAGCAGGAGATATCAAATTGTGCAGGTAAGATGTGGGGTCTGAATACAATCATAAATAACCCAGACTCGGGGGCACCCATGGGATGGCTTTACCTTCATTACAAGCATACGAGGAAATGGAGACGCTATTATCGAATTAGTTTTTTTGGTGGAAATCATGCTTTCCTGACTATGAAATCAAACACAACGCCAATACACTATCGACGTGTCTGTTGACGCTTTGATGCGAGACATTAGGGCTGCGGACTGGAATTGTATGTTTTTTTTTGTGGTATTCATGGTGTTTGTCGAATGGTCATTTACACCACGCCGATATTTTTTATTTTTTCCCGTAACTGCCGACTTACAGCACGGCCCACCTCTAGGTTGGAATTGGTGATCCCCGATGTAGCTATGCGATGTGAGCTATCCTGAACGGATTATATTGAAGCTAATAAATCGTATGGAACCAATGTAGCCGTATCATACAATTGGTGTTCCCAAACTAGTTCCTAGTTATGCACAAGCAGAGCGCAGCCAGGATAAGATGGTAATGACTCGAGTAACAGCACCATAATCCAACACAATGTCGAAAATTACTTACAGGTTTTGTTTTGTGTTATTCATGGTGTCTGTCGACTGCAAAGGTAATTTAAACCAGCCCGATTTTCTGCATTTTGACACCGTATATACCGACTTGTAGCACGGCCCACTTGTAGACTTTTTTAAAGACACCGCTTACGCGTATGGCACGACGAGGACGAGCCTAGATAAACATCCAACATTCGGCCGAACTCGAATCCGCAACGCATTGGTGTTGCAGCTGTTGATTATACCACTGTGCTATCTCGCCACGGCAATTATTTCCATGTCGACGCAGTGAACTTCGTACACGCACCTTCTCAGCTTGAATGGAGCTTACTTTACGGCAGCAATAAGAGTGTCTTCTCGCGATTTAGGTTGCCAGGAAACGCGATTGGAATGCCTGTAAATCTTCGGGGGGACGACCATTCCGATGCGGAACGGAGAATGGTGAAGCCTGTTTGCTGCCAAGTGGGACCTACTATCTTGTTGATAAAAGCGTGGCAGAATGCAAGAAAGGATTGAAAATGATAATCATTTCTCGGCAATGATGACCCTTATATCGACTTCTTACTGTTTGTGCAAACGCAAAATACTCAAATACACACGATTATCTCTACCAAATTGTAATATATCTGCATCGTATCTCGAGTAGTCAGTGGTATAGAAAATGTGAAAACAACTATAGGCTACTGACCTTGCTCGAGTGTCTTTCATACTGTTTCCAAGACATAGCATGTAGACCCTTGATAGGTTGTCTAGGCTGGAGAGAAAGCTATATGAATGATTTTGTGCAATGGTGCAGCGATGCAGGATTACAATTTGGGGAATGGTCAGATAAGACTTCAACAATTACTTCACATAGAAACAAATATTGTGTTGTTAAAATCTTCATATTCCAAATTTGCCGGTATGGAAAGCACAAGTCTCCCCTGAGACCAATGTTCCCTTTAATTTTTCACGGGTCTGCGCGAATACGCCAACTCACTGCGCAGGCCCTTGGACAACAGTGCGCAACCAGCCCCCCCCCCATAGGGTGATAAACCGAACCGACCCCCTCAGGCTACACGCTTTTCACCGCTACTAATCATCTATGTCCGGTCTTCGTTTAGTGGGCGTTCCGGTTAAACGCGCGAAGCGCGAAAAATTTCTATAATTCATGATCAAATCGGTAAATATCATCGGGAATTGCATATACTGCTATCAATTTTAATCCTGTCTCTGCTTACGTAATCACATTTACAGGTAAAGCTGATCGAGTGAGATGTGTTGGTAAAGGTAGGACCCCTAAATATAATTAAACATCTTCGGGCGTACCCGTTGGTATAATGACTTCCTTACATCATGCTATTTCGTGACCTCCTATCTGCTATATGCCAAAAGATATTGAAATCTGGACATAAGTCATTTTGATTCCACTGCGACGATATGGTGACATACTATGGATTACTAGAAGACAGACATACACGCACGAGAACGCACTTGAAATCAATACAGGCGATCGATGTAGGCCTATCGCGTTAAAACACTGATGTTACGTCTTAATACCGGCAATGCACTCATTACTATTAAGACATACAGTCAGATATAATGATACGAATATTCAAGTCTGATTGAAGCAAGAACAAAATCAGCGTATGACCTTATCGACAGAAGATACCCGTTCAAACGAATCGAATAAAATCACAAATTTGTGCTGCTGAGAAGCTGATCAAATGCAACGCCCTACAGTGCAGTTGCTGCATTTCCCGATCAACGTTTGCAAAGGGATGGATTTTTTTCAACAATATTGGTGCTTGTACTTGCATATTCTGCATATTATCCTATATCACCATACGTGATCAGATTCGCCTGATGGATGTGATGACTTCGAAAATTCGCGGCATGTAATTGTACAGTAAATCTTACGCAATATTCATGCCACGCGGAGAAGACTATTCGTTAGTTTCTCGCAGTTAACTTCGAGCTAGCCCATTGTTATTTATAACTTTGTTAAACCATGTTATTCCGCCATTCCCACAAAGGATTGCGCTATTGATATGATATCAGTATCGCTCACGCGTACGATACCATAGTAAAAGAAAAATCTCTTTCGTGAGTCGCACACGATTGCAAATTCTCATTGCTTCGCGGAGCGCAATATTTGCCTTTTCGGGCCGCACTTGTAGGCCTACCTCGGTTTCAGACTTCAGCGACAGCACTATTTACTTCTGACAATGTTCCCTCTCATTTTTCTCGAGTCTGAGCGCCTGCGCGGTGCCTTGGACAAGAGTGCGCAACGATTAAAAAAAAAGTCATCACTTCGGATTTTTTGTGCGCAGTCTAGATTTGCGCACGTGCGCAGCTTAGAGGGAACATTGCCTGAGACCCTGTCGTGAATTTCATAAATGCATATAAATACAGATACTTTGTAGATGTTGGAGGTCTCGAGTGGATATAGGTCAATAGGTGTACTGTACATATCTGTATATGAGACGATGATGACGTCTCTACGGGATAACTCATTCTGTAGCGCACTGGTGCAAAAAAATAGAACCAGAGTAAGTATGACTCCACTTGTATGTTCTATTTCGGAGTGGGTTTAGAAATTCACCCAAGTTGGGCAAAAACAACACGTTTAACCCGTCGGATAACATAGGAATTGCATTGTCGGATTTATACGAATTTGCAGTGTCACATTGCTTAAAGACTTTTGTTTGCCTCCTAACAACGTTCAAACTTGAAAATATTTCGCAATTCAAGGTATCAATTGGTCAATTGAATTTTTGGGAAGAGGGCCTCCATTTAAACAAACATGAAATCAGCATTTACACGCGCCCCATTTTGCTTTCTGGTATGAATTATAAATATGATACGCCATATGGGAAATGGCCATGTGCCTTGAGCCTATATAATTACAGAATCCAGAAGCATTCACGTACCGCGATTTTTCAGACCGACAAATGTCTTCAGCGATATAAGTCTCTACTAGTTGCTGACGATTACCCCATAGACGTGCTTCAACCGAATGTAGGCCTATTCGGGTATATTTCAATATGAATACATTATTCATTTCGATACTGAAGCTCTGTACCCCCAAGAGTCACCTCAAACTATTTAGATGTGATGTCGTGATTGATTTTAATGATGAAACATGGAACTCTGAATCGACACAGACGATAATTGACAGGGACGAGACGGCATGGTGGACTAATAGGGCTGTACCTAACCTGTCGCCAGATAAGGAAAAGAAAATAGTGAAAACCTTTGATGGTTTACTGGTATTTGTCTACTACTCATTTTAGGCATTTTTCCATCCAAATTATGGAATTTGCATACCTATTGTTAACAAATACTGCCAAACGTGAAGCGGAGACGAGCGAAGCCTCATATGTGAGAGCTCAGAATTTATACCTTAAATTGGTGTGGTATCATTCGAATGATATCGTCCCTCGTCCGTCGCACCAATTCCTATATTGCAAGTATTAATAATGTGAGGGGACCAGAATCTCTCAAAATCACCATGGAATATGAATATTTTCTTTTTTACGTACAATGACAGAGTGTTGCAACAGTAAAGGCTGCGGTACAGATTGTTGGCAGAACAATACGACAATCACATCGTAGTGAAACGGTGAGCTATCCTGCAATCCACCAATATCTTCTCGCACCGAAGGTGCAGTATTCAAAGTTGTGATGGCCAACGTACAATGCAGACAAAATACTCTCTCTTACTGACGTTGCTTTAGTTTCCACACATACCTTCAATTGTGGATAGGTAGGTACTAACTTCCTATACAGTGCCATATAAACAGAAAATAGACACAACTATTTTTGATAAGTTCAAAGGATCTACAAAGTGTTTGTTTTAGGATCAGGGTCTTCCCCCATTTTACATATTGCTGTCCTTTTCAGTTCCCTTAAAACAGGGGTGGCCAACCTGCGGTCGCAGACCGGAAAATTTTGCGGTATTCTACAAATAGTATGTGTTGACGGCGGTCAACCGGCAAATTGAATGTTCGATTTAACTCCCGAATTTTTGAGAGATCTAACTTCATCTTAAAATTTTCTTCGCGCTACGCGCTATTCGAAACGACTTCATTTTTCGGCTTTAATATAGTAATGCCTATTGCAATCTGAGCCCCGCAGTAAACATGCGAACAGCAGAGGAAAATTATGCCCCCATGAAGAAATAACAACTGGGAATCGTGTGCGTCCACACGAAAGAAATTTGTTTCTGGTACGTTTCGGCGATTCCGCTATCTTTCCATAGCGAAAATCCTAATGGCAGGTCAAGAAGTAACAGCATGCAATGAGCGACTAATCGAATTGACCCAACCGAAGATGCATCATTATTTATAACTTGTCCTAAATTTAAATTAATATATTTAAATTTATTATCAATGACGAAATTCATTCATGACCTTGAAAATATTTGGGCGCTTCGCGCGAATGGATAACGAGTACTAGTAACTACTCATAACATGACTACTCGCCATTTCGGTGCGTACTGTATAGTAAGCCGATGGGAATACTTCGGAGTTCACCGGAAATGGACATGGTATGGTCAGTTTAACGTGGATATTTGGCTTCAAGTTAGTTCATTACGACTGTGCCCTGGACTGCGGTCGTAGGCTATAAATAATCGAAATGCGTCCGTGAATAGCAAAAAGGTTGGCCCCCCAGCCCTAAAACAATGGTTTCCTACATCCCCCATATAGGGGCATCAACACAACATTCAAAGCACGGAATAAGGACGTATGCAATTTAAGGTAAGTTTCGCCAACTGCAGATTGTATAATGGGTGGAATATTGGGAATTGAAAGAATCATGAGATTTTTCTAGTAACAACGCCAATTATTTTGACCTCAAATCTTGACTGCTGTTTCTGATTTCGCCGAGTCTCAATGAAATGAAGTCATAATGATATATCATATAATTCCCCGTTATTTCGCGGCAAACTATATTTCCTTTTGTGACCCCTTGAAAACTGAGTATTGTACTGCATTATGCTTGTAACTGATTGTTATTCACATGAAACGGGGGATGGTTGAGGGTATTTATACTACGGTTGACTTATACACATCCGTTCACTTTTGTCAACACGACGAACGAAGACATTTATAAGTAAAATAACGAATTAGTGGCATCCGTAAATCGTAGATCAAATGAATAATCTTGAGGTTAACATCTGTAACACAGGTCTTCAGGGCGTCTGGTATAAATTCAGACGTGCGCGTTGCGCGTGCAATTTTCTAGAAAAAGAGATAATTTTAATCCCTCATTATGAATTGTTTTCGGTATCGTAAAAGGTCGTTACATTGAAATTTCCTAACACTATCGGAATTTCCCAATTTAACACTGACTTTCTCAATTTCACAGAAAGCCGTTGTCGTTGTCCCTCGCGATATAAAAGCGAATGAATAACATTGCACAAACACAAAAACTTGTTAAACTTCATGAGAACGTATAGACAGCTCGTATCGAACCAACTAAATCTGATTTTACATTCATTCGATTAGAAATTTCTACAGTTTTCAGGAGTGAAATTTATTCAGATTAACAATTCAACATATTGTACTTCGATAATGAGGGGACTTTTACTCTGGTGTTGCGCGTACATTCTCTTCGCGTCGAAGGCTAAAGCAGGTAAAATTGCACCATGTTTGAAATGATCTATCTCAAAGTACCTTACTGGCGGTACTTGTTGAAATTAATCAACAGCAACTGACAAGTGCTGACGATAATATCTTGGAATGGCAAAGACATTGAAGACCTAAATTTAAAATAAGTTCATTTCATGCTGGGGACACCTCGTCATTCATTCGTCCTACAACGCTACTGGTTCAATGAGCAGGCGAAGTGCTTCAGAGCGAGAATGCGGTGTCATACTTTATCATCTCCAACATATCCAACGACGTTATAAATGTGGATATAACGGGGTCTCATGGCCAATAGACCATATTACATTATAGTTAATATCTATACGTTTTTAGATCCATGCCACGAAAACTTCGGCGGCTGCGATTCGATTAACGGGCTGTGTTACGGAACCGGGGAATCGACCCATTTTTGCGCTTGCAAAGCCGGATACCAACAGGACGAATGGCAAACACGTCACGTTTGCGTCAGTAAGTATAAGTATATTTTCGTAACAACTTTGCCTTTAGGCGTGCCGGTGATAGGCTGCGTCTCAGACACATCGAAACCGCATGGCCTGTCAACAACAAAACAGATATATAACAGCTTTGTAAGCTTGAGGCAATTTTACATTCGAGAATATCAATTTATTAGCAGTTTCGCAAAAGCAGCACTAAAACGATGATGTCATAAACAACATGCTATATCATAACCCAGGGGCGTGCAGCATCTCCAGTCGGCTGGCCGGATATGAGAAAAGGAACGACTTGGCGGGCCGGATTACAGAATATATACATTAATCGCGTCTATTTATCCGCACATATACAAGGAATAAATCGTATTTAATGTAAATTTTAAGATTAAAGCATAGCGACCAAAAACAGTATTTAATGAATTTGTTAACAGTAGCTGTTGAAGTCAATCTGACATCTGTGGTCGGTCAAAGTTGTCAACAAGTTCTTTGGATTCTGGCTGCATGTCGTTTGTAGAAAACCTTAGTAAAGACTGCACGTGAACATCAGTCTGATTAGAACACAGCTTTGTCGTGTCGGAAAATGTATGAACCAGCTTTCTCATGTTGGCAAACTTGGATTCATTCTGTGACGCATAAAATTTGTAAATACTTTAAGAATAGATTGAACTTTCAGGGTAGAAACTCTATGCGCGCCAGTCAAACTCCCTTCGCGGGCCGTATGTTGCAATTCCTTGTCATAACCAATCGAGTTCATGCGTATTGCATCTTTTTACGCAGTAGACATATATCTTCAAGAATTATTGCCAATCAGGGCTGAGCACAATGATTCGAGTACTCGAATCTGAATCGAGTGTTAATTCAAATGAATCGAGTCGAGTAGTGGCAGAGAGATGATTTTTTGAGCACTGAAATTATAAGCTCTTTGCAGCTAAGAGTTTATTTATAGAAGAGAATTATGATTTCGATACTATTTTCCACAATATAGGGCTCTAAACCTCGATTAGTCGTATCGTAGCATCCAAAACATGTGTACAAAGCTTCACACATTGGTGGAAATGACCAGGGCGATTTTTTACCGACGGATCGGAAGATTTTGAACTAAAAAATCAAAGTTTTGACATTTTTTGACCTATGAGATAGCATGGATTATTTTTTTTAATGTTTTGATTCATTTAGTGACAATATTCAAAACAATGCAAAACACGAAGCATTTTTAACTCACCTAAATCACATTTCCCCTACCCTTTTTTCTTTGGTGACATATGGTGTTTTGAGAGTTTCGCTGGCATATGCCCTGAAATCCGCGGTCTCTTCGCCTCAGCCAGCCGATGAGTGTTTGTATTTCTTAGCGTTTTTCTCGTATTGGCGATTCAAAATATATCTCCAAATACAACGACCTGCTCACGACAAAAAAATGACAGATTTCCATCTCACTCAAGTAAACAAATATTAAATGGTATAAATCTTCTTAAAATGTCTGTCTTCAGCCTCCACGGCACTTTTTTTTGCCATGACTGTTCCTCGTTTCAGGGTGACAGCTGCTCACGTGCATTGATTATGACTTGTTTTACGGATTATAGATCGGAAACGCATCACATGACAATTTAAATCATGGACCGGGTAATCCGTAATGAAACAATGGCAACAAATAGTTCTGAACTATATGGAAACCGTTACTGTTGACTTTAATTGTTACCGTATACTTTGCTATATTTGCAGTATTTGGAATCCAGATTATTATACGACCTATTCGTATTTCGTAGTCTGCGTAATCACTGTGCAACGATGAACAAGCAGATTTGAAAGTAAACGCATCAACGGTTCAGTTTATGCAGCCTTTGGTTTTAGTTCACAAATTAGTATTAAAAAGTAGGCTCAATGTTCTAAATTCCAGGCTACTTTTCGCGGGCCAGTCGGAATCACATCGCGGACCGCATTTAGTCCGCGGGCCGCACTTAGCCCAGGTCCGAGTTATATCGAACATGCTTCCATGCGTAATGTTATCTCACGAAGTTCTGAGTATGTTCAAATTTATTGTTTTATTTATTTCATCAATTGAAAAGCCTTCAACATTTTGCAACTTGAAATTAAGTATAAAATTTTAAAATACCTGGCGGACCGGCGGCTGAGAACCTCTGGTCGACATCACAATTTTTCATCATGCGCTTCATAATATAAGACTCAATGCCCACGCAGTCTTGCTTCAGTTAGGATATTGTGGTACGATGCGCATGAGCATAACACCCTTTGACCACTTATGATTCACAATGAGCAGACCATGGGCCGTCTACAACGGCAGGATTATTAAGTAGGCTACAATCTGTAAAATTGTCAAATGATAAGTTCACCGACAATGCAAACATCTGCGATACAAACGAAATGCTACTTGCAAATTTTTGGACTTTGTAACCAATTTTGACAATTTTTTGACTTAACGCTACAATTCTGACCAAATTGCATATCTGAGAAGTCGTGATCAACACACAGCATTATCACAAAGAGCAAGGAAACTTAAATGTGACACAGAACTAGGATTATATTATTTGTGGCCGCATAAAGGGTACCTATCTGAACTTCCCACATCATTCATACTGGTGTGATAATCGAATACTTGACTGAAAGCCAAATGCTCTATTCAAAATCGAATCACTCAGTTACTCGATTTAGCCCGACCCTATTGCCAATACCAACATCTGTAAATAACAACATCCTGCATTGACAGACGTCAACGAATGCGCTGATAATCCGTGCGGAAGCAATTCAATTTGTACCGATACAGATGGAAGCTACAGATGCTCCTGTCGCTGTGGCTATGTTCTAGATTACACTGGAACTCACTGTGGTGAGTATTCATATCACATCATGTACCGTTAGGATTGCCGTCATTCTCATAATGAATATAGTCCACGATTTTCATTACTCAAGGTCATGCTGTCTTCGCATGAATGATCTATTTCACCTGATTCTTACTGAATTACAAGATGTGTGTTTTGTTTATAGTATTTACATTGTTTGTTTTACCATTCAGTTGCAGCGCATCAAATTACGGGGATGTGCATATTACCACAAAGATGCTATCATCCCCAATTTGTCGACACATGGTTCTTACCATACTTTGTGAAATACTCCCCCTTCTCAACGGAATATGCTCAAGATTTTCTTCCAGACTACTCCAGTATGGGTGCTGACGGAACGAAGATGTCGCATTCCAGGTAGAGTTTCCATTCGACTCCATGAGTAATGAGCATATAATATAGCTAGAACCCGTCTTAGAGCTTCCGCGTCCAGGTAGGCCACTACAAACTGTTTCGTGTTTTGAGATTAAACCCACAACTTTCCATTTTTTCCTGGTTCAATTTAATTCTTATAAAGACCGTATCGTAAGGACGTATCAAGGACCCAATCTCAGCACTTGTAATATGCTTCGAATAGAAATAGTGATCTCACTATAGACATGCAGAAGGGTTACCTTGAATTCATTCTCTTCTGTACCCGATTCCACTTTTTCGGAAACCTGAGTGCTAATCCACATACCACCTCATGTATGCAATGGGCAACCGAGTGATCCCTAATATGATGTCCCCATTCAAATCTGGCATCGATTGCCAGCTATGTCTATTTCCACCTATCAATCACTCAAATCCTAGTCGAAATCTCTTGGGAGAACAAGTTTTTATTTTTCATACATCCTTAATCTAGCACGACTTTAAATGAGTGTCATTGTTTATTTCAGTGGTAGCTGTGAAAGGGGATTTGAGAAAAATGACTGTGGATATTGCGAGGACCAAAATGAGTGTGAAAAACGAAGTAAACGGACTTAATATTCATAATTATGCTACAAAACCAATTTAATGGAGATGGTTTGTCTATACGTATAAATATTCCTGCAGCGCTTGCAAAATATTTTCCCTTAGCGAAATACATTAATTTGCAGTCAACAGTCTGATAGTCAATATTAACGTTTACTTATTCCTTTAGTGAACGTATGCCCCGGAAAAAATAACCGCTGCGTAAACACAGAAGGTAGCTATCACTGCGCATGCGCAGAAGGGTACGTTCTTGGCCCGTGCAGAAGGAGATGTTACCGTAAGTCGAGGAGCTTGACCTGTAGTTTACAGTTTCAATACTTCATTTTCATATTGTCAGGGCAAGGAGCAACAGACATTCCACAACTATGTGAGTATATACATCATCAAAGTATATATAACCTGTGTATCAGACTTGAACGAAATAGCTGATCGCTGACAGCAAGAACTTGTTGCCCTACAAATAAGAAAATCTCGCACATCAAATGTGTCACTAAGAATTGTTCATCCTCTCCTCATACTTTAGAATTATATTCCAGAATGCCATGGGTTATGTTCCCTTACCCGCAAGCCTTAGGCAGCGTAATACATATTTCCCCACAGATCATGTCGGGCAGCGTTTCGTGCAGTATTGAGTATAATGGTACGTTTATGATACTATCGAATTTGTTGCATTACGTACGTATTCATGAATACAGGTCGACCTGTGGATCTCAGTTCATTATTGACAGCGGGTAAGTTGTCGGTGTTTTGTGTCATAAGGTCTATGACCCCTTATCGCATTCATTTACCATCAGGGATCACCTACAAGTCATTCGTGCGACCACAAGTGCTCGGGAACTTCAGAGTATGCGCAATAGGGAAAACGGTGGGAGAAACGGTGCGTAATTTCTCAACTCTTCTGTCGTACGTCTATAAGTGCGCTAGAAACGTATGTTTGTCGGTCGCGTCATCAAGGTGTGCGACGAAATGGGATCCTATATTAGGGGTCCGTGATCACTCTCTCTATATATAACACCAAGGTTGTCAGAGCAGCAATTACAGCTTATCCAACAAATTTTTGTTGATGCGAGGAAATCAATCGGATTCACAAATCGTGGTTTAACGTGACCAATTAAATCATGTTAACACACAATTATCAATCCGTCTAATAGAGCTGACAGTCAGATACGAACGGAAAATACTAATTTTCAGTAAAATTATTAATCAGCTTTTCTTAAATTTTATCTACAAGTATTTCCCTCATCGCGATCTATAATTAACTTATAGCTTATGACGATCTCCCTTCATGCACATGATGCAATGTCGGTAATTTGCACTCAGCGACATGACAGGGCTTGACAAGCCTCCTCCACTTGGTTTATTTTGATTTATCAACTTTGCACGCATTGAACACGTTGAGCAGAAATATATTAAATAAGTAAACATATAATGAAGTCTCTCCTGTAGGGATGGTGTGAACGTGAGGTTCACGTTCGTGTTCTGTGTGTGAACCTCGGAAATTTAGAGGTTCGCGTTCACAACAGAACCTTGGTAGGTTCTGCACTGTGAACCTTTTTTTGCAAATTGTAATTTGCACTTAATTATAAGATCTTTGGTTCAAGTTTATTGCATTTCAACTGCGGGTCTCTCTATGCAGGGCACTGGCAGCATAAAAAATCAACACTAAACGAGCATGCACCATGCCAATTAACCTTAAAAGTTTTACTTGCATTTTTGTTACCAAACATTTCTCGAAATATCCAGCTTTCCGTTTGTGAATATTGAGTGACTCTCTGCTGCGAGCTTGACCCGCAATCACACAACATCACGAGCGATATACGTAGTAGGCGAATGATGCTAATTCAACCAATCAATGACATTGATATCGTTTTCTGATGTAAAAAATCGAGCGGGCGTATGGGGTCAATCTCGACTTCATATCTTTACTGTATCATTAAAACCAAATCCGTGCGATTAAGGTGCTGGCTACTGCTATATAACTTGTTGTTTATGGTATCGGTAGCGAGTATATAAAACCCGTTTTACACTCTGCTCAATATCAATGTAGCAATACTCATATTCCGAACACATTGTCCGGTCTGACTAAGACCATTAAGGCGTAAGCTTATATTTCCTGGTAAGTCCTCGTCGAAATTGTTGGCAAAACGACGGAATGTATTGATTTTATGAGATTATTATATCCTTTGATAACCGCGGTTGATACATTTAGCGACGTTTAAAACGCCAATATGTAGGGGAGATGTGGTACCGATGGATCAAAAATTGCAAAATGATCTCTAGCCCTCAAATCTTCAGGCGAGAATAGCAGATCTTTTGCTGTCTCAACACTTCGATACAAGCTCTACCTATCCCGGACATTTACATGAATATCCGCCTTTTCAAAAATCATCTACTAACGTTTGAAATTGTTGCTCGAACGTGTCATCGGTCCCCACCCGGTGGGTCCAAAGGCACACGACCATGGGACCTATGAGACATACGCTCAAAAACTCAAATTTGTTAACTTGTTTTGTTGTGTACTATAAGCTAAGCTACAGCAAGCCAATGAAGAATGTTTCGTCGCGACCTTCAACAATAAAATAGATTATATCAACTCACATGTTGGCCTAAAATCATGTTTTGATTAACGCCTAAACTTACAAAATTAATGCCACATACATATTACCCGCAAATCGACATTTTGACTTTCAAATACCTCGTAATAGCGATAAAACACCACATGTAACGATAACTTACAGCCTATATATAGGTAGGCGAGTTTCTGTTGTTAAGTGATTAGTTGGTCCATCTATTTTGCTTGATTTGGCCATGGTACCATAGGTCCCCCACCCCATAAATATTGTAATTGACTTGAAAATAGTCTACTCGAGGATGGTATTGATTCAAAAAATATGTGCCATTATATACCCTGATACAAGCCCTATACTTCACATCAAAAATTATGGCGGGTTTGTTAGTCTGAAAGGTTATATAGAAAAATGCAAATGTCGATCCAAATTTATTTTACACCCCCTAAAACGTAAATCATTCGTCACAGACCCCATAACTTACGCAGGTCGAATTGTTTTGCGTGTGAGGAAAGATTCTGTCAGCATGTAGTTGTAGACAAATTCACGGAGTGTAATCATGGAATTATCATGGAGAATTTTTAAAGTATTTTCGGTCCCAGTGATCCATCGGTACCACATCTCCCCTACTTCAGCAATGCGACATTATGTGGGCCGAGTCTTCGCTAGGTATCGTGTACAATAATAGGCTATCACTTCATTGAAAGATAGGGTTGGAATTAGCAATATGACGTCACGAGGTTCACGTTCGTGTTCACACAGAACCTTTCAAAAAGGTTCGCGTTCACACGAACCCGAACCTTTCAGAGGTTCACACCATCCCTACTCTCCTGTATATGTCATACTCAAATCAACATTAATAATGGTAATGATAAGATAATAGCTTATAATATCCAATTTGAGGTATACATCACTGCGTCATTTTTAGACGATGCTGTGCCCAGACACTAATTAATGCACGTATTCCAGATTGATAATATAGTTAGTTAGTAAGTAGGCCTGTACTCCTCACCTGCATATGGGCTGAGTTCGATGTATGATGCGTTTTACCGGCTCTGGATTAGGGTGAGTGCACACTGCACATGAAGCCTAGCAAGCCACGGTACAGTGTATTGTGCGGTGACAATTGCATACACAATTGTTATAATCACTGTTTGAGTGTTTGAAAATTCAAAAAAATCAATGAAATTCAAAGATATTCCATCTTCGCGGAATGCGGTGTTACTCCGCTAATTAGCATGACTCACAAACTATTTAGTAATAAGGGCGCCAGGGCGCGCAGTGGGTTGTTCAGTACGAGAATATCAAATATCATTCGAGCGTTGGTCCCTTCACAATCAGCCTGACCTATCTCGGCTTTGCTTATAAAAGCGTTTAACTCGTAACAGACTACGGAAAGCTACGACCTTGACGAAAACAACTCCACTGACGTTACCTTAACATGGTTCTGCGGCTCACCGACCGCATCACAAAGTAAACTGATAAACTACGCAGAAGACGAAGGTGAGTAAATCCCTACTTGTAGTGCAATAGAGAGGGCCTAAAACAAATCGCCATTTTCCATAGCCTATTGGGAGGACTGGTCTCTCTGGACCGCGTGCAAAGCAACATGCTGGGGAGGGGTTCAAACCCGAGTACGGATGTGCAGAAACGGGATGCCCGGAGTCGGAGGCTGTCCCGGCAGAGGATCGGAAAAACGCAATTGTTATCATGGACCTAGATGCCGTAAGCTTGATAACCTCATAGCTTCGAAATGTAGAAATGTAAGAATGTCTCTAATATGCGCTTTCCGCAACGGACAGAATTCCGAACAAGGAAAGACGTGGCAAACCTCACCGATACTGAAAAAGATGATCTCATCAACGCAATGATTCAATACAAGGCGGATAAATCGGCGCGCGGCTTCCATAACGCTGGTAAATTATGCAGTTGACATGGCACTATTCATTACGCCCATTTCTTCTGCAATGTTAACGACTATCTATGCGCCTTCGCTTTGTTTAGCCTCTGCTCATGGATGGCCGTTTCAATGCGGTCGCTCGTCATGCTGTCCGCACGGAGCTAAGATGCAATTTCTCTCGTGGCACAGATCTATTGTTCTCAACTACGAAGAAGGTCTGACAAGGTAAAATCGATGTCTATCTTCATAAAACGAATCCTTTCAACGACGCTCATTGCTCACCATTTCTAAATCATTCAGGAGTTCAGCGAATCAACAGAACTAGCTCCTCTCTCCAGACTGCAACCGCAGTCTTCGGATAGCACTAGGGCACTATAAACAAGCGTCAATCATAGTTAGAGTAAGAAAGTCACACCATACAGCTTTTAGAACTCTACATGTGCCACTAATCTGCAATGGAAGGACTGGAGAAGCGATCATTCTGCTCTAAAGAGAATGCCTCTGTCACGTCATTTCTGGAGTTTGTTCACGTCCAAAGAATTGTAGTTACTATCAATATCGCTACCATCCAGAAAATGAGTGGATTAAATATTATAGAATTCAAATCCCGTCCGAGATTCAAGCTTCCAATCCAAATCAGAAATACATTTCGTATCATACCGCAATCCATTTGAAAATAGGAAAACCGCTAGAGCTGCGTTGCGAATTTGCATTAAAATTTGGGATTGTTTATAGATTCCGTTTCCTAATCTAATACCGAAACTCCGTATTTAGATATTTAAAAGACAAGTCTCTGGGCATTCCGTATTGGAACTGGTTGAGAGAGGACACTAGATCGCCGCCTGATTTTCTATGGAGTGAAAAACTACCATCCGGAGAGGATAATCCATTCGCAAGTATGGAGGTCCTTATCGACAGAACTGGTCCAGGGAGAACGACTCGAAGAGATGCTGTCGCTGCACTGGTATGACATGAATGTATGAATATATAGTCCTCGGAGGCCGCCAAAATGTCCTCTTTTTAAAAAAAATTTAAATTAATGTTAAAATTCGACTGAGATATAGGAAATCAGTACCCAAGTAACTTTCAGTGGGTATTTCGGGGGTAGAGCCAGTAAGTTGACCATATTTTTAGTCAACCATCGGAGAATTCAACAAAAGGATTCGAGTCGGAAAAATGACCATTTTTTTAGTCAACCAACTTCCAACTCGGAATAAATTCCCCAATTTTTCCGGATTTTACTCTGGTATTGTAAGTCTGAATATTTTGAAACAGTATCCTCTTTTGAGATTCCCAAAATATGGTAGCCCGACTCTATATGAAGTACCCGAAATGTGTGTAAGGGATCTATTTCTATTTAGGCTCCCCTGAACTTTGCCGAAATGTCATGGAGGCGAGTGTCAACTCGGAAAATACAGTCACATATTATGCACGAATTCGCGGAGTCCACAGAAAGCGGACACGGCGGCCCTCACGTTGCGGCGTGTACTAGCGGTCCAAATTGCACGGTGTCGCTAGGTCGGTATCATTTACGGGTTGTAAAGTGTTTATCACTAGAACATCACTTATCATGTACAGCTCGTTTGAATTTTGCCGGATTCGACCCCATTTTCATGTTCCACCACTCGCAAGTCGATCGGCAATGGGCGATCGCGCAAAAACAGCTTGCGGAGAATGCTACCTGGTCAATACAGACGGCCCTTGAAGTATTAGAAGAAGAGGCTAACTTTGGGTAAGAATACAGTTTAGTCGATATATTAGGACTGCATGCAAATGCGTGACATGGAAAATTAAACGATACGATAGTTTTGCATTACCTGAATTAAATACCGCCATGGCCAGCTAGATAACGATAGATGGATTCGCTACTCCGTAACCCAAACATTTTCATGCCTGCTAATTATGTTCGCCACACCGCTGTTCAATCATTTCCTATGTACACATGTGGGGAGTTTATAAGAGTTCATAATTTATTGGCATTCAAATCTGCATCAAGTAACAATCAACGCTCTGTTTCAAGCTTTACATATGTCGCGTTTTGATATTGGCAGAAATATCACTTTATCGGCAACAAGCATTTCAAATTTTCAATCGATGATATCGGTCGGGCTCTAGGAATAAGTAACGACACTTTCCTAGGTTATACTTTATGATTGATAAATCCCGTTCTCATTCAATCAAACTCATATTACAGACGAAGACAGATGCCTTTCGCTAATATGAGCTTGAATCCATTTCCAAAAGTTCAGGCTGTCAATACCATGAGAGATTCGTTTTATTATGAGGAATTAACGGGAATCAAGTACGATTCCCTCGACTATCTGGGGTACACCACACAACAGGATGATTTGATGGCTTCGGCCAGGGCTCTGCGATTGGCGGGCGATGAAATCCTTTTCGTTGGTAAGCAAACTACCTCGGAGTAAATAAGTGGAAAGCTTCATTGGTAACGTTTTGATTTTAGGTCACTATTTTGAAAGCGACACGGAAAACTTTTACGTCAACTATTATGTTGAAGACGGATTCACTCCTTGTAACGAAACAACTCTGGACTTTCGAATAGGTGGAGCTCTGCGCCTTGGAACTGACAAGCCCTTTCGGTTGACTGTTCCTCATCTAACACCTCTCGAAGGAGTAAGCATTGCGTTGGCCAATGCGATTGGCATTAGTCTAATGAGAGATTGCAGGGGGCCAAGTCTTTATCTTTACATCAGTACTACGTTTTCTTCCAAGAAATGACCAGTTTTGAAATTTGATTGCTTGTTGATTGAGTGTTAACACGGTACTTTAGTTATTAGGTTTTGTTTCGATTTCCTCCTACGATTCATTTATATGTTACGTGGCGGTTATCATTGTCGGTTTTTGAAAATATTATTGCATTCACTTACCCTTTTTGGTAATATGATTCACCACCAAATTCCTCATCACAGCGCAACACCGGCCTTGACTTCGATATTGGAATTAAAGCTTGCTACACGGCAGACGTGGAGTGCAGAGCAGAATGTCCCGAGTTCACGACACCGCGTATTCGATCCATGCCTGATCCCAATCTCGTGTACTACATTCCTAACACGCGTGAGTAGGCCAAAGTGCATAAAGGCGCTTCTCCAAATCAACGATTTAGTGAGTGATTCTCGTTATAGCTGCGGATATTTACAAGTTTGAATGGAGCGCCGGAAAGCGGATGCCAAATTGGTACATCAATCTCGATGCTAGGTCGCAATATCTATTATTTTACGGAAGCAGAGCTGCCAATGTCAGACAGGTACACAAATACAGTCAACTCGTGCACATTGCATATCTGCTGTTACAAGAGTACAATATATATACATATAATTCTACGATAACCTTATAAATTAGCGAGGTATAATATGCAAATAATGTTTCCGTAACTATACTAGAAGTCGATTTCATAAAACCAAAGAGCCGGCCGGTACGGTATGATTGTGTTTTGCTAAAAGTACGGTACGATATTTTCGCAAAAGTACGGTACCGGATTACCATATTTTTATCGTTCCGCATCGTAATTGTCTCGCACTTTTTGCTTCGGATTGGTAATTATCGACGGTGTTGTAATCATGTTGCGTTGCTACTGCGATTGCCACCTTAATATTGCAAATTGCTGTGGTACATTCTAGTATGACTATACAATCAGGCTACATCGCTATGCATTTCGGAATTATGACGTCACAATAGTGATGGGAAAGGCCACACTGCAGATAACTAAAACCAACATAGACAATGGCGTACCCAGAGGGCGAAAGTCATTCTAATCCTAATGGGTGTTAAATATTCCTTCCCGCGACTATGCGTGTGTTTAACCTACATTGTGCAGTGCATCTAACACAGAGTACCGTGCTGACTACGCGAAATTTAAAATGGTTGTGTCACGAGGAGAAATAGGCAGTTCATTGGACGTCCCCATCTCAACTTTGACAACGTTGCAAATTCCCGTAAAGTGCTATGTAGAAGGATGTTCAATGTTCATAATATGCCTTTGATTGAAATATGGGGCATCTTCATTCAGATTTTGATTAGGTCATCACATAAAATATTTGCATATGAGTTGAAGTTGAGCCTTGTGTTTATTTAATGTATATGTCCGTGTCCATTTGCCACAGAAGGATACTTCAAATGCATCTAATGAATTAACCTGAATTAAGTAAATTGTACCCGCTTTATAGAATCTGATAATTAGGCAACAACTCGGATCGTGCGTCCGACCTGAACGACAATGTAATTTATTTAAAAGATTAAAGGGGCACTACGCTCAAAAATGATGTGGTCTGAAATTGAAGGGCGAAACGATTTTTTTTGGCCGCAGCCATTTTCTTCAGAACGCCACCGTCATGGAGCTGCAATTTATTGAAATTTCCACAGGACCTTCACGCTCCAGCTACCGCGGCTGCTTAACCCGTTACATGGCGCGATGTCTTCATCGTCGCACTTGCTCGACGCAATACGGCAGTCACGCAGAGAACGAACTTTAGACATATTTCCTTCATAACATGGGCTGACAACTATCTAAAGTTCGTTCTCTGCGTGACGGCCTTATCGCGTCGAGCAAGTGCGACGATGAAGACATCATGCCATGTAACGTGTTAAGCAGTCGCAGCAGCTGGAGCATGAAGGTCCCGAGGAAATTTCAATAAATTGCAGGTCCATTACGGTGGCGTTATGAAGAAAATGGCTGCGGCCCAAAATTATTTTTCGTTTTGCCCTTCAATTTGAGACCACATCATTTTTGAGCGCAGTGCCGCTTTAAGCGTCATGACTTCGCCGATGTGTATGGTATTTGATGGACACTGTCGATATAATCACATTTCGCGGCGATACGACGATAGTATAATAGCCCCGCCTATATTACGTTATAAAACGTAAGTCTTCCATTTGAAGCATATCGTTCGCAAATATATCTTAGTGATTTTGCTGCCGCCCTGCAATCAAACCATGACCGGTGATATTAGTCAACCCAAATCTGTATTTCGCTGTACAAAAAGGCTACGAAACAAGGGTAATATCGTAGTAAGACAACAAAAATATTGTGGTACGAATTACGATACTCGTAGGCATTTGGCACTCCAATATGTTGACGCAATAACCTTGTGGCTGCTAAGCGTCTACAACACCAAGACACCATGATGGTGCAGGCGGAAATTACTCGGTTTCCATCGCGAGATGTGCAATTGTGCATTCGCAATAGTGGAACATCAGCAAGTACATGAAATAAGTTCAGTGTTGTGCATGTAGTTTTGTATGGGAAGTGGAATTTTGTGTTCCATTTCAATACAGGCCCATATTGGAATTTGCAAAATATGTGAATTCATTAGGGCACAGCGAGTGTTAAAAATTTTTCAAAGGGCACCACTAATAGAGAGTGTAAGGCGCTGCTATGATAGGCTTTCGGTTCTTGACCTATTGGTCTCTATAGCCTATACATGCCATTTCACAGTTGCGAATACCTCATGAAGCTATAGAACCTATTTAAAATGTATTTGCCTCCATCAGGTATTCGCAAGTAAGAGGCCAGACTAATAGGCTATATGAGTTCTGCCTGTTAGAGCGACCTTCCATCCATTGACGTGCTTAGTGAGAGGAGATCAGCGTCAACAAATTCAACTTCGCAACCCTCCATAACACTTTCTGTGGGCAAAGATTGTCATTTGTTCGCGATAAATTTGCTGTAGCTCATATTTCTTAGGATACATTGGCTTATCACCAATTCCGTGGCAGGACAGATCTCAGATATATTTGTTAACCCGTACAATCTATATTAATCTTATTCTAAATTTCCAGGTGCGAACGGGAAGCGAGTATTTGTCATGCAGCTCTGAAAATTCTCGCAGTGTCCCATGCCACGCTCCGGATGGCAACGCGTGTATTCTGCCAGCGGGGATATATTTCTTAATAGACGAAGATCCAGCCATGTGCAATAACGGGCTAAAGATGATTGTTGTCTCAAGAATGACACCTCATTAATTTTTGCCGCTTCTGCTTATTAGTTTTACACTGTATCTTGATATTAATTCGAAGTTCAACTTCTACCGTGCGTGTTTCAATGGTCGATCGAACCAAAATCAAATATGATGCTGTCGAACGTCGACTTTATGTGGCTCTTGATAGTTATGAAGGATAGTCATTGTGGATAAAACAGGTTGTGATCATAGTTACGCGTGGTCCGTAAAGACCGGAGGTTAGAGGGGAATCCTCTACCAGCATAACATCAGGAAAGTCGTATGAGGACATGCTTATCTAGCTACTGTGAAAGTTTCACCACGAAATTGTCGTGACGCCGCGGGTTCACTTGCCAGGCACTGACTTGTCGGTGAAGTTGGTGGTTGAAAAAATTGCTGTCACAAGAAGCCGCACAATCGAGCCATCCTGACAATGGCAATATAAGTCTGTATTTGACCACATGTGCGTGGTCACTGTATACAATGTTTCCCAAACTGTTTTAGGATATCACTAGTGATATGTAGGAGCTTTTACAGTGGTAGGCTACGCGAATAGTTGACATTATTGCAACTGGTGAGGTTAGCTAACTATGCTACGAGGGCTAACAGACTAACTCATCAGTATAGCAACCAGGATAAACTTTAAACATGTCGACACGAAAGTGAAATCCAGAACAGGGGTCATCAACGCGGTGCCCGAGGGTGTCATGACGCCGCCGGGCCAAATGATTCGCCTGCGGTCGCAGTATATAGCAAATATTAAAATGATTGCTTGGAAAATCGAAGTAGAGAATGGTTCCACATGAACGGCAGTTGAACATGGGTCCGTCGACCCGAAACAACATGTGAACTCAGTTTTCGATCGAGGCGTTGCTCGTGTTCGCCCGCTCGGAGGCTTAACGGGAATCTAATTATTATTTCCAAGCCTCGGCGCGGAAACGCAACGTGGGGAAACGCAATTGAACTCGTAGACGCAAGATTGCGTGCGCTAGAAAGTTATCTGTGTATGGTAAGGAGCGGAAATCCTACCCAGGGCTATGAATGTCTAAGTATAGAAATACAGCTTATGTGGGATAAACGGTTGGAGTAACTGGTAGCCTTTCACATTAATCAGTAGGCCTACCCAAGAAGTAGGTCTTGGTTTCAAAAAGGTAGGTCGCCCCCCGGTCCAGAATATAAAAAGTATTGATACATCACAATCGAATTCGGAGGGTATGGTGTGTTATTATTAGAAACCAAATTCGTGGACTCCTGTCACCTATTGCTGTGACTAATGCAACCTTTTCATGCGTGTTTGTCCTGAATCAGGACAAACCTTGCACGTGGTGCACTAGACCGTTCACGTTAATAAGCGCCACATCATGTTTCGCTATCTGTAGCAGTGGTTCTCAACCGGGATTCCACGGAACCTCAAAATTTACAAAATGGTTGCTCACCAAATTTATATTTTTATTACGGAAATCACGAGACCGTTTCGCTTCATTATTGGTAAAACTCCAGGACTCACACCTACAGATTAGCCGTTTGAGATGAAACATCCTACTGGGCAAACTCATCTTAATTGCTGAATTTCCATTGGCCTACTGCTACAAACATATTGCTTTTTCGAGATGTTTTGTTAGTGATTGTGAAAAAAAAAGAATAGATGAGGAAGTATAATGTTATTCACGGTGATTTCAAAATGTTTGCAAAAATCCATTTTCTCCTGCAACATACCTGACATATATCCCACAATTACTTCAAGATGAGCTGCTAGACAGATATTACAAGTTCAATTAAAAAATCTGTTTTTCAGTGGTGGTGCAGTATTTCTTGCGATCATACCCAATGGTGTTGTCGAAAGCATCACGTGTTTTTATTACTTTTGCCATCACGTATCTTTGTGGAAAGATATTTTCGGCACTCGTTCATATCAAATCGAAGACGCGGATTTTCAGGACACGAACACATATTCTATGAAATGCAGTTGCAGGATTCGTTTCGAAATAATAAAAGTCTACCCGATATATATTTAAATAGCATGATGCTACATTCAATAAAAGGGATTGTGTTGCTGTTTTATAACTAGCCTACACTTTATATTTGCACAAGACAGAGATGGTGGTTGCACGATAATTGAACTAGATTTGAACTAGGACTTCAAGACAAAAAGGTTGAGAACCACTGATCTATAATAATAATAATGCTGAAAAACCCTAGTTTCGCGATCATGAATCCAGCAGCCCCTTAAAGCGGCACCATGACGCGAACCACACAGAAAGAAGAACCGAGATCCCTGACTCGACATAGGAGTGGGAGCAAGGTTCCACAGCATTCATGGCCATTAATTCCAAGCACCGGAATTCTCTAAATGAGCGTGGACATGATATCCCATTTGCTGACAGCAATGGTATACCACGGATGGACGAGCATGTGCAGAAGAAACGATTGTATCTGTCACATTACAATTGCGTTTTCTTGAAACATACCAACATAATAATGGGGGAATGTGCACATATAAGTGTACTGTACTAGTGTACACTGTACATGTACAATGTAGAATTGTACCTATATATTTTTCACAGTGTACTTTTACATTGTTCAAATTACTTAGATGAAGGATAATAGTCCTTTTACTCGATGTGAACTCCTTGAAAGATATTATTTTTTATACTTTTCTGTATATGAAATCTGTGAGACCTATATATTATAGCGTTGCGGATTTTACGCCACAAAACTGATTTCTCATTTCCTAACATTTCGAAACCATCGGATGTCATACTGATATGAAATCACGCACAGAAACCTATATTCCGTGGCAAATCTCTTAAGCTAGTTAACCACCACTTTCACATCTCAAACTCATAAAAACTATTTATAAGAACCTAGAAGGGCGTCGTTCACATATAGATAGATATGACATGTTGATCAAAACCGATACTAGCCGCGAGCGCTACGTTGGTCCATGGGCCTATACCGCTGGCGGTGTGTTGTTATTTCGCTAAATGTTGTTGCTGCACTTTTAATGCGCAACAACATAACGTCACTAGTTCTAAATCAGAAAAAAAGTGATATACCAGTGTAGTATGCCACCGTCAGTGACCTATGCAATGCTATTTAAGTACTGCTCGTGATTACAATGATGATTTTATGACGTTACACGAAAGTGAATATGAATGAATCTCAAAATCAAGTATAAGAAATGCCATAGTCATTTTGAGCCGTTGGACATTGTGGTGTTATACGAAATTCAATTCCAAATATATATATCAGTGTCGAGATGAGTCGTAACTGGACCTAACTCCAGTATGACCAGAGACTTATAGAGGTTCACGGTTTTGAATCACTTGATATTACTCGAGTCAGTCCTAAAATGACTTGACCGAAATCGCACACGATATATGAAAACGGGGAATAATCCCCGACTCTGAGATGAATTTCCAGGTCAATTTCCAAGTTATCAAATATTGTACCTATATTTCGCAAATCATTACGAGAACCTTAGACACTAGAAATGACCACGTCATCAACAACAATCCTGTATTTCAGTGATTTCATTTCCAATTACGTTTACTGTGTGGTTAATTTCGCCAGCAGCGATATCGCAGACAAAACAGTTCCGCATGCTCGCGAGTGCCATCTTAATGGCTTTGAGGGGCATAATAATATCATTACAGCCTGCATGCATAAATTTGTCTGATAGGAATCGCTTGCGTGGAACGGACTGAGGTTTCGCGCAGACAAATATGTGTTTCACGTATGCCCGAATCCATCTTTGGCTATATACGCGAATTGCTAATAAATTGCACACAGATATTTGCAATCGTTTTCCAATAGCGATGTACTTTGGGCGCTCTTTTGAATGTCGGTAGATGAACTCAAGTCCATTCCGACCCGCTGCATAGATATTTAAGACAGCGGTGCAGACAACCCCAAAGGTACCCGTGACTCGTATCGTTTTAGTTGTTTGAATATAGCAAGCAACTTCGACGTGTGCTGTGATGTCTAGTTAACATACACAATGCACAACTCCACATTCACATACACCTGCATCCGCATCTAAAATCAATCGATACAAACTGAAAAGATTTTTTGACTTCAAAATACTCGAAATCGGGTAATTTGATTGTTATTAGTACTGAGAGGGCATTTCCTCCGACGTTGGCGTCAAATGTCCTTGCCCGTAGAGAATAACCGAGATAAGAATCTAATCCTACATCAAACCTAATAATTAAAACATACCCTGCCGAAGGCAAGATTAATTTCAACTCAAAATGGGCAAGTTCAACTTGAAATATTTCTTGTTTTCGTCGATGAATCAGTTTCAAAACGAATCAGTGGCTTTCACCTCATCAAATCGGTTGGCATTGAAAATCAGAGGATTACAGAAACCGACGTCTGTCATCCTCGTGTATTGCAAACTCACATGCATCAGGTACCGCGAAGCTGTTGCAGCACAAGTGCTGTTCAAATTAAACTTTAGATTTGGATTTCTGATACGCTGTTTCAGCCAGAAACTGTCATTTGTGTATTTTAATTTCAACTTAGATTCAAGCAGATTACGTGATAGCAGCATGGGTCAGGCAAGGCCACAGTGCAGGCAGGGTTTGAGTTAACTATAAGACCGAGATTGAGGTGTCACAGCAAAACATCGCTTATATTCGGGACCAACTGGATGCACAGAAATGTGTAAAGATTAGAACTATAGCAGCTCTGATATTTTTCCCAAGCTGCTGTAGTTCATTTAAAATTAAACCTATTCCAACGCATAATGAGGGGAAAACCTTGTATGGAGATGAACCAAATAAGTTGAAAGGCTCAAATATTTTGAAGGTTCACCCCGTAAAAGCTGTGACCATTCACATGAATGCCTGCAATCTCAATAACATCACCGATGCGAAAGGTGGTTACAGGGAACTATCACCCTCTCTGACACAGTGTAGAATAGGGTAATAATTAGCCGCGGGACTTTCGAACGATATTTCGTCGAAGCGATATGGATGCAGATATCTCGATTTATAGTAATCCCATCGCCATGTTCATATTACATATACAGTTTCTTTTATGCGAGTAAGAACGCTATCTACATCCGCAATGAAAGAGTTGCTTGTCGCAATTCTTGCAGTTATTACGTCATCTCACTTCGTGACAGCAGGTTGGTGTACTCGCGTACTTTCCCCGATGATCTTGGATCTGTACATACATTATTATTGACAGACCCCTGCAATACGAATTTTGGTGGGTGCGACCAAACAAACGGCCTGTGCTGGGGAACAGGACAAAACACTCATTATTGCACCTGCAGGGCAGGATTTGAAGAGGTGCCAGGTTTCCAGCACACGTGCAGAGGTAATATTCTACTATCGTCATAGCAAGCATGACGGATGCAACTTTCAATTTCAAGTTTAAAAACATCCGAAGGTATCGTTTCCTTGCATAGGATCTGGTAAACGCTATTTTGCTGTTGGAATTTGGGGTGTTATGCTTTCGAACAGTCACGGCGGTCATGTCGTCACAGTAACTTCGTTGCCATGCGGGAATCATTTTGGTCGTATTTATATCTATACGCAAATAGGCCTACTCGCCCAGGCAGTTCTAGAAATCCCTGTTCCCGCCAAGTACAAATATATCCGTTCCGAAGCAATACCACTTATTGTGGCCAATATGATGCGTCTTGTGTGAATGTGGGCTTTTATAGATATATATTGGTTCGTGGTTTGAGTTAACATTAATATATATCACAGAGACAATTAAAATGACTACCTCGAGAGTTTCAAAAGATCCCGTCAAGTATGATTGTGCTAAAAGGACCGGTAAAAGCACTTGGACGCGACCCCGCTGACTTCACATCCTGAAATTAAACTATAATTAGGCTGGGCAGTTACTTTACATATTCCAAGGCAGACCTCCACTTAGAACCATTCGGAGTGTTCGTGACTTCCGATATGTTCATATTGCCAAATTTATTCCACTCGAAGCTTATCGACTGACTCTCATCAGCAGCGAACGTCAGTAAATGTCATTTACCAAATTCAAAAAATAGAAAGTATGAATCGCGATCGACGTATAATAACGCACAGGTAACGTTACAGCACAGAGAAATTCTACAAAATAGACGAATAGCAACACAACACTAGTGACATAATCGCAAAGTATTGATATGTTCTTTCTAGCGGCGGAGAAAAGATTAGAACGGAATAAATATGTTAACCTGAACAATTAATATATTGTTTGTTGCGATATTGAAGCATATTGAGAAATATTTTCGAGGTATAATTTGTCGAGAAACGAAGTTCTACCACCAGATTTTACTGGGCGATCACGCGAGTAAATTCTCGCGTAAGGTGCCTTGAGCCAAGAAATTTCATTCAACTTCCCGTGGTTCGGTTAATTGCGGCACAGATGACAAAAACATATCAATTAACCGTATCTTACAGCTTATCCTCCGTGTAAAGATGGTCAAAGTCAAGGTCACATGCACCAGTTTGGAGATAAAGAGAAATGCATATTAACTTGATCAATGATCACGTATCGAGTATCGTGTATCAGTATTGAAAATTAGGGATGGTGTGAACCTAAGAAAAGTTCGGGTTCGTGTGAACGCGAACCTTTTTGAAAGGTTCTGTGTGAACACGAACGTGAACCTCGTGACGTCATATTGCTAATTCCAACCCTATCTTTCAATGAAGTGATAGCCTATAATAATGTACACGATACCTAGCGAAGACTCGGGCCACATAATGTCGCATTGCTGTAGTAGGTTACATATTGGCGTTTTAAACGTCGCTAAATGTATCAACCGCGGTTATCAAAGGATATAATAATCTCATAAAATCAATACATTCCGTCGCTTTGTCAACAATTTCGACGAGGACTTACCATGAAATATAAGCTTACGCCTCAATGGTCTTAGCCAGACCAGACAATGTGTTCGGACTTCGGAGTCTGAGTATTGCTATATTGATGTTGAGCAGAGTGTAAGACGGGTTTCTATACTCGCTACTGATACCATAAACAACAAGTTATATAGCAGTAGCCAGCACCTTAATCGAACGAATTTGGTTTTAATGATACAGTAAAGATATGACGTCAAGATTGACCACGTACGCCCGCTCGATATTTTACATCAGTAAACGATATCAATGTCATTGATTGGTTGAATAAGCATCATTCGCTGACTACGTATATCGCTCGTGATGTTGTGTGATTGCGGGTCAAGCTCACAGCGGAGAGTCACTAAATATTCAAAACGGAAAGCTGAATATTTCGAGAAATTTTTGGTAACAAAAAGCAAGTAAAACTTTTAAGGTTGTCATGGTGCATGCTCGCTTAGTGTTTATTTTTTATGCTGCAAGCGCCATGCATAGAGTGACCCGCAGTTGAAATGCAATAAACTTGAACCAAAGATCTTATAATGAAGTGCAAATTACAATTTACCAAAGAGGTTCACAGTGCAGAACCTACCAAGGTTCTGTTGTGAACGCGAACCTCTAAATTTCCGAGGTTCACACACAGAACACGAACGTGAACCTCACGTTCACACCATCCCTATTGAAAATCAGTTTCATTAGAGAGACATGCTGCAAACTGATACTTATTTACAACTATGGTTTAGTACTGTTGCAATTTTCAACGCCAATGGCGTTTTCAGAATATATCGAATGTAGAAGCGCATGTTTCAAGAACATTCATTGCAATTTTCTTGCAATTCTCATGATAGCATGTTTCCAGATGTCAACGAGTGCCAGGTAAATAACCCCTGCGGTGGAAACGCCATTTGTCGGAACACAGAGGGGAGTTTCATATGCGAATGCAGATGCGGTTACGTCCTCGACTATACAGGCACTCGATGCTGTAAGTTTTGAAGTTTGCTTCTTGTTTGTATGTCCCTTTAATTTAACTATATGTACACTGAATTACGACAGAGCCTCGAAATAGCTTTTTCCAAGGGGTAGCGACTCAAATATGCTGCTGATCCTCTACTGCAGCGTTTCTTAATGCTTGTTGCCCACTAGTACACTCTTCGCGGAATTTTCTGATACCCACCGTCTACAATCTACATGCTACTATGGTCAACGGAAGCAAAGATAATTGTAGCAATGGAAGCAATGTATTTGCAACTGGCATGTTGAATGCACACTTGCACAATGCGCAGGCTATACTAAAACAGTCTTGCAAGTCCAGCAGCATCTACAGCGCAACAGCAATCAGTTAGTCAGTCAATTTACTAATGACTTTTATGTTACTGTATACTTGGTAGTGATCAAACCGTATTGCGGCCTGTACTATGACAGCATAGTAAAAACAACTCGGTGTTGACTTCTAGGTGTTGAACCCTTCTTCTATATATAACCTTTATGATTGGTTGCAAGTCATTAAAGTCCAAGGCATATTTTTTCGTGTTGATAAAACACCTATATTGTATAAAGACAGTATCTGGACCAGGTCGCTAAAAAGAGTAGAGTAAAATCGTTTGTATCACCTTTTATCAAAATTACATCCCAAATCCCAAACCTCATATGTAATGGAAATGGAATTCCTCTGAAATCTTACATTAAATTACGATTACTTCGCAAATATCTCGCTAATGATGCTAACAATGACATATGGGATAAAAATTGTAATAAGTACAGTAAATAACGATTATTCTTGTCCAACGCTGGTTACGATCCTGCTATTATGATACAGCTATTAGAAAATTTCGACCACAACTTCGAGACAACAATATCATCTCCCACTTTTTACATTGATAGTATATGGTCATTGAAATATAACTGCTCCCCAATTATAACTTTTATCGCAGATGCTAACACATTACGCACGTGATTTAAGACATACGATCCTCTGTTTTCAACTTCTCATACTATACTTTCAGTGAATGCCGCTCAAATCACTGACATGTGTATCACTCCGTCGGAATGCGAGCCTGTTAGAGACGGGGTTTTCCCACGCCGAGTAGAATTTGATACCACGAATTCAGTGAACTACAAAACAAGTTACAGGTTCTGGAAGTTTGCCAGGAATCCTATCAACACCGGGTAAGACTTTGTGGGTGCGCAATGCGCATGTTATTATATTCGTATACAATGTACATTATACAAACATATTTAGAATTCGAATGCTCATTATTATGCGATGGGCAAACTTACGCGTGCCTTATCCCCGCCTGGTGGCAACGTAACATTCAGCATCAGACCGAAATCAGAATTTCGTCCAAAGCCTTCAGAATACGACTGAATTTCCATAACCACAATCACTGCGCCCCTTGCCGTGGATGAAGTATCACCCGGTATCAGTTTGCCCTATACCCTTATCTAATTGGTACTAACTTACATTTGGACACGGCCGTCTGTACTTGCAATGTACTGGGCAACATAAATTAGCAATTTTAATCAATATATAAAAGTGTAGTCCATTGAAATCAATACAGCCGGGCCTAGTATTGTAGGACCCGATAGAGCACAGGAAATCCCACATATAGTCACTAGTAGAACTCAGACTGTTACAACCACCAGTACGTGTATCATGCAGTAGTCGCTCAATAAATGAATTTTGACTTTTGCAGGCAATTGAGTTGTTCTTGCGAAGAAGGATTCAATTTCAACGCCTGCGGTTACTGTGAAGACCAAAATGAATGCTTTAGCAGTAAGTGTGAATGTGATTAGAAGAGTGCCTGTGATTTCAAGTGCATTCAGAAAACTTATCGTAGATTGTCAGTTATCTTACTCAATTGCAAAGTCTGTTAATATGAAATTCACGTTCTTGCATTATCGAACGCAGGCATGTCAAACATACAAATAGCGGGTTAGATATGCAGATTTGCTACTCTGCTCGTCAGTCGATTTCATCCGGCCCGTGACGCAATCCTGAGCAGATGATAAAATGCTAGTATTATTCAGCACATTTCTACAATATATAATTTCAAGTAAATAATCACCCAAGACGACAAATGTCCAACATGTGCACAGGCCTACTACATTATAACCGTTCGGTGGTCATGTTGCAAAATGTAAACATGGACTGCTGAGTCTTTGAGGGAAAATGTTTAACAAGCTATATATACACAGGTATTGTAATACTGAATATAGTAAAAATAACTGTAGCCGCACTGCTGCTGTGAGATTGCTGACTTGAATCGGTTCTGGCCGTACAAGATACGTTCGCTTCAGTTGTTCATCAAAGTTGGTACATAATTAATTTTCAGAAGTCTCCCACGATATTTATAACATTGTCAGTTCGTTCAGTGCCGCGGTCGCATAACCTTTTTTCTTGTCTTGACGAAAATTACATTCGTCTAAACCGGACTGGACCAAATCTCAAAGAGTTCGCGTTTTACATCTCCAGCAGCATTCTGCACAACGCGTGCACTGCTCATGCACCGTGCACAACTGCACAATGTGCACAAGCAGATGCACAATAGCACATGGCCAACACGGCGTCATCTCATGGATAAGACAAAGAAAGAATAGAAATATGCTAACTTATATCTTCTTGACCCTGCTACTGTTCTTCAAGTCGTTTATATCCAATCGGCCAATCATTGCATTTCAGCAACTACAGTGTTGGTGAATAGAGGCGTTGCTAGCCCTAATGGTCAGTAATAATAAAATATTATGATTTGTATGGGCTTGATAATAAAGCACTACACTGAAAACGGAGGTATTGACATCATTTGACTAGAATGACTCGCAAGCGACTCAAAATAAGATCGACATGCTGCCTGATGAAAGGGTTTGTGGTGTTGGACAGCTGTTATTACCTATATTAGAGATAAGCAATTTGAGCATGGGCTGATCATGGGTTTGAATTTGAACTTTGGTTCACCGATTTTCGGAGCTTCGAACGGAGTTAGCAGAGGTGGTCAGTAACGAAGTACTTCTACTTTTTGAATTACTTGAAGTAGATTTTGCCTACTCATACTACTTTTTAAGTAGGTATGATTTTAGACTACTTCTACTTCTACTTGACAGTTTTTAGTTTTGCAGGCAAAAATAAGCGTAGAATACCTACTTACTTACTTACTTGTGAACCACTACTCCTACTTCTACTTGAGTAGAAATTTCGGCGTTACTTCTACTTCTACTTGAGTAGCGACGGTGACTACTTTGACCACCTCTGGGAGTTAGTCACTACTGTAAATTGACAATGTCCAACAGACACGAATATAACCATTGTAAGGATTTGATTCAAATAGACTGTAGCATTTGAAGGTCTAGTCCGGCACAGACTGAGTATTTGAAAACATTATATTCAAGATCCACTCATCACTGTCATAGCTTGTAGAGCGGTCGTGAATGCATACGCTTCAATCGAAAAACACCTTTACTATCATAGCGTATTACTTGCCTTTGTAGATCCTTGTACCGGCGGAAACATTGAATGTGTAAATACGGAAGGCAGCTACTACTGCCAATGTGTAGCAGGCTACACACTGGGTCCATGCGGTACGAGATGTTACGGTAAGTGAATATTATCGTGATCTGACATATCAAATATAGATTTAATATATATATATGGATAGGGCTATAACATTGTGTATAATTTTTCCAGGGCCAGGTCAAAGAGTACCAGCTCAATGTGAGTCGGATTTTTGGTATATGTATTATATATCGACGCAAGTGTGAATCAAGAAACCTAGGCTACACGTACGAACCATTTATGGTTTATGAATACCACGCTGCCGTTTCGTAAGCAAATGGTATTCCTGTATACCAGGGGTCAGGAGCATATAGCTAGGGGTGTAGGGGCTCGAAACCCATTTCAAAATCCTAAAATATATGTTAAATATTGCTTGTCTATAATTGTTAATTTATCAGTCCAGTATAACAGTTTTTGTTCTATTATAGGGCATATACGGCAAATATTTATAGTTGTTTAAGTGACAACTCTAATCCGTCGAGTTCGATAAGTTTGTATAATCGCTGTCGTGTCGGTATCCGATGTTACTCGCGAGTTCGCGAAACTGGACATGGAATCCTGGATGGCACGATGCGAAGATGTCAAATCCACATTTTCTTCCTGATAATCGTTGAGAAAGGAACTCCCTTGGAAGAGAAATTCCCAATTATAAATTGAAATTACGAACATAGCCATACGGACGAATTAAGACTAGATTCACACTTTTATTGTTGTGCATGTGTAGTGTATACAAATAGTGATATATGTTAATTGTCTTAAGTTTCGAAAATTACCAAATAGCTCTCACGTAAATACAAGGAAACTTTGTATAACTTGCAAAAGGTTCGCGACCCCTGTGGCATATTCAAATCTCTGGCAACCAGCTTGATTAGTGCGGATATTATAACATCACATGAAGAATCCCATGTAGTGAACTATGATTTTGGGCCACTATGACGTCACCAATCGACAATTGTGACATAACTGTTAATTGTCATCATCATGAGTAGGGCTGGGCACAATGATTCGAGTACTCGAATATGAATCGAGTATTAATTTTAATGATTCGAGTCGAGTAGTAAAAGACGATTTTTTCGAGTACTGAAATTATACGCTCCTCGCCACTGAAAGTTAATTTATCAGAGAGAATCATAGTTTCGATACTAATTTTCACTGTTGAAGCTTAGATTAAGCCTTGAAACCTTGATTGGCCGTATTGTAGCAAACGAAACATGTAGTACCAGGACCGTAACTGCCGCACCCCAAACACCCCAATCGGGGGTCCTAGCTCGAAGGGGGCCCAAAATTATTTCATGAATTAGCATAAATTATAGAGTATTTTTTGAAAATTTATGCAACTTTTTCAAAAAAGTTTCGCGCTACGCGAGATTTCAAGTTGCGAAATTTCTTTATTATTGGGTACTCTTCCCCCAAGAAAAAATACGCCACATTTATAGAAATGGGCATATCAGCGTTAGCCATCACCGCGCCACGACGAACCAAGACGTATAAAGTCTTAGACCATGCAATATGCGACTCCAAGTAGTGTGCCAGAACGATCGGCAGCGAGAAATCTTCGGCGGAAAGGAACTGCCCTTATACTGACCGAAAACTTCGTTATATATACAAATTACATATAGGTTTAATTGTCCATAGGCGCCTGAATGACTAGCGCCGACTGTCTTGGCAACTTGAACCTCACAAGACAAATACCATCCCACAGAGAAAAATTATATGGCAATGAAGAAATACCAATTTGAAATCGTGTGTACTTTTAGTTTAGTACGTTTTCCCGATTCTATATTTTTTGATATAGCAGACAGGAGGTCCCGAAATAACATCATGTAACGAAGTCATACCAACGCCCGAATATGTTTAATTATTATTTACGGGCTCTACAGTTTCGAAGACACCTGACTAAGCTATACCGGTTCATATGAGCAGAGAGGACAAGAAATTCATAGCAATATATATGAAATTCCCGATCTTATTGACCGATTTTTCAATAATTATCGAAAATTTTCGCGCATCGCGCTGGCTCACGAAACGGTACCACTATAACTTCGTGGTAAAAGTGAACAACGTGATGGGGGACGGTTTATCACCTAATGGAAGCCCATGACTCAAGTTTCTTGGGAGCCTGACGAAGTGCTGTTTCGTTCCTGTCAACGGGTATACACCCGGAGATGTTTAACTATTATTGAGGGTTCGTACCTTTTCAAACTCACCTCACTCAGCTCTACCGGTAAATCGGATTACGTGAGCAGAGAGAGGGGAAAAATGAATAGCAATATATATGCAATTCCCGATCATATTGACCGATTTAGTCATGAATTATATAAATTTTTTCGCACTTCGCGCGTTCAGCCGATAAAAACTGACTCACTAAACGTATACCCAATGTAGATGACATGTAGCGGTAAACAGGGTGCAGCCTGAGGGGAGTCTGAGGGGCTAAGTTAGGTTTATCACCCAATATGGGGCCCAATACCAACGTTTTGGGGGGACCTGACGAAGTGCTGTTACGGCCCTGTGTAGTACAAAGCTACGAAGGTTACTGGAAATAGCCCATTTCCGAAGTCATGATCATCCCACAACATTGTCACCAAGTGCAATGAAATCGGTGTGGTCGAAAAAATACCAAAGTATCTTTAATGCAATGGATAACAGGCATTATATTCTTTGTGGTCGCATAAAAGGTACATATTTGCACTTTGACATATCCCATACTATTATGACGTCATCATGAGTGACACTCGATTACTCGACTCGACTCGAAGCATTTTATGTGGTTCAGAATCGAATCACCCCGGTACTCGATTTTGCCCATCCCTAATCATGAGGCTCTTTCAATTGGAAATATGGCTTTTTTGACGAAAAAGTGCCCGTCTGCTGTTGCAGACTTCAAACGACCAATATTTGACACGGTGATCGGTGTATCGGTGTCGACATTGGCTGCGTCGATAATGCAGTTAATTCTTTTCAGGCAACCCCACAAACCTCAATTCGTTGATCAGTGCAGGTAAGACATAAGCTGTAAAGTAGTGGTTCTCAAGCTGGGGGCGTGTAAGCATCTGAATGGGGGCGAAGCCGCAGTTAACTGAAGAAATTTTAGCGCTCTACGCGATTTACCTCAAATTAATAGTTCTTGCTCTGTCTATTCTCCTAATTTCATATTTGACAATTCTCTCGTCAACAACTATAACTTTCAATGCCATCAAACTATCAGTTGGCATTGCTAGCATTCTGATTTCTCCGATATTTTGTGATATCAGGATAAGGGGGGCGCGAAATTTTTGACTTTAACAAAGGGGGCGTGTCTAAAAAAGCTTGAGAACCCTTGCTGTAAAGGAATAGAATGTTTGTTCTAAAATAGAACTGTGTCTGCTTTCCAGGATTAACATTCCGGACGTATGTTAGACCAATAGTGTTACAAGACTACAGAACGTGTGCACCAGGCCGCCGCGAAGGGGAAACCGTACGGCTAGAAAATGCCAAATCCGGTCATTTCCCGATAAGTATTTTGTATATTTAGACGACTCAACGATTGAACGTGGATGGCAACTCAAATCCTGATATCGCTGTGACATGGGTGTGCAGCACAGGTCGCATAAACCAAAGAAGCATACTGAAAAGTTTCGCTGAGGGCGAAGGTAATCGTAATAGAATGGAAATTAATAGTATAAATATAGGTATCGAGATCTGGTTAACCTGTTTCAGGATTTTCGCTAAACTTTTCTCATCGCTAGATGCGACAAGGCTAAAACTTTGATTATCCGTTGATAAAAATAGGGAGGACCCTCATTTATTGCGATTTGCAATCACTTAGCTTTCTCTTCGTGACATCCTGCGTCAGTGTTCGAGATCCTGATTGCCACCCGATAGTCATAATGCAATGAGACGAGCTATAAATCGGTAGTGAGCGATCGAACGAGTAGGTGCCGGATATCACGAATTCAAATCCAAACAATGATTTTCAATTTTTTGAAATATACAGTCAAGTTTTTGCTGGATCTTTTTTCATTTATTGACCAACCACAAAAACTCAAAATTATGCAAATCATAACAGTTGAATGCCAGGAAGATAATGTGACGGAAGAAGGGGCTGGACCGTTTTCCGGATACTAATTTCCTGTCCTTCCTTAGAAATCGGTGGAAGTCGGCATGGCGTAATTAATGATTGAGCGAGAGGATTCTTTGTGCGATCACTCCATCAGTTGGTAATGAGTTCTATATTGTGACTACTTGTACCGAGAACGAGTATTAGCGGCAATCAATGAATGCGAGAGGGGGAAATTTCGGGGCTGTTTTCATGGAGTATCAAGATTGAATTTCCATAAAAGTTTAGAGAAGCCCGGAATTTTCGCCGCGCTTCGCGCACTAATATGATTTTACGAACGTATCGGTGAATATAATTTACGTAGCGGGTTGCGTGGTTCCGTTCACACCGCACTGTTGCCCATACGAAATATTTTATCACAGTAAATATGGCCCATCATAACGTTTGAAACTACCGTTACGCAATCTAGCATTTACCTGTCATATTGTAATCTAGCACTATAACAGCCCATGGCGTGTCCTAATCTGGAAAATTGGACTCTAACTTTTTTTAGCGCTGCACCTGTTTTAGCAGGCCACTGTTGAAACTTTCTAGACAAAAGACACGATACATATTTCCGCTTTTTAGAAGCAGTATTTATACTTCTCTTTCAATTCCCAGTATCATATTTTGAGTTCTCATTAGTTTCAGTTCTTTTGTCTGGAGAACATAACATGTTGTGTTGAAGTATATAAGCAAGTGTAGTAATGCCTCTATTTTCAGAAAATAAAGCTATACTAGATGGCATTTTTACGATAAGCCATAATTTTATTAACGTTTTTACTAATCGGCCAAAGTATACTAACACGGTATCCGACATAACTTTCCGTATTGTTCCTCGACCGAACTACGGGCTTCATTATATGGGGAGGGCGCCATACATGATATTTTCTGTATCGGGGTGTTTGAGTAAACAGACGATTTTTATCGTATTCCCATATCAATGCTATCATTTTCATTTCATTCCTTGATGCGGACGAATGCTTGTGCTGTCGAAAATTTATACCTCCTGGAATGCGTCAATATGAATCAAGCTCTGCACCTTTCGCATAGCTCAATTTGCAGCTTTTGACAGTCCATGCGAACGCATTGCGATCGTTTTCACAACTACTTACTTACTTGAGTAGATTTAAAGTCAGTCAATTCTACTTCTACTTCTAGTAGTTTTTGACTGCTTTTAAAACGACTACTTCTACTCGTAATTGAGTAGATTTTTGCATCGCTACTTCTACTTCTACTTGAGTAGCTTTATTGGCTGCTTTGATCATCTCTGAATCGTTTGCAGCTATTGCGCTTTCTTCTATGATATATCATCCTCGTGACAAAGTCGCCAAAATGCATTCATTAAGCCCAGCCCTTATGTTCAACAGGTAAAGTCTCAAACGACGAATTTCTAAAGAGTCAAATCTGTGAAATATCCAACCTATATAATTAGTTACTATAGGTTTTCCTATGCTCTAGGGAAATTCATCTGTACTCCGCAAACGATTCGACGAGTAATCCGCCATTGAACACTTGTTACAGTCGCTCAACATCCGTTGCTACTCCTAATTGTTCTTCAAATTTCTCTTTCCCGACAGTAGACATATCATATCGTTCACCGCGCGATCACAATTTTCAACACTATTGGCTGATGGTCAGACCGCGGACGCGTATAAACTGCTAATAATGATCTATCCCAGGCAGTTTTCTTAATCCTCAATTTATATCATCGAAGCTGTGTGCAAATTGAAGCATGTTGGCATAATCGTCATATAATTAGTACGCAGTTACGTATCGATATATACTGCAGCGTCTTGGGATCCTTGGAGTTGCTGGACTGTGTGCAAAGCCACCTGTTGGGGTGGTTTGCAAACTAGAGTGAGAAAGTGCAGAAACGGACTTCCTGGAGTGGGAAACTGCAACGGCGAAGGATCTCAGAAAAGGTCGTGTTATACCGGAACTCGTTGTCGTAAGTAAATTTTGTAGCAAAGTATATAAATGTCTTAAAATATGAACTTCTGACAGAATTATTGCTCATGGGCTACGTACGGAATATGTACACCTATGCACTTGAGAAAGGGCATAAATTCACACGCATAACTCCTACCAAATCCGTATGTATTTAGACCTAAATATTGGTATCAGATTCCCAATTTAAAATACTTCACATACAACTCCTGTCGTATCTGAAAAAGAGTATAAATCCGACTCCGATCCTGCTCCGGCCAAAAACTAACAAATCCAGCCATTAACCGCTCTGGTTCTGGCTCAATCCGGCACTCTACTCCGGTCGTATCATAAAAAGTATGAGTCCGGAAGCGATCCAACTCCGGCCAAAAATGAACAAATCCGGACAACATCCACTCCGGATTCGGCTCCATGCCCCGCTCTATCGTTAATATTGGAATGAAATCAGCGTCCTCTTCGCTAATGAAACATAAACAATGTATCGAGAATGTTGGCGCGGTGGAAGGTGTATTAACGCCAGTCGTCGGGCGAAATCCAAATCTGAATCTCGAATGAACTCTCGAATAAGTAATGTGAATTTGAATATCGACATGAAAAATTTTTAATTCGATTTGAAGTGACAACAAGAAATAAATTTTCCAATTGAATTTAAAAAGTCTGAGAAAAAAATAAAAATTTGGATTTGGATTTTGTAATGGTAATAGACAGAAAATTGTGAACTTCGATTTGAATTAGGCTACAAATTTGGAATTGGTGCGTGGACACTCCTTATTGCGCTGTGTGCACTAAATCATGAATTAAAAGTTAACAATAATATTTTCAAATACAAATATTATTCACAAAATTAGGTCATTAACTGAAAACAAAATTTTGCGCTTTCGCCACTAGAAAACGAATTCACAATTGCACAATAATTTTTCATAATATTCGTACTCGCGATTTTTCTACCGATTTCGGGCGTTCGTGAATCACGTAATATATGCCGAGTAGGGTGTGTGAGTTTATACGAATTGTGTGCATAACGAGTAGTGATAAAATAACCAATAAAAGATAGCGGCAGCATTATCACCGGCGGTTGGAACTTAACTCACCCTCTGTCAAAGTGTGAGCACCCTTGGTGTTGTGCTGGAATGCGAGAAACTGATGGTTAGGATCATACAATATCAATGTAGCTGTAGACTACAATCAATGTTTCAAGCTTGTTTCCAACACTTCCAGCCATGAGAACGCGGAAAGACATCACCAGTTTGACAACGACTGAGGAAAACGACTTGATACAAGCAATGAACCGATACAAGGCCGACACTTCTACCACCGGTTTTCACAGCGCAGGTCCTTTCCCCTTGCACCCGATCAACACGATAATATTCGTCTAACATTGCGTTCGCAAACAGCATCTGCACATGGATGGCCGGGTCAATGCGGTAATGGCGGATCTTGCTGTCCTCATGGCGCCAAGGTGGAGTTTCTGGCATGGCACAGATCTATACTGTTGAATTTCGAAGAAGGCTTGTCAAGGTCAATTAGGAGATGTGTTAATAGCGGCGTCAGTATCGTTTTGATGCGCCAACTTTTATTATTATAGATACCTCAGAGATAAACAGCTCGGTATACCGTATTGGAATTGGCTCGCTTCGAACAGAAGGCCACCACCTTTGGCATGGAATAGATTCATTAATTTTAGGGAGAATCCGTTCGCAGGTATGACTGTTCTGATTGACAGAACCGGACCGGGGAGAGATATTGTGCGAGACACCACGATATACCAGGTAAAACTAATACTAACTGTACTGTAAGCCAAGTAGTAGTATAGTTAATCGTCGAAATACATTAAAAAGACTAATGAATAAATAAATAAATAAATAAATAAATAAATAAACTATCATGGTATGGGCAGTGATCATAATAAATTTTATAAATTCTATACTGAATTGTGTAATTCGGTATCTTTTTCAAATTCAGGACTTTGATTTTGAAAAGTGCTAGTTTTGTGATGACTTTGCATCCCTTGTCATAAGAACCACGTGAAATCCCCCTGTATTACGTTAACCCAGTGGGCAGTGGCTCTAAAGAACCCTGTGGGCTCCGGGAGTGAGTCTCAGTAATTCTTTGGCGATCAAGACACACACTCAACTCATTACATATGATTTGTGATGTTACGCTCGTCTTTGCCGCCAATGATTGGACGTATCATGGCCCGACCAGTATTCGAATTGTTACTGTTGTGGGGGTATACGTGGTTTTCATAACGCCGTAAGCAGGGGTTGCGGTCGAACAATACGATGACACTTTCCAAGCTGATCTCTCGCATTTCTGAACTGTTATCTGAAAGGGAACATCAGAAGTCGAACTAATTTGCCATTTATATATTCATCATAATGTTTTTGTTTGGTGTGAAAATTATATTTGATTGGTTTTGTTCTTGTAATACTCTGTTGGTACGCAGTTCATTTTGTGCACCTGTAACCTGTAGTGCATCAAATTAGTCAATTGATGTGTATTGTGGCTGATTTTATGACTCGACGAAAATTCGAGGTTCCGCGAAGGCTTATTGATTAGCGCAAGTGTTCCGCAGATTAGTAAAGGTTAAGAAATAAGAACCACTGCGTTAACCGAATATATTTTCAAATATTGTACTGATTTGTTGTGTCATTGGCCATTTTGCGTTAGTCGCGAAGATACATCTTGCAATATCGAAAAAAGCATACGACCTCTCAACCAAATCTACTCTTTACAGCTATTTACTTGATTATAGATTTCAGACCATTCGTTTATTACTTCCACTTGAAGTATCCTACGTTTAACATGTCTCGGGAATTGCTACTTCTAGCTGTAATTGAATAGATATTTACGACGTCCCTTCTACTTCTATTCGAGCAGCTGTGCTAACTACTGTGACTCCTCTCATGTATAGGCCTGGTCATGTGACAGCACACATACCAAAAAGCGACACGGAGGCTTGGTATATTCGCCATATAAACTAGAAAACCTTCAACATTCGTATGATGTTTTGCTAGGAAGGGTTGGACTTTGCCGAGAGGTCATGGAGAGATATCGCGCTCCGCAAGATCGAACCGCACTTATGGCACGAATTTGCCGAGTCAGTGGAAAGCGGCCACGGTGGACCTCACATATCAGTTTGCGGCAACGGCGCAAATCCACAGAGATGTGCAATTTCTCTTGGTGAGAATCTAATCATATAACTGTAGTGAATACATTACAGCATGTTCCTTAAAAATTACAACAGCTTGATCAACGGGATATCTCTATCATAATTAAACTCATTTCTACTTCAGGGAGATTGAGTTTCGCAGCTTTCGATCCACTATTCATGTTTCATCACAGTCAAGTTGACCGCCAGTGGGCGATAGCACAACAGAAATTGGCGGACGCAAGAAATGAATCATGGACTGTACAAGCCGCGATCGAGTTGACGGAACCGGCTTCAAATTTTGGGTATGATGGTATGATAGAAGCATTATCATTTGTCACATGACAATTTAGGCTAATGCACAAAGCCAGTAGGAAACAATCTCTCTGAGGTGCAGGTATATAAGCAAATAAAGAAATCGAGCGACTTTGGTGGGGTATTATAATAGGGATGATGTGAACGTGAGGTTCACGCTCGAGTTCCGTGCGTGAACTTCAGAAATTGAGAGGTTCACGTTCACAAACGATCCTTGGTAGGTTCTGCACTGTAGTACAAATCGTAATAGTTGCTTACGTCACGACATTGTAGAAATTCGTTGCGTATACATTATACAAGAGTAGAATTCTCACTTACAACATTTTCCAATTCTGTCTCAATGCTTCCAGACGCCGACAAATGCCTTTCGGCAACTACACTATCAACCCGTTTCCAAGAGTACAAGCCGTCAACACGATGAGGGATTCGTATTACTACCAAGAATTGACCGGTGTCCGATATGACGACTTGTCTAACGATGGTTATCCAATTGAAGCAGGAGCACGAGCGTTTCTCCGACCCGCCGGGCCTGAGCAGTTATTCATAGGTAACGTTAAGGCTTACACTAATAAACTAAAACATGAATATTGAATACTGACACCGTGATAGGATCAAAAACTCTGATTTTTGTTGTTGCTAACCTAATGAAAACCCAATCGCAACCAAAGATTCGGTATTTCGAGATGACCGAAATGTATTATCTCGCCAATAGCCTAGAAGCTAGCTGCTTGACTCCTAAATTTGGAACCTGATGGTTTATCAGGCTCGGAACTAATTTCGACTTCTTCGGTTCAAGGCACTAGGCAGCCGCGTTACGCGGATATATGCGGTCGACAGTTATAACGCTTGATATTTGATATAGGAAGGTAGATGACATTAAGCTCAATCCACTTTTATGCGAGGCAAGGTTAACAATAACCACCAAAACACATTTCTTGTTTCTTCTCTCTCCAAACTATGAATCAAGCAACAAATCCTGCCGAACAAATTACAACACTATTGACTGGTATTCAAGATTGAAATAAAGTGATATAGCGTTATAACAGTCGATCACGTACATCCGCGCAACGAAATTATACACGGCTGTCTTGAACCGAAGAATTCGAAATTAGTTCCGAGTCTGAAATACGTTGTGAATGGTGTTCTGTATGATATTGGTATGCGCGTATTAGAGGGATGAAAATTATCAAGAAGTATACATCGCGAATCTGTTATGACGTAAATAGTGCGCATGGCGTTACCACGTCCCGGATTAGGAAGGCAAGCTCTCTTTTAGCTACGCTGGTGTTATGCGTGTTTGAAGACAATACGGCTGTTTAGTATTTCTATATTTTACAACCGACGTTTAATCATCATTCAGATATCTTATACTCAGTGGTGGCCCTACGATTGGTGGGCCCTGGGCGAGACTTCCCAGGGGATATAAGAAGGCTATGTAATCGCAACTTCTGGGGGACTCTGCCCGCCAGAACCCCTTTTGCATCTATCATTATCAACTTTATTTCGCGCCATATGGACCGGACGCAATTCTTCTTGATTGGCAGTGCCAATTTGGCACACGGATTTCGACGTTTATTCGCTATAATCCTTGAAAAAAGCGCCTGAACAAAATAGGGGGCCCGTCGACCAGGGGGGGCCGGGCGACCGCCCATCTCGCCCACCCAAAAAGCCACCACTGCTTATACTGAGATATACGCATACATTCCAGGGCATTACTTCCAGAGTGATGACGAAAACTTCTACGTTAATTACTACGAAGATGACAGTATCACACCATGCAACAGAATGCCGTCCACCAGAAGACTTGGGGGAGTATTGCGACTTGGAACTGGCAATCAATTCCAACTGACTGTCCCGCACCTGACTTCTATCGGTGATATCGTAAGATTTTCTGAGATGGTCCCATCTTCAATTTTTCCTAACTTTTCGCAAATTAACTTAGAGAAGTTTTTTCAGGGCAGATTTAGTTAACAATAATTTCTTCGAGAATCGTGCGATTTTGTTTTAATACATTTCTGGCTTTTAAAATGGGTAATCCATTCCTAAAAATGATAAAATACGCATAATTTAGGCCTACATACTTGAGTCCAACTGTGTTCAGCGTCAAAGTCATTATGACGGTTGGGCAAAATCGAGTACCTGAGTGATTCGATTCTGAATCACGTAACATGCTTCCAGTCGAATAATCGAGTAGCACTCATTATAACGTCATAACAGAAAGTAATATGTCACAGTTCAAATATGTACCATTTATGCGACCACAAAGAATATATTGCCTGTTATCCATCACATTAAAGATACTTTGGTATTTTTCGATATACCGATTTCATTGCACTTTGTGACAATGTCGTGGGATGATCATGACTTCAGAAATGTGCTATTTCCAGTAACGTTCGTAGCTTTGTACTATATGTTTCGTATGCTACAATGCGGCCAATCAAGGTTTCAAGGCTTCAACAGTGAAAATTAGTATCGAAAGTATAATTCTCGTTGATAAATTAACTTTCATTTGTGAGAACCATATAATTTTCGTACTCGGAATAATCGTCTTTTACTACTCGACTCGAACCATTTGAATTAATACTCGATTCAGATTTGAGTACTCGAATCATTGTGCCTGGACCTTGTCATTATCATTGAAACTTTCATCGAATCATAACATACAAGATGAAGATTGTGGCATAATCAAAAGATAGGAGGGTGTCGAAACTACTTGAATGGTTTAATCAGACCACCTTGGGCCTGGAACAGTGGTTCCCAACCTTTTTCTCTTCATTCCTCACTTGTGTTTTTTTACAGTTTTCATCCCCACAACCTAAAATCCCTCTATTCAGCCCTTTAATATGCCCTATCCCTGAATTCCCCACACGTGTGGAATTCTCCACCGGTGGCTGGGAACCACTGATGGCTTACAGCATGCAAATGAGACGCATGTACGCTGGATGAAAAGAAATAATATAATATAAAACAACTGCCAATGAATGTGGAAAATGTCGGTAGGCGAGGTCGGCCGTGGTACCGTAATCTTAAGAGGTCTTTAGTATTCGCAATTATGAGAGAACGGTATACCCTAGAATGACGTCAGGCCGTTCGGATGCTTCCATCTAGGGGTGTGCAGCCCGTGGGGCTATTAGGCAACGGAATATCGGTGTCAGCCATATTTACCCCAGCATACGCCAAGACATGTATTTTCGGCCAACATGCGATTCCACGAAGTACGCTCCCAGAGAGATCGCCGAAAAAGGTTTTCACTTAGATTGGTCTGGTACGTGTGAACGATTCCAATTTTATTGAATAGCGACAACCTTTACGGAAGTCACGAAATAACGACATCCTTCCACAAAGTAATTAATAGCGATACGGGCACACCTGAATCTAAATCGCGAAAACCTCAAGAATAGTCGTATAGCAGTGTGATGTGGGTCGGTGCTATCAGTTTTCAACCACTACCATCAGCTCTACCACTAAATCTGATCCATACAATATATGCAATTGTCAATACTTTTGACCATTAATATTACCTAATCGCCGTAAATCGCGTAACACCCGACTTTGTTCGCTACGGAAATCGGTGTATCCGTGTTTGTGTGTGAAATACATAAAGGTTATAGTGATGAAATTACCAGTACAACACTGGGAGTCTGTGTTGACCACGTTATGGGTATCCAATACCATCGTTAATCGGGAGCTGAAAAAGTGGTGCTGTACAGCCCTGTTAAAACAAACGCTTTTCCGTTCCCTTCAAAATACAAATCATCAAATACTTCCCCCTTCCCCCAACAACTATTGTGTGGCTACGCTCTCGCTTCCTTGCAGGCGATCAGTGCATAGCTGTAGACTAGGTGAGAGTTCCCCAACCTAGTTTCGCCGTGGTCCCCTTTGAAAATGTTTATCTCCGACTTTTCCAGCCGTTTGCGAAAATTAAGACGCGTTATAGCAATTGAAAAGTGATTTATATAGTAATCGGTATGGTTAGAATGATAAACTGATGTGAATATACAACATACAATAACATGATGATACAATAATTATTTGTTTCATATCCAATTTATGTTATGATTGAGCTCTTGTTTTTTGCTCTGGCACTGTCTGCAGTAGGACTGATGGTTTGGTGGTGGAGGGGACAAAATAAGCGCAATAACAAAAATTAGCATTAATCATAGTTCTTTTGTTATAGTGGAGTAGACTTAGTAATGATGATTTTTTTCATATTTTGGCCCCCAGGTTGGAAACCCATGCTGTAGTGCAGGCTAATGTAGAATATTCCGTCGTGGCTGATAAAAAGCCTTAGGGTAAAGCATAGGGTCCAGGGATATCTAGAGGTAGATCTAGATATCCCTGATATGGGATCATAATGCATTTTGACGAATATTTTAAATCACCTTATCCTCGCGAATATCTGTTCAGTTTCGTCGAGGCCTGGATACGGACATAACCATAAAGACTTGCTACACTACCAACCCAGATTGCAGAGAGCGCTGTCCTGAAATTCTAAGGCGCGCGCGAATCGACTCCATGCCGAGCCCAATGCTTATCTATTACATGCCTGGCGCCCGTAAGTATATCAATAACAGTAGAAAACTGTCATGCTTCCTCGTAATATCTGCTCTGTTTGGGTTGGATAAGTAATCTGATACCCCACTAAGCTTGACTTATAAGTGACATGATTCTTGAGTGTCCTGAGCTCCTGATGGAATCACTGGAGTACTTTGTTGCATCTGATCACAACCGCCACTGTACTTACAGCGGTTGACATATACAAATTTGACTGGAGTGTCGGGAGAAGAATGCCGAGTTGGTATGTTAATCTGGACGCGAAATCGCAGTGGCTCTATTTTTATGGCAACAGGGCGAACGATGTCGTACAGGTAAATTACATGCATTTTGTGCAATATTCTGCTTCTCTAGGGAAGTCGACGCATCGATATGATGACGGTCGGGTTAATTTTACTTGCCGAAATACAACGAGATCGAGCATGCCGTTACTAATGTAGTTTCATGCTATACAGCGCAGACCTTGTCACAGAATGTACTTCACCAATAAAGATTTTAACCAACTCCAAATTTTCATTATGTTTACGTCACTGATTGTACAGAACTATGCTATACGTAACGTGCACAACACGGAGCCGTAGAGTCATGCACTGTATGGTATTATGTAGCCTACCAGCTAGATTGTAACTCGTGATGTGGCGTAAGTACGTTTCTCAGATTCCTATAGCATGCTGCGTCTGCGATTCATTGAAACCATGACACCCTGTCGTAATATGGGCCGATAGGCTGTATATTGATTTCAGAGGTGGTTGTCAACGATGCTACTTATGTAGAACTAGAAGTAATCCCGTATCTTTTTGCTGGTAATAAGTATACATACAAAAGTAGGAATGTCCAGACCCTGCCAAACCATCTTCAAATGGAAATAAAAAATGGAAGGTATGAAAAGCATAGTATTAAAAGGTATATTTGGTCACGGCAGGGAAGACTTTTAGTGGTCAATCGGATATGGCTATTTTCGAAGTTGCAATATGCATCTTCGCGACTAACGTAACATGACTAATGAGTAGGGCGATTTTTTTGAACTAAAACGGAAGAATTTGACTTAAAAAAATCAAAATTTGACATTTTTTGACCTTAAAAACATAATTTTGACCAAATTTTGACCTGACGTGTGCAAATTAGGTGTTTTCCCGCATAATGTTAGAATTGCACTACTTTTTACGTGAATAAACGAAATCTGGCCCTACGAAGAAGTCCAGTAGTTACATCACGTATTATGGTAGAAATAATCAATATTTGTTGTAGTACAACGAAAGATATTTTCCTACATTCTCGGGTAAAAAGTGTCTGTCCTCACTAAGAAGCTCGTCAAGAATGGAGAAAGAACGTTCTACGGCAGCGGTTGTTGGCTCAGAACACTGAAGTTGTGCGTACACTGCTGGTGACACACCGTGTTGCTTCACTCTGAAAATGGTGTCTACATCACAATTTTTCATCATGCGCTTCTTGATATTAGAACCATGCCATGCCAACGCAGTCTTGCTTCAGTTAGGATATTGCCGTACGTTCAGCATGACACCATGTCAACCTATTCGTTTCATTTGAATGTTTATGATTCGCAATGAGCAGACAATAGGCCGTGTACAACGTTAGGCCATAAAGTAGGCTACAAGCTGTAAAATGTAAAATGATAAGTTCACCGACAGTGCAAAATCTACGATACAAACGAAATTCAGATTGCGAGAAAATTTGGACTTGTGAAACGATTTTGACAAACTTTTTTGACATGTTCAAAAGCAAATCGTCCTTCTAGTGAATAATGACACTGCATTGTCCTACGATGTACCATAATATCGAAAATGCATTCAGTAACGGTACTACATAAACTATTCTGCCTAGTTGCTATGACAATTTCACACGTAAAAGTAATTATAGCTTATCTCAAAACTTATTTCTAGTTTTCAAAATACAAACGCGTAAAGTAAGTATCATCACCTAATAAACTGTTAAACAGAAACGGGAGTCGTCCTAAAACATAAACACTTGACAAGGTAGTGGAAGTTGGCAAGTAGGCTTAAGCTAATAGTTGACTATTTCTTAAAAATAGAAGTATAACGTTACTGACCGCTTCTGATTGATATATGTGCAAAAATTTTCTCGACCATTTTAGGGTGGCCTCATGTTGAATAAAGGACATTACACATTACATTAGAAACTTGAGTGTTTAACTGCAGTTCGATGGTACCGCCACCATGGAGACTGAGAGCCTCGTAGGCCTGTGTATTATCCACATAATAAACTTTTGCCTCTCGCAACAGGTCAGGACTTACGATCAGTATCTGAGGTGCGATGGTAGACTGGGAAGTAATGCAAGACTTGTGGGATGTAGAATCGCAAATGGAAACGGCGGGGCTTGCATCTTGCCCAGCGGCATATATTTCCTCATGGATAGAGATCGCACTAACTGCCAACGAGGATTGAAGATGATAATCGTATCTAGACTCACTTGATGTTTTGAACATGCATAAAAACCTATTCGATGGAGCGCGAGTGTTCGAAAATTATTACACGCCTCCTAGAAATATAACTATTGTTACCGAAATGTTTTTGTCTACGACGATTTATACCGTTAGCGTAGTTCGCTCAAAGACAGACGACAGACAGAGAATGCTGAAAATATCGTCGTGACTCTCTGACACTGTTTAATTATTATTTATGGCATGCTTATTGGCAAAGGGAATTATGGGAGGGACAGATCTATTTCAAGAATGTTGTGACGTAACGAATCCACAATGACACATAGAGCCGATGACTTCAGGGGATAATACGACATTCCCTAACTATGTGATCACAATGATATTCACTACAAATAAGTAGACGTTATTTTGCGAGAAAGGAAAGACTATTAGGTTTCATCAACCTACGATTCAAAATAATGATAGAAACTATATAGTACCCGGAAATCAACAAAACCAGCAAAGCCATCTGCTGCTTCTACGCTCAACACGCACGCACGGTAATTCGTTATTTTGTAGCTGGGTATCAACGAGTATATGGAGCTTGGTGAATTCAGTACTTGGCAGTGTTGGGATCACGTCACTACCTTCGAGTCACGAGTCATCTCGAGTCATTGCTCATTTTGACTCGAGTCGAGACAAGTCAATCGATTTTCGAAAGTGACTCGAGACAAATCAAGTCACTCGATTTTTAGAGGTGACTCGAGTCAAGTCGAGTCAAGTCAAGTCACGAGTCAAGTCACAATTCAAGTCAAGTTGCCTTTTTGAAGTATGAGGCATGATTACGTCATTGCATTGTGCTAGCTGTCTGAAATGCAGATTGAGTATTCATTGATTCTGAACCAATGGGCGAATATAGAGTCAAATATACACGCAATAAGGCGCTGTATCGCTCACATGTACGCAGAACTGCTAAACTATGTAAGTAATGGCACAGCCTCAGTTTATAGTTACCAGCCAAAATAGAGAATAGAAAAACGAATTGATAAGATGCAGTACATCACCTATTTACTGATGGACATGATACAATTCAAGCCTACGCTAATGGTTGAGGACTTTATTAACTATATTTGAATTAAATTTCAATAAAACAAGAGGTTTGGTTAAGGAAAGAACATAGAACAGAAATAGACATTTTTCTATTAAATTACTTTACTGTACTAGTTTACGACAACGTAATCTGTAAGTTTCGATCACTTCGTTTGCGGTCAATTTATTTGTGAGAGAACATTGGAGGTTCAGTAAAGCGCACGATCACTAAAAGATTGGTCGCTCTCACGGGCTACACCAGCATTTAGCGAACAGTCCGACCACATGCCAGATACAGGGATTTTTATCGACACCGCGATTACTTGATGACTTGAAATTGACTCGTGAATTTTGCTCCGAGTCACGAGTCAATCCACATTTTTGATACGCCGAGTCAAGTCAAGTCAAGTCATTTTAGCAAAGTGACTCGAGTCAAGTCAAGTCATACGAAAAAGGTGACTAGAGTCTGACTCGAGTCAAGTCATGACTCGAGTCATCCCCCCAACACTGGTACTTTGTGACCCCTAATTCTTATCCTAACCGAACCTATAACAAGAATACATTAATACATATTACCACGTGCCGAATTCACGGAAGTTTCGCGTATCACAATTCGAGCTCGTAGTGAAGCATACATTTTCGAATATATCATTAGAATATTGACGCATCAGTTTCATAATAACTACAGTTATCACATTTGTAATGCCAAATTTACCAAGTGCGGAATTCACTGGTAACATTGTTGCTGAGAGAACACAGCTTGTGATCTCAAGTGTTGATGCAATCTCGAGTGAGCAATGTGCATTGAGCAACACCAGATTGGTACACGCAGGAGTGCATGTCATAAACATCAAATTCAAAAGACCATAAAATTGCGGCGTTATGAAGAACTGAAATCGAAGCGACTCGGTGAAGTCTGGCGCAGTAGTTCTTAACTTATCCCCTGTTCGCACACCTTTGACCTCGCTGACTAGTTCCCGCAGCCCCTCCATATATGGTCTTACGTGAAAATAAACTTATTTGTATGAGGTAGACACAAAAAGTCTGTTACGCAGTCCCGAAAGGTGGCAATAAGGTGAGGTCATTATAGTTAATGCTGGAAAGGAGCATGAATTCGGATTTAGAATAATTTAAAATAATAAATTGGCTCTGATTAGTCTGGAGATATTTCCGATTGAAAAATCCATTCAGGAAATATTCACCGAGCTTTGTTCGACCACGGAATTCCTACCAAAGTGTTGGAGGTTAATCTAGGCTCCACGGATCCAAGCATTTTGAAATACGTGGTAGAATATGTGCTGAGTTATGATCGATTTATTTGAATCGTTGCTAAATTAAAATTGACTAATGTCGTGGCGCACAAGGCCTAACGGTGATAGGCGCCTATCTTTTTCTTCTTCCAATAAATAAACTTATCTGGGCTCCTCGCCGTTCGCGTTCTGTGTGTGAACCTCAGAAATTTAGAGGTTCGCGTTCACAAACGAACTTTAGTAGGTTCTGCACTGTGAACCTTTTTCATAGATTACAATTTTTCGCGTCATTATATAACATCTTCGGTCGAAATTCTTTGCATTTCAAGTTCGCACCACTCTATGCATGGCGCTGGCAGTATACAAAAATCAACACCATCCGGGCATCCACCTGCCAATCTCAAAAATTTTGCTTGCTTTGTTACAAAAGTTTGCTCGAAATATCCAGCTTTCCGTTTGTGAATATTTAGTGATTCTCTGCTGTGAGTTTGACCCGCAATCACACAACATCAATAGCGAAATACACTACATGTATAGGTAGTCAGCGAATGATGCTGATTTAATCAATCAATGAAATTGATGTCATTGTCTGATGTAAAAAATCTAGCAAGAGCATGGGGTCCAACTCGATTTCATATGTCTATTGCATCATAAAAACCTAATCCGGGCGATTGGAGTGTTAGCTACTGCTGTATAGCTTGTTAATAGCGTAAAACCACTGAGCTATATAAATACCCATTTTACACTCTGCTCAATATCAACGTAGCAATACTCAGACACCTAATACATTGTCCGGACTGTCCTAGACCGTTAAGGCGTAACTTATATTCCCTTGCAAGTCCTCGTCGAAATAGTTGGCAAAGCGACGAAGATATTGATTTTATGGGATTATTATATCATTTGATTGCCCCAGTTGATGCATTTGGCGACGTTTAAAACGTCAATATGTACTTCAGCATTGTGACACTATGTGGCCATTCATACAAGCTATCACCTCACTGAAATGTAGGGTTGGAATTAGTAATGTTACGTCACGGGACGTCATGAGGTTCACGTTCGCGTTCACACAGAACCTCTCAAAAAGGTTCTTGTTCACACGAACCTGAACCTTTCAGAGGTTCACACCATCCCTAGTTATAAAGCCTTGAAGTGGGCCGTGCTACAAGTCGGCAGCTACGGAATAAAAATATGAAGAAAATTGGCCTGGTGTAAATGATCATAGAGTCGACAAACACCATGAATACCACAAACAACAACCGAGCTTTGCATTCGAAGCTCTTCATGATATTGACGTTTCATTTTCTTCAACGAAAATAACAATCAAATTCCGGCCATTCATTCGATTTGCGGTGTTCCGGGTACTCGTGATTTATCGCATTTTTTAAGGAAGTATCCACGCAAAAGTCACCAATTTCAAAAGATTCCGCCTTCTCTCACGTCCTGGTGGTGCGCGCAACAAACTAGCTGTTATACTTTAGGCGGTTAGTACAACAAAAGCGCAACCACAAAACCGCAATAAAATCGCTGATTCACGTGATTTCCGAGCTATCACGCGAAATGTATTTTCTCCTACACGCCCAACACCAATAGACGAGCGTTATGATTCGTGTCGTGTGTACGTCAGGCCCCGTTGGGTAATTCCGCTTTTTGAATCGCCGCAAACCAAACCCTGCCACCGTGGCGCAATGAAACTAATTGGTGGCAACGTATTATTAATGTTGACAAAAACAATGCGGTCAGGACATTCGACTGGTAATAGAAAGAGATGATGAATCAGGGGCGGCACCTGGCAAATCACTTGAAAAAGTAACCGTTTGTATTGCTCACCCAAGAGGATCAAACAAAACGTATCCAATGTAATGTTTGAATTTGGTATTATCCGAACCAGGATTAGCAATTAGCGTACTGGCGTTTTATCCGACGCATACGGCGGCAGCGTACGAATAAAATCAAACGCCAGTACAAAATGTCCGTATCGTCTTCGACCGTGTGACCTCAAAGTGCCAGTCAACATAATCGAATAGTAAAATAGCAATTGACTTAGTTGGCCAGCGGAATTGCCGGCCGTTATTCAGAGTTTGCGGTAACCCGCTGCGTCGAATATATTAGGCGAGGGTTATCGCTCGCAAGTTTTATTGTTCATTTGAGCGGAATAATGAAAAGGAAACGCAACATATTTAAAAGAAAACCAAACCGGGTCGATCGATTCATCACGGATTTACATCGTAATGGGATTGCCGACCTTCTGAGCGGCGTGGAAAAGCGAGTTCCCGAAATCCCTTTCTCGTTTGTAAACAGTAAATATAATACTCCCAGACCAATCGAATAACCAACACAAAGAGATCCTTATTGTATATTCCAATTAGGAAGGTTTTATTTCTCGAAACGGCATAGTCACCCCGAAAAAATATTGGCACAGGCGACAAAGCAAAAAGAAATCGCATAATATGGAAGAGCGGAAAGGCAACAATGCTGGGCGAGAGCTCTAGACGGGTAGGAATAACTCCATGTTAAAAAGTTAGTAAATATAGCGGAGTAAACGCGATGGCACATTGATCCACGTCAAAATGGCGAAAGGCACTGTATAACAAAGGAACGCAATGAAATAACGAAGGAAACAAAAATGCGGCCTATGGACGATGTACATAACATTGTACAAACACGTGACCCGCCGTGATTGATGTTCAACGTTACGCAAACGGCGTATAATCTAATCTGTGTGAAGCCTATGTGGAGCTTATTTTTCATAAAGGTGAGGTCTGTTCAGAGCAACTGAGCTCATGAAAAGTTTAGAAAACGCGAATAAAACATTTGTACTCCAAAACTCGTAATTCACTTACGAGATCACACGGACAACAATAATTAAATATACTCAGATACACAAACCGAAGCGAAAAACGAAACGCGTATTCGCAACCCGCATTTAATAATCCACGCGGTTAACAATTTGTGAGTACTCTGACGGCAAGACAGCGATATACAACCTTCGAAACTTCTGCTAAGAACGCCGTGTATGATCTAGTGCCGAGCATAACTCAGACTCACTTGATACACGCAAAGCTAGTCTGAGCCAATTTAGTAAAATACAATGGAAGTATAAGGTTTTTCCCGACACGCTGGCAAGGCTAAAAAGTACAAGAAAATACTTATAATAATATACACTATCGGTAACAGGCCCTGCAAATGCGATGCTGATACAAGGTGTAGAACACACGACACGAGTATGTGCAATGTGCATCAAATAATCCATGCAGATAAAAACGTGTGCGCACTCTCACGACAAGGCAGCTATATAAAACAATTTAAATTCACGCTTATCACAAGAAGTATCGCTTTGAAGCTCTAGGACACAGCATGTCGCGAACCTTAGTTGATAAACGCAATGGGAGCTTGAGGCAATGAGCAAAATAAAGCGAAAGTACGACGTCTCCGGACAAGTTAGCAAGGAAAAAGTACAGAAAATACGTGAAAATATATGCTAGGCTATCATCATGAAGATCTGCCACAGCGATGCTGAGCTGATACAGCGTGTAGGCCTGCATTGTACTATACAAATTCAGTATGCGCATTTTACATTGCAATCCACGCGTATGAAAACTCGTGTGTACTCTCACGGGAAGGCAGCTATAAAATAATCGAAATTCCAGCTTATTCGATGTGACAACGCTTGCGAGCTCTAGGATCATGCGTTACGCACCCAGTGGTTACTAAACGTAATGCGATCTTGAGACAATTAGTAGAATACACCTGATGCACGGCAACTTAAAAAAAGCACATGAAAATACTTACGATTATATACTATCGTTGAGCTACTGTGTCAAACCTAAACACGACACGAGACTGCTCAGGATATGTTGTATAAGCGCCAGCTCATTCACCCTAAAAATTCGCTGCATCGAGACAGGGGCGTTTTGAGTTAATGAAAATCTTTGGGCACGTCTCTGTCATCGCTTGGCGGGGTTGGCATGCCACCGAGCTTTTGACTTTGGTAATAATACCAATCGTCGCTGGTGGGAGACGCGCTAGTCTGCGGCCATTGCCGGATAACCCCTTCCTTATGCAATTCGATCGGATGATCAGCCGGGTAGCATAACGGATACGGGGAATGGATAAATTCCTGTTTGGGAGATATGGTTTGCTCGCTGATGAAAGGACTAACCGATACTATTCTAGTCGATGCTTGCGAGCAAGTCACGGTACGGCGGCCGTCGCGGTTTTGGCAAAAAGTATCTGGTCCTGACTTGCTGGAGTTCGCGTCCGAAAGCTCGGAGTCGGGCGAAGAAGTACCGGCGAAGGGAATCATGTCTCCTTTCTCTTCGTGCAGTCTCATGTGTTTGCGTAGCGAACTTGGGTGAGTGTAGGTTTTGTCGCAGCCAGCAACCTATTGAATTAAACGTACTCGTCATGGTTCGGAAGAGTACATTGATAACTGTATACTGCGGTTATGATCAGGACTGGGCAGTCGAGTATAAAAACCGAGTTTACAAGTATCTTTGATTATAACCGGAGGCGTCAAAACAATCAGAGTTGTTACTCAAGTAGCGGTAGAGTCCTAATTTATACTCAATTGCAAGTAGAGGTAGCAATTTTAAAGACGTGTCAAAAACGACTTCACGTAGATCTAGAAAATTAAGATACAGCTACAAAAAGGACATTTCGTTACTTTCACGAATTAATGGGGGAAGATGAAGTTTGACCACTGACGCAAAAGCAACAATGACATTTGAAATAAATGCGATTTCGGAAAATATACTCAGTTACCGTGATAGGGGGGCTCTTTCGGCCAATTGTCGTGACAATTTCACTGCTAAAGCGACGCAAGCGCATTTCCGAAACTACTTTATACTTTACAAATTTCACGGTTTAAAAATTTAATATTTTTACTAAAAAACTTTTAGTAGAAGCGGAATTAGTCTAAAAACATAATCACTTGATTAAGTCGCACATGTACAAGACAAGTATGGACAAACCTACTTGAGTTCTCGGAAAAAAACTAGAACTTAGTTACAGACCGCCTCTGATTATGACGCCATGACGCCACCTTGTTAATATAATGGTTGCCCGACATATAAGCATGCGACACAATGAAAAATGACAGTTGAGCGTCGGACACTTTAGCATGCGTCCCTACAGCATGTGACTTTATAACCTCTAAATCAGGGGTGTCAAACATACGACGCGCCAGATGGTTTCATCCGGCCCGCGAAGCAATTCTGAGTAGATTGAACAATGCGTGTATTATCGAGTATACATCTAACAAATGTTGAGAGTTTTAGTAAGAAAAACTTCTACAAAATAATTCCTCACGACATCAAATGTAGAGTATGTTCATAGGCCACATTATAACCATCCGACAACGGTGTTGTGGCTTCACTCTTGTTACCATTAGAAACAAGTCGCTCACATTGACACCCAATTCCGAGAAGGCAAAAAATGCGCACATAGTTCAGAGTGTTATGGAAAGACGGACCCGAAACTAGTTATTCACAGAAGCGAAAACGCCAATACGAAACCATTATATGCAGGTTACATGGAGAATATAATAATTACACTGAATCAAATTCAAATATCCGTGGTCAGCTCTTATAGTCCTCACAACGCACTCACAGGGCTGACGCTATAGTATATAAGACTAAAACAAAGGGAGCAATGAGAACTTATATAATCGTAAGAGCCACTGTTTAGCCGTTTATAACTGTATTCAACCGCGACCTCGAATTATTGCCAATTTAATCGTTTGCGAATGATGGTGTACCTAGAATAGAAGCCCTATGATCCTTAATATGATGCAATATATCATTGCGCATATAGGCTTAATAATAAAGTATTCAAATGAAAAACAAAGACATGGTTTTCGAGGTAATATCTAGGAATCATTTGACTTGTGTGGCCCGCCAGCGATCCGAAGATACGAATCTGGCCCGCGACGCAAGTTGAGTTTGACAACCCTGCCCTAAACTAACCCTAACCCCAACCATAACCCTGAAATTAATCGCTATATACAGCCTAACACCAACCTGTAATTTAACCAAATCATCTCATCTGTCGCATACCGAAGTGCCGCGTGCTATTATGTCGCGTGCTCATTGCTCATATGTCCACTGTCCACGTACAAATATAATGAGAAAAGTTGCAATGTTCAACTATTATGAAACGGCAATAAATTCTTTCCAGCTACACTTCATTCGGAATTATCTCGTTTTCGTTAACCGTAACTTCGAAACAATGGCACTGTGAAAATGCCCTGGGCTGATCGCTACTTCAAGGAAAATCCGTAGCCTTGTGCTATATGTTTTTTACTACTGTGAGTGATACTGACGTATCGATAGGTTGCAAGCAAGGATCCGTGGGCGGAAAGAAAGTATCGAGACGATATTTCTTGGTGATAAAATGATTATTAGTAGGGTAAACAATAATGACTTTCAATACTAGACTCCAATTATTGAGCTTTGCCATGGTAATAAGTGAAGTAAAACAGCGCTGTTCCCGTGTCCCTACAGCAATGGTCTCCAACACGCGGCCCACGAGAACACTTTTTGCGACCCACGTCGGCATTTTGGATTTTCAAGTAATCGACAATATTCAACTCCCACATATCTTTTTTAGATCTGAGAACTTAAAATTCACTCCAAAACTGATGCAAAAGCCTTGATTTACTCATCAAACTTCAATATCGCAACACATTCAAAAGCTACCGTGCTGCGGAAGATCTGATATTACGTCACATTACCTGATCACGATGATAAAACATGACCCGTTAATGATTCGAGTCTGAAGATTTTGACTTCGACTGATGCGTGATAAAATGAAAATGACCCGAGTTGAGTCGGTTAAAACTGTAAAATTAGTGAAGGACTTGTGACTTAGGCATGGGCGCAACACACTATCAAGCTGTCATGATGAATAGTGATATATCAAAAGGTCGTAGCGGGTGCTGCGTATGGCGTAGCGGTATGGCAACCATTGGCATTCTGTTGCCTCCTTGATGAATAGTTAGTTACATCTTGGGTCTCTCAATCCAAGTTATTGTCGCCAATTGAAGGTGGCGAGTAACAAAGTGTCAGGGTCGACAGATATAACATCAATGGATTGTTAGGCGCTTGGACACTTCTTTACTATGGCACATTCATTATATATTATCTGTTCCAATATTCGAAGGTAAATCTAACGCCGAATTAATTTTGACTTTGGAATGACATGATCAATAGCCAACTTATCAGGAGTATACCCGAAACCTGGATTGGGCTGCACTGCTCAAATGCTCTGATATCAGATCAATCCTTGTTGAATTCTAAAATATTTTACCTATAATTGTGACTCGTCAAATGTCCGCTAGTTGCAAAATTTAACGCTACAGCTTGTGCTATGTGACGATGCATTTGTCTCCGTGTATTGTTTCTGTATCTCGTTATTTCGACAAGTTATGCCAAGTACAACAATTTTATTTCAACGCCTAAAAATGTGATTTTTCGTGCCGGGCGTGAATATTACGATAGTAAATCACGGTTTTGCGACTTGTGTGGAATGCCAGTCTATAAGCTCCCGTATAATATGGCATACTTGAAAATACATTGAACATCCCCTATTATTTGTGCTGCGGCCCACGGCGTCATCAAAAACTACGAAATTCGCCCGCGAGCACATTTGAGTTTGACACCCCCGCCCTATACAGGCTATACGCGGAAACCTCCGTTAGGTCGCCGATAAACCCGATGGTATCGGCTTGAACTAAGAAGTCACATTGTGACAATTAAAACCTAGGGAATTTCAAGATTTTCTTACATCGATACGCGTCACAATACGAAAGCAAATCATAATCTCGACGTCATACTGGGGGAATGACGCATATTCACATCACCCTCGCGAGGAGAGCGTCACTGATTAATCTCATTTACCAGTCATCGTCAACAGTCGAAATACCAGTTTCCTACGAATCGTGAATGGTTGTTGGAAATATTTCATAATGAAAGCGTCCATGCAAGCTATAATAATATCGACTTTGCCAAATCAAGTTACGCAAATAGTGCGATCATATTTGGTGATACGATTGTTGATATACACTGCGCTTTCCAATTCTCCACTAGTTGTTGACGAGTGGCAGCAGAAAATGTTCGGGTATATTCCAATATGCATATACTATCCGATACTGAAGTTCTGTAACTCCCATAAGCTCTTCATTGTAGGGTAATCAATTTTATAAAGTGCAACCCGCGAATGGATTCAGATGTTGAATGCGGCCGGCGAACTGAAAAGTTTGCCCACCCCTGGTTTAGAGTTTAATTAGCGTTACCTGGGGTTAAGGCGGGTGTTGGGGTAAGTGGTTATTATTAAGATTAAGACTAATTCTTACACTTTGCAATAGAAAGTACGGCGCATTTGCATCAATTTTACGAGTGATATTGTCGTCAAAACAGGCCGAAATAACCCCTGAATCACGGTATGTCGGTCTTGTCGGTAACGGAGTACATTTTTCGAAAATCTCACTTAATTGTAGAGGAAGCTGTAATTAGTCATTTTACGTGAACTCCGTGAACTCATTTTGCGTGATTACGAAAGAAGCTAGCTCCAATGAACTGCGAAAATTAAGCGACCCTTCGACCAAATTTACTTCTGGAAACAACTTACTTCAGTAGTTTTCATACCTTCATTTTGTACTGCCACTGGAAGTAGGTTTGGCATGTGTTGGAAGTTGATATACCGTTACTTGTAATTCAGTAACAATTCACGTAGTTACCGCTACTACCGAGTGCCAACGTTGACTATACGTTGACAGCCGCTATAGTTGGGATTGAGGATAGGGATAGCTTTTGAATTGAGTTAAATTTTTATCAGCGAGCTCTTTATTGGCTTGTGGTGCAAAAGATCGCATTTGTTATAACATGATTTTATTAATAAATCGTAATAAGACTCCAATCCTAGACCACATCGATTACATTCCGGCCATTGTGTATGATATGAAGTGAATGTCTGAAACGACTTTTCCGAAAAGGAAAATTTTCGAATGTCTGGTATTCATGCTTACCATGCACTCTTACGTCACAAAAACGACATATTTCTATATTATTTCCAACAGAGGTGGACCATGAAGGGATATTCGCAAAATATAAAGGGAGCCATAGCTATAATGAGCATTAGCTGGCACTTATTTTCTAAAGAAAAAAATAGTAGCTGGTTATGTTTGGTTTATCAGTGACTTGATTACCTTGCCCGTAGCCGCTATCACATTACGGGCGCGAGGTTTAATGCGAATTACACATGTATGAATAATTTGAATTTACATTATCTTTCAACAGCGATGCTTGTTGCCTTGCGAACGTAGAGCGCTCGCTGGCAAAGCGAGGTTGCTAATCATTGTTATAAAATTCCGCCATTTTGATGGAAAGCAACGAAGCGAGGTTTCACTATCGGGCGGGCGCATTATATTCCCACACACGGCTATTAGTTTGCACGGATGATGGCCTGCTTAATGACAATGCTTGTACATTGCACAACATACATGTAATTGCTTTAAATATCAAGAAAATAATCATTAAATGAGCTGAATAATTATGCTAATTGTCACCTTGCAAGTGTAGGGTTTGTCCGACGTATGTACGTGACTGTGCTTTTTTCTATCCGAGCTATTGGCGAAGCGTCGATCGCATCCAGGGTGAGGACAACCGAATGGTCTTTCACCTGTTCACATGAATACATTAATGATCAGTGTGCTGTGCAATGTGGTGATTAGTTTGATTCGGTAAATGTGCATTTTCTAACTAAATAGCAGACCAATACTTCTTACTTGAACCTTCCGTGGATTTTAGATGATGATAAATCGAAGTGTTTAAAGAGCTTCTTGGAGGTACAGAGATTCAATATACAATTACATAGTATATTCGAAGTATATCGAAGTGTGTTTTAACTACGGCCTAACAGAGCGCAAATCAAAAAATCGATTAAATAGCCTACAACAACGTGCTGCTTATCTTCTTCGAAAATGTCTATGCGTCGCATTCATATACGAGTTTTAACGTTCAGAGATTGTGCGATCAAGTGTATGAGTGGTATTGTATAGTGTCATACCACCAAATTAGCAACCAGCATTTACTATATTCGACAATCCGCAATGAGCCTAAACGAGACTTTCAAATAAGATAAGCCTTGGATGCTACATATAATGCACCTTACCGGTATGAATCCTTTTGTGTATCTTCAAATTCTCACTTCTCGCAAACATCTTGCCGCAATTCGGAAAAGGACAAGCAAACGGCTTTTCGCCCGTGTGGACTCTCATGTGATTGACGAGTTTGTATTTAGCTTTGAACGTCTTTCGCCTCCGACTGCAATTCTCCCAATAACAGCTGTGATCTGCTTGTTCCGGGCCTCCTACGTGGTTTGTATTGATGTGGTTGACAAGATCTAGCTGCGTCCACAGCACCGCATTGCAAGTTTGCTGCCTATCTTGACCAGAAGCTTTGCAGTCCGAAACACGGGTCATCCATTTGCATACAAACTCTTCGTATCCAGTGTCCACCTGCGGTGTCATAGTCTGTGGCAACACGTAGGGGTATATATCAGCCAGCGAATGCGAGTTTTCCACTCTGCAGTTGTGAGAGAATTTGTAGTTGCAGTTGTGTGAAGCAGAATGAAAACCGATAGCAAAGCTTGCTTGTGACTCCTGATACGGCCCAGCTAGAGGCGATGACGAATACGTCGCGTCGTATATTACTTCGTCCGATGTAACAGGCACGAAATCCTCCGATCTGAATCTGCGGTAGTTGGATAAGCCGGCGTAAGGCAGCATTGTGCTGGCGTTGTCTCTGTATCGCCCATCGTAATATTGCTGCTGAGCATACGACTGAGTCGGTTGGGTTAAATCGAGCGCGGGAACCTTCTGCTGGAATTGCGCGTAAGGATAAAAGCATTGCTGATTGGCAGTGGAGTTATTGTTGTTGTTGCTGTTGCAATTCGCTGTCGTCGGGTAAGGGCACTCATAAAATGTTGGGTAAGCTTGATGGCATACCGGGTAGACACTTTGCTGCAGTTGGTTCTCGTGAATTACCAGCGGGTTCCCGTCGTTTTCGGTTGACTCTTTCATTGTTCTTTTCAAATATCTTAAAGTTCAACTGCACAAAAGATAAACAAAGCGGAACGGATAATACAACCTCACAATCATATACACAGTTTGATATCGCTGTTTTCTCCACTAATTAGCTCTCGATTGATTCTGCATTTCCACTCCGATTAACATCATACAGCGTTTGAAAACCCCTGCTAACTGTCCCGCTCCAGATGCCCATTATTTTCTAAGCATCTCTCGCTCAGCATCAGCCGAGTTACCGCTGTGAGGCCTAATGTAGAAAATCTCCCATCTTATGTCGCTGCGTGAGGACTCCAGTCAAGAAAAAAGCAATATCTGATAATTTTCTATTCTTTGTTAGCAATATAGTAGAGATTTAAAAATCAGACGCACTACCAACTTATCTCATTGCCAATATCATAGCAATGGATGATCTCACGGTGCTCAGGCTATTGGAAGATTGGCTAAGCGCGTACGATCAATCGGCCGAATCTTCTTACGATTGATTGCCCTTGTGCTGATCGAGTGAGTGATGACGGAAAAGATCAGTGCGCTGCAACGCTGTAACAATTGTTGTTTACGGCTGTGAACCACTGTGCTGTCACTGTACTTTCGAGAACTGGTCCATTGCGGCAATCATACCATAAATCGAGTGCAAGATTAGCTTGTGACAGTGATCAACCTAGCAAATCCAAAATGCTCATAGTATGCAGAAGATGATGCTATTGAAGCTGGTTTTCGGACTGCAAGTATGTGGATTTATCGGCCACCATCACACTGTAATGCATTCAAAGAGCCATGGTATACCGTGAGATTGAACTGCCTGTCGATCTGGGTTCTATGTCGTGGGGAAAATGACGACTGTTTGCTCACAATGGATGCAGAGAAATGATGAACTTATTTACACAATCGGGATGAACTGCGAGAAATTTGAGCCGGGTTTATCACTCTGTTCTCTAGTTTACATGACCGCATTTGACTCTTCGAACAGATAAATCCGGACCTGGATGTGCCTGACGATCAATTGCTGCAAAATAAGCCAAATAATGGCAACATGAGAAAACCGCAGGACAGGGTCTCACGATTTATGTCCTTGCTTCATCTACGTACAACAGTCGAACACTTTGTACCAGCGTTGCGATCAAGTCATCAAGTCATATCGAGTCATTTCACATTTTGACTCGAGTCAAGTCAAGTCACTCGATTTTTGAAGTGACTCGCGTAAGTCAAGTCAAGTCGAGTCACGAGTCAAGACACAAAGCCAATAAGTCGAATTTTCGAAGTACGAGACATGATTCAAGTCATTGTATTTTGCAAGAAGATTGAAGTACAGATTCTGAATTCTGAATTGAGTAAGAAATGTAGAGTTAATTATACCTTCAACGGGGCGCTATATGACTCACATGTATTCACAGGCTAAATGCTGTACGACGTCGGTAACTGTCATCCAAATAGATGATAGAATATGAAACCTCTGAAAGTTGAAATTGACAGGATGTAATACAGTGAATACACAATCCACCTACACACCAATACGATACATCTTAAGCCTGCGCCAATCGTCGATAAGTAATTACCTATATCATTACGATACAAATCAGCGGGCAACATACGGCCCGCGACGTGATTTTGAGCGGCGCCCGCTGAGACTTTCCTGTCGTACATGATACTGCGGCCCGCGGCCACAGGCTGCCTCAATCCCCCACTACTTGCTTACTACGTCAAATTATAGCGACTGTAGGTTATATTCTTTAGCGTGCCAGAGTACGCGTAAGTTCGTCCAGTTTGCATTACCGGCATTTACGCATGTACTCACCCTAATAAATTGATATCTTGGTAAATTTGAAAAATTCCAAACCCTTTTTCGTATACAATACATTAGGTCAGGGCGCGCGCAACATACGCCCCGCGGTCAGAGTATGCCGCAATTCTCCACTACTTGCTCTCTACGTCAAATTACAGTGACTTTAGGTTACTCCTTTTTTTCGGACACAAATAATAGTGATTTGTAGGCATTCTTTAGTTTTTTGTTGTCTTTGTGTGCGACATGCAGCCGAAATTCAAATAACCTGATCACAACTTTGATCGACCTGTCTCATTGACTTCAACGGCTATTTGAAATACATTGAATACTGTTTTGTTTTCTACGCTTCAAACTTAAAGTTTACATTAAATACGATTAATCCTTGTATAGGTGGTTTGGATATATACGCGTTTAATGTATCGATTCAGGAACCCGGCCCACCAAATACTTCATTTCTCATATCCGGCTCACCGACTGCAGAAGTTGCCCGTCCCTGATATAAATCATACAAGAAGTTCGCCTAGGTCAGGGCCGGCCAACCCGTGGCCCGCGAGAAGGTTTTGAGTGGCCAGCGAGGTAATTTCCGAAATTAGTAATATTATCAAACACGGATTGCACAGATTGTTAACTTGCAAGGCCAACCAATAATTTGATTAGTCTGGCCGCAACACTTGAGATGTAATGACTAAAATATCAGTTCCGACGCATTGGCAGATCCATGGGCCAGTCACATTTTGGTAGATCTTCGTACACGACAATAAAGCAGAATAATTTGCGATAGCTTTATCAAAAGTAAAAATTTTCTACACTCTTCGCGCAACACGTTGTCACTCAATTTCATGCTTTTAATATTGTTACCCCTTTGTGAAAATGAAAGAACGCAATGTAGGGCAACTCTAAACGGCGGAACGAGCGGACTGCGGAACTAGCGGAACTTGCGATACTAAACGGCGGACCAAGCGGAACTGCGGACCGAGCGGACCATAACAAAATAGCTCAATACTAAATGGCGGACCGCGGAACAGCGGAACATGTAATACTAAACAGCGGACCGAGCGGACCATAACAAAATAGCCCAATACTATACGGCGGAACGCGGAACATGTAATACTAAACGGCGGACATAGCGGAACTGCGGACCGGCGGACTATCACAAAATTTGCAATGTAAACGGCGGATCTCGGATCAGGCGCATCTCTTAATTTTCTCAAGTGATCTTTTCCTGGACTTTGTTGAAGCTTATATTTTGCTGAGAATTTTGTCAAGTAATGTAATTCTTCAACGTCTAGTTATGAGTTACAACACAATTTTACTTTATTCCATGTCATTTTGTACTTTATCTGTTTTGTATTTCTAAAATGTAGTAAACTTTTAATGGTCATGACATTGTAATCTGTTAACACCGGACCGGACCACAGTGTCAGTTCTATAATAGAACTTCTATTAACCATTTCATCATTTCAAAAGACTACAACACTGCAATACAACGAAAAGATAGGAAGTTGTCGAATGGACGGGGGAGATAGCGCAGTGGTAACGATAAACGCCCACCAATCTGACGGATGCAGATCGATTCCCGTCGGAGGTTTATATGGGCTCCGCTCCCCCCGCCGTTGTCGCTCTTACGGCGACAAAAAAGCCCAGTTAAAGACCCAACGAAAGAAAGCACTCACAAGGAATGGAAAGAACCAGTAGAAAGGGCCCGCGGTCTCAACAAGATCACGGTAGAAAAGAACTGTGACATCGGGCTCTCTGGGCCGGAGGTGGATGTTAGATTAAAAGGATCGCAACTGCATTCGTCAGATTGGTGGGCTTTTATCGTAACCACTACACTATCTCCCCCGCCGATGTTCAGCCCAAACTCTCACAAATGGCCCCATGCCGTTTGCTGGTTGCTGAACGACGCTTCCGCCTGGTCATCTAGTGCGGCATCAAGACGATCAACCAGCCGCCGCCTCCATCATCAACCACATTCCGACGGAGCCGTGGCGCAGAGGTGGCTGGAATAGAACCACATGGCGCTCGACAATAGAGACCGAGGTAGCGCAACGCGGGCTATCGCTCGAAGACGCCCACGCTGTAGGCGCTTAACAAGGGCCCAAACTGATTATCTTGATGCGGGGCCTACGATAACTTACGGCCTTATCTGGTACAAAACACTTGCAAGATCGAGGAGGCCGGCGCTCGCAAAACAGACATCGGCGATTCTTTTCGATTTCTACCAGACGACTCCCTTTTGAAGCCATAGTACTCATTAAGCAGCTACCGTTGTGCATTTGCGATTGGGCTTCTCTGTATAGCAGACGGCTTACAGTTTGAGGCAAAGATTTCGAGCTAGTAGCTGCATTTGAATTATTGTGGATTATGGAATCATGCCGTGACTAGCTATGATACTACAATAACGAATGTGTTCGATTGCAGTCGCGACTGAGTTATGTTTAGGTGCCGTTTTGACTAGCTTATAACTATGAGGTAGGCTACCTTTACTCGACTAACCGTTGTGCATTTGCGATTGTGGTTCTCTGTATAGCAGACGGCTTTCATTTTAAGGGAAAGATTTTTAGCCATATATTCGCTGCGTTTGAATTATTATCGATTATGGAATCATGCCGTGATTAGCTATAAAACTACAGTAACGACTGTGTTCGATTGCAGTGGCGACTGAGTTACGTTTAGCTGCCGTTTTGACTAGCTTATAACTATGAGGTAGGCTACCTTTATTCAGTTGGTAAATAACTCATTATATTGCGGTGTTATGCGCGCCCACTATTATCAGCTGAGAATTCATGGCGATATTTCATGCGGCCTTCCTGACAGCGAATTTCGACTGACTATATACTTAGTAATTCAGGCTCGACTTAAGGCATAATAATGGCCAACAAATGTTGTGTTTATGGTTGTAAGACAGGATATCTGACAACTGGGAAAAGGTTTCGTCATTCCGCTTTACATTTTATGATTTGAAGTTCCTCTGCTTCCTTGGTTCACACAAGGAACAAGTGCTACTCTGACTAAGTTTGGTGCTTTACTTAATTTAGCGAAATATCTCGAAAATGTCCGAAAAATCCGACAACAATTTACTGGAAGAGCTTCCAAATCTACTATATTACAAGACTTGGTGTTGCTCATATTGCGTATTCATCCGAAATAGATTCGTTTTGCGCTCCTACTTCGGTATACATCTGTGCAAGCTTATAGAATTCATACAAGAAGGTTTCCATTTCCCTCAACGTCAACGTTGTCTCGGTACAGTAAATGGAGCGTTGACGCATCTAAAGTCCATGGAGATATGAAAGAAGAGGGCGAGATCTCCACTGAAATAATGTTGATGGTATAGATGAGATGTACTTACAGAAAGGTGTTCAATAGCACGCTGGTAAATATTATGCAGTAGATGAAAGCGGTCACTTATAAAGGCATTGTTGTAATGATGATCTCTTCAAAAATCTTCTTCAATCGTGGTGGAGGCACTGCCAGAGACCGAAATTACGGGAAGATGGTAGGCGGAAGAATTACTAGAGTGTATTGCTACTCTCAATGAGAATGGAGTTTTTGTTCAGGATAATCATCCATCCATCGTGAAAGCATTTTAAATATTGCGAGAAAAATGCCTTAGTAATGACGAGTTCTCTTTTCGTTAATACACCCTGCAAGAAACTATCAATTGAAAGATAGTTCTCGCAGTACAGGCAAATTAGTGGGGGACGGTTTCTAGTCGGTTTAACAGAAGTTACCAATTCTGAAAAGATAATACTGCTCCGTTCCATGCTGAAAATTGACATTAATTTCTGGGGACATTAAGTTTGTGTGTAAAGCTCAGCTCATTTGGATTGTTTTAAATATGTGGCAATTGAACTTACTCGATGACTTATATCTCCTGATAGTGAGGAGGTGTCCTACTATGTTGCTGGGTACATTGACAAAGATGTCCTCAAAAATTGCAATTGCAAATTGCTTGCCTCTGTGAGAAAATATGCTGCGAAGGACTTTAAAAAACGGAAGTTGAGCAGGTATAGCTTGCATATGCTTCATTGATGCATTTGATTACTCGAATTTGTTGTTGAAGCTTTATAACCATAAGCTTGGTGTTCGTTTTTGCAGTAGTTACTTGTGAAAACGATATCAATTTATTCTTTACATACTTTTATTGATTTTACAATGCAATAAATTACTTAACATTAGCAGGTTTGGTCCGTACCGCTATACAGCCTATTTCTGTGATTAGTGGATAACTGTATCTTCAAGGATGTCAATTGTAACTTTGGGTTTTTAAGACGTGAAAGTACTTAATTCGTCTGTTATACGGCTTTGTTAGACTTATATAAAGGGAGGCATCTGGTTGCGCGATGCGAAATCGTAAGCAATCCCTGATGTCTGTTTTGCGAACGTCGGCCTCCCCGATATTGCGAGTGTAATGTGCCATATAAGGCCGTAAGTTATCGTAGGCCCCGCTTGATGTTCTTTTGTTTTCTTCTGCCCGTTTATTTAATTGAAAGTCGATATATATATATGCTGACGATTACCCCTGACGAGTGTCAGCCGAAAATATTCGGGTTCATTTCAATATGAATATAGCCTACTATTCAATTGTATCCTCCTATCTGTTCATCACATCGCATTGTGTCTTATCGCATTGTACATTGTGAGTGACTTCGAATGAAAAATATAACCCAACGATTATCCTCTTATTATCCTGGACTGCGGGAGAAGCGGTAATCAGTTTACACCAGAATACACAATTCAAAGGTGCTTCATCTGATGTCCCCGTGGTCATTTTCAACTAACAACCATAAAAGAAGTTGATCAGCGTAGTAGCTATAAGTGACATACATAATCTGACATACCTTCAAGCACTGATTTAATGAGCCGTTCGCAGTTTCACTTTACGTTCAGTTCGTACTTACACCTGCATGGCCTAATCTTTGAGACAAGCATATTCAATTATTCATCTTATTCTGCTATTACATTTGTTCAGTCAGTCCACGATTTGCGTTTGTGTAATCTGTCGTCTGACCCGTCGTTTTCATTGAGAAATCCTTCTGGGATTCTGGGAAGTTTTCCCTTGCCAAATTATCGTGTTCGAGCAAAAAACTACTTTCTACATGTCAGAAAGTAGACAGTTCGTATTTCAACTTTAAATTAATCGGTTAATTTGGATATAGTCTAGAAACGTAACCACTAGAAGAGTGAGCAGATGAAAACCTACTGGCATGTTCCAAAATAAAAAGTACTTTCCTTATTTAGCTAGATAGACTAAGAGCACCATCACCGACGTGATGGAAACATCCATGGAAAAGAAAGCATCAGAGTTATAGCTAGTTACATTTCATTATAATTACTACTCAAGTAGAAACATACATAGAAATTTCCCCTCGATCAGAGATAGTCGATATATACCATTCTGTGGTGTGTTAGTAGAGTGCTGCATTGCAACCAGGACATCATGTCTGGGGTATGTTTGGGGTGTGTTCATACTGTGTTACAACCCGGACATCATGTCTGAAGTATGTTTGAGGTGTGTTCGTACCGCATTGCAACCTGCACATCAAGTCTGGGGTATGTTTAGGGTGTGTTGGTACAACGTTGCCACACTTGAAGATACCCCATAGTTACCCTAGACAAGATGTCGTTATGTTCGGTATGCTCCTTATTGCCAAAATGAAAGGCACCCCTTCAGAAATTAGGAGTATGGCGACATTTGCGAGTTGCGCCTGATCCGCGGTCCGCTGTTTACATTGTGGTCTTTGTAGTAGTCCGCTCGGTCCGCAGTTCCGCTCGGTCCGCCGTTTAGTATTGCAAGTTCCGCTCGTTCCGCGGTCCGCTCGTTCCGCCGTTTAGTATTGAGCTATTTGGTTATGGTCCGCTCGGTCCGCAGTTCCGCTCGGTCCGCCGTTTAGTATTGCAAGTTCCGCTAGTTCCGCGGTCCGCTCGTTCCGCCGTTTAGTATTGAGCTATTTTCTTATGGTCCGCTCGGTCCGCCGTTTAGTATTACATGTTCCGCTGTTCCGCGGTCCGCCGTTTAGAGTTGCCCCCAATGTATCAGATTGTGTCTAAATATATTCGCGATTACGAGACAAAGTGTCGTTCAACATTTGCGACCTTGCGTTTGCGCTCGCAGAAAGACCGTCGACCATGAAACCTAGGCACAAAATGATTGACGCATGTTGGTCGAAGCTTTCGATATCGATATGTCCAGACGCCGAATAGTCCATTCCTTGCAAATTGAGCCCAGCGATATACAGCAGGCCCACAAATATTATGACAATATTATTGACCTATGAACTTCGAAAAATATTCGTGCTTCGCGCGGCTAGTGTCCCGCGCAATAGTTCGTCAATCGAATGTGGCCCTTTGGCTGAAAAGGTTGGCCGCCCCTGGCCTAGGTGATCACTGAGCACTATGTGGAACAGAAATACCACGCTATAGGTAGGGATGGTGCACTCGTACAGGTACCGCGATTTAGTCGATACCGCGATTACCAAATGACTTGAAATTGAAGTCAAGTCATCTGAAAAAGTTGAGTAGAGTCATCCCAGCACTGCTTTGTAGTCTGGTATGCGATATAACCTGCTGTGTATCGTCAATGCATTCGGTAGACACTTGTCAACTATCACGTGCGCTCACTCGTCCTTTGAAATCCATTTGCTGCGTTATGCGAATGCACATTGAGAGGCTGGAGGGATGTAGGACGGTAGGTAGGTTCTAAAGTTCGGTTTTATTAGCAATTTTTGTCATTTCAATACACCACAAAATTGCGATACAATGAAAAGGAAGGCGTCGAAACGACTTGGAGTAGTCTTAGAAATCAGACACCCACCTTGGCCTAGGCGATGTAAAGAGGCGGCATGCACATTGCACACTGACTGAAAAGTGAAAAAGATAATATAAAAAGCAGGTGACAAAATGAGGTGGCATGTCACGGAAGGCGAGTTCGAAAGGTCAGGTCGTGGTCCGATAATATTGAGGGCTAACTAGGTTGTTTATTTGATTGATAGACTTCGCCAAGCCATTCCGGCATGGGCTAGGCATTCACAAAGCGAAAACACAGAGGATCATTCGGTTTTCGCAGAGACGTCGCTATATATAGGCAATTAGTCGTCTACAAGCGAAAGAACAAGAAGAATGCAGTTCTCGCAGTGACTTCGGTATATATTGAATGCTTATAGGACAGAATTTTTGGTGAGAATTGCCCCAGTTGCCTTCTATAGGAAGAGCCGCCACTGAATATGCCATTTTGCACAGGGTGGGATTGCAATCACGGCTACTTTTACCGATGACCTGTAATGAAGAGTTCCCGCAACCAAACTATGATCAAGTTTGTATTATCATAGGGTTATCATATTTTCGTGGCCCAAATTCCGGACACCATTTAACGCCTCCTAGCGGGCTTTAAAATGAGGTATGAACACATATGACGTCACACTGGCAATGCATTGCTCATCGAGAGGATTTTTTTCAACATGACCGTGCATTAACTATAGACTAGTAGACTATTGGTATTGGGCCATCTCTAATTAGAGCTCAGGTGATTTGCTATGTGGTGTGTATTGTCAATTGGTAACAACGTACTCTTTCGCGGGCTGTTTTGGATGAAATTGCCTGATCCGGAGGCCGCGTGTTTGATAGCTCTGCTATACCAGAGGTGGCCAGTAACGAAGTACTTCTAATTTTTGGAAATACCCAAGTAGTTTTCCTGTACTTCTGGTACTTACTCAAGTAGATCTGACTTCTACTTCAACTTCGTTTTTTTGATAACTTACTTTAGGGTTACCATATTTAGGAAAACTGAAAAGAGGACACTTTTTCAAAATTTTCAGACTTGCAATACCAAAGGAAAATCCTGAAAAATGGTAAATATTTTGCACTTCTAACCATAATTCTCAAAAAATAGGACAAAATCTCAAAAAAGAGGACATTTGGGCATCATCAGAGGACACTTTCAAAAAGTAAAAAAGGGGACAAATTCTTTTAAAAGAGGACGTATGGTAACCCTAACTTACTTAGCATGGAGGAGAAAAAAACGGGTGCGAAGACTAGATGTCCTCACGGCCGTATCGCAACTCCGTCGTCAAAGCATCTCGATGGTGGAGGCGAAAAAGAATTTCATATCTCTCTCTCTCCTTCCAGTAATATGTCCAGTGTAATAAAATGCACCTGGATAATTAGCTAGGCAATGTGTGTGAAGTAGATGGATTCGACCAATGCTAGGTTAAATTATAGCCTACGTAGCAACGTGTTTAAGAACTTGCGACACTGCTGTTAATCTTTTGGTGCCGGTTGAATCACACAACAGTAGCTTCGGAATTTGTCAGGTTTGTTTGTTTGTTTTGCGGTATTCATGGTGTTTGTCGACTACTATGATCGTTTACACCAGGCCGATATTGTTCATTATTTTCCGTAACTGCCGACTTATAGCACGGATCACCTCTATAGGCTTTTTGTAAGACACCGCTTACGCGGATAATGAATTTGCCAGGTGATGTTGGCCTTGCTGTTCAATTTCGGAAACAGCGAATATACGCACGGTTCCCTTGAAATTTTATTGAAGTCACATCTCCTCTGGCATATTCTTGAGTTTGGAGATGTTCCAAGCAATTTTGAACAATGCGTCTGTAACGCCGTCGGTAATTTTAACAATGGCTCGAAATGTGGATTGCTGGGCTTGACACCTAACTAGCAACGTTTTCATTAACATCAGGTGGTAATGTCTAACTCCACAAGAAGCTATTGTGGTATCATTTTAAGCTTCTAGCTTCGTTACAACAACTGTTCTTCGACAGATATGACACTTCGGTCTTACATAGCAATACTGTACCAGTAGTAATTGCGTTCATAATGAAAGATGTCGCGGGCCGCAAAATAATCGTCTGCGGACCGCATGCGGCCCGCGGGTTGAGAACCCCTGTCATAGAGTAAAGTAAAGCCCAGAACCTTTGTTGCGCTTCGCACACAGTAGTTATGGAGTGACAAATATGCTTTCACGAAACTATCAATGAATATAATTTAGGTACCAGATTGCGTGGTTCCCCTAACACCGCATTGTCGCCCATATCAAATATTTCATCACAGTAAATATGGCCCACCATAACGCTTGAAACTACCGCTTCGCAATCTAGCAATTACCTATCATATTGTAATCTAGCAGCCCATGACGTGTCCTACTAAACTGGGGAATCGTGCTTTTCTGAACGTTACACTTGTTTTAGCAGACCACCTTTGAAACTTTATGGACAAAATACATGAAATATATTTCCGGTTTTTAGAAGTGGTATTTGTAATTCTCTTTCAATTCCCAGTATCATATTTTGAGTTCTCATTAGTTTCAGTTCTTTTGTCTGGAGAACATACATGGTGAAGTATAAAAGCAAGTGTAGTATTGCCTTTAATTTCCGGAAATAAAGCTACACATGGCATTTTTTATTGCCATTTACTAATCGCGCAAAATGTTTACACCGTATCCAACACAACGTCTCCGTATTGCTCTTCGACTAAACTACGGGCCTTGTAATATGGGGGAGGGTGCCACACCATGTTATTTTCTGAAACGTGTTGTTCGAGTGAACAGAGGATTAGTATCGCATTTCCATATCAATACTATCATTTTCATCCCATGATGCGGACGAATGCTTATTATGCTGTCGGATATTGGATGCCTCCTGGTATGCATTAATAAGAATCAAGCTCTGCACCTTTCGCATAGCTCAAATTGGAGCTTTTGAAAGTCCATGCGAACGAATTACGGTCGTTTTCGCAGTTACTTACTTGAGTAGATTTATAGTTAGACAATTCTACTTCTACTTCAAGTAGTTTTAGGTTGCTTATGAAAGAAGTACTTCTACTCGTATTTGAGTAGTTTGTCGTCGCTACTTCTCTTAGTAGCTTTCTTGACTACTTTGACCACGTCTGTGCTATACTATTAATTCTGTGCAGTTAGCCTATGTGGCTGTGTGTCGTAGCTGGGACCAAAGCAACGCTTTTAAGCCAACTCCCTCCACCAAAACACTCGTGTGGGGCCCCGTCATAGGTTGACCGATGTAATTTCCGGTGGGGTTACTATGTGCGTCTGGTTGTGCAATTTTGCGAATGAATTCTGTCAATAATATTGGTTCTTCCATATATCATTATCAAATTTTATCCTATTAGTGTATCAGCCCACGTTATCATAGTTGGCGGTAGAGCTGGTGTAGATGATGACTTTGAAAATGTAGGAAACCTAATTGTACATCGCTAAGTCATGTTCATGTCACACGGAGAAGACTATTTATCAGCCGAAATGCAGGTACGCACCAGCAGTTGCACATCCCGTGGTTTCCAACCTTTGTGGTCGCGACTCCATTTCCAATTTGAAAATGTTCAGTGGTCCACCTCGAAATTTGGTAATCTGATTACTAAAAAAATGGCCAGCCTCTTTGTCTGGACCAGTGGTGCCCAACGTGGGCGATATCGCCCCCCAGGGGGCGACAGGGGAGAAAATAGCGAAGGGGGTGATACGGGGGGGGGGGGGGGCGATGACGCGTCAAAGCGGCCGATATTTTTTTTTTAGTCAACCCACGGAAATTTAGTTACAAATGTGTCAAATTCGACATCGAGCCGGAAAGTTGACCTTTTTTTTTAGTCAACCAGCCGGTGATTACAGTTGGTATGCCCATTATCCGGTACACAAAATTTGGGGGCGATGATTGGTGTTGAGCTTGAAAAGGGGGCGATGGGTCGAAAAAGGTTGGGAACCACTGGTCTAGACTTACTCACGGCCTATGTTGCAAGCTGATTCAGTTCAAGATCTTTGCGACCCCCCCAAAAGGGCAAACGCCCCAAGCTTGAAAACCACTATTTTTGACCAATAATCCAAATGGCCTTACCTACACTAGGTATATACGGTTCCCCAACAACTGCGATTACAATAAGTCTTTATTACAGTAAATGATAGTTATTTTAAATTATTTTTAATGTAGTTCTTGTGAGGTCAGAGGTACCCAAATTAATATCGATATATGTGACACTAAATTACGCGTAAATCGAAGAAAAATCACAAGTAGCATAAATCCTTCTCGAAACAATATATCGTTTGTTGTATTACGAAAAAACTTTCAGCTCCATTAAGGTCTTTATAATTACGGACATTTAAGGATGTTTCAGCTTTTCCTCCAGGACGCAGTTTAAACAGTGAAATTCCGGGCATGTCCGGGAGTATTGCAAACCAACGTCATATCATATTTTGCATGGACTTAGTCATTAGATTGGCATGCCCAACGAATGTACCTGTCTACAAACATTTTACCAATATTGCCAAGCCTTTATAGTTCTTGCTGTGTCATTGTAGGAGAAACCAGTGGGGCTGATTGATTCTAACTGTGTTCGTGGCTTCATTAAGAAGACTACTCATTTCATACTTAACAGTATCTCAAGATTGTTACATCATACAAAATACAAACGAATTGCTGTATTATAAGTCGACCATTCACTGGACAGTGCATAGTATCTACAATATATAAGAAACTACCAACAAAGTGATCAACCTTGTAGATCACGTTTCTACAGTTAACAATGAGTAGGAATTATTTTATCTTCAAACAAATAGACCTACAAGAAACATAATTAAATCACTGGCTAACTGATCAGAAAGTGTCACGAGACCAATATCACAAATATCACATAATAAAGCAATGAGTAAAATTAAGTGCTGAATTATAAGCATGGTATGATACAAATAAAGGATATAAATATGTTCTCGGCTTAATATCTTGCCATCCCTGTTACACAAGTGCCAATAATGACCCATAAAACGATTAAGCGCAGAAATCAAGAATGATGTATATTGTATATGAATCTGATTCATTATACAAAAACTACAGATTTCTTGACGGTGTCACCAAAGACAAAGTGCTTTAGCAAGATGAACAGCAGATACGGGCGACTTCTCCAGTCAGTGGGCCTGACATGGGAAAATTAAGGAGGCCTACATGGAGGGTGGAATTCGTGAATCGACTGCGTATTTATCCACCTATACTAGGAATAAATCATATTTAATATAAACTTTAAGTTCAAGTGTAGAGACTAAAAAGAGTATTCAATTAATTTATTAACATTATGTACTTCAATATCTGTTTAAGCCAATGAGACATCTGTGGTCGATCAACGTTGTCAACCAGTTCTTTGAACTCTAAACTGCATGTAAGACGTAGAAACCCTTGATAAGAACTAAACTAACCGCAGGCCACATTATCACACAACACCGGAAAATGGCTGCAGGCAGCTCAAAATCCCGTCACAGGCCCAGTTCAGCCCGCGGGCCAATGTTGCCCGCCCCTGATAAACAGGGATGAATAGTCTACTAAAAGCGTATAATCTATTCTACACTTCAACTGCCCAAATTTTCATATTGTTAGACTAGGATGGAGTTCACAATGCCTGATTGGCAGTACGATATATATTCGTCAGAATGAAATTTGTTGGCCATTCCCTCAGTCTTCAACCGACTGTACTGCAGAATCCACCAGGTTGAAATATGCTTTTTCACTTGCATCTGGTCTCAGATTGACTGATCATTTTTGCAGCCACACAATCCGAAACGACCTTGTTTTTCCTTGATAGGTATAAAATGTCATATTTCCCACAGTGTCGGAAGCTCAATCAAATGTTCCCGCTTGACAGAGCGTTTGTGCATGCAACTTTTCGGTTATAACGGATACAAGCTCACTGGCACACGTAATGGGATACTGGTAGCACATTTTGCACCGACTCGGCTGACATATTGTTTCAAAGTTTCCAACTCCTCTTTCCTGTCATCTACATCAACGCTGCTACCTGCGTTACCGCCATCAACATAACCATAGTGTTCCAGTATATATTGGCGGTAAGTTATGTTATTGCATTCATAACACACCAGGAGATTATCCATATCGAACGTGGTATGCACAGACTCGTTTTCGTTTCGAATTTCGTCTTCTCGGCCAGGATCCAACCGTGGCGTTCTACTCTCGAGAGCCACAATGCATTCTTGCAATGGGATCCACTTGTAGGTGTGTGGGCACAGAAGTTCAGCTGGGGCGAAACTTATCTTATATCTCATTTTCGGTGACAAATGCGTGTAAGCGCCGAGATAATAACGTTTGTGTCTGTTATCGATTTTATGCAACTCATTCAGTAAACATATCTCATTCAAAGCAGAATATATTCCCAACGATAAAAAGCCGTAGTCGGGATCATAATAAAAATACTCAGTCACCACGGCGTTGGGTATCAGAGTCAGAACTCCGACTGCAATAATTTTACCGTCCAATATATACTGCTGATGAAAGTTCCCGTAACCAGGGCCCGTACCGGTGAAATCGTGAGGAACGGGGCAATCCGTGAAACACCGCGACCACTTCAAAAACGACCATTCGCTCTCAGACTCCTTGATGACTACAGTCTGAAACTTTTTAAACACGTTAAATGATTCCCTTGAGGTACTTTGAAAACGTAGATCATCTTCCAAAGCCGGTACAAGAACCACTCGTAGTTCACGCTTAAAATTGTCAGCCGGGTTTAAGTGCGGTATCTGCGACCGGAGTATTTCGTAGGCATCTGGATGATTCTGCGGTACCTGCTGTTGTGTGGATTTCGTTTTGTTATTCATTTTGCGGACTTTGGACTTGACACAGAGGGGCTTATCGGGATCTGGTCCTAAACCAGATCTGGGTGGTAGTTTTTTAGACTTTTCACTCAGATGCCATGGAATATCTGGTGAGCCAACGGAACGCTTGTTATTATCTTGAATAACAATCGCTTCCCCAATACCAATGGGCTGTTCTTTGGGATTCACTTCTTTCTGCATCGCCACTGGACGGTATCTCTCCCTTGATTTCCATTTCTCCAATTCCTCCGTTCCTTCCGTCATTAAATATTTCCTCATCTTTCGCAGCACTCTAGCTTGCGATTTAGTTAATTTGTAATTCAAAGCCTCACATCGTATGGCGTACTGTGGGCAGCATGCTTTATCCGCAATTGGCTTGCATATGTATGACCCGATACGTCGCCATCCACGATCCAGAAGCATCTGGTAGTGTTCGGGTGTGATACGGGTGCCTTGCAACCATGACTCGCAAGATCCTTCTGGCAATGAACAATAGCTACAACTTTGATGAGTTTCGATCGCCAACAGTTCAACTTGAGACTCGGTGTCCATTTTGTAGGAAGTAAGAGCGGGCGCAAAATGTAGCCTACAGAAGAGACATCGTCGTAATTCTAAAACAGAAGATTATATCAATCGACAAAAGTTGGCACAGTCTGCTTCGAAGTTGATGTGAAGCTGTTGTTAGTAAAGGAATGAGACGCTCAATGACATCACCGATTTTAGTCTATACTTCGTAATCAGTGCGTAAGTAGCTTCCGATTGAGTCCAGTTTCACTACATTTTGAGCTCCAGTGGCCACTGGCCAGCGATAGGTTTAACTAATATTCTACATGACAAAGCATTCTGAACTTCTGTCGCATTGAAAAGTGACAAAGACATCTATCTTAATCCTGTCTTCACTGAATTATATTTCCACTTTAGATCTGGTTAAGGCGCACTACACTCTAAATATATTGTGTTGTCAAATTGAAATTGAATTCTACCAAATTATCCATAGTACGGTATTCGAAATATTCTTTTATATCAGATACTAGAGCCTCAACAGTTCAATTAAGCTTAAACTCGGCTGCAGAAGGAAGACCATACATCTTGGAGTAATTCATTTTTCTCTGTGTAGCGTAGCCAGCGTAGGGCCGTGAAGTTAAATCTGTAAAGTTCTACAACAAAAGCAGTACAAAAACGAGAAAGGCAAACTTTCTAATGGGCACCTCGTTTAGTGGCATCAGGAATTGCATACATACATATATACATCTACACCCTGCAGAAAGGAAGGAAAGGTTTCATATGTCCGAGAAAAAGAGAGCACGTCTAATACCGCCTGTTTGGAATCGGTGTCCTGTGCTCACACTATATTTCATTTTTTAATTATTTTTTATTAAATTACTTTAACTTGGAAAATCGTCGCTGCTCCCCTGATATATCAGGCAAAAAGGCCAGCGATTCCAATCAGGTAATACCCTAAATGGCAAATAATGTTGGTTGCTTCGCTTTGCTTTTCTTGTTGTCATGCAAATACTGTTGCCCTAACTTGCCCAGACATTGCTTCACTTGACTGATTTGCTACCATTTTCAAATTTTTCAACTAACATTTGTCACAGGTCACAGCCTGACTGACAAGTTGTTTGATGCGGGTGTGATTAGACTAGCTGACCTCCAAGGTCGTATCGATCATTACTATCTGATACTTAATGCCAAATACTACCGGTATTCTACACAGTAGTTCTGCTTTCATTTTTGATGGCTAGAATTTGATGGCTAACTTCCCCCAGGCCCCAGGTGAATACGGTGCATGCTTGTTTTCTGTACTCCCTACTGGAATCTCGGTTCGTTTTGCCTGATATCTCGGTACGTTTTGCCTGATATAACAGGTGAGCAGCGATGATTATCAAAGTTGAAGTAATTTAATAAAAAATAATATAAAAATAAAACACAGTGTGCTGTGAGCACAGGAGGTCTGTACTGTACTGTACCACTATATCATTGCCGTCCGCTTGTTATGTATCTCGGTTGGATGAAAACAAAGACTCTCTCTCTCTCGCTACTCGCCTCGCACTATAGCCTACTACTATACTTGACTATACTTCCCAAGGTCAACCAGCATGAAAATGTGCCAAAATTCCAACATTTAGCACCTATAAACACCACTGTGAAGCCGCCGGAATATGCTTACGTCATATATACGGTTATGCTGAATCACTATCAGGAGAGTGCTTCGCCTGTCAGTATATCAAATATTCAACACGGTAATATAAGAATTCATGTAGTATCGCATCAGTATCGTGTTTTAGAGTATTAAGTGGTGATATGAGTAATGTAATAAAATAAGGACGGCAATAATCTCAGGGTTTCAAACATTGAGTTTCGAATTTCGCACCGACCGTACGACCATCACAACATATCACTAGCACTACGATATCACAATAGCTGCAACACATATCACATCTTTAAAGGTATAGTCAGCGAAATACTTTAAACACGCATCGAAAATTACGATTTCACAACAGCGGCAACGCAACCTTCAGTACAAACTATTCCCATCGATCATTAGGGCATCGCAATATATCACTAAGACGCTTATTATATTGGCACACGATGTAGATAAAGTGTCCTACTATTCTAAAAATGCATTCATTTTATCACATCATTAAAATTATAGTCACCGAAATACCTTCAATACGCATCAAAAATTACGATTTCACAATAGCGGCAACGCAACCTTCAGTACAAACTATTCCTATCGCTCATTAGGGCATCGCAATACATCACTAAGACGCTTATATTGGCACACGATGTAGATAAAGTGTCCTAATATTCTAAAAATGCATTCATTTTATCACATCATTAAAGGTATAGTCAGCGAAATACTTTAAAATACGCATCCAAAATTACGATTTCACAATAGCGGCAGCGCAACCTTCAATACAAACTATTCCTATCACTCATTAGGGCATCGCAATATTTCACTAAGACGCTTATATTTGCTCACGATGCACATAGAGTATCATACTGTTCTAAAAATGCATTCATTTTATCACATCATTAAAGGTATAGTCACCGAAATACTTTAAAATACGCATCCAAAATTACGATTTCACAATAGCGGCAGCGCAACCTTCAATACAAACTATTCCTATCACTCATTAGGGCATCGCAATATTTCACTAAGACGCTTATATTTGCACACGATGTACATAGAGTATCATACTATTCTAAAAATGCATTCATTTTATCACATCATCAAAGGTATAGTCAGCGAATTACTTTAAAATACGCATCCAAAATTACGATTTCACAATAGCGGCAACGCAACCTTCAATACAAACTATTCCTATCGCTCATTAGGGCATCGCAATATATCACTAAGACGCTTATATTGGCACACGATGTAGATAAAGTGTTCTACTATTCTAAAAATGCATTCATTTTGTCACATCATTAAAGGTATAGTCAGCGAAATACTTTATAATACGCATTTAAAATTACGATTTCACAATAGCGGCAGCGCAACCTTCAACACAAACTATTCCTATCACTCATTAGGGCATCGCAATATATCACTAAGACGCTAATATTAGCACACGATGTACATAGAGTATCATACTATTCTAAAAATGCATTCATTTTATCACATCATTAAAGGTATAGTCAGCGAAATACTTTAAATAACGCATCAAAAATTACGATTTCATAATAGCGGCAGCGCAACCTTCAACACAAACTATTCCTATCACTCATTAGGGCATCGCAATATATCACTAAGACGCTAATATTAGCACACGATGTACATAGAGTATCATACTATTCTAAAAATGCATTCATTTTATCACATCATTAAAGGTATAGTCAGCGAAATACTTTAAAATACGCATCCAAAATTACGATTTCATAATAGCGGCAGCGCAACCTTCAACACAAACTATTCCTATCACTCATTAGGGCATCGCAATATATCACTAAGACGCTAATATTAGCACACGATGTACATAGAGTATCATACTATTCTAAAAATGCATTCATTTTATCACATCATTAAAGGTATAGTCAGCGAAATACTTTAAATAACGCATCAAAAATTACGATTTCATAATAGCGGCAACGCAACCTTCAATACAAACTATTCCTATCACTCATTAGGCCGATTAGGGCATCGCAATATTTCACTAAGACGCTTATATTTGCACACGATGCACATAGAGTATCATACTATTCTATAAATGCATTCCTTTTATCACATCATCAAAGGTATAGTCAGCGAAATACTTTAAAATACGCATCCAAAATTACGATTTCACAATAGCGGCAGCGCAACCTTCAATACAAACTATTCCTATCACTCATTAGGGCATCGCAATATTTCACTAAGACGCTTATATTTGCACACGATGCACATAGAGTATCATACTATTCTATAAATGCATTCATTTTATCACATCATCAAAGGTATAGTCAGCGAAATACTTTAAAATACGCATCCAAAATTACGATTTCACAATAGCGGCAGCGCAACCTTCAATACAAACTATTCCTATCACTCATTAGGGCATCGCAATATTTCACTAAGACGCTTATATTTGCACACGATGCACATAGAGTATCATACTATTCTAAAAATGCATTCATTTTATCACATCATTAAAGGTATAGTCACCGAAATACTTTAAAATACGCATCCAAAATTACGATTTCACAATAGCGGCAGCGCAACCTTCAGTATAGTCTTAGAAGACTACAAGGACGAAATTCATGATGAGACTTTGAAACAAGAGAGAACTGTGCAGAACACGGAAATTGATGAAGACATTCGAATTTTGGATACATGTGAGGATGAAATTGATAAGAATTTGAAACACGAGAGTACTGTACAGAACACGGAAATTGATGAAGACATTCGAATTTTGGATACATGTGAGGATGAAATTGATAAGAATTTGAAACACGAGAGTACTTTACAGAACTCGGAAATTGATGAAGACATTCGAATTTCTGATTCGTCCAAGGATGAAATTGATCAGACTTTGAAACAAGAGAGAACTCTACAGAACATGGATCGTGATGAAGAAATTCAAATTGCTGATTCGAGACCACCGAAAAATGCAACAACAACGCCCGACGATAAAATATATTGCATATGCAGATCAACTTGGAATGGTGAGCCCATGGTTCATTGCGACACTTGCAGCGATTGGTGGCATGAGGAGTGTATACTGCACCAAAACGACTTGAAAAACTACGTTGATGGCAAATGGGAGGATGTCCCGCTGGTATGCAATTCTGCAGTTGTTGCGGTACATTTAAATAACGGCAAAGAAAGGGGACACTTCATCAGTGTTTCAAAAAAAGCTTGTATAGTGACGCCAGCACCAGTTATGTATCTCCAAATAACGTTATTGTTCCTAATACACCCGCCAACAAAAGCGATGGTTCCACTTCTACTGAGGATATGTTGGAGCTTCCAATACCTAGGCCTATACTGTGGTCAGTAGAAATGTCCAATGCTCCAACTTAAGCCCCAATGAGCCTCCAGGTCGAATTCTGTTACAAATATTCGATGAGCATAATTATGCTCGAAACGGGGCCAGCGAAGAACTACCCATAGAAAGTGAGGCAAGCTTTCAAATTGATGAAATCAATCTTAAAGGCAAGTTTGACATTTCGCAAGTTACTTGGGAAGAACTTACTCAAGGTGGGGAACTGCGACATCGATTTAATTCGGCAGATTACAGGAAGATTATCCTTGATGGAATATATGCCATATACAACGAATGTGTACCAGCAATTGAACAACATTATCTAACATTTTCTCGCGAGGCAAAAGATAAAGGAAAATACGAAGGTAATGTGCTTCTATACTGTACTCATTATCAATGTTGCGACTGCAATACTAAATATGTCATTGAATTCTATTCATTTCGTAATTCGCATATTGTTGTGGCTGAAGTTACTATATTTGGTATTAGGCGACATTCCAAACTTTGCGTTCGTTTACGACCTATTCGGGGCAAAGAAAGAAAAAATATGACAGAAAAACTGAGGCATTGCTCTGCAGCAGTGCAATTTAATAAATTGTATCAAACGCTGACGCGGAATCAGAGATCCCTAGGATCGCATATCGAAGTCCTTAATCCCCAGGTTCTTCGCAAAATGAAAAGCGAAGGAAATTCCCCAGAGCCTTATCTCTTGTGGTGGTTGAATTTGGAAACCATGAAGCTATGTGTGAGAGAGAGAGAGAGAGATATGATATTCTTTCTCGCCTGCACCATCGAGATGCTTTTGTACTGAAGGTTGCGCTGCCGCTATTGTGAAATCGTAATTTTGGATGCGTATTTTAAAGTATTTCGCTGACTATACCTTTAATGATGTGATAAAATGAATGCATTTTTAGAATAGTATGATACTCTATGTACATCGAGTGCAAATATAAGCGTCTTAGTGAAATATTGCGATGCCCTAATGAGTGATAGGAATAGTTTGTATTGAAGTTTGCGTTGCCGCTATTGTGAAATCGTAATTTTTGATGCGTATTGAAGGTATTTCGGTGACTATACCTTTAATGATGTGATAAAATGAATGCATTTTTAGAATAGTAGGACACTTTATCTACATCGTGTGCCAATATAAGCGTCTTAATGATATATTGCGATGCCCTAATGAGCGATAGGAATAGTTTGTATTTAAGTTTGCGTTGCCGCTATTGTGAAATCGTAATTTTTGATGCGTATTTAAGGTATTTCGGTGACTATACCTTTAATGATGTGATAAAATGAATGCATTTTTAGAATAGTAGGACACTTTATCTACATCGTGTGCCAATATAAGCGTCTTAGTGATGATATATTGCGATTCCCTAATGAGCGATAGGAATAGTTTGTACTGAAGGTTGCGTTGCCGCTATTGTGAAATCGTAATTTTGGATGCGTATTTTATAGTATTTCGCTGACTATACCTTTAATGATGTGATAAAATGAATGCATTTTTAGAATAGTATGATACTCTATGTACATCGTGTGCAAATATAAGCGTCTTAGTGATGATATATTGCGATTCCCTAATGAGCGATAGGAATAGTTTGTATACTGAAGGTTGCGTTGCCGCTATTGTGAAATCGTAATTTTTGATGCGTATTTAAGGTATTTCGGTGACTATACCTTTAATGATGTGATAAAATGAATGCATTTTTAGAATAGTAGGACACTTTATCTACATCGTGTGCCAATATAAGCGTCTTAGTGAAATATTGCGATGCCCTAATGAGTGATAGGAATAGTTTGTATTGAAGTTTGCGTTGCCGCTATTGTGAAATCGTAATTTTGGATGCGTATTTTAAAGTATTTCGCTGACTATACCTTTAATGATGTGATAAAATGAATGCATTTTTAGAATAGTATGATACTCTATGTACATCGTGTGCAAATATAAGCGTCTTAGTGAAATATTGCGATGCCCTAATGAGTGATAGGAATAGTTTGTATTGAAGTTTGCGTTGCCGCTATTGTGAAATCGTAATTTTGGATGCGTATTTTAAAGTATTTCGCTGACTATACCTTTAATGATGTGATAAAATGAATGCATTTTTAGAATAGTATGATACTCTATGTACATCGTGTGCAAATATAAGCGTCTTAGTGATGATATATTGCGATTCCCTAATGAGCGATAGGAATAGTTTGTACTGAAGGTTGCGTTGCCGCTATTGTGAAATCGTAATTTTCGATGCGTGTTTAAAGTATTTCGCTGACTATACCTTTAAAGATGTGATATGTGTTGCAGCTATTGTGATATCGTAGTGCTAGTGATATGTTGTGATGGTCGTACGGTCGGTGCGAAATTCGAAACTCAATGTTTGAAACCCTGAGATTATTGCCGTCCTTATTTTATTACATTACTCATATCACCACTTAATACTCTAAAACACGATACTGATGCGATACTACATGAATTCTTATATTACCGTGTTGAATATTTGATATACTGACGGGCGAAGCACTCTCATAATAGTTATTCAGCATAACCGTATATATGACGTAAGCATATTCCGGCGGCTTCACAGCAGTCCTATAAACACTGCTGCCAACTCCTCAAGATCAGTGAAAACGTTAAGTTGTTGCAAGAGCTCACCCATAAAAAAAATCTAGATTGTCATACACGGCAAAAACGTACAGATCACTCCTCCGACCCGGTGATGACGATGAGTTGGCGGATAGTGATATTTGAGAATCCGAACCAATCCGACAGCTTGAGTGACTGTTCGAATCCGCAGGATATCATCTAAAAGTCTATGAGAATCCGAAGAATAGCATCCAAGAATCCGGAAAATCGCATTGATGATGATGATAACAGTTTGATTACGATTATATCAGAGCGATGAGAGAGAGAGAGAGAGATATGATATTCTTTTCCGCCTGCACCATCGAGATGCTTTGACGATGGAGTTGCGATACGGCCCCATGAGGTCATCTGGTCGTCGTTTTTTTCTCCTCCATGCTATCGGTGATTACTGAGCGCCTAGCAGGATAGCTGCGGCTACCAATTTTCGAGTCTTTGGTATGATCCGGCCGGGGATCGAACCTACGACCTACCGCTCGAGAAGCCGGACGCATAACCATTACACTATCTCGCTCGGTTGATGTTGGTTCAATGAAACGGTTAATGAGAGGATTATCATCGAAAAACTCACATAACTCCGCTTCGACTGGTCGGAATTGACTCAAATTTGTTTTGCATCGTCTTTGAAGACAGCTCAACAATTTCATGGGCTGGCAGAAAAATTTGAAAAATTTTTGTTTTAATTTTACTTGATAAATTAAAATTTTTAATTGGATCTGCAGAGTCCTATACTTGTTAGAATTGAACCAAATTTGGTGTGCAGCGTTTTTTTTTTAGGGTAACCTGACAATGTAAGACGTGAATGGCTGGAATATGGGGAAAAAAGTTATTTTTGAACAGCCCTCATGGGCGTTCGTATATTGAGAAATTTTCATCATTTCGAAACACCACGAGATTGCGATAGAATGAAACGATAGGAAGGAGTTTACGCGACTTGGCGTTGTCACAGTTAACTTCCAGCAAGCGATGAAAATGAGATGGCTGTATCGGTGTGAGAGGGTGTCGGTAGACGAAGCCGATATGTCAGATCGTGGTCGAATCAGTCTGTCTAGTATTTCCTCAGCAGAAATCCTCACAAATGAAGCAGCAAAAGAGACATAGCTAATGTGCAAGTGCGCGGCGGTCTGTATTCCAAATTGAACGAACAAATCATGTGCACTCTGCAACCGTTTCACCCAAAGCTGTTTACCACCGATAATAGTGAGTTAATTAAAATTGATAGTTCCATCGACGAAACACTTCGACGAAAATGTTAGTTGCATTCTTTGTGCTTCTGCTATCCTCTACTATGCCAATATCTCCAATCTTAAAATGGAACAAAATCTGAAATAAAAGGAACATATGTTGAAATTGACAAACGAAACGATAAAAGCCGCTCTACGTCTGATCTCTCTCATCTGTTGGTCGCAGTTCTTTCAGATTATTGTCAGTGAGCCATCAATAGTGATCTATTAAAATTCACAGGAGCACGCACAGACTTTATTCTAGCTGGGTCGAGATAGTTTTACGATCTCCCCAGATGTACACAGCATTACATTGAAAATATATTCCCAAACTCCATATTAAACAATCAGTAGATCGACATGCGATACTGCGGTCAATGGAAAGAACGCTTGGCTTCGCTCATGTGGTGAATTCGAGAAATAGCGATATCTATTCCTGTTCTATTCTATTCTAGGAGACTCACGACTCCAGCCACGCATGCTCATTGCGCATTTTAGGGGCGAGATGAGCTCGAAAATTCACCAGGACGCGTTGTGTGTTAACTGTTCATGCGTTGTAGGCCCTATTCTATTTTGTACATTCTTACCCCAAGAACAATCTCCCTGATTGCATTCTTCCATCTTCGTGGGTTGTACTGTCCCGCGGCAAAAATGCCTACCGACATTTTGCTGCGAGACGTTGTCGAAGCAATATTGTCCTAGTTTTTGGGTTCCAGCATTGCAGGTCTTACTACATTGGGTCAACGGATAGTACGTGCCAGACCAACGGAAACGCGACGCTGTCGCTGGAAAATAATGAAAATCATGACGACGATTCTGAGTGGGTCAATTTGTGATAACTACAATACGATTTTTGGGGGAAGCAGGGAGCTGAGAATGCTTGCTCTTTTTGGAAGGCTTTCATCGGGATTAGGTCAAACACTCGGCGAAGAATGAGGCATTGTACATTACGCAACAAAATGAAAGCGAGATTGTACCTGGGCATGCGAACGAATTACAAGGACTTGGTACAGCCGATGAACCACTGGGACAAAATGTCGGTGCGACAACTTGTCCAGAGCTGTCTACGCATGGCCGTGAGTATGTTTGAGTGCCTCCGCCGCAGCTTCTGGAGCAACTTGTCGGCGCCCACTTCCCCCAAGTGTATTCTGAAAAGAAGAAGCAGCCTGGGCTTATATCTATTTCGACCGTCCATATTTGGCATTTTGGGGTTCTGACCCCGATCAACCATTGGTCGACTAAATAAATAACAATTATGAATTGGGAGAGTATATATACAATACATTATAACGCTAAAATGCGCCTTATTTCTACCAGATATGATGCCAGCAGACTTTAAGGCGATAAATTGACCAGTTTGTAAGTTGCTAGAATTCTTAGTTCTAGACTTTCAGTACGCCGAAGTAGCCTAATTTATATTAGGTCTGACACAGGGATATAGGCGACTTGAATGGCATTGTGCGATTGGGCTGAGCATTGGGATGGGATAGAAATATCTATAAAAGTATCGCTCACTGTACCAGGCTATAAATATATGTCATGTCCAACTCACAACGAGAGGTTCATTCTTATTTTTCTTGCGAAAGACAGAGTCTGACTTACGACCTAATGGGCAATTCATGGTATTGCATTTAGTAGTCGCAGAGCCACTCGAAAGTCCTCCCCTGCAAAGTGTCGCCGACACAATATTTTGATAGCCATCCATGCACGGTCGTGTGTAGGTCATAGTACCGCCGTCACAAGTTTGACTGCAGCCTGATGATGACCATTTGCCCCAAACATACTCTAAAAAGAAGTTAAAAGTTTGCGAACTCTTTTACACTGTTATGACAACACCCACAATATCAGCTGGATGTTGTCCTGGTCAACGGGAATGTGACCTTACACATAACTTTAACGCAGTGGCTCTTAACATTTCCTAACCCGCGGAAGGCTTACGCTAATCTGCAAGCATTCGCGGAACCTCAAATCTTTGCTGGGCCATAGAAAAACGGGAATATACCACAATACACATCTAACAACACATCTAATGAAAGATATGAAATGTGCATCAACAGCGTATTAATAGAACCAAATCAATAAACTATATGATTTCCACACAAAACGATAGCATTATAATGAATATTAATTGCAAATCTGTTAGTGTGCCCTTCCATATACCAGTTCTGAAACGAGAGGCTTCAACGTGGAAAGTGTCATCGTATACTGTTCGGTCGAAACGCAAGCGTGGTGCCAATTGCTTGATTACAAATGAGCTTATAAATATTGGAGATAGATTGGCCATTCAGAAAGGCTGGGCTTCAATTCGAATCTCAACTCTCCCTTCGTACGCCATTGCACATGACGTCACAATATGCACGCCAGAAATGTCAGTGATTTGATTGGAAACGATTGCAGCGTTCGAAAATACTAGTTTACCCAACACCATATGCGCTAAGATCTAATTACCTTTGATGGGTTCAGACGTTGGCGCACAAGACACTTCCACCACCGAATCTGTGATATTGCCGATGGAAGTGAACGAATTGATCATGATAGGTTCGCTTTTATGAGAAAGATCTTTGAGCTGATCATCGTTAACTTGATCCCCCACGCCGATCGCCAGCATGACGTCAAAATTACTTCTGGCCTCATTGATTGCGTCTGCGTCGCGGTTGTCGCTTGCTTGTCCGTCAGTAATTGCGATAAGGATCTTGACGGAACCTGGCCTCGTCTTGGGTACTACATCGCTGTTGACGAATCGCAGTGCGCTGTACGTATTCGTACCTGAGTCCATTTGTGTAATGGCCTCCACGGAGACCTTTATTTCGGCAGAGGAAGCTTGTATCGTTTGTTCGATTTCAATTTGAACGTTACTAGAGTACTGCACTATTATAATCCGTGGCTTCATCGTTGCTCCAACTACAGCAGGCCGCAGTTGATCCACTACTTGCAAAATCCATTGTTTGACTTGTTGGAAATCGTTTGCCTCGATAGAACCACTTCCATCGATTAGAAATACGACGTCAAGCATGCTCCGAGATGTTGCAGTGCAAACCGAACTCACTGTATCAAGTCAGTGCATGACATTTGAAGAAAGGAGAAAACGGCAGTAATTTCATACAACGCTTATATAATTATACATCGTCTGCTACTGGTTCCGCTAGTGAAAATGATGTAAGTCTATCCAAAATTAATTGTTATTTGACAACATTTAAAACCAAAAAGTAGGACTTTTGATCGAGAAGCGGCTGATACGAAATGTGAGTCTTCAACATGATTTTAATTAATGAGTGTAAAGAAAGTTGACCGAAAGAAATCATTAATACATGAATTATTTGTTGCGGAACACCTCCTGTCATGAGTCTTCGTAGGGTTGATAATAGCGAGTCGATTACACATTTGATACACGACCTTCGCATTGAATCACAGTGGGCTAATTCCATTATAATTTAACAGGGGCTGTAATGCATACCCTCAGAATTGTCCAATATTTACAAATGTTATTCTTTTTTGAATTCCAAGTTTATTAAAAAAAAAAATTGAAAAATGTTCAGCGGTTCAAAAGATATTGCGATTTAAAATCCTCTCGTCACTAGGTGGCGCTACTTTCAAAAATCTTTGAAATCGATATTTTTCGCTCAAATGATGGTAGAGAACCAATTAAAATGTCCAATTAACCAATTCTGGGGCCAAGGAATTCAATAAAACCAACTGTTTCGCCCTAAACTCAATGAAAAAAAAGTTACGGATGAAAAAAAAAATGGGGGGGACGGGCTTGAAAATGTCTGTAGGATACGGCCTACACAAAAAAAAATTCTTGTGAAATGTGCTTTTAAGGAGTATGGTTGATAAAAAGCTTGATTTTAAATTTCACATTTATTCCACCGTGAAATATGCATTACATAAAAATTTCATGGTCCCAACCCATATCCCTGCTCACCGTAAATACTATTATCACCAGTCAGATATATGAATAAATTGATTCGATTTGGTTTTCGCAATTTTTCAAGTAGAATCCGTGCGTAACCACCGCAAGATCAATTGTAAATATTTTTTTCGTTACTTGCTTCTATTGTTGTTGAAGCGGTGGTTCTGGACGGATTCTACTTGAAAAATTTCGAAAACCAAATCGATTAATTTATTCATATATCTGACTGGTGATAATAGTATTTACGGTGAGCAGGGATATGGGTTAGGACCATGAAATTTTTATGTAATGCATATTTCACGGTGGAATAAATGTGAAATTTAAAATCAAGCTTTTTATCAACCATACTCCTTAAAAGCACATTTCACAAGAATTTTTTTTGTGTAGGCCGTATCCTACAGACATTTTCAAGCCCGTCCCCCCGGTTTTTTTTTTCATCCATAACTTTTTTTTCATTGAGTTTAGGGCGAAACAGTTGGTTCTATTGAATTCCTTGGCCCCAGAATTGGTTAAATGGACATTTTAATTGGTTCTCTACCATCATTTAAGCGAAAAATATCGATTTCAAAGATTTTTGAAAGTAGCGCCACCTAGTGACGAGAGGATTTTAAATCGCAATATCTTTTGGAGCGCTGAACATTTTTCAATTTTTTTTTTTTTAATAAACTTGGAATTCAAAAAAGAACAACATATGTAAATATTGGACAATTCTGAGAGTATGCATTACAAATCTCAAAAAATTTGCTAAATTATAATGGAATTAGCCAGTGGCAGTAGTAAAGCAGTCACGATAAGCACACTTCCAAAAATCACTCGCATTCATTCATTTCAAGTTCTTTCATAGCATGTATGGTAGGCTTACCATACGTCCTCTTTTAAGAGGATTTGTCCTCTTTTTTGACTTTTTTGAAAGTGTCCTCGAAGGACGCCCTTTTGTCCTCTTTTTTGAGATTTTGTCCTCTTTTTTGAAAATTTAGGCAGATTTAGAACAAATGGCGAGTGATAAGCCGCATATCAGCACAGAAGTGAAGCTCCGGCGGGTATTTCGGAGTGAAAAACGGTGATTTTAGCTCTGAGCGAAAAGATGACCTTTTTTTTATTTTTTTATTTTTTTTAGTCAACCGATCACAAAGTGGTAAAAGTTAACCGGTTTTTGAGAATTTCACTCCGGTTTTGCAAGTTGCAAATTTCTGAAAAAGTGTCCTCTTTTTTGATTTCCAAAATATGTTAAGCCTAATGTATGGTAAAAATAATTACTTCATTTAAACAGCTCGTTCGCGATGATATTTAATTAGTGAGATACTTTGATTTGTATGTAATATGAATAAGTGCAGTTTAGCCCAATTAGTTTTGATTTTTATTATAGTTTGCAAAAGAGAATGCCTCAAATAACATATAGTTAGTGAAGAGAATGCCTTGAATAACATAATGTATATAGGCCTATACACATTAGAGGGATAGAGGCGCTTGAATTTGATACGAAACTGTTCACCTGTTTTGCGTTTTCAACAACAAAGTGGCTTACCTGACTGGCATTTCATAGTATTGCAAGTCACGGACGCGTAACCATTCGAAGAACCGCCCGGGCATAAAGACGATGCAACAGTTTGCCCAGAGTCGTCCATGCAATGCCGTGAGTAGGTGATGGTACCGCCGCCACAAGTTTGGCTGCAGCCTGACGATGACCAATTGCCCCAACCGTGTGCTGAAAGGAACGACGAAGTTCGCACCCGTCACCAAGACAGCATTAAAATACATTAACTAGATACTGCGCTTTATGGCCACACATATCCCCCGAACGTACTAACTTAGTAGCTATCTGTAATGTAGGCTACCTGGTCTGCCATCGACATGTAACGACTAGGGATGGTGTGAACTTGAGGTTCACGTTCGCGTTCTGTGTGTGAACCTCGGAAATTTAGAGGTTCGCGTTAACAACAGAACCTTGGTAGGTTCTGCACTGTGAACCTTTTTCATATATTACAATTATAACATTATAACATCTTTGGTTCAAATTTATTGCATTTCAACTGCGGGCCACTCTATGCATGGCGCTGGCAGCATTAAAAATCAACACTAAACGAGCATGCACCTTGACAATCTCAAAAGTTTTACTTGCTTTGTTACAAAAGTTTGCTCGAAATATCCAGCTTTCCGTTTGTGAATATTTAGTGACTCTCTGCTGTGAGCTTGACCCGCAATCACAAAACATCACGAGCGAAATACGTAGTCAGCGAATGATGCTTATTCAACCAATCAATAAGATTGATATCGTTTTCTGATGTAAAAATTCGAGAAGGCGTACGGGGTCAATCATGACATCAATATCTTTACTACATCATTAAAACCAAATCCGTGCGATTGAGGGGTTGACTACTGCTGTATAACTTCTTAATGGGGTGATATCGGTAGCAAGTATAGAAACCCATTTTACACTCTGCTCAATATCAATGTAGCAATACCCAGACGCCGAATACATTGCACGGTCTGGCCTAAACCGTTAAGGGGTAAGTGTATATTCCCTGATAAGTCCTTGTCGAAATCGTTGGCAAAGCGACGGAAGATATTGATTTTATGGGAGTATTATATCAATTGATAAACCCAGTTGATACATTTAGTGACGTTTAAAACGCATCATCATTGTTGCATTATGTGACCCGAGTCGTCGCTAGGTATCCTGTACAACTGTACATTAATATAGGCTATCACTTCATTGAAAGAGAGGGTTGGAATTAGCAATATTACATCACGTGACGTCACGAGGTTCACGTTCGCGTTCACACAGAACCTTTCAAAAAGGTTCACGTTCACACGAACCTGAACCTTTCAGAGGTTCACACCATCCCTAGTAACGACTAATAAGAACAATCGAAGATTCTGGATAATAGTGCTAATCGAAGTTTGACGCGAAAATAGGGGAATTACTTATCAACAAAGAGTCACTGAGATGTATCCGGTATAGCTGATGCCAAAACAATCTAAATAAATAAGGAGAAAATTCAGAAATACGGAGAGATGTTACAAATACGGAAGGTATTCAAACCTGACTATATCAAAGTCACAGTGATGACACGTGAACAGCACGCAAAGACTGATAACAGCAGAATTAATTTCGAGCTGGCGAATCTATAGCAGGGTTACTTCCAGAATCTCCGCGAACATCTTCTGATTTGCGATTCTCAGTAAATATATGACATTGTTGCTCAATGTTTAGGAAAAAACTATACTTACTTGTGTATTTTGAAAAATATATAGTGAGCAACTATTTTGAATTAACTACGATATAGTAGTATATATAGGATTTATAGAAGTATAAAGTAGTTTGTGACATGTTTTCATCGCTTTTAGGTGTGAATTCATCATAAGAAATGCCAATCACTCTTATCACGGTAACTGTTGAATATATTTTCGAACATTGCACCAATTTGTAGTGTCATTGATAATTTTACATTAATCGAAAGAGGCCAATAATACGCGAACCCTCGACTAAATCCATCCGGGGCCTACGATAACTTACGGCCTTATATGGCACATTACACTCGCAATATCGGGGAGGCCGACGTTCGCAAAACAGACATCAGGGATTGCTTACGATTTCGCATCGCGCAACCAGATGCCTCCCTTTATATAAGTCTAACAAAGCCGTATAACAGACGAATTAAGTACTTTCACGTCTTAAAAACCCAAAGTTACAATTGACATCCTTGAAGATACAGTTATCCACTAATCACAGAAATAGGCTGTATAGCGGTACGGACCAAACCTGCTAATGTTAAGTAATTTATTGCATTGTAAAATCAATAAAAGTATGTAAAGAATAAATTGATATCGTTAGTAGTATAGTCGATCGGTCGTGACGGGCTATGGGGCTCTTATGGCGGGGTCGCGAGCGGCTGGAAAACCGGGGGTGGCGAGCGGCTCCTTATGCCTTATGGCGGGGTGGCGAGCGGCTATTGCGTCTTATGGCGGGGGTGGCAAGCGGCTCTTATTTCTTATGGGTGCAGTGGCGAGCGGCTGAGAAACCCGGGGTGGCAAGCGGCTCTTTTGTCTTATGGCGGGGGTGGCAAGCGGCTATTGTGTCTTGTGGTCGCACCTTTTCAGCATAGGGATAGCTCGCACGCGGCTTCGTTGTTGGCATGTCGTACTTCGTGTTGAATATGTATCAAGTAAATAGTCATGTGATTGGTCCTTAGGTAATGTGTATATTCCAAATTACGGCGAGTACGACAATGATATATCGTTATTCTTATGGACGCGGCGATGATTCGTACTTTCGTTGATAGAATGCTAGCGGCATGTCGTACTTTCACCAAAAAGGGTGTGAAATAGTTTGCTAAATCTAGGAATCAGTCGCTTGGTAATTAGTTTACCACGGTGCCGGCGTAGACGGCGATTCCAATACCAACAATAGCCGCGTTCACATATTAACACTCCAAATAGGTGTGAAATAGTTTGCAAACCCTGCGATCGCTGACAAGATAATGTCTCAGACATACGCGACTTGATGTTACAGGCATATCGATCACTCACGCGGTGAAATTTTCGTAAGCAGTTTGGGACAGAGCTTGATTTCACTCGTAAGATTTAATAAGTAACGAATAACAGACCGCCAGTGTCGGTAACTTGAATAGCGACAAATGGCCACTTATTTCCGCTCTAACCCTAATCCTTTGTGAAGTGAACGCTTATTCAAAAAGGTGTGAAATATTGGTAAAATCTCGCGACCGCTCACAAGATAATACCTAAGACATAACCATCGCTCGCGACTCGCTGTTACATACACGCCGATCGTTGACAATGTAATATTTTGGTAATTGGTTTGCCACATAACCGGCGTAGACGGTGATACCAACAATAGCCGCGTTCACAAACTAACACTTCAAAAAGGCGTGAAATAGGTTGCAAACCCCGCGATCGCTGACAAGATATTGTCTCGGACATAACCATCTTTCGCGACTTGCTGTTACATACATTCCAATCACTCACAAGATACTATTTTGGTACTTAGTTTGTCACAGAACCGGATTTCGCTGGTAAAATTTAATAAGTAACGAATAACAGAGCCGGCGTAGACGGTGATTCGAATACCGACAAATTTTCACTTATTTCTGTCCCAACCCTAATCCTCTGTGAAGTTGACGCTTATTCAAAAAGGTGTGAAATAATTGTAAAAATCCTACGTCGCTGACACGATAATGCATCAGACATAGCGATCTAGTTATAGTACGGTGTCGGAATCCATTCGCGAGATGTTCTAGAGGTAAATTGAGATAATCCGAAACCGAATATTTTGACTTTGGCGTAGTGTGAATTGAAATAGGATTGACAAACATGACTACCAACTTTCCCACAGTCCCGTTTCGATATTATACACACATTGATTTGAAACAAGTAATGTAACATTGCAACTCTATTCACGGCCCCGCTTTCCGTTTGTCAAAGAGATATTTTAACATCTTACCATACTGAAAAGAATTATTCACAACAATACCAATTGTTAAAAATCTAGTTTTCACTTACTTGATTATATCACTACAACTCATAAATTTGAATTAATTCATCCTGGTTGTATTCGTATGATCGGTCTTTTTTTATTCGATTGTAAAGGTCGTTACTATTCTGAAGACAAAGTATTTACTAATCGGTGCATACACGATTCGACTTGAACATATTATATTTTGAGTATACGAGATTTGAATGTCTGAACAATAACTGAGAAATAATTTATCACAATTAAATCCGTAAAAGATATTTGAATGTCAGCAACTCGGTAAGGTCATAGTTACTACCACATTACCTAATTTACCCGACCAACTCGTCATGATCATTCCCGAAATCAACACAAACATGACTACTGACTTGAGTCAACCACAAAACAGCATCAAGTTTTAAATCCGCTTGTAGCTTACGGCTTATTTGAATGCGGGTTATGTTTTGTTGTAATTGAGTGTACGGAAATAGTATTACGTCTCGACATCTCACCATCTTACCATCAACAAAAGAGTAAAATACACAAACCTTGTCAAGTCAATCCGTTTGTAACTCACCGAACCAAAGCAAAAAGTGTCCATACGAAAAGTAGACAAGACTACGCAAGTAATCACTACAACCCACAAACATATCAAGTTCGGTTTTAGGCATATACCCCTAACTCGTCTTTTTTGTTCAACTGTAAAAGTCGTTAGTATTTTGCAAGACAAAGTAATTACTACTCGATAGATTTTGTAAGACAAAAGTAATTACTACTCGATGCAGGCGCCTTGAGATTAACCTAACATGTTTGAGTATACAAGATTTGAAAGTCTGGCCATCGTAGTTGAGAATTCATTTCTTACAATCGAACGTAGGTGTTATATCGAAAATTATCATGATGTAGACATAAGGATTGTCACATCGATTTGACATATGGGGTTTTGTAATGGTCTATCATGACTTGATTACTAATTTATTTGTGTTAATTAGACCCGCCGATGTGGTGAAGGTTATTATGACAGCAACAAACTTTTCACTATCATGGCTATTAACATATTGAGTTGTAAAACCATACGTGTCTGAAATGTTCATGATTGACAAATCATTCCACCTTGGTACAAATCACTCTGGGTATCGCGGATATCAGAAAATACTTTACAAATGTAATCGTTTCAGTTACCAAGACTAAAGATGAAACAACAATTCCGTTTGCTGGCTAACAACCGGGCAATACTTTATTGTCAGAATCTGTGACGGTGAATTGAAACATACTCATCTTACGCAGTACGAGTAAATCACTTTGGACTCCGGGCGGCGTCGTTTAATCCGTGTTAAACTCTGTTCACACTCTCTGTCGAATGTGTGAAATGTAAAACATTACGAGGTTACACTCTAAGACTTTGATCAACAGAGAAACAATTTTGAATATCTTTACTGGATGGATCCTATTCAACCGACCTTGGTTAATACAAAACTCATAACAATAATAAAATCGAAGTATGTGCTACACTGAAATCTAGAAAAATGTGTTTGTATTGTTGTTCATAGTAGTGATATCGATTTGAACCTGCGGAATAATTGTCATCATCTAACCAAACTAATGAAAGTCGTTGTCAATTTGTATGATGTTCACTGAATGCATACTAGTACTATTTGTGCAACACACACGAGCAGAGAAATTGGAAATTTTCCCATTGCCATTTGTCAAAGTAAATGTCGTCACAATACTCAGTCACTAAAAGACCATATACTTGTATGTGATTGAATCACCAACAATTAACTCGCTAAATCAAATCGGAAGGCAATTTCACGCACTCAGCGGATATTACACAACGTCGCTTTATCGGTGTGGGTCGTTTTTTCTAAATACAAATCATATCTGTCCAGTAGAAAACAATTTTCACGCACTTGGGTAATGAAACCAGTGTGCAATATCAATACAAGATATTTTCGTGACACAAAAAATAATCAACTGACTCGATATTCTCGTAAAACGAAACTGTACACAGGTTTCATGTTTTTTGTATGACACGGAATTAATACCGATCGAAGTAACTGTGTTGGAAATGACTTTCATACAAATACACTCTATGTGGTTAACACTCTCATCGATTCTATTGTGATCAATGTATACTATATGTATTCTGGATTCATTTCGATATGGCTAAACATACAACCTCGACTGATACGAATTGTCACACACTCAACTAATATCATACCAAATAGTTATTTACAACAACCAAGACACAGAAAATTTGTTTTGGCCGTTTCGATTTTATTACTGGAGGTACTCATCACTTCGCTTAATACTATCTAGATTTAAACTCCATCGAACCTTTGGTGTCTATCGTTTTGCTGGATACGAATTATGTTAGTCTAAGAGTACACAATTTTCACAATCTTGGGTTATGAATTCAATGTGTTGGCGGTCATTCATTATTTTGTTTGTATCAACTAGTTAATTTGTAGGGTATGAATGAGCACCCTCCCACAACTCTTACAAAAGTACGAAGGATATTTACATCACACAAAGTAGTCGACTTTACTTCATATCCTCACACTACGAAACCAAATGGTTGGTTTGACTCTACAAACTGTTCTGATGTCACAAGAACTTTTTTACACGAATGGTCACACATCTAAATATTCAAATAATCCAACACACAACTATAGTACTTACAGAAATATCATAGTTCTTGTAACAAAGGTGTTTATCGTAAGTCCTACACAGTCATGATAGCCGTCCGAGTTTGACTTTTAGAAAATATTATATCGCGACATCTTTCAAAATTAAAACCACGGTGACTGCTTCAGAGACCTACCAATGATATTGCAGTAATACAGTTACTTCCACAAAAGAGTATGTATTCGACTTACTTTCCACAAATCTAACACACAAAACAATTTACTTTACTAACGAGAAGCACCGAGCCTCACATCAAAACAACTAGAAAGTGGAACTATATTAAAAAACGTCGCTAACCTTTGTGCACCAGCTGTAAATCACACAAGCAACATGTTTCAAGATTCTGGTTATTGAAAAACGTTAAAGTGTTTCTCCTGCACCAAGTCGTTATGTTGACGAAAGCGTATATTGTAATACCATGATCGATTTGCATTCGTTGGTCACAAACTGTCACTACTCTAAATAATTATTTTTCACTCAAACACAAAAGCATACTTGTCGCCAATCGTTTTCATCAAGCACGAGTTCAAGAAGCTTACTTACTACGACATGAATTGTTATTTTTATGTTGTGTAAATAGGTAATAATTTATTTTAGTAACACTACATCAACATCATCGAGTTGTGCGAATAGATTTACATGTGGTTTCAATCGAAGTACACAGCACGGTCTAATGTAGATTCATCTCTATTGTACAGCAACTCGGTAATCGAAATGCATTAACATTTAAACAACGATCTTGGTTCGTCACGCGAAAAATATCTTTACTGTCGCAACACTCTGATACTCTGCACAAGATGTGTAAATCCTTTTCACACTCATAATAATACACTAACGGGATACCGATGTCAAGCAACAACGTTTAACAACATCACTGACACTGAACACACGATACCTACCCAAGTAAAAATATCATTTTCACCAGGAGGTCAGTCGTTACTTGTGTACAATTACCATTTTCCCTTGGGAGTTTAGCGTTACCCGAGTAACAACACCATTTTCACTTGGAAATATATGTTTTCCCTCAACAACAAACGTTTTTCACTTGGAAATATATTTTTTCCCTGGGTAACAAACCCCTTTTCACTTGGAAATATATTTTTGCCCTGGATAACAAACCTTTTTCACTTGGAGATATATTTTTTCTCTTGGTAACAAACCTTTTTCACTTGGAAATATATTTTTTCTCTGGGTAACAAACCTTTTTCACTTGGGAATATATTTTTCCCCGATCAACAAACCTTTTTCACTTGGAAATATATTTTTCCCCGAGCAACAAACCATTTTCACTGAGCAACAAACCCCTTTCTCCCCAGGCAACAAACCCTTTTCGTTTGGAAAACTATCATTTACCTGAGTACCAATACCATTTTCGTTTTGAAAACTGACAACTACACCGGTCAATTTGATATTTTTTGTAATCTGTTACAACAGACAGTGACAAAATATACACCAACAACGACTCCGATACATTTGTGTAATCAAATATTCACTTGCTCTGATGCATCCCATCAAAATCATTGGTTACTCACATACAATAACAATGTGCTGTTGTACATCGACATGTATGTTTTCGGAATTGGCGAATAAAGGGGTTTCTGATATGTCCGTGATGTCCGGGTTCGTGCTTTGGATTTTCCAGAGTCAAAATGTCTGAATAAAACACCTCCTTGACGATGGTTGGTATGTGGATAACGGTGTTCGGAAAACGGTTGGAATTATGTCACCCATCGCGATAACAACTCCAGGTCGAGTTTTCCTCCCGCATGTTTACTATATTGTGTCTTTATTGGTCAATGTATGTCTCGACATTCAGTTTGAAATCGGAAACCCTGATAAAGTACGTAACCGGATCCGGATATCAACTGTGAATCGATAAACCAATGAACAATATTCAAAGTAAACATGTTACACCCTGTGTTTCCACGAAAAAATACCATCCAGACATACGTCGCGCTTGTTTGCCCACACCAGTATACGCGCAAATGGAGGTGTGTGACATTGCATGCAATGTGTTGGTATACAAACATCGATCCACAGACATTATCATAGCCGGTAGTTTTGATGTAGATCGAATGTCACCCGATAACAATGTCATACCAATAAGCCACATTGCAATGACTCTGAGTCAATCTGAAGCATGACATACAGACACACAAACATAGAAACCGTAACATGGGTATTCGCACGACTACCTTTGACAGAGAAAGTGAACTGTACAGTACATACCAATATTGTGATCACAGTCAAATATGTGAACCGTGCACAATCATATACCCAGGTTTTTGTTGGATATGTACAAATCCGATAAATCGATACATTTCTTTTCCCTGGACATCAATAATACAATCGCCATTCAAATATATCGCTCGAATGAGTGGTTCGTCTGGTGTAAAATCCATATCAAATAACACCAAAGTGTGCCTTCCGTGTTTTATCATTTCCACCGACGCTTCTTGTCTGTGTCGTAACACTATGGTGCTGGAACTTGAAAAACGACAGATTGTGAAACGGATTGACATGACCAACTGAATCGATGTGAATAACCTCGCGGTGATGACAGTGTCAAAATGCTACCGATATGACGAGACCAACCCGATCTCTTGTAGCGATGACCATTTTCGAAATGTCACCGGACGAAATGGACCCTTACGATGATGTGTTTTATGATTGTGTGTGAAATCACGAGGTAGTGTTCTATTGTGGTGTACGATTGCAGTCTTCACAGAAACACACCTTATTGGATCCCAGTATCAGCCCGAGATTTTCAGAATCACTGTTCGCGATATTTATCTGGAGTCGTTATGTGGGAGTAGCGACATCGATGCATCGTGACTGAAAGACTGATCGCAATCATTTCGAGCACCCATACTTCGATAGTTCACATTGGTCAAACGCTGCAGCAGAAAACTTCGGTGTCGACAACGCGACGGATATTGACCGATGCATCCAATAGACACTTACGTGACCTTTGACACGAACCAATCAGGTTGCAGAAGGATGTAAACAAAGAACAAGCCCGGGCAAGCTTACTATGAGCTCTTATGGAAAAAGGTTGAAAAATGAAGGTTTTAAGCAAGATTACGTTGAATTGGGGATGACTGGCCTTAATGAATAGTAATAGCGTAGAGCTAGTATGTGGTTGCAGCTTTTAATCTAGGATGAACATAAATGGTGGCAAGTACGCACCAGCGTGCTGTGTCCAAATGCACGGGTTTTTGGCAACTTTTCTGATTAAGCGACGATTGTTGTATACTATACTATAGGATTGTGGTAATGCATATTTTGACGATTTCATAGGCTCCAGGTCTCGAGCAAAATTTTCAAGCTTATCTCAGAGAGATAGAGAGTCTTTATTTCATCGAACCAAAATACATAACAAACGGCAGTGATGGTGGTACAGAAAATATGCGTGCACACTGCACAGTATTCGGTATTAGATAGGAATGATCGATAAGACCGTGAAGGTCATCTAGTCTGATCACAACAGCATCAAACAGGTACACTTGACTCTGAACAGTCTGGCTGTAAAGAAATGTTTAGTTAAAGGAAAAAAAAAATTAAACAATGGTGGCAAATGATCAATGAAGCAATGTCTGGGCGAGGTAGGGCAACAGTGTTAGTGTAACGACAAGAGGTGATCAAGTAGGGCTTTTTTGAATCTATTATAAGGCAATTCACGGATATGTGGTGGTAATGCATTCCAGATGATAGGTCCCGAGTAGTAGTATCTCATGTTCAGAAATATATATACTATAAAATATAGCTGCTGCCACACATCACAATTTTTGTGATTATGAAACTTGAAAGCTATGGAGATTCTATCGAATTTATGGATTTGAGTGGAACAGCATCTTCTTCTAACACCGCGGGGAAGCTACGAAGTATTTCATGGAGCGCTATGCACACGATTTAGGGATAAAGATTGAGGAGACAATCCACTCTTTTTCGAAGCAATATTCTAGTGAACAGCCAATGTTATCGCAACTTGCGGAAAAGTGAGATAACACACTCTATGGAAATACACGTTCTCGGAAAATCCATTATTGATTCGTCTTGCACTTGTAAGACAGGGTAAGTAAGGAAAAAGACATTTTTTCAGAGACTCCTTCAATAGATATTTTAACCATGATTTATTTTCATATTAGGTTCTGATATATGCTCTCATGCATATGCATTGATTAAGACAATCCAGCACCTGAAGCTAAAAGGACTACATTGTGATTTGCATCAGCATCAGTGAGCTCCATCGTGATTGACAAGCAATCTCTCCACCGTACTCGCAACCGATCAACTCCTGCCTCAAGGTAGATTTTGGTGTATCTGGTGTCTTCAGTTTTATAACATTCCATCAAACACAAATAATCCTAGAACATTTTCATCTGGAGAATTGTTCATTCAACAAATTGGGCATCTAAATGAGCTTCAATAATGCACACCACTGGAATATCTAGACATGCACTGTTGGTACAGACTGACCATGGCACCGCGCAATTACGATCCGTAGCATGCTATTAGGCATTACGATATTGACAATGGAACTGAATTTGCACAATTGCCGAATATGTTGCGTCATTCATTTTTAATTTTCAATCTTGAATTAGAGTATGCAATTAGTCCATATATAATTGGTTAGTTGTGATACACAATGCTGCATAGTATGACACCAGACAAAATTTTATACTCCTTGATTCTTCCGATCAGCTGTTCAATATGAATACGTTCTCTCGCCATCTTTCTTGTTGTGGAACAGTCTGGCTCAGGCATTTGACGGTGTGTAAATCACGTGCAGGAATATTTAAATCTAGATTCAATTTCTTGATATCAGACTCAACGCCATGATAGCATTGCCTGGCTCACCGTAGCTGAACTCCATCATTTTCTTACATTTCTTGTCGAATCCACATATTTAACTAATATTTCGATCTGAAATGCTCTCTGTGAATAGTTCCTGCACAAAAGTAAGTGTACCACAATCCATCAGTCCTTTCAAAGTTGTATGTGATTTATTGACAGTCAATAATCATTCTAGATTTGAGAAATCATGAATGAATGCAAATGGTGCATTTTTAAGAACCACATATCTACATGGCCAAATCGCGATTTAATGAAGCAGTTACATATGGCTGACCCAATGGTTAAATACTATGCTTACAGCAATACTATAAATTTGACGTCAGTAGGATAAGTCGGGCAATTCAGAAAGAATTTAATGTAGTCTAGCATAAAATTTCAGCTTCTCCGCATCTTTTGACATTATGATGCTCCTCTGAGAACTGAACTTCACTAGCAATAATTGTCCGTCAATTTGTAATTTTCCTGGACGAGTTTACTGTTTCGTGCTTCTATACTTCTTCCAGAAATTGGATTTTCTTGCGTTTTATCCATCGACTTCCTCTTTCTGCAGCTTCATAAAAGATATCCATCAAGCCTGCACAAAATATATAATATGTTTATTTTACAGAGCAACATTGCTGTGCAGGCACCTATCAAGGCGTACTCGTCCGACTCATACAACGTATCACCGCTACCAATTTCAACTATTCGTCTGATTATTGGTTATATAGTTTTCAACAATTTCAATACATTACAGACCATCAAGCAACAAAACTGGAGTGGAATAAAACGAGACACACACCAAGTCGATTGTGGCATCAAGTGTGACTGCATTTCAGATTGGACCCATTTTGAAACACAGAATTGTTTCATCTAGATCAGTGGTTCCCAACCTTTTTCGACCTATCGCCCCCTTTTCAAGGTCAATACCGATCATCGCCCCCCAAATTTTGTGTACCGAAAATTGGGCATACAAACCTGTAATCACCGGCGGGTTGACTAAAAAAAATGGGTCAAATTTTCGGCTCGATGTCTAATTTGACACACTTTTGTAACTAAATTTCCGTGGGTTGACTAAAAAAAAAAAAAGAATGTCAGCCGTTTTGACGCGTCATCGCCCCCCTATCGCCCCCTTCGCTATTTCGCCCCCCCGTCGCCCCCTTTGTCCATTTTCGCCCCCCTAGACGGCCAAATCGCCCCTGGTGGGCGATATCGCCCACGTTGGGAACCACTAATCTAGATTCTAGATTATGTCACGATTCAATATTTTTGGTACAATAATAGATATGTCATTTTCTTAATAAAATGAGAGTTCAGATGACTACAAGGAAGTCCACATGCCTTTATCCAGATTTTACATTCTTCCATGCATGTCATTGGCTCTGGGAAAGGTAAAAGCGCACACCAAGAACGGTCTGGGTAGCCATCTCCATGTTACACAGGCTATTAGCACAGTGTTTATCCTGATAGATTCAATACACGAGCTAGAACAAAAAATGACGATTTCAGCTGGGAACGGATCATGTTGCCTAACATATATCATATTAATATGATCATTGAATATGCAGACAAGTGTCCAGTGCAACAGTAATTTGCTAGATAATGATACAGACTGTAGACTACTATATACAAATGTCGATTCCATAAATAGAACGCATATAACGCCACATAATGGATACCACACATATCCTGACTCAATATTCCTCTAATACATTCTATTCGGTACGTCAATCCTATAGTATACGACTAAGGATAATACAGCAATAGTTGCTTCATCCGGAAAGTTGTCAGAAATTCATTCATTTGGACATACCATGCTGATGCGTGCTTGCCATCATTCATGCTTATTGTAGGTTATAACACTGCATATACATACTAGCTTTACGTTATTACCATTCACCAAAGCCAGCTATTCCCAATTCAATGTAATTTTGCTAAAAACCTATATTTTTCAACCCTTTTCCATAAGAGCTAATAGTAAGCTTGCCCGGGCTTGTTCTTTGTTTACATCCTACTGCAACCTGATTGGTTCGTGTCAAAGGTCACGTAAGTGTCTATTGGTCTGGGATGGTCCGTCTGCAGATAGGGTCATGACTATCTTGTAATGTTACAACGCGATAAAACCATCGAGTAAATCAGTGAACGTTGTCGAAATATCGATGCAATAGCGCGGACTCAGAGTCATTGCAATGTGGCTTATTGGTATGACATTGTTATCGGGTGACATTCGATCTACATCAAAACTACCGGCTATGATAATGTCTGTGGATCGATGTTTGTATACCAACACATTGCATGCAATGTCACACACCTCCATTTGCGCGTATACTGGTGTGGGCAAACAAGCGCGACGTATGTCTGGATGGTATTTTTTCGTGGAAACACAGGGTGTAACATGTTTACTTTGAATATTGTTCATTGGTTTATCGATTCAAAGTTGATATCCGGATCCGGTTACGTACTTTATCAGGGTTTCCGATTTCAAACTGAATGTCGAGACATACATTGACCAATAAAGACACAATATAGTAAACATGCGGGAGGAAAACTCGACCTGGAGTTGTTATCGCGATGGGTGACATAATTCCAACCGTTTTCCGAACACCGTTATCCACATACCAACCATCGTCAAGGAGGTGTTTTATTCAGACATTTTGACTCTGGAAAATCCAAAGCACGAACCCGGACATCACGGACATATCAGAAACCCCTTTATTCGCCAATTCCGAAAACATACATGTCGATGTACAACAGCACATTGTTATTGTATGTGAGTAACCAATGATTTTGATGGGATGCATCAGAGCAAGTGAATATTTGATTACACAAATGTATCGGAGTCGTTGTTGGTGTATATCAGGGGTTCTCAACCCGCGGCCCGCGGGCCGAATGCGGCCCGCAGACGATTATTTTGCGGCCCGCGACATCTTTCATTGTAAACACAATTTTTGCTGACACGATATTGTAACAAATTAATTTAGATACTTAGCTCTTTTGTCGCACCGTCCCTGTTTCGTTTGATTACTAATTTTTGAATGCAGTGGTTCTCAAACTGGGAGGCGCGCCCCTTAGGAGCGTGAAAGCATCTGAAAGGGGTGCGACGCTGCGGTCAACTGAAAGAAATTTCGCCCTGCGCGCAATTTGTCTTCAGTTCATAGTTATTTCTCTGTGTATAGTCCGAATTTCATATTTGAGAATTCTCTCATCAATAGTCATAACCTTCCATGCCATCAAACTAGCCGTTTGTAGCATTCTGGTTGCATTTTGTTATATGACGATAAGGGGGCACGAAATTATTCTCTATCAAAATTCTCTATCTATGGTGTGTCTGTAAAAGTTTGAGAACCACTGCTTTAATGTGCTCTCGTTTGTTGATATATGCTCGACTTCAGATTGTTATTGTTTTGAATCGGTATTCTGCTGGACTCTGGTTCAAGAGAATCCCGCTACGTATAGTTGGCCTGCAATTTTAGAGAGTGTTTGACTCACTGCGATCGGTTGTTGAGATTGCCGACAACGTTACAGACGCATCGTTCAAAATTACTTGGAATATCGTTAAATCCTAGAAATCTGCTACAGAAGGTGCGATTTCAATAAGACCTTAACATACTGTGCGAATATTTGCTGTTTCCGGAACTTAGCAGCAAAGACAATATCACCTGACAAATTTCGAAGATACAGTCGTCTGATTCAATCGTGTCCAGACGAGTTACGTCAATGTCAGTCGGTCGCATGTTCTGAAATACGTTGCCGCGTATAGACTGCTTTAACCCAACCTCGGACAAATCCACCGATATTGCATAACTAATTATCTGGTTGAATTTTATCAGAGTGGATATATATGCAGAGGAAATGCTGGCTGGGCAAACGTGGTGAGGGGGCCAGCGAAAAATATTAACTTGACAAAGCTAACTCTGTAACTGTTGATGTAGGGCCCCAGGCATGGAAGGAAAGGAGAATGGTTGATTGGTTTGCTCAGAAATGGCCCCGAACGCCAGACTTCCTCTCAATATCACTCAGAGCTCAGTGCGATAATGGCCTCTGTAACGCAAAAGTTACCGTAATTTTATAATTGCTCACTCAAGCATTGAAACAGAGAGTTCGGTTCTCTGGTGGAAGGGTTTTAAGTTGCATATACCGACTTGGCAATGAATGCAATGCACGCTGCATGATGGGATTTAATTGCGCCGCTAGAAGATACATATTCTCACAATAAGCAGCAGCTGCAAACTTACGAACGCTGTCCACTGATGCTTTATAATGCATAAAAATGTACTAAATGCCCGTATACGGGTGGTAAATAGGCTACAGTAGCCTAAATTTAATTGTAGCCCACAAATACACGGTAATATTATTCTGCGGCCCGCAGCATCTTTTGCTGTTAAAATGCGGCCCGTTACACAAGAGAAGTTGAGAACCCCTGGTGTATATTTTGTCACTGTCTGTTGTAACAGATTACAAAAAATATCAAATTGACCGGTGTAGTTGTCAGTTTTCAAAACGAAAATGGTATTGGTACTCAGGTAAATGATAGTTTTCCAAACGAAAAGGGTTTGTTGCCTGGGGAGAAAGGGGTTTGTTGCTCAGTGAAAATGGTTTGTTGCTCGGGGAAAAATATATTTCCAAGTGAAAAAGGTTTGTTGATCGGGGAAAAATATATTCCCAAGTGAAAAAGGTTTGTTACCCAGAGAAAAAATATATTTCCAAGTGAAAAAGGTTTGTTACCAAGAGAAAAAATATATCTCCAAGTGAAAAAGGTTTGTTATCCAGGGCAAAAATATATTTCCAAGTGAAAAGGGGTTTGTTACCCAGGGAAAAAATATATTTCCAAGTGAAAAACGTTTGTTGTTGAGGGAAAACATATATTTCCAAGTGAAAATGGTGTTGTTACTCGGGTAACGCTAAACTCCCAAGGGAAAATGGTAATTGTACACAAGTAACGACTGACCTCCTGGTGAAAATGATATTTTTACTTGGGTAGGTATCGTATGTTCAGTGTCAGTGATGTTGTTAAACGTTGTTGCTTGACATCGGTATCCCGTTAGTGTATTATTATGAGTGTGAAAAGGATTTACACATCTTGTGCAGAGTATCAGAGTGTTGCGACAGTAAAGATATTTTTCGCGTGACGAACCAAGATCGTTGTTTAAATGTTAATGCATTTCGATTACCGAGTTGCTGTACAATAGAGATGAATCTACATTAGACCGTGCTGTGTACTTCGATTGAAACCACATGTAAATCTATTCGCACAACTCGATGATGTTGATGTAGTGTTACTAAAATAAATTATTACCTATTTACACAACATAAAAATAACAATTCATGTCGTAGTAAGTAAGCTTCTTGAACTCGTGCTTGATGAAAACGATTGGCGACAAGTATGCTTTTGTGTTTGAGTGAAAAATAATTATTTAGAGTAGTGACAGTTTGTGACCAACGAATGCAAATCGATCATGGTATTACAATATACGCTTTCGTCAACATAACGACTTGGTGCAGGAGAAACACTTTAACGTTTTTCAATAACCAGAATCTTGAAACATGTTGCTTGTGTGATTTACAGCTGGTGCACAAAGGTTAGCGACGTTTTTTAATATAGTTCCACTTTCTAGTTGTTTTGATGTGAGGCTCGGTGCTTCTCGTTAGTAAAGTAAATTGTTTTGTGTGTTAGATTTGTGGAAAGTAAGTCGAATACATACTCTTTTGTGGAAGTAACTGTATTACTGCAATATCATTGGTAGGTCTCTGAAGCAGTCACCGTGGTTTTAATTTTGAAAGATGTCGCGATATAATATTTTCTAAAAGTCAAACTCGGACGGCTATCATGACTGTGTAGGACTTACGATAAACACCTTTGTTACAAGAACTATGATATTTCTGTAAGTACTATAGTTGTGTGTTGGATTATTTGAATATTTAGATGTGTGACCATTCGTGTAAAACAGTTCTTGTGACATCAGAACAGTTTGTAGAGTCAAACCAACCATTTGGTTTCGTAGTGTGAGGATATGAAGTAAAGTCGACTACTTTGTGTGATGTAAATATCCTTCGTACTTTTGTAAGAGTTGTGGGAGGGTGCTCATTCATACCCTACAAATTAACTAGTTGATACAAACAAAATAATGAATGACCGCCAACACATTGAATTCATAACCCAAGATTGTGAAAATTGTGTACTCTTAGACTAACATAATTCGTATCCAGCAAAACGATAGACACCAAAGGTTCGATGGAGTTTAAATCTAGATAGTATTAAGCGAAGTGATGAGTACCTCCAGTAATAAAATCGAAACGGCCAAAACAAATTTTCTGTGTCTTGGTTGTTGTAAATAACTATTTGGTATGATATTAGTTGAGTGTGTGACAATTCGTATCAGTCGAGGTTGTATGTTTAGCCATATCGAAATGAATCCAGAATACATATAGTATACATTGATCACAATAGAATCGATGAGAGTGTTAACCACATAGAGTGTATTTGTATGAAAGTCATTTCCAACACAGTTACTTCGATCGGTATTAATTCCGTGTCATACAAAAAACATGAAACCTGTGTACAGTTTCGTTTTACGAGAATATCGAGTCAGTTGATTATTTTTTGTGTCACGAAAATATCTTGTATTGATATTGCACACTGGTTTCATTACCCAAGTGCGTGAAAATTGTTTTCTACTGGACAGATATGATTTGTATTTAGAAAAAACGACCCACACCGATAAAGCGACGTTGTGTAATATCCGCTGAGTGCGTGAAATTGCCTTCCGATTTGATTTAGCGAGTTAATTGTTGGTGATTCAATCACATACAAGTATATGGTCTTTTAGTGACTGAGTATTGTGACGACATTTACTTTGACAAATGGCAATGGGAAAATTTCCAATTTCTCTGCTCGTGTGTGTTGCACAAATAGTACTAGTATGCATTCAGTGAACATCATACAAATTGACAACGACTTTCATTAGTTTGGTTAGATGATGACAATTATTCCGCAGGTTCAAATCGATATCACTACTATGAACAACAATACAAACACATTTTTCTAGATTTCAGTGTAGCACATACTTCGATTTTATTATTGTTATGAGTTTTGTATTAACCAAGGTCGGTTGAATAGGATCCATCCAGTAAAGATATTCAAAATTGTTTCTCTGTTGATCAAAGTCTTAGAGTGTAACCTCGTAATGTTTTACATTTCACACATTCGACAGAGAGTGTGAACAGAGTTTAACACGGATTAAACGACGCCGCCCGGAGTCCAAAGTGATTTACTCGTACTGCGTAAGATGAGTATGTTTCAATTCACCGTCACAGATTCTGACAATAAAGTATTGCCCGGTTGTTAGCCAGCAAACGGAATTGTTGTTTCATCTTTAGTCTTGGTAACTGAAACGATTACATTTGTAAAGTATTTTCTGATATCCGCGATACCCAGAGTGATTTGTACCAAGGTGGAATGATTTGTCAATCATGAACATTTCAGACACGTATGGTTTTACAACTCAATATGTTAATAGCCATGATAGTGAAAAGTTTGTTGCTGTCATAATAACCTTCACCACATCGGCGGGTCTAATTAACACAAATAAATTAGTAATCAAGTCATGATAGACCATTACAAAACCCCATATGTCAAATCGATGTGACAATCCTTATGTCTACATCATGATAATTTTCGATATAACACCTACGTTCGATTGTAAGAAATGAATTCTCAACTACGATGGCCAGACTTTCAAATCTTGTATACTCAAACATGTTAGGTTAATCTCAAGGCGCCTGCATCGAGTAGTAATTACTTTTGTCTTACAAAATCTATCGAGTAGTAATTACTTTGTCTTGCAAAATACTAACGACTTTTACAGTTGAACAAAAAAGACGAGTTAGGGGTATATGCCTAAAACCGAACTTGATATGTTTGTGGGTTGTAGTGATTACTTGCGTAGTCTTGTCTACTTTTCGTATGGACACTTTTTGCTTTGGTTCGGTGAGTTACAAACGGATTGACTTGACAAGGTTTGTGTATTTTACTCTTTTGTTGATGGTAAGATGGTGAGATGTCGAGACGTAATACTATTTCCGTACACTCAATTACAACAAAACATAACCCGCATTCAAATAAGCCGTAAGCTACAAGCGGATTTAAAACTTGATGCTGTTTTGTGGTTGACTCAAGTCAGTAGTCATGTTTGTGTTGATTTCGGGAATGATCATGACGAGTTGGTCGGGTAAATTAGGTAATGTGGTAGTAACTATGACCTTACCGAGTTGCTGACATTCAAATATCTTTTACGGATTTAATTGTGATAAATTATTTCTCAGTTATTGTTCAGACATTCAAATCTCGTATACTCAAAATATAATATGTTCAAGTCGAATCGTGTATGCACCGATTAGTAAATACTTTGTCTTCAGAATAGTAACGACCTTTACAATCGAATAAAAAAAGACCGATCATACGAATACAACCAGGATGAATTAATTCAAATTTATGAGTTGTAGTGATATAATCAAGTAAGTGAAAACTAGATTTTTAACAATTGGTATTGTTGTGAATAATTCTTTTCAGTATGGTAAGATGTTAAAATATCTCTTTGACAAACGGAAAGCGGGGCCGTGAATAGAGTTGCAATGTTACATTACTTGTTTCAAATCAATGTGTGTATAATATCGAAACGGGACTGTGGGAAAGTTGGTAGTCATGTTTGTCAATCCTATTTCAATTCACACTACGCCAAAGTCAAAATATTCGGTTTCGGATTATCTCAATTTACCTCTAGAACATCTCGCGAATGGATTCCGACACCGTACTATAACTAGATCGCTATGTCTGATGCATTATCGTGTCAGCGACGTAGGATTTTTACAATTATTTCACACCTTTTTGAATAAGCGTCAACTTCACAGAGGATTAGGGTTGGGACAGAAATAAGTGAAAATTTGTCGGTATTCGAATCACCGTCTACGCCGGCTCTGTTATTCGTTACTTATTAAATTTTACCAGCGAAATCCGGTTCTGTGACAAACTAAGTACCAAAATAGTATCTTGTGAGTGATTGGAATGTATGTAACAGCAAGTCGCGAAAGATGGTTATGTCCGAGACAATATCTTGTCAGCGATCGCGGGGTTTGCAACCTATTTCACGCCTTTTTGAAGTGTTAGTTTGTGAACGCGGCTATTGTTGGTATCACCGTCTACGCCGGTTATGTGGCAAACCAATTACCAAAATATTACATTGTCAACGATCGGCGTGTATGTAACAGCGAGTCGCGAGCGATGGTTATGTCTTAGGTATTATCTTGTGAGCGGTCGCGAGATTTTACCAATATTTCACACCTTTTTGAATAAGCGTTCACTTCACAAAGGATTAGGGTTAGAGCGGAAATAAGTGGCAATTTGTCGCTATTCAAGTTACCGACACTGGCGGTCTGTTATTCGTTACTTATTAAATCTTACGAGTGAAATCAAGCTCTGTCCCAAACTGCTTACGAAAATTTCACCGCGTGAGTGATCGATATGCCTGTAACATCAAGTCGCGTATGTCTGAGACATTATCTTGTCAGCGATCGCAGGGTTTGCAAACTATTTCACACCTATTTGGAGTGTTAATATGTGAACGCGGCTATTGTTGGTATTGGAATCGCCGTCTACGCCGGCACCGTGGTAAACTAATTACCAAGCGACTGATTCCTAGATTTAGCAAACTATTTCACACCCTTTTTGGTGAAAGTACGACATGCCGCTAGCATTCTATCAACGAAAGTACGAATCATCGCCGCGTCCATAAGAATAACGATATATCATTGTCGTACTCGCCGTAATTTGGAATATACACATTACCTAAGGACCAATCACATGACTATTTACTTGATACATATTCAACACGAAGTACGACATGCCAACAACGAAGCCGCGTGCGAGCTATCCCTATGCTGAAAAGGTGCGACCACAAGACACAATAGCCGCTTGCCACCCCCGCCATAAGACAAAAGAGCCGCTTGCCACCCCGGGTTTCTCAGCCGCTCGCCACTGCACCCATAAGAAATAAGAGCCGCTTGCCACCCCCGCCATAAGACGCAATAGCCGCTCGCGACCCCGCCATAAGAGCCCCATAGCCCGTCACGACCGATCGACTATACTACTATCGTTTTCACAAGTAACTACTGCAAAAACGAACACCAAGCTTATGGTTATAAAGCTTCAACAACAAATTCGAGTAATCAAATGCATCAATGAAGCATATGCAAGCTATACCTGCTCAACTTCCGTTTTTTAAAGTCCTTCGCAGCATATTTTCTCACAGAGGCAAGCAATTTGCAATTGCAATTTTTGAGGACATCTTTGTCAATGTACCCAGCAACATAGTAGGACACCTCCTCACTATCAGGATATATAAGTCATCGAGTAAGTTCAATTGCCACATATTTAAAACAATCCAAATGAGCTGAGCTTTACACACAAACTTAATGTCCCCAGAAATTAATGTCAATTTTCAGCATGGAACGGAGCAGTATTATCTTTTCAGAATTGGTAACTTCTGTTAAACCGACTAGAAACCGTCCCCCACTAATTTGCCTGTACTGCGAGAACTATCTTTCAATTGATAGTTTCTTGCAGGGTGTATTAACGAAAAGAGAACTCGTCATTACTAAGGCATTTTTCTCGCAATATTTAAAATGCTTTCACAATGGATGGATGATTATCCTGAACAAAAACTCCATTCTCATTGAGAGTAGCAATACACTCTAGTAATTCTTCCGCCTACCATCTTCCCGTAATTTCGGTCTCTGGCAGTGCCTCCACCACGATTGAAGAAGATTTTTGAAGAGATCATCATTACAACAATGCCTTTATAAGTGACCGCTTTCATCTACTGCATAATATTTACCAGCGTGCTATTGAACACCTTTCTGTAAGTACATCTCATCTATACCATCAACATTATTTCAGTGGAGATCTCGCCCTCTTCTTTCATATCTCCATGGACTTTAAATGCGTCAACGCTCCATTTACTGTACCGAGACAACGTTGACGTTGAGGGAAATGGAAACCTTCTTGTATGAATTCTATAAGCTTGCACAGATGTATACCGAAGTAGGAGCGCAAAACGAATCTATTTCGGATGAATACGCAATATGAGCAACACCAAGTCTTGTAATATAGTAGATTTGGAAGCTCTTCCAGTAAATTGTTGTCGGATTTTTCGGACATTTTCGAGATATTTCGCTAAATTAAGTAAAGCACCAAACTTAGTCAGAGTAGCACTTGTTCCTTGTGTGAACCAAGGAAGCAGAGGAACTTCAAATCATAAAATGTAAAGCGGAATGACGAAACCTTTTCCCAGTTGTCAGATATCCTGTCTTACAACCATAAACACAACATTTGTTGGCCATTATTATGCCTTAAGTCGAGCCTGAATTACTAAGTATATAGTCAGTCGAAATTCGCTGTCAGGAAGGCCGCATGAAATATCGCCATGAATTCTCAGCTGATAATAGTGGGCGCGCATAACACCGCAATATAATGAGTTATTTACCAACTGAATAAAGGTAGCCTACCTCATAGTTATAAGCTAGTCAAAACGGCAGCTAAACGTAACTCAGTCGCCACTGCAATCGAACACAGTCGTTACTGTAGTTTTATAGCTAATCACGGCATGATTCCATAATCGATAATAATTCAAACGCAGCGAATATATGGCTAAAAATCTTTCCCTTAAAATGAAAGCCGTCTGCTATACAGAGAACCACAATCGCAAATGCACAACGGTTAGTCGAGTAAAGGTAGCCTACCTCATAGTTATAAGCTAGTCAAAACGGCACCTAAACATAACTCAGTCGCGACTGCAATCGAACACATTCGTTATTGTAGTATCATAGCTAGTCACGGCATGATTCCATAATCCACAATAATTCAAATGCAGCTACTAGCTCGAAATCTTTGCCTCAAACTGTAAGCCGTCTGCTATACAGAGAAGCCCAATCGCAAATGCACAACGGTAGCTGCTTAATGAGTACTATGGCTTCAAAAGGGAGTCGTCTGGTAGAAATCGAAAAGAATCGCCGATGTCTGTTTTGCGAGCGCCGGCCTCCTCGATCTTGCAAGTGTTTTGTACCAGATAAGGCCGTAAGTTATCGTAGGCCCCGATCCATCACTTTCCAAACGAATTATATACTTGGGTAATTTTTATACTTCTCATTTCCTGCTTTCACTTGAACTATTTATGACACCCCTGGATATCGCTAATTCTACTTGCAATTGAGTAGAAATTTATGGCGCCACCACTACTCCTACTGGAGTAGCAAAGCTGAATATTTTACCCCCTCTGGATATACAACATATGCAGTTCTATATACAGATAAATTACCACATATTTCGCTTACAAAATGACTATACCTGGCAGGCATTTGACGGTATTGCATTCCATTTTACCAGTACCACTCGAAGCACCTCCCGGACAGAGCGTGGCTGAAACAGTGCGCCCTGAGCCGTCTACGCACGGTCGTGATAAGATCATAGAGCCTCCTCCGCAAGTTTTGGTGCAACGTGTCGCTGTCCATTTTCCCCAAACATGTCCTTCTAAAAACATCTCGATTTTACGAGCGGTTTCTATGCAATCGTTATGCGACTATGCATGGCATTTAAAGATCACGTATCAGACCACCATGTAAAAAACAACTGAGCAACTGTGTCCCCTTCGCTTTTGATGTCTTTGGCGCTACCCAACTCACATTAGTTCATCCAATCCTCCTGCTACCAACAGCGTCATTTGTCAGGACGCTTCTATCAACAGTTACAATGAAGTCGAAATCCCTACAGATAGATTTACACGGCGTTTCATACGTGTATCAATTTGTGATATTCTGTAATCGCCATATATCACCTGCTTGATTCTACTTCATTTTGCTATTGATCGTTATTTCGTGTTACCTCCTTTATTCGTGTACTATGCTCAATGACCGTGGTGCAAAAGACCGTCAGGCGATAAGCGCCAAATTTTTTGTTAAATAAACAACAACACGCGTTTCATGAGAGGGAATACTCACATCTCTTCACCTCCTTATTATCGTATATTATATTTCACATTGATTTGGATTTGCCCCTGATTGACGTATGATAAACAAAGCTTATATTTGACATTGCCAGACATATCGTGTTCTACAAACACGCTTCATTTCCTGGGTCAGGATGCGAGTTGTTAGCAAGCTTACCTTTTTGTGGCTATACTAGTTTACTCCTTTTGTGGTTAGATTTACAGATCATTATTGTGCACTATATGTCTATAGTTAATAATGCAGGCATACATGAAGCGAAACATTGCGTTCAATTGACGACAATAAATTTTTGATACAATCAAAGTTGATAATTATTTTTTCAAGGGGCGTATAATTCCAGTACTCAAAACCATCGACAATCTCTGCCCAACTCGAATCGTTATTCCCAGCGTTACTAATAGCAATGAACGGCTTAGCCTGTAATAAATGACCATTCTGCCTATAAATAAGTTCACGCAACATCACATGCACAAGAGAATGACGAACATGATATGATACTAGTTTAAACAACACCACATGAAATAAGACCTATAATTACCTATTGGTGTTATGGATGCTGGCACACAAGACACTTCCACAACCGATTCTGTGATATTGCCAATGGAGGTGAACGAATTGATCATGATAGGTTCGGTTTTATGAGAAAGATCTTCGAGCTGATCATCGTTAACTTGATCTCCCACGCCGATCGCAAGCATGATGTCAAAATGACTTCTGGCCTCATTGATTGCGTCTGCGTCGCGGTTGTCGCTTGCTTGTCCGTCGGTAATTGCGATAAGGATTTTGACGGAACCTGGCCTCGTCTTGGGTACTACATCGCTGTTGATAAATCGCAGTGCGCTGTACGTATTCGTACCTAAGTTCATCTGTGTAATGGCCTCCACGGTGACCTTTATTTCGGCAGAGGAAGCTTGTATCGTTTGTTCGACTTCAATTTGAACGCTCCTAGAGTACTGCACTATTATAATCCGTGGCTTCATTGTTGCTCCCACTAGCGAAGGCCGCAGCTGATCCACTACTTGCAAAATCCACTGCTTGACTTCTTGGAAATCGTTTCCCTCGATCGAACGGCTTCCGTCGATTAAAAATACGACGTCAAGCATGCTTCGAGTTGTTGTAGTGCAAACCGAATTTCCTATATAAAGTGAATGTGATCATCATGATTTATAAATGTTTCTTCAGGTCCTGCGAACACGAGTTATGTGACAATATTTGAAATTAAAATGTAAACATTTCTCCTTTAGAAGGGGGTTGGGGACTAACAATAAGATTAGGTAAATTCGTAAGCTGCAAGTAGAGAAAACAGGGAGTACAGGAATGGTTCATTAATACAGAATCTTGTTATGAGTCCCGCTAGTGTCGATAATTAGTATAGCCTACAACTCTCTAGCCCCGTCCAGCACAGAATCGAAGTTGGCTGTTGGAATTGATCAGCAATCTTTACAGAGTCACTGATTACCTTACTTTTAAGACACATCTATATTTTCACAGCAGGCTTAAGATATTTACGACATTTCAACAGCTCCTTTGCTACGATCTGCAGTTAGACAGATTTTTTATAAATATTCAAATTAGCTATAATAGTACATACATATATAATATAATATAAGGAAATCGCTAAGATAGGACTTCTACATCTTCAGAGCACTCAAGTAGATTTTAGATTACTTCCGTTTCTATACTTCAGCAATATCTGAGGCCCAAATTATTACTTTATACAATTTGGATATTGTCAAGAAATAGTAGCGTTTGAACAAATCTGAATCACTTTTATAAGCGAAATTTGCATAAGAACCCCGGGGATGGAGAACTCTTGCGTCGACGTAATAGAATATAATTTAGAAGACTGCAACTATTTATGGGGACATTAGACGCTCTATGAGTCTGCGACGGATCATCTCAGTATACTTCTTGGAATAGTTAACCCGAGTAATTTTCTGACATCAAATATTTTAATTTTGACATATCTTGAAAACACTCCTCCTTGTAATCGAGTAGAAAATTACCGTTTCATGTCCACTTTTAATTAAATATCAACCCGCACATTGTATGAATTAGCGCACTTATAATACCGGTCACCAAGGCTGTTAATATCACTATTTGCATTAAAATTAATTACAAGACTTTTGGTATTCTGCACGAATGATATATATAGCGGTTGCTCTTACTTGTCTGACACGATGGACCCGGCAAACACGTCACAGTCTGCTTCCAAGGGCCAGGGCACATTTCATTCGAGATTTTTCTTCGCAGTTCATCGTTACAATGTCTTGTTCGTGTTGACATTCCTTGACCACAGGTTACACTGCACGGTCCAGTCACCCATGCGCTCCAGGTGCCAAAACCTTAATGCATGGTAATCTTGTAATATTTAGCTCTACCATAGCCTGTAATTTGTAGGAAATCAAAGTCCTCAGCAGCAGATACCATCTGAAATCACGTGGTGGTAGAAACAGAGGATGTATTGTAAATCATCAATAAAAAAACGACGTTACGGTTCAATCGTGGTACCAAATTGATGTTACAATATATACCTCGTTAGCGACGGGGGGCATATTGCTTCTCGTGGCTTTAACTCCTATTGATAAAACGATAGCTTACTATACGGAATGAAAATGTGATAATTATTTATTAACTATATACAGAAAAATTCTGGTGCAACGTGACAAACAAAATAACGCAGCAATAAATAACTTGTTGGGAGAAGTAAATTCAGTATACTCAATAGATGCAGGGTATATATTAGGGATGGTGTGAACGCGAGGTTCACGTTCGCGTTCTGTGTGTGAACCTCGGAAATTTAGAGGTTCACGTTCACAAACGAACCTTGGTAGGTTCTGCACTGTGAACCTTTTTCATATATTACAATTTTCACTTCATTATATCATCTTTGGTGGAAATTTAGTGCATTTCAACTGTAGGCCACTCTATGCAAGGCACTGACAGCATAAAAAATCAATCACAAACGAGCATGCACCTTGACAATCTCAGACATTTTACTTGCTTTGTTACAAAAGTTTGCCCGAAATACCCAGCTTTCTGTTTGTGAATATTTTGTGACACTCTGCTGTGAGCGTAACCCGCAATAACACAACATCAAGAGCGAAATACATTATATGTAGGCAGTCAGCGAATGATGCTTATTCAACCAATCAATGAAATTGATATCGTTGTCTGATGTAAAAGATCTAGCAGTCTTACGAGGTCATATGTTTATTGTCTTATGCAAACCGAATCCGTGCGATTGGGGTGTGGGCTCCTGCTGTATAAGTTGGTAAAGTGTAATAATACCGGTAGCAAGTACAGAAACTCGCTTTACACTCTGCTCAATATTAACGTAGCAATTATACTCAGACGCCGAATACATTGTCCGGTCTGGCGTAGACCGCTAACGCGTAAGCTTATATTCCTAGGCAAGTCCTCGTCAAAATTGTCGGCAGAGTGACGGAAGATATTGATTTTATGAGATTATTATATCATTTCATTGCCCCAGTTGATACATTTGGTGATGTTTAAAACGTATCAAAGTATCGTGTTTATACAATGTACATTAATAAAGGTCAGAGGCTATCACTTCACTGAAATGTAGAGTTGGAATTAGCAATATGACGTCACGTGACGTCATGAGGATCACGTTCGCGTTCACACAGAACCTTTCAAAAAGGTTCGCGTTCACACGAACCTGAACCTTTCAGAGGTTCACACCATCCCTAGTATATATGTCATCGAGTGTAATACTTATGGTATTACGCAGTCTGAAATGACACTGATTGCTGAAAGGTACACGATGTCCAAGCATTGCGGTATTCCATGCTGAATTGCTTGAGGTGAACCAGGGGCTGAACCAAGACATCTTCTACTACCGCGGCCAGTGGTGTATCTCCAATTTATTAACGCCGAAAAACTGACCATTACGAATTCAACTGCAGTCAGTATATGTTCGCCCAAATTGCGTAACTCGATTGAGTGGTTTCACACGTCGTAGCATCACAACTCACAAACTTATGAAATATTTTTGAACCGATGATGTATGGAAACGCAACAACGCAATCTCCAAAATGTGACTGTAAATATTAGTATACAGCAGGTCACCGTCGCTGGTAGCCTATACGGCAGTGGTCGGGAACCTATGGCTCGCGAGCTATATATGGCTCTTTTGGGTATAAGAGATGGCTCTTTTTGGTATAAGATATGGCTCTTTGCCAAGTATGTATTTTTGTCCTGAATTGATCAATATTGCAGCGACTTGTTAGTAAATTTTCATTACGACCAGAATAATTATTCCCGTGGAAGTATAAACATGTCTTTGAGAGGTAAAGGCAATGCCGTCTTCAGGTTTAGGGTCTCGAACTCTTTTTAAAATCCCCAAATTTAAGTTACTGTGGCGCCGGCGACCAATATCACTCGGGAATTCGATGTAGCCGAGTCGAAATCTTGGATTGCGCGATAGGTTGATTGATCAAAGAGAATAGCAGACATGGCGACACCAATATGACAACGCAGTTCTCAGATACACATTTTCTCCCTAATCTACGGCGCGGAATGAACTGCCGTGGATGTAACATTCGCAATTACAAACTTGAATTACAAACAACGCCATAGCTCCACGCTCTTGATTGGCATGGTAAGTAGGTCTACTTGCGATAAAATAGGCGTGTTATATGCTACCGCCGAATACGTTGAGAATTCGATCAGTATTTAGATTTTCGGATTCAGTGCGAGAGTTACATTGGATTAATGCCAGTTATAATAAATTCTAAGCTATTTACGATGAATTGCGTTATCAATGGTGAGGCTTGTCCCGTCTATGCTTTACCACTCGTTTCACGCTTTTATTTTCGAACAATAAAATGCAAATTGTGTGAATTGGGAGAAAAATGTTCAAAATCTAGTCCTTCATGAACATCAATAGAAAATACCAATAATAATTGAAGGTTTCAAGATTTTCGTTAACAGCTTAGAGTGGGTAGGCCTATATAGATTGCTGCAGTGACCATGTTTGGCTCCACCTACGCATGTAATCAGATCATGGGTTCTCGCATCTCAAAGGATCATCAGGGCGAACCTACGTTATCGTAACTCAAGTTTCGCATGCTCAAAGTAAGGCAGCCAGCATGATTAGTTCGAGTTTTTACAGAAAAAATGTGGCGCATACGACAAACCCCATGTGTAGTGAGTTCGAATTATAGTGCTACCATAAAGTCAGAAATTTTCAATTGTAACGTAACATCTGATTGACATGTATGGCTCTTTAGGAGGTGAAATGGAAAAAAATAAGGCCGATATGGCTCTTCGGACAAGAAAGGTTCCCGACCACTGCTACACGGTATTCTTCACCGAGCGTGATTAGACAAGTCAGTGGGCAAATGATAATTTTAATTTCCAATGGTGGTAGGTCTTGCATCGAATTCCTCGGCATCCCACTTCTAAGCATGCAGTTTGATTTACTATACATTTTGACTAATAGTTGTACAATGTACATTCATATGACTCATTTCTCGACCATACTCATTTTAACATTAATGACGCTGAGAAAGGGTTGTTTCGTCGCTATTCTACAGGAATGCATTATATATGATGTTTCGTTATCTTAATAAATATAACAGGCATTAGATCAGGGGTCACCAACACGAGGCCCGCTAGGTCATGTTTTGCGGCCCGCGGCTTGATTTGGAGAAATTTTGAAAGAACGCTCAGTAAACCATGCCGAAATTGATTTCAGTTTAAACATATTGTTGTTGTTGTTCAAAGTAAGCCATTCTACGGTGCCCAATATCACTATTACTTCGGTTCTGCATGGTGATATCATTCTATGGAGGAATAATTTGCTAATATGAATGAGCATATTGCCTTGGCGTGCAATGGCCCACCACTGCCAAGACCGGGAGGCTTGATAAACGACTTCGGGCTCACCAAGAGAGCATGCTTTTCGAGGAGATAGTTTTCCAGCAAATAGGCTACCGTGTCTATAACTAACTCCAATATCGATTCTTTAACCCTAGGGGCGCCAATCTGCGGCAGTAGAAGAAAAATTATGCGGCCGTTGACACTCAATTCAATCCGGATGTGTTGGCGGCTGTCAATATTATGCAAATTGAATTTACGAATTGACCCCCTAATTAATGAGAGGTTTGAATTATTCTTGAAATTTTCTTCGCGCTACGCGCGCTTCAATGCGAGTTGATTTTAGATTTAAATACAGCAGTGTCCTTTGTAATCTGAGTCCCACAGTACAGATGCGAACAGCAGAGAAAAATGATGCGCCCCTTAAAGAAATACCAATTTTTACTCGTATTGTGCTCATCCCGAATTAATTTTTTTTCGTGTTGTCCTGAGTTTGGGCGAATCCAATATACTTTCACTATAACGACAATTCTAATGGGAGGTCAAGAAATAACTGCATGCAACATAGGGCACTTATGAGAATTGACCCACCCAAAGATGCACCACAGCATTAACTTTTCTAAGTTTTTGAAGACACCCCCTGCATAAACTCTATCGGTGAATCTGATCACATGGGCTGAGAAAGGACGAATATTTGATAGTAATATGTGAAACTATACTAATATTGAATGAAGAAATTCCCTCATGAATGTGAAAAAATTTTCGCGCTTCGCGCGGCTACAGTACATATTCCTGTCGCTCTTCGCAACATGACTATATTCTCGATCTCGGTGCCCATAGTATGCCGTTATGAGTAAATAGATTTGTCCGGAGTGTACCAGCAATGGTCATGGCGAGTTTAACGTGGATGTTTGGCCCCAGTTTGTTTATTACCACTATGTACCGGAAAGCGGCCGCGGGCTACATGAGTAATCAAAATGCGGCCGTGAACAGCAAAAAGGTTGGCCACCCCTGTTTTAGTTGCCACAGAGTGTTGTCAGGTATCGTGCACAGCTCATAGCTGAAAACATAATGAAATTGATAGGCATGATATTTTTTGTTGTATTTGTGTTTGTTCAATAAAATATTATTCATTTTGTGGTGGCTATGCCCATCGCCCATGTAATAGAGCACAGCATTGTACTTACGTAGAGTTATCATACGCGGTTGTTAAGCTGCGTTGGCTATATCTCGATATTGAAGTCATGCGGCCCGCGGCCTCTAGGAATTTTGAAAAGTGGCCCGCGACCCATTTTGAGTTGGCGACCCCTGCATTAGATGAACAAATCTAATGTGATTCAGTTCATGGGCGGGTGAAAATTCTTGAATACTCAAATCCATAGTTCGTAATTATGCGTGACACAACGATTGTGACAATTTTCATAGCGCTTACCCATTGTGGGAGCAACTGTGACCAGAATGCTCTTAAGTTGAGCTGCCGTGATGCTATTCGGTGCGGAGATAATTCCCGGGGACCCCGTGTCTTCTGCCAAACTGAAGAAGCTATACGGTCGACGTCCTGAAAATTATGGTATGATTCACGTTCACATCTATATTCCACATTCACGGCTCCGTAATTAATAGTGAAACATTATAGTTGTGAATAGGGCTGGCCACAATGATTCGAATACTCGAATCTGAATCAAGTATTCATTTTAATGATTCGAGTCGAGTAGTAAAAGACGATTCTTTCGAGTACTGAAATTATTTATTTATCAACGAGAATTATAGTTTCGAAACTAATTTTCACTGTTGAAGCCTTGAAACCTTGATTGGCCGTATCTTAGCTTACGAAACGTAAAGTACAAAGCTACGAACGTTACCGGAAATAGCACATTTCCAAAATCGTGATCATCCAACAATATTGTCACAAAGTCCAATGAATCGGTATTGTCGAAAAAATACCAAAGTATCTTTAACGTGATGGATAACAGGCATTATATTCTTCGTGGTCGCATAAAAGGTACATATTTGAACTTTGACATATTACATTCTCTTATGACATCATAATGAGTGATACTCGATTACTCGACTCGACTCGAAGCATATTACGTGATTCAGAATCGAATCACTCAGGTACTCGATTTTGCCCAGCCCTAGTTGTGAACATAATATTACGGCTACATACAATAAAGGATCGTTAAAGCCAATGAAGTATAGAGCCCATACGTTCACAATAGATCATTTGGTGTAACCTAAAATTGGATGGGAAGGGTATAATTGATATCTAACTTCAGAGTCAAAGTTCTCTAAACACAACATGATTAGTCTATATTTTATAGCACGTATGACTATCAAGTTTCAAGTTATGGAGGTGCGAGCCGACTGTTGTTCGCATACCAATAGCATTATTGTAGACATGCAAATCCCTAATGTATCGATCTAAGCAGACAGCATACGATTTAATGGTAAAAAGAACTAAAACCTGTTCCGATCATGGCACCGGGTGGTTCGTTCCGCGGCGTCGAACTGCCAACGTAGTCAGTCACGTGGTCTCTACAATAGTCCTGGCTAACGGAATCGCAGACCGACGGGCAGACTCCACAGCATCCGGTCAGGATAGGTATAAATTGACATCCTGAAAGCATGCAAATTTCACAATGTGTCTCCATATTCTATTTGTTTTTGCGCATGAATATTCGGAAATAATCATAAGGGAAATAGTACAGTATAGACCAGGGACAATTATTTTTCACAGCGGGTCAAATGAGAAGCGGGAAATATGTTGGCGCGCCGAGCTAAAAGTTTCAACTGTATTCTAGGGCGAATTAGTTTTATTTCTAAATTGATAGAAGTGAATTGTTAAAACAGGCTGCTAAGTGGATGTGTTAATATTACGCAATTGGAATGTGAGGATAAATTTACCAAAAATAATATTGATTCAGTGTCCTTGTTCCGAATAATGATATCCATGAAACATATTTAATTCGATTTTAATCACATTGATCCAGGACACTTTTTTGTCTACTAAGTCATCAAAATGTATGTATTTGTGATATCACAGAGCTGGAATTGGTCGCCACATCCCAAGCTGTGTGTAGCTTGGTAAAATAGTCTTTTTTATTTGTTATTTTGAAATTCACGTTCTCTCAGCCTCAGTCGAGAGCCTGTATTTCAACGGGTGTTTTTCCTCATAATGCCGACTCCAATTATATGCTCCTTAAACCAGGCGACCTGATCACCACAAACTAAACTAAAAGACGGGCTTGCCTCTGACTTCAATAAACAAATATTGAGTGCTCCTAATCTTAATGAAATTTCGGCCTTCAGCCTCCTCCTTTCTTTTTTTGACATGACATTTTATGGCGAGTCAACGACCGCATATTATAGGCCTATTATGTGCAATGTGCATGTGCAGTGCATTTGTGCACTGTCCAGTGTGCACTGATTGGCTTGTTTTAGAAATTCTGGCCTTGGAAACGTATGTAGCAATGGCGTAATGTAACAAAGGCCACAAACAATGAACATACCACGATATATTCGCTTTATTTTGAATCTGGATTGCGCATATGACGTACGCATGCTCTATACGTGATAACGGTACATAAATGAACACACTTCAAAGTAAACGCACATCCGGTTCAGTTTGTACAGCCTATGGTTTTAGTCCACGCATTATGTTCAAAAGTATGCTTTACGTTCTAAATTCCTAGCAACTTTTTGCGCGCCGGCCAGAATCGCCTCGCGGGCTATAAAACGCCAGGTTTTGCGATACACATATTCGAGAATCAATTAGTTAGATCACCCTTGCGTTGCAGCAGTGCCTTAACTTCGCCCTGTCGGTTAGAGTCCTTTGGCGTCGCATCAGAAAAGAAATATATCTTGCAAACATTTTCCTGGCTTTGATTCGGTATTTGGTTGACTAATTTCTGGAAGAAGAATCGACTTTGTAATTGGTATGCATTTATAACTCTGAAATGCCTAATTTACGGCATGATTTACATTATATGTTATTGCAACAATATATTCACCATTATTTTCCATATATATGACATAATTTGAGCATTACGTGTATTTTGTAGCCTATCCCAAACGTCATTCACCCCGCAATCGATTTCTCATGTGAACATATTCAGAAGCCGATAAATCAATCTGTATTTAGGATTAAATTAATCTTTATTTACGAACGGAGATAAGCAAAAACATTTTCATTGAGGTATAATTTAATTCAAGCACAGTTGCAGACAAAGCAAACGGTGTACTGCGCTTCCGTTTATTTACTCACCTCAATGCCGCCCATGGCCATTTCCGGACAATCTCCCCCGCCAGTAGGAATGTAATTTGTAAGAGCATTGATTATCATCCTGACGTCAAGAGTGGGGCCTACAACCTGCCCAATACCTATTTATGCAATGAAATGGATACGAAACACGATTAAGTGAGTATATTTACATCATATATTAACCATTCCCTTGGTCATAATAGTCACGAATATAATGTAAAACAACGGTTGCAAGACGTCACTGGTTCCCAACCCATGTGTCACGTCGAAAATCGCGTCACCTGATGATTCTTTTGAGTATTTTTCGTTTGGGAAATTTCTCTTGATGGATAAAAGAAAATGGAAATGGCAAAATTCCATCGTGAATACTAGAAGATGGCAAGAACAATATGCTGAACAAGACTGTGTGTGCATTGTTTCGAAACATATTTAAAACTATCACTCCGTACCATTTCCAATCAGGTTTTCGGGTCATCAGGTGTTCAGGTGTTCCGATGTGCAATTTTTGGGATAGCAACTTCTGGTCGATAGTTATTGAGTGATAAGTCTTTCAGAATCAGAATTAAATATGGGGCGATTTTCTTATAATTCACGAACCGATTCTTGTGCGTCCAATTAATATAAACCCTACGACGAATAAGCGCGTTTCCCGGGGCTATGCCCCACATGTCATACCTGGCCTGACTGTAACAGCATGGACAATGGACATGCGCAGTTTTATCGCCCTACTGTCGAGTATTGCAATGGCGTTGCGAGGGATAAACTTAATAATTCAGTCTTCGGATTATTTCCTGAGCCATATGACTTTTCATGAATCAATATTTCTTGCGTCGCGAGATTTCGTCGATGAGTTTGGGTCGTGTTGAAAAAGGATTGGGAGCCACTGCTAGAAGGTGTTGACTGTTGACTGTTGACAATGGATGATGATAACTGAACCATTGATTATATGATTAGTGTTACGTATTCGGCCTGACCTGCCGAATGACGAGTCGCGTACCTTCTCGGCGCAGCTAACGTTAAAGATCCTAATCGCTACGATGTTGGCTACTCCTAACCGAATCCGTCAACTTGACAGTGTTGCTGCTACCTCTGACAACCCAAGTACCATGAAGTCGTATAATTACTATAATACGCGATTTCAGGGCGTGACAGATAAAATCTGACGATTCATGGTAAACCGTAAAGCATATTGAAGCTATAGTAAAGAACAACTTCAGTGTAAAAACTCGAAGACAATAAAAGAGAGTGAATTCCAACTATGGCGTACCAAGGTAACTGGCTGCTCGTCGTAAACCTGATTATTGAGATATCAATGTAAAAGTAACCATTGATGTAGCTCTAACCAATATACAACACCAACCGACAGTAAAACAGAAGAGAATAAAATGACACGATAACGTAACGAGTTATGACAACAGTGAACTGAACTGCGCAACATATATAGGCCTACTCAATGAAAATTATGATTACTTGGTTATGAAACTCCACACTATATGTGCTGAGCCCTGACAGTATAAATGTGGGCATGTGATGATCAGTGAGCAAGCAATTAGAGTAGGCTAATTGCGTCGCGTCATTCAAAATCTGATCGCAAATCTATGACAATTTGCCTGCGTAGGAGACAAAGAGTGCTTGTTTAGTGTATCCTCAAATGTCCAATAATACATATTGTCTGTATGGACTTACAAATTGATATCACCAACCTGGATCAGAAAAAGAAACCACAAGCCATCCTCCTGTCGGCGACTCGCCGCAAGCTTTGTTTACTCCGTTAGAACAGTCCCTTATCCATTCCGTCACTGCGGAAATTTCTTCACCCATTGAGCTGGTGTCGTCGATGACAAATCCAACATATGTTTTTGCTGTAAACCATTAACCACTGTCTATTATCCAGCGTTTCCGCATCTAACAAACGATTCTTGATCGAAAGCCAAATAATTTTGGAACGTGTATAGGCCCATACTTTGTCGGCTTATGTATGTACACTTTAACTCCTGAAATATTATCAGAAGTGGCAAATTTTGTCAGCGTTTCTATTCAATTACAAACAGTAGTAGCGATTTCCAAGACCTGCCAAAACTACTTCCAGTATAGAAACAGAAAATGAAAGGTCTGAAAAGCACCAAAGTAAGTAGTTTTTGCCAATAGACTTGGTCGAAGTGTGGTATACTTTTAGTAATAAATTGTTAGTGGACTTCTTTCGAGATTGCGACATGAATCGTTACGACAACACAAAGTGACATAACAGACAACGAATAGAACAATTTTCGAAAATATATACTGTGTCTGATACGGTCATGCATGAGCGATTTTTCCCGGTTGGTATGATAATCCCACTCTCAAAAGTGATGCAAACCTATCCCCAAAACTGCTTTATTTTGCCCAAAATCCTAAGCATAAATATTAAGCGCCAAACACTGTTACGTTGATCTGAAAGTATAGTCAGAAAACATGACCACTGCAGTACACATGCCGGAGTACTGCCAGATTTATTGGCTATAGGTAAAACAGGGCCCTTGTTTAAAATATGTTTTTCATTGTTTTTTAAGCTATGACGCCCCGAATATTCAATTGTGACGTCATAGTGGATTGACATTGACCATTGAATATATAGGGTAAATATAGCTCCTTTGACGAAATATCTGTACTATTGCTGTTGAACCGACTATTTTGAGGGTTCCAACCGTCCCATATCGATATACATCGGCTATATCGGGTGGGAATTGTCCGTAGGCTCATACAACATATTTTTTGGAAAGTATTTGCACAATTATGGCATAATTTTACAACTTGAAAAAACACAATTTTGTTTTAAGACGCCGTTTGTTTTAAATGCTGCCCTAACTATAGCTGTGCGGACGCGGAAGTATGCAGCGCCGGCGGTTTCGACACTTTCGAAGCCTTCAATCTCGATACTCTGCAAGCGCCGAAATGTCCGGCTCGGAATAGTTCCGCTGCCAGTTTGTGTTTGGTCCGTAAATGAGTCTTGTTGGCTTCGACACGTCGAACAATTTTGAAAAACTTCGCCGAAGTTTACCTACTCAGGCCTCAGGCCGAAATTTTCAACCTCACATCACATTGTCCTATTTAGAACTAGCTAGTAGGATTCTTCAAAAATGACTTTTTTTCTCAAATCGCACTGGCTACATAATAAAATTGTTAGGTTAGCTAATTTAAGCCTACACACCAAATTTGGTTCAATTCCAAGCAGTAGCAGCATTGCTATAGGAGAAAAAAGTTTCTATTCATAATGTAAAAATAAATAACAAAAAAAATTGAAAATTTTCTGTTCACCCCATGAGAGTGTTAGGTTGTCTATAGATAGAAACGATGTTCACCAAATCTGGTTAAATTCCAACCGGTATAAGCGGAGTTATTGTCGTCGAAAAATTTGGATTTGAATAAAATAGTATTTACTCTAATAAGTAATTTAAGAATTGGTCACCGTATATACTATTTTATTCATAATCCAAATTTTCCGACGGCAATAACTAGGCTTCCACTGGTTGAAATTGAACCAAATGTGGGAACATCGTTTCTATAGACAACCTAACACTTTCATGGGGTGAACATAAAATTTTCAAATTTTTTGTCATTTATTTTTATATAATAAATAGAAACCTTTTTCTCCTGTAGCAATGCGGCTACTGGTTGGAATTAAACCAAATTTGGTGTGTAGGCTTAAATTAGGTAACCTGACAATTTTATCAAGTAGCCAGTGCGATTTGAGAAAAGATGTCATTTTTGAAGAGCCCTACTAGCTGGTATGCATATGACATTTCGGGTTTGTGTTCATGTCGAGATTTTTGTGAAAGTACGAGTTCACTCGGTATTATGCAGACAAGCGCCAACCTATATAACCGAACCAAAATTAGAAAGTAAGCCTACAGGCGTAGTGGCAATTTTTTCAATCAGAACGAGGGGCCCAAATAAAACATCTGGTGGCTCGGATGTTGTCTACATCCCTGACTAGTATAGGCTTAACATATTTTGGAAATCAAAAAAGAGGACACTTTTTCAGAAATTTGCAGCTTGCAAAACTGGAGTAAAATTCTGAAAAACCGGTAAATTTTTCCCACTTTGTGATCGGTTGACTAAAAAAAAAAGGTCATCACTTCTGCTCGGAGCTCAAAATAACGTTTTTTACTCCACATTGCCGGGTGGATGACTAAAAAAAAAAAAAAAAAAAAAAAAGGTCATCTTTTCGCTCAGAGCTAAAATCACCGTTTTTCACTCCGAAATACCCGCCGGAGCTTCACTTCTGTGCTAATATGCGGCATATCACCCGCAATTTGCTCTAAATCTGCCTAAATTTTCAAAAAAGAGGACAAAATCTCAAAAAAGAGGACGTATGGTAAGCCTAGACTAGTAGGAACATCAAACGCGCTATAGAAAGTTAATTACCTTGGGATGCTGGTGAACAAGATGCTGCAGCCACTGATTCCGTGATATTTGCGATGGAAGTGAATGAGTCGATCATGATGGGCTCAGTTTCATGAGAAAGATCTTTGAGTTGAACAAGATTAACTTGATCCCCTACACCAGGGCCGGCCAACCCGTGGCCCGCGGGCCATATGTGGCCCGCGAGAAGGTTTTGAGTGGCCCGCGAGGTAATTTCCGAAATTTGTAATATAATACGAAATGGATTGCACAGATTGTGAACTTGCGAGGCGAATCAAAAATTTGATTAGTCTTGCCGCAACACTTGAGATGTGATGACCAAAATATCAGTTCCGACGCATTGGCAGAACCATGAGCCAGTCACATTTTGTACACTACAATAAAGCAGAATAATTTGAGATACGTTTATCAAAAGCAAAAATTTTCTTCACATTTCGCGCAACATGTTGTCACTCGATTTCTTGCTTTAAATATTGTTACCCCTTTGTGAAAATGAAAGAACGTCTAATGTATCAGATTGAGTCTAATTATATTCGCGATTACGAGACAGAGTGTCGTTCAACATATACGACCTTGCGCTAGCAGAAAGACCGTCCACGATGAAACCTATATAGGCACAAAATGATTGATGCATGTTGGTCGAAGCTTTTGATATCGATATGTCCAGGCGACGAATAGTCCAGTCCTTGCAAACTGCGCCCAGCGATATACAGCAGGCCCGCAATACAGTCAAGTGACCATATTATTGACCTATGAACTTCGAAAAATTTTAGCGCTTGGCGCGGATAGTGGCCCGTGCAATAGTTCGTCAATCAAATGTGGCCCTTTGGCCAAAAAGGTTGGCCAGCCCTGCCCTACACCTATCGCAAGCATGACGTCAAAATCTCTCCTGGCGTTATTAATGGCGTTTGGATCGCGGTCATCGCTTGCCTGTCCGTCGGTAATTGTGATCAGGATCTTGAAGGAGCCTGGCCTAGTCTTAGGGATTACGTCACTGTTGATGAACCGCAGTGCTCTGTACGTTTGAGTCCCTCTTTCAAGTTGTTTAATGGCCTCCACGGAGACTTTCATTTCGGCAGACGACACTTGTATAACAGCTTGTTCAAGTTCAATTTGGACGGTATCGGAATACTGTACTATGACTATCCGCGGCTTCATCGCTGGTCCCAACAGGGCTGGTTGCAACTGATCCACCACTTGCAACATCCACATCTTGACTTGCTGGAAATCGTTTGGCGCGATTGAGCCGCTCCCGTCGATCAAAAACACTATGTCATGCATGCTCGGGGTGTTGGTTGTGCAAACCGAATTTCCTATATAAAGTGTAGTTCGTGTTATTATTCGTATTACACGCAATGAAGATTTCTTCAACTATATGTTATATGTGTTAATAATTTTTAAATCTTATTTGAGCAAAATTCGATTCACATTAGTTTATCAGGCACATTACAATATTCCAAACTCACCCTTAGACTCGTGCTGCAACGCAAATAGCGTAAGCATCAAAAACCATAAATATTTTACAATCATTATTATGGCTATTCGGCTTTCACTGTCAATATATAAATTGTAGTTAAAATATACTAGCATTAGATCGAGTACTAGAATAGACCATCGCAATTTTAGTAAGAATCCATGTTTTAGGCAATCAGTTGAAATATAGGTCACATATCTATATCTTATAGGATTCGATTCAACAAAACTAATATACTGATCCAATCGGGATCCGGTTTTACACTACCCTAAAAATTCCTGCGTGCGCAAAAGATTGAAACAGATCGAGCGCTTGATTATGTCCGAATCCGGTGAGTTCCAGACTATGGTTGATTTGGAATGAAATGGCTCTAGAGCCTTTGTTTTTAGAATCTGTAGTTTGATAGATGTGTAAAGCCAGGACGATTTCAAACACGTCGGCGTTCATGGCCTGCAGTCCATACCGAATTTCAATACGATAATGCCCTTTGTCGCTTCTGTTTGTGATTTCAAAAACAGTTTCAGCGGGAATGACTTGAAATTCGAACGTGGGATTTATGAAATCCTTAGAGCGCGGTGAGGACAGGTAAATCAATCATGAACGCCGCCCTGTTGTTGCCTGCAGGCATGTGAAAGGTACCGTATTGTTTGTTAGTGACATCCAGCGGTGGTCAAAGTAGTCAGAGTTGGTATTCAAGTACATATAGCGTCATAAATATCTACTTAAGTACAAGTCGAAGTAGAGATTTACAATACACGTGAAAACTACTTCAAGAGGAAGTAGAAAATTAAGGTCTGAAAAGTACCGAAGTAAGTATATTGCTTCAAAAAGTACAGACTTGGTTAAGGGATCGCATAATTTTAGCAGTTAATCGCATGGGTTTCTACTTCCGAAATTGCAAAGTGCGTCTCAGCAACTAATGCAAAATGACTCATGACACTAATACACATATTAATTTCTGTAACTTCGATTCTTCATTTTTAATCATCTCTACCTCTGCTCTGCAACCCTTGCCTATTCTTCATCCACCGCATTTCTGTAATCTGTCCTCTTCATTATTATTATTATTATTATTATTATTGATGAAAAGGTGAGTGACGCTTTTCTCTTGTGAGGCCAGGTGCGTCACGGAATAGAATGTGCGGTCGGTATACCAAAATGTGGGCCAGAACCGATTTACAAGTATGTGCCACAAGATAGAACGAACTCTGCAACATGGGATAAAATTTCGGGATGATCAGTAGATTTTCGAGTGTTGCAGCGATTTTTAGCTCGTGCGCCCTGTCGAATAAAAAGTTTCGATGAAAATCATATCGATGGCAGCGCAGCAAAAAATGCTCGACTGTTTCAGGTGCTATACAATGGTCGCATAGGTCGGTGTCGCTACATCCAATTTTATATAAATGCGCTTTCAGGTGGCAATAGCCTGAACGAAGCCGAAATATTAATCGTTCGTAGAGCCTATGTCGATGCATCGATGGAAAATGGCCATCAGTCATTGATCTATGGAAATTTCGACAGTGACCTCTTCGCCCATTTCGTTGATATTCGGCGTTCATGTATTGCATAGGAATAACAATTTGACTGTATTACTGGAATTTTAAAAATGTACTCCAATCTCGTCATTTTCCTTTGGGAGAAGGTTGCTCCCTGGATTATGTGTGTATTTACCAGTTTTAGTGTGAATAAAGAATATAATAATATAATAATTCATAGAGCGCCGAATATAACAATATATCATTACTGCACTAGGGTGCTATTCATAGAATGAAATAAAATATAAAAGTAAACGATATGTATAAAAGACAGAGTGCATAGTTGTAAGGAGGAATAAACACTGTAGTTCGAACGCTCGTGTGAATAAAACGGTCTTGATTTGGCGCTCGAAAACATGTAGTGAGTTAGAGTTTGATAGCAAATGGAAAATTGTTCCACATGGGTGCTATTTTCTGAAATGAATTCAATTACCGCGATGCAGGGGCTATGACCGGTTGATATGACAATTTCACACATAAAGTTGATGCAAATATACACCAAACTACTTTATACTCTACTAGAAAAAACGTTTATGATGTAAGCAATAAAAATTGCTTTGAAGTAAATAGGAAGGAAGGAAGTTGTGGAAAATCATACGTAAGCAGCGCAAGTCGGAAAAACCTATTTGAGTACTCTGCAAAAGTAGAAAAAAAAACTTGGGTACTGATCAGACTGAAAAGTGATATATTTACCACTGCAGCAATTAAAGGCTACATGTCTCCGTAGCTAACCAAATATCTTGGGATTTCGGCTATACTTGAATACTAGACTCGAGAAGCCTGTTGCCTTGGGTGAAGTTCTTCGTAACAGATTTATGTTCAATACAATCGGTTTATTCAAACGTTGATGCAGTAGTAGCGTATAGAGTCTCAATCATAATCTTAATAACACTTAAACACGTGTTACATACACTTATATAGAGTCTCAAGACATCACAGCAAGAAGTAGTTTCTTATGCGAGACATAGCGGAATATCATCGACGAGTGATCACAGCGGGATAGCTGCGCCACCACTTTTGGCATCGCATTGCGACCGGGCCGTCTCTGTACACAGTCACACACGGAGCGCAGACACGACAACGCGCCTCCATCCAAGCAAGACATGCAGCAGAATAAGGTCGTTCAAGCAAGACTCGTTATTATAAGCGCCAGTTTTCAGTCAGTTTTCAGCCGCTGGCAAAATCAGGCAAGATATATCTCATGCGATCGTACAATATTAGAAAAAAAACTGAGGTTGATGGTGAAACTGAATTTCATGTTTCGCAATGTTTGGTTTAAGTGGTTGGAATATTTCACGAAGGAGCATGCGGTGCTCTTTGTGGATATGAATTTTACGCTTATCAAAAAATGTTCTGTCCGTGGCATCGTGTTAAGGTTGCGTGTTTTCAAACATTATTTAATACGCGATTAAGCCCTATCTCAAAACGAGCAATTAGCAACAATTTATTGTGTTGAATTTTACAGAAGGAATGATTCATGTTACAGTTTATCCAATTAAAATCGTCAAAACAAACTACAATCATGTTTGAGTCAAAAGTGTTACTATTTTTATAGAGATGGCTGAAGTAGTCATTGTTGATACCCAAGTAAATCTCTACTCAATTATACAAGAAAAAGTATACTGATCTCCACGTTACAGCAAAACTAATTCAACTGGAAGTACAAAGTGAAGGCGTGAAAAGAAGTCAAGTACTATATATGTTTGTTTTAATTGCACACCCCCTATTTTGCCGCTTAACTTCTACTGAGATGATTTGCACCGCGACAATGAATACAGTGTGTTCCATTTCCTCTTGTCTTATATGTCGTATACAGACGTAATTTGAGGCATAGACCATTACAAAATACACAGTGGGTATCTTTAGCTCGAAAATGGTACCAGATACGGGTAGGTCTTTGAAGAAAGGATGACCTGACTAGATAAGATGAACCACTCGCATTATCAACCTTTCATCAGTACATTATCTTTTAATGTAGGTGTATTCAAAAATTATGAGCCCTAGTCACAATAAACCTCGCATTCCGAAAGCCAGATATTTAAACATGAACCAACCCATTGACGCATTCGTGTTCATTGGTCATAGGTTCGGCTACGGCAAATTATTTGGTACAGCAGGCGTTCCATAATGTAGAAACGCCGGACAACGCATGAAAGAGGACTCAAGAAAATTTTCTGAATAAAATGAACTCATATTATAATTGAAAGGGATACCATATTTTGGAAATGTGAAAAGAGGGCACTTTTTCAAAATTTTTCGAATTACAATTCTGGAGTAAAATCCAGGAAAAAATGGTAATTTTTCCCCGACTTTGTGGCTGGTTGACTAAAAATAAATGTCAACTTTCCGGCTCAACTCCCGAAATATCCACCGGAGCGTTACTTCAGTGTTGATTTCCTGTATCTCACTCGAATTTTACCCTTTATTTAGACAAAATTCTCAACTAAAAGGACAAAATCTCAAAATAGTGGACATTTGGGCGTCCTCCGAGGACACTTTCAAAAAAGTCAAAAAAGAGGACGAATCCTCTTAAAAGAGGACTTATGGTAACCCTATACTAAAAGGTATTAAAATCACGATAAAAATCACAGACCGTGTGATTCACATCGTAAAAATGATAACAAACAATGTTTGAATTATACTACGCGAAAGCAGTAAGGCTGCAGTTGGAAGTTGGAATCAATATTTATTCAAGTCGACTGATCCAAGACTATGCAGACCAAGAATGACGATCGTATATGAAGAAGATTCCACAGGAATATCGACACGCCTACAAGGGGGAGAGGCGGAGAAAAAGGAAGTATACTGCGTTCATCCACGCATGTGTATAATTATGCGCCTATCCGAGACAATATGCTGTCATGTTGTTAAGTTGCTATCTCCATCCATATCAATTTTCTGGCAATCCGATATGGTTACACTATATAAATATCCACCACGAAGGCGTTTGTGCCACACCAATTCGCGGATCTTTTCAAGTATTATACATTCCACTGAGTACATTCAATCTGATATCTGCGATAAGTTTCACCTTGGGGCAAAAATTCCAGATCATGCATCGTACCGTCACTCATTGGCACCGTGATTAGGAGCATCGATTCAACCTTGAATGGAAACGATAAAGATCTCTGTGACAATGTTTTGACCGATAGGTATTTTGATACCGCGAGAAAGAAACGATAACGTGTATTGTTGAAACATTGCATTGCAATTATATTTAAATATTTTGACATCGCAGATTCTTGCTGACTTGTTTCGATGTTTTTTTTAATATGATGCTCTGAAATGCACAGTTACGCATGACACATGAACAAATGTGTCCAGATAGTAACTATCGCAAGTGGATCAGCAATCATGTTTCACCCGTGCTGTCTCTGTTTTGTACCAGGAGAAGAGAAAAAGCAGATTTACGATGAATCCGAAAACTTTATTGTGTAGTTCGGAACTGTGTTCAAAATTGCAACAGCTCTAAACGTGTTTACTTTTTGTCTGTGCTCGCTGTAGAATTATAGACGGACTTTCAGCACTAGCCACGGATTTTTTTTATGGCCGACCATTATTATTACGTGGCCGGGCATGAAAAATGCTATCCCATGGCCGGCCATGTAATGTCCTTGGTCTATCATGGAAACTCATTCTCATGAACTACCATAACCAAAGTTCATTGCTACCCGTACATCAACATAGCATTCATGGTCAGTAAGCCTATACTGTTCGTGACCCAATCGTGGTCAAACATATGGTCATTATGTTCTGTAGCGGACAAGTTATGAGCAACACCATCAGAACACCAATTATATACTAACCCAGTGGTTCCCAACCTTTTTCATCTCGTGCCTCCCTTGGCCGAAATTTAAGCCAAAATTCCCCCCTTAGGATAAATCTGCCCGATGATTAAAAAAGGTCATTTTTACCGCGCAAACACCTGTTGACTGAGAGATTAAGACGGGCTGTATCTAGTGTATGTTTCTAGCAGTGCTGTAATAACACTTTGCAGACCTCCAAAAACAATGGTCTTGGTCCCAACCAACAAATTCTGGAAGACTTGACTCGACAGACCCCCACACTTCCATTTGTGTTTTCGGCTTACCATGCACCAATCGCAAAAACAACTGCCGCGAAAAATCAGTATGTATAAGTTAACTGGTCTTGCGATTTTTTTTCTCAAGCTTGCGTATGCATTTGGCCAATAATATTGGTACTTTCACATATGGCAGGGTTGACCAGACTCGAGTCGCCATTTTCTGATGACTCGAGTCATTTTCCCTAAATACGGAAACGACTCGACTCGACTCGAAACAATCTGGGTATTGAGTCGACTTGGACTCGAGTCATTGTGCATGACTTGAACCAAGCCATATGACTCGAGACTATAAGATGGCCAAGACCGATATTTCATTGTAATTTCGAAGAACAGTAAAGTGACCAGGACTGACCACCCTATCGGAATTTCGTCTGGTGATCTTGGTACTTGACAGTTGACAATGCGACAAGAAACTGCTCAAAGTGAGGAAAATTAGTGTATCACGACAAATCCAAATCATTCAATATCATCAAACAGTGTTGACTTGGACTCGGACATGAGTCATAATACCATGACTCGGACTCTACCCCGTGCTCGGTGACTTGGACTCGGACTCGACTCAATAGTTAATTGAAAGTGATTCAAATTGACTCGAGTCAAAATTATGAAAGTGAGATTGATTTGTGACTTGGAGCCTCGGGACTTGGTTACAGCATTGATACTTAACGTACATGTGATAACGTGATCAGATTCCCTACTGGAGCTCATTGAAATTTAGGACATCCATTACGTTTCGGCAACATTCAACCGAGTTTAACATGTCTTTTATCGTTCAGGTTGCTGTTTACTAAAAATAAAGCAAGGCTAGCGATCTCTTTGACTTGAATAGAAGACGTCGAAATATTTTGTCACTGTCTGAAAATGTTGACTTGAAAATATAAAATATATATTTTCACTAGAGGCCTTGTTGTGATGGATTCGGCACGCCATTTGCTCGCTTAGGATACATTTGATTGAGAGGCCGTCGCTGGCCTACAAATTTGCAGAAAATCTGAACTAGTTAAAAAGGGGGGGGGGGGGATTTGTATGTGAAAAAGAGATTTCAAATAGCATTTGAACATACTTTCAGCAAACAAAAAACAGGCATAAGGAGCATACGATCGAATATAACTGGTTGAATACATGACAGTTCGGACATGAACAATTTGGGAAATCCGTTACAATTCTTAAGTGGAATTCCTCCCTAAAAATTGCAAAATTCCCCCCAAGGGGGGAATTCCTCCCCCGTTGGGAACCACTGTACTAACCGATATCTGCAGTCGTGGTACTCGAACTGCTTGGGTGCCACGAACTATTTTCCTATTCAGGATGTACCGCGAGGTCAAAAAGGTTGAGAACCACTGCTGCACGGTATACACATTCGTCTTTCACGCTGGACTGACTTGGCGAGCGCGGTGTCTGCTGCTCGTCCGATGCATTGTTGCGTGGTTCGGGTTTGCGTTATGATGTTTCAATAAACACTTCAGTATGAACGCTGCAGTGGTTCTTAACCTTTACTATAACCGGGGAACACTTACGCTAACCTGCAAGCATTCGTGGTACCACATATTTTCGCTCAGTCATAAAAACAAAAATTCTCCATAACACACATCTAACTTACACTTCTAATGCATTACATAGATAGCCTACATGCGCACTGGCGCACAAAATGAACTGTGCACCAACAGTACGGTATAAGAACAAAACCAAATTATACTTTCAGCGCAAAACAAAAACATTCGAATGAATATTTAATCCAAATCAATGCGACTTCTGTTGTACCCTGTCAGAAAAGCCACCAGTTCAGAAATGCGCGGTAATGCCTTAAGTGCCATGGTATTGTTCGGTCTCGAAACGCGACAGCCTGATACCGATTGCTTAATTACAAATGAGGTTATAAACATTAGAGATCGAATTGGCATTTCAGAAGAACGGGGTTTCCATTTTTGACTCCAACCTCCCCGGCGTACGCCACTGCACAGTGGACACGACATAGGCTGCCAACACAACAGCCACAATTCGACTTCTGATCTGGCCCAATTGCGTGCGACCAATGGGGCCAAGACGGGAGTACCATCACAAATTATATGTATAAGTTGAGTGTGTGACTGTGTGCTTTAAACTCTAGCCCAGAGGTCACCAACGCAGTGCCCGCTGTCGCAGTAGCAAATATTCAAATGAGAGATTTGATAGTCGAAGCGGTTAAGGCTTTCATATGAACAGCAGTTGAACAAGGGTCAGTCGAACATACAAACGCAGTTTTTGATCGGGGCATTGCTTGTCTTCGCCCACGCGGTGGCTTAACGGGAATCTAGTTAATAGTCCCGAGTCTCGACGAGGAGATCGGCGATTCGACGCGCAGTGCGCCAACGCAATTGGGCCCGGAGGCGCTGGAGTGAGTCCCGGTGAATGAGAGTTATCTGTTCTTGGTAAGGAGCGGACACCCCGACCATAGTGCTCTGTCTAAGTCAGCGGTTCTCAACCGGGGGTCCGCGGGGCGTTTCCAGGGGGACCGCGAAACCTTCGAATTGCAAAATGGTTGATAACCTAATTTGTAATTTTTTAAATTAGAGAAATCACGATGAAGTTTCGCTTCATTACTGCTAAACTAAAACATATTGCTGTTTAGAGATGTTTATATGGGATCTGGGAAAAGAACCGCTCTTCAAGAATACCTTCAGGATGAGCTGCTAGATAGAAATGAGTAGGTCGGATGTTATATATTCATTAAAAAATAGTTTTTCAATTTTGGTGCCGTATAAGTGGCGATCATACGCAAAGGTATCGTCGGGAGCGTCACGCGTTATTACCGCGTCACATATCTTTGTGAAAATGGATATTCAGTACTCGTTCATATCCAATAGACGGCGCCGGTATTCAAGACACGACCGCGCATTTCAAGAAATACAGCTACAAAATCCGCATTGAAATAATAATAAAAGCCTTCGCAACGTCAGTTCTCGGTAATGTCCATTCTCGGTAATAGCATTCTCGGTCATGGACATCTCGGTAATAGCATTCTCGGCAGAGGTGATCAAAGTAGTCAAGAAATCCACTCAAGTAGAAGTAGAAGTAGCGACGAAAAAATCTACTCAAGTACGAGTAGAAGTACTTCTTTTTTAAGCAACCTAAAACTACTTGAAGTAGACGTAGAATTGACTGACTTTAAAAGTACTCAAGTAAGTAAGTAGTTGTGAAAACGATCCAAATTCGTTCACATGGATTGTAAAAAGGTGCAAATTGAGCTATGCGATAGGTGACGAGTATGATTCATATTGATGCATACCAGCAGGTATCCGATTTTCGATTGCATAAGCATTCGTCCGCATGATGGGATGAAAATGATAGTATTGATATGGAAATGCGATGCTAATCCTCTGTTTACTCGAACAGCACGTTTTAGAAAATAGCATCGTATGGCGCCATTCCCCATATTATAGGGCCCGTAGTTTAGTCGAAGAGCAATACGGATAAGTTGTATTGGATACGGTGTAAACACTTTGGGCGATTAGTAAACGGTAATAAAAATTATGGTGGACCATTAGAATGCCATATTATGTAGCTTCATTTCCAGAAATTAAAGGCATTACTACACTTGCTTTTATACTTAAACATGTACGTTATCCAAACAAAAGAACTGATATTAATTATAACTCAAAGTATATGATACTGGGAATTGAAAGTGAAATATAAATACTACTTCTAAAATCCGAACATGTATTTCATGTTTTCAGTCCAGAAAGTTTCAAAGGTGGTATGCTAAAACCGCTCTAAAACTAAAAAAAAAGTCAGAGTACACTTTTCCAGATTTGGACACGCCATGGACATGCTAGATTACGATATGACAAGTAAATGCTAGATTGCGAAACATCATTTTCAAACGTTATGATGACAGTGTTGGGATGACTCGAGTCACGACTTGACTTGAGTCAGACTCGAGTCAACTTTTTCGTATGACTTGACTTGACTCGAGTCACTTTGCAAAAATGACTTGACTTGACTTGACTCGGAGCTTCAGAAATCTGCATTGACTCGTGACTCGGTGCAAAATTTACGAGTCAATTTCAAGTCATTAAGTAAACAGTGTCGAATAAATCAATGTATCTTGTGTATATTCGAATTGTTCAAGATACGCCGGTGTCACTTTTGAGATCAACCAGTCATTCACTGATCGTACGTTACACTGATCCTCCATTGCTACATCACAAATAAATTGACCGCAAACGAAACAATCACAGTTTACGTTGTCGTACCAGTAATAGATTAATATAATAGCAATGTATCTCTGTTTCTTAGACGGCTCAATGCTTACGTTGCGCATTGCTCAGTTTTGCCAACACTCGTGTATGATTTAAATCGAACAAATATAGTCTGTGCGTTTATATTCTTAGGGATGTGTAGATGGGTATAGTGTGGCAATCGTACCAAATCAATTTGTTTCAACTTCTCGGGCCTTCGTACCAGGGCTGTGGAGTCGGAGTCGGAGTTGGTGGAGTCGGAGTCGGAGTCAGGGTAATTTTCGCTTGATGGAGTCGGAGTCGGAGTCGGAGTCGTGAAAACTGTAATAGCTGGAGTCGGAGTCGGAGTCGGAGTCGGTGGGAAAATACTGACTGGAGTCGGAGTCGGAGTTTGTGAGAATGACTATGATTTCGACTCCGACTCCAACTCCAACTTCTCTATCATGAAAACATTTGCTTTCAAAGAATTTTCAATATAATTTTTATGTACCACCAATCACTGTTATTATTAACCATACAGATCAGCTGCGGCCAGCCCGTGGCACACAGGCCAAATTTGGCACACGAGAAGGTTAGGTGTGGCCTGCGAGGTAATTCTCGAAATTATTTATGACATCAGGTACAATTGCAAGGCCAACCAAAATTTAATTAGCATGACCGAGAAATTTGATGATGACTAAAACAACAGTTCTGAGGCATTGACGTAACCGGGGGTCAGCCACATTTATCCCAGATCTTCGTATATGACCATGAAGTAGAATATTTCATTGAAGATTTATTTGACTTGAAATTTTTCTCGGTACTTCGTATGATTCATTGTCACTAGATTTCTTGCATTCAGTATTTGAGCCCCCTTTTGAAAATTATAAATACATATTCTTCACAGAATTGAGTCTAACTATATTCGCAATTTGGAGATACGGCTTCGCTTGTGCACTCGCAGCGAGATCGCCGACAAAACATTTGCACAAAATGTTAGAGGCATGTTCACTGATACCGTCGATTTTGCTATGTCTAAACGTCGAATAATCCTGTCCTTGCCAAATGAGCCCAGTGGTATACAGATGCGACCCCCAATGTATGTTAGCGATATATTTATTGATATAGATAGCTATAGCCTAATTCAGTCGTTATCTTGCAAAAAAATTTCGCGCTTCGCGCGACCAGGGCCTGATTGCGCACTGCACAGTTGGAAGACATAATGTTATCAATTTTAGAGCGTAGTAATATAAGTCTTGTTTGCAATGTTTCATAATTCGGTTCGCTCCTATCGACGACTAAAAAAAGGTTATCAACATTCCCGTTGCCCGCGCAATGGTTCGTAAATCTCAGGTGTCCCTTTCGCCGAAAAAGTTGCCCACCCCTGATATAGATAAAAGACATTACTTGCAAATTACAACTCAGTTGCAGAGGGGAAGAAAATCGCAAGATGCGTTTTCACGATGCAGTCAAAATTGATGCAATTTTTGGAATTATACCATGATACTGACAGAGAAAATGCATCGGCTGGTTTTGTAAAATTGTAAAAATATGTAAATATGACCAAACGATGCTTCCCATTTGAAAAAATTAAAAATATTTGTAGTGTAGCTTAGCTGTTTGGGTCGAACAAATGATTAAGAAGGACTGCAAGTCCCAATCCTTGAATACTTGATTAAGTACGTGTAGACTAGACATATAGGCTATTGTCTTTGACTACTTAACTAAATTCCATTTATGACCAATGTCTATTACTAGTAGTAAGAGTGTTTGTGCTTGTAATCAGGATAGTGTGTAATGACAAAGTTAGTAAGTTCAACTTCTTTTTTAATTGCTGAGTCATACACAAGAGCTACACTTGGATTTTTTATCTACATTTTTATTATACAGGATTGGATATCTGCCATATTTGAATGATTCATACATTTCAGGATATTAGAGAGTCCATGTTATAAAAACTTGAATAAGGAAGGATATTTAGCAAATCTTTATTTCATGTTAATTGCATAGTGGATAATTCGAGCTGTGCCACAATGAAACAATTCAGCATGCCACAGTTAATCATATGTTTGCATATGTTTAATGGTTGTATGATAGTCATTCAACCGACAATGTGGCAGATAATTTTCGAGGTAAATTGGTAATAATGCTGGAGTCGGAGTCGGAGTCGGGAGTCGGAGTCGGTACGTTTAAAGACCCAGGAGTCGGAGTCGGAGTCGGAGTCGGTACGTTTAAAGACTCAGGAGTCGGAGTCGGAGTCAGAGTCGGTATATTGAAAATGTGCGGAGTCGGAGTCGGAGCCGGAGTCGGTGGTAAAATTTACCGACTCCACAGCCCTGCTTCGTACGCGGTCCTGTATTTTGGCTGATAACAACTGAGTGTAGCATGTAACTGTACAGCTACTCACGTATTCTAATAGCAGTTCTACGTGTGCGTGGGCTATGCAACGTCTTTTTGCATGTTTATTTAACTTTATATTGGTGATTTGACTCAAGATAAATAGCCAATTAATCTGTCTTTCATACACCTAGCACAACGTGATGACTTTGAATCATCACTCATACTTCGAAATTCAATTTGACTTGAATTGTGACTTGACTCGTGACTTGACTTGACTTGACTCGACTTGACTCGAGTCACCTCCAAAAAAAGGGTGACTTGACTTGACTCGAGTCACCTTCGAAAATCGATTGACTTGACTTGACTTGACTCGAGTCAAAATGTGCAATGACTCGAGATGACTCGTGACTCGAAGGTAGTGACTTGATCCCAACACTGTATGATGAGCCATATATACTGTGATGAATTATGTGATATGGGTGAAGGGCGACAATGTGGTGTGAACGGAACCACGCCAACCCTCTACCTGAATTATAGTCACCGATACTTTCGTGAAATCACACTGGTCACTCCGTATCCACTGCGCGCGAAGCGTGACGAAAATTCTGGGCTTTACTGAAATTTTATGAAAATTGAATATTGATACTCCGTGAAAACAGCCCCGAAATTCCTCAGGCTATCTTCCTAATTAGAAGATTGAACTACTTCTACTTGACAAACTGAAAATAGCGAAAAGTAAGTAAGTAGATCACATAATATTACGAAGTAGAAGTAGCGAAAATCAGATCTACTTGAGTAAGTACCAGAAGTAGAGGACAACTACTTGAGTACTTCGAAAAAGTAGAAGTACTTCGTTACTGACCACCTCTGAGTATGTTACCATGTCCATTCTCGGTAATGTCCATTCTCGGTAATATCCTTTCTCGGTAATGTTCCTTCTGGCGACAGTAGGGTTACCATACGTCCTCTTTAAGAGGATTTGTCCTCTTTTTCGACTTTTTTTGAAAGTGTCCTCGGAGGACGCCTTTTTGTCCTCTTTTTTGAGATTTTGTCCTCTTTTTTGAGAATTTTGGTCAAATTCATAGCCAAATTCGAATGAGATGCCGCAAATGAGCACCGAAGTGACGCTACGGCGGGTATTTCTGGAGCTGAGCGGAAAGTTGACCTTTTTTTAGTCAACCACCTGGCAATGTGAAGGGAAAAACTGTATTTTGGGCGCTGAGCGAAAAAGATGACCTTTTTTTTAGTCAACCGACCACCAAGCGGGAGAAATTTGCCATATTTTCAGAATTCTCCTCCGGTTTTGCAAGTCTGAAAATTCTGAAAAAGTGTCCTCATTTCACATTTCCAAAATATGGTAACCCTAGGCCACAGAGGATCGGATTTTGCAGCTTTGGAGCAACTATGGAAAACTGATTGTTATTGTATTGTTTTGCACACTATTGAATCAACCATTATAAAGCTGCAAAATCCGATCCTCTGTCGCCAAAAGGAACACCTCTACACGCTGGGAATATTTCAATAGTGTTGTTTTGTCATTCGACTGTTTTACAGCCGATCTTGTGTATGTTGTACCGTAACCGTGCGTTGTTTACTACCGTTCGCGACTCTGTGTACTTGTCATTATTACGTCACAACGACAACATTCTTTCCATATTTCGAGCTTGGTTAACCTCATTTACTGGCATTCGCTCCTGAAGAGAGCCAGTCGAGAAGCTTCGAGTGGAATAAATTTGGCAACATGAACGTATTGTTTGCTGTAATATTGAAATGATCATAGCTTACAGCATACGTTGCCATACTAGTAGTGTAAATAGCAATGCATCTCTAATCCTTAGACTCCGTAGTGGTGACATGGCGCAGCGGCCACCTTTAGCAGCCATCTTGTATGATTTAAATCGAGCGAATATCGTTTGTGCCTTTGTATCTCACGGATGTGTAGATGAGTAGTGTATTCAATTCACTGTATGACATCGTCAATTCGTTCCAACTTCTCGCGGTTTCGTATTCGATCCTCTATTTTGGCTGATAATCACAGAATGGTGATGTACCTAGTACATTTACTCGCGTATTCTATTAGCAGGTCTACGTATGCGCTAGCGATCCAACGCCTTTTTGAATTTATATTTAACTTTTTATTCGGTATTTGATTCAGGATAGATCGCGAGTCAAACTGTGTTTAAAATATCTAGCTAAATTTAATGATTTTGAAGCATCTCTCATACTTTGAAACTTCAATTTGACCACGACTTGTGACTTAACTCGTGACTTGACTTGACTCGAGTCACCTTCGAAAATCCATTGACTTGACTTGACTCGAGTCAAAATGTGCAATGACTCGAGATGACTTATGACTCGAAGGTACTGAATTGATCTCAACACTGGCGTCTTCTCGTGACGTCATCTATTCTATGCCTCACAATTGATATCGTTGCGTCATTTTTGAAATAAATACATGTATTGGCGAATATGCATGTCAGAAACATTATTAAACACGGTCAGAGAGTCACGGCGATCAGTATAGGATTTCTGTCGCCTGTCTCTGGACGAACTGTGCATACTGTATATTTTCAGAACAATGATTATATTTTAGGCGTGGTATTCGGAAGCCAGTCCTCCGTTGAATACATGTGGATATACGGATGTTCAAAACATTAGGAGATTCGAGATACGACGATCATCTTCAATCCACGCTTGCAGTTGGTGCGATTTCTATCCACGAGATAATAAATACCGCATGGTAAGGCGCAAGCCCCGCCGTCTCCATTCGCATTCGTACATGCCACAAGTCGTGCTTTACTTCCTAACCTTCCATCGCAACGCAGGTACTGATCATAATTTCTCACCTGTTTCAAGAGACGAAATCTTGTTATTGTGGATTTTGAAAAGTGGAAAATAGTGTGGTATAAGTTGGTATATACCTTTTTACGAGAGAAATCGTCATAACAACCAGACAAAATAGCCTCTATATCGCGGCATATATTTTTGGAATTATGGCACCTAAATTTGTGACGTCGTCGTCAGGACACGACAGTTTGCAAATGTTCATATGTCACCTTACAACCATCCCCCGACAATATTGGGCTTTCACCCTGATTCAATTAGTAACTAGTCGCTGCTAACAACTTTGGATGGGGAGTTGATCCATTTAGGAGCACTGAATCAATCTATCGTTCTGCAGGAGAAAAACATCTCATTGCTCTACGAAACGACCCGTAGGATATCGAATGCTGATGTTACAAGAATGGATGAATTTTGGCAATCTATGCTTCCAAATCCTACTCATGATCAGTACAGCAGTATTCAACATTGCATTGCCATTTGAATCATGGCTTTGTGAACATGGCATTTTCTGTTTTGACCGAGAATAACAGCTAAACGAGAGGGAACGATTGGAATTATTGTCAAAATGCGGGTGTGTTGGTCAACAATGCAAGCTCGATTATATGTTTTTGTAGAAACAAGAACATCCATCGCATTGACACGTGAAAGTGAAGCATCTTTTATATCAACTCTTCATCTCTTGTAAGTGTTCCACGAGCGCTCTATAATTTATCTAATATGCCATAGACTAAAATACAGTACACAGAACACAGCAATATTAGTAACGACAGGCTCAATGTCATTGACTTCCGGAAATACACATTAACCCGATCGACATCATATCGATGAAAGCGAATTTCCTACAGTAGCAGACTATTGCACAAAAATCATAAAATTTACCTGAACTATATCGTTCGCCCTGTTGCCATAGAAATAGAGCCATTGCGATTTCGCGTTAAGATTGACATACCAATTCGGCATTCTTCTCCCAACGCTCCAGTCAAATTTGTATATTTCAACCGCTGCAAGTACAGTATCGATTGTTATCAGCGGTCCAAAGGTACTGTAATGACCTGTGACATAGGCCTTTTAGGGCATGACCTCAAAAATTCGTTGGTCTGTCCCATCCAAAGGTTGATCAATGGAACTTCTGAGAGCTTCGCCCCACAAACCGGCCTTTTACGACGGGCCTTTTCAACACTACTCGCAAGCGCGAGTTTCAATGCTATGACAAAGTCAGTATGTAACGGTTGTCTAGTCGCTCCAAGCGCGAGAATATTTTCAAATTCAGATCAGAATTCTGTCAATATTATTGGTAATTGCAAATATCACTATTTATTTTTGATCCTCTCTTAGCTCAACCGGATTACCTGTAAATCTGGGGGAAATTTAGAACACGTAATCAAATGATGCGTGTTGTAATTTCGTGACCGGCCTTCTGCTACATAGTTAGGGTTGCATTTAAAACAAACGGTGTTTTAAAACACTTTGTTTAAACATGTTTTAAACAGTGTGTTGAACAAAGGCCTTTTAAAAAAAATTGTGTTTTTTTAAAGTTGTATAATTATGCCATAATTGTGTAAATACTTTCCAAAAAACATATTGTATGAGCCTACGGACAATTGCCACCGGATATAGCCGACGTTTATCGATATCGGATGGTTGGAACCCTCAAAATAGTCTGTCCAACAGCAACAGTACAGATATTTCGTCAACGGAGCTACTTACTCAATATCTTCAATTGTCAATATCAATCCATTATGACATGACGATTGAATATTCGTGACGTCATGGCTTATCAAAAATATTAAAAACATGCTTTAAACAAGGGCCTTGTTTTAAACATGTTTGTTTTAAATTAATTTTTGTTTTAAATGCAACCCTATACATAGTCAAAAGATATCGGAATCGCCCGAACGTGCCACACTAAACTAAAATAAAATGGGTAGCCCTACGGGTACTGATAAACTTACGGGCATTTGGCATGTAATAGATTAGCATTGGACTCGGCATAGAGTTGATTTGTTCGCGCCCTCTGATTTCGGAACAGTCCTCTCTGCAATCTAGGTCGGTAGTATAGCAAGCCTTTATAGACATGTCCGTATCCAGGCTTCGGCGTTTCTGCACAAATGGTCGTGAGGATAATGCAGTTTGAAATATAATGGTGGAACTCATTGTGATCAGTACAAAACCAAGGCTGGCGACGGATTATTATTCTACAACAGTGGTTCTCAACCAGGGGTGTGCGAAGCTTTTCACGGTTCCGCTAAATGTCTAAATTGAACCAGGAATGATAACCTAATTTGCGATTTCCTAAGCTCGGGTAAATCGTCACGTCATCAATTTCTACTCAATTACAAGTGATGGAAGTAGTGATTTCTAGGACGCGGCAAAGCTACTTCGACTGGAAGTAGAATACTAAAGTGATTAACAGTTAATCAAATGCGTCTACCTTCGAACTCGTATTATGCATCTTCGGGACATACCCAAATTGACTAATAACAGTAGAAAGAAGTACAATTTTCAAAAATATATGCAGGTACGATGTTAGAGGGGCTATTTCTCCCAGTTTTATCACCATTTCACTCGTGAGAGTGTCGCAAACATAGCCTTACGCTACTTTCTACTTTACAATAGTCAATCAGATTACCGTAGCCACGTTTGCAAAACTTTTTGGATTTAAAGCTGTCAGTAAACATTCACATTCACTTGATAAAAAATCCCTGAAGTTCTTTTTTAATCAAGGAGTTGAAACCTATCCGCGGAGTCCATTTCCTCATGTTATAGATATAACAACTATTCCAGTAGAACTTCAGGATGAGCTTTTGGATAGAAACGGTTGGCTGGACGTCATATGCTCATTGAAAGATCTGTTTGTCAATTTTGGCGGATGCTCCATCTTGCTGCCATACCCAATGGCGTTGTCGCAGCGGTAATATTCCGTTCGCCACGCACACAATTTTGGCTCTGGTTCATATGAAATTGAAGACACCGATTTCCAAAAGACCACCATGTATTTTATCACCCGCTTCTGACTGATTTCGCTTTGAAACTATAGAAGTCGCGTACCTACACCACAGGCTAAATGAGAACTAACACTTGAGGGCGGAAAAGGGGTCCACTGTCCGAGAACCACTGTTCTACAACATGCACTTACAGATAAGCTCTGCACTAACCAGCTGTACACTGTACAGTGCCAAGCATTTGAATCAGACCACATCTTCATAGCGAGATCAGATTGGACATGAATACAAAGAGTGGAAATGGCAACAGCGAGAGCGCTATTCGTTTGTTGACTGAGACCAACGGATCGTCACTGTGCGCAGGTATCGTTGAAAATCTTACCCAATCAGTGATTAAAGTCAGGTGGGGGACACCTATTTGGAATTGATTATCAGTTCCAAGCCGCAATGCTCCCCCAAGTCTTCTGGCGGACGGCATTCTGTTACATGGTGTGGCACCGTCGTCCTCGTAGTAATTAACGTAATAATTTATGCCATCACTCTGGAAGTAATGCCCTGCAGAATACATTAGATAGGATTTAAACGCTGATGAAAACGCCTGCCGTGTAGTATAGAAAAGTACTGTGTTTCCGCAAATTAGCATCGCATTCCATTCCATTATGACGAACGGAAACGATAACTCACTGGCCTTTTTTGACGACTTGGCTGAGAAATTTGCACCAGCAGGTCTCACACCCATAGACTAAAGCGTCCCAGCGGTCTCTAACGACCTCGGGCAATACTACGAATATTCAGTTTTCCAACATTGCGAACACTCTTAGATTCACTTCTGTAAATTATTATCTAAAAAAAAAACTTTGTGAGGGAAAGAATATTCATGACCTATGTTCAAATCATGAAATCTAGTGACAATTAATCGCGTGAAGATTAAAGACAATTTGAATTTGAATAAATCGTTCGCTGATGAGTGAATAAAATCTTGAAGTATAGACTTCATTTAGCAATACTAATAGATGTTTGCTGATGTGATAAGCCCACACTTATCATTAATTTCATAATTTACCGAATAGCTTTAAGGCCCACCGGAGGAAAAATGTGGCCCTTGCTTACATAAGCCTACATAAGAGGCATGTACACTGAATGAAAAGCAATAAAAGATAACATAACAGGACATAAAAAGCGATGCCAATGTTGTGGCCTGTGTCGGTGTAATTGAGGTTTATATCTCAGATCAAGGTTCGGTAATCTCGAGCGTAGTATAAGTATTCAACCATTCATGCTCTGCGTAATCCTAAATGTTACCTATGAATAACCGCTCAGTCTCGCCATATTTGGTGCTCTTTATTGTTGATCGAGAACCTGGATAACCGTCGTTAGACAAGTCGTCATATCTGACACCGGTCAGTTCTCGATAGTAATACGAATCCCTCATTGTGTTGACGGCTTGTACTTTTGGAAACGGGTTGATAGTGTAGTTGCCAAAAGGCATTTGTCGACGTCTGAATGCATTGAGACAGAAATGGAAACATGTGGCAGCTAAGAATCCTATTCCAGCATGCACATGAGCACATTCAGCATAAGATTTGTTCAATCCTTAGCAGTGCTTCCCAAACGTTTTTCACTGATCGCGGTCTTATCGAGCTTGACGTATGGTAATCGACCCCTAGAGGTCATCAGCCACGATGTATTCTATTATTTCACAGTACTGAAGCAGGTTTTCAACTAGTTTCACGTACTCAAATATTCTTGTTTCTATAATACTACTTCTACATCAACAGTTTTGCATTTATAATGTTGGCATGCTATCCTACGTTTTTACGGGCGTGGTATGATATAGACTAGACAAGATGCTGAAAATTAGTTCAATGAGGTTGATGTCACCTTCATAATCTTCCTAATGTGAAACTCCCGTCTTAAAAGCATGTAAAACTAGTGAAAATAAATCGCACGAACCGCGAAGAAAATACTAAGTTGAATAAATATGCTCCAAAATGCTCCACAATGTTAATTTACGAACAATTACAAAACATTTAGCATGCTGGTCCCTTTCGCTGGTCTCGTTACTCCCTCCTATGGCAACCGGTTGTTGTCAGTTCCGGTAGTGGGGTAGTCGCTCGATATCTACATTTTCTTATATATGCAGGGTTGCAATGACGTCCTGATGTACTCCCGTGGCGTGCAAGTGCATTTTAGTTGTAGGCCTACTTGTATATGTATCTCGCATTGTGTCATAAACTTTCTGAAGTTTGTCGGGGTATGTGAGCATCGCGTTTCCCGCTTGTACATTACGTTTGGGATTTATCTTAATTAAATTACACGTATAGATGTTGCTTTTGATAAGTTGAAGTGAGCAAATGTAAAACAGTTCAGTGTGATGATTTCAACATGATTTGAAAGGTATCAAACGAAACAAGGGCAACCTGAAGGGGGATAACAACATCTAGTGCAGGAGTCACAAACCTTTTTTGAAACCAAGAGCTACTTCTTGGGCACTACTGGCTACCAGATAATCCCGTCGTTTATCCGTGCTAAGATGGATTTATTCACTTAGACATTCAGAGCTCTGGTCAGGGTGTCCGGCTGCCCACTCCTTATCAAGAACAGATAAATCTCACTCACCGGGATTCAGACCAGCGTCTCCGGGCTCAGTTGCGTTGCCGCACTGCAAGCCGAAGCGCCAATCTCCGCGTCAAGACTCGGGAATATTAACTAGATTCCCGTTTAAGCCTCCGCGTGGGCGAAGACGAGCAAAGCCCGATCGAAAACTGCGTTCGCATCGCATGTTCGACTGACCCATGTTTAACTGCTGTTCATATTCCCTTCTCCGCTTCGACTATCAAACCTCTAATTTGAATATTTTCTGCTGCTACTGCGGGCGACTCATTTGGATGTCGCGGCGACACCGCGTTGGGGACCCCTGATCTATACTGGTCGGATTCGGCAGACGAAATTTTAGGAGATCAGCGAACTGTTTAGCATTATGCCGGTTACGGTCTATGAATTTTTGTATCAAAAAGACCTGGCCGAAAATGTATGAGGTTTGTGATATAACCTGCTGATATAAAAAAAATGAATAGGTTATTTCATACCCAAAGTTCGAAGCGGGTTCAGTCAACCGGATGGCGGATTGTACCGTCCACGATTCATTTCCTGCGTCCTCCAATTTCTTTTGTGCTATCGCCCACTGGCGGTCAACTTGACTGTGATGAAACATGAACAAAGGATCGAACGCTGCGAAATCCAATTTTCCTGAAATACCGTACGACAATACTGATTAGTAGGGCGGTTTTTTTTTTGACATGTCAAAATTTGTCAAAATTTTGTCAAAATTGTAGCGTTAGGTCAAAATTTGTCCAAATTTTTCAGAAAATTAAAAACATTTTGACGTCTGCGTTTTGTTTGTATCGTTGATTTAGCACTGTCGGTGAACTTATAATTTGATATTTTACCGCTTTTAGCCTATTTTATAGGCCTACCGTTGTAAACGGCTAATCGTCTGCTCATTGTGAATCATAAACGGTAAAAAAAACAAATAATAGGTAGACATGGTGTTATGGTCAACGTACCGCAATATCCTAACTGAAGGAAGACTTCTTGTGCATTGCATCATTCTTATATTAAGAAGCGCATGATGAAAAATTGTGATGTAGACAACATTGTCAGAATGAAGCAACACGGTGTGTCACCAGCACCAGCAGTGTACGCACAACTTGAGTGTTGTCGGCCAACAACTGCTGCTGTTGAACGTCCTTGACAAGCTTCTTAGTGAGGACATGCACTTTCTACCCAAGAATGTAGGAAAGCATCTCTCGTTGTACTACAAAATATTTTAATTATTTCTACCATAATACATATTGTAACCACTGGAATTCTTCATAGGGCCAGATTTCGTTAAAATATTGTTTTTTTTTCATGTAAAACATGCCCGTTTCTAAGCCAAAAACGTTTTTTCAGGCCAAACTACTTCGTTAGGACAGTCAGTTCAAACCAGAAATGAAGATAAGTGGTGCAATTTTAACATTATGTGGGAAAACACCTAATTTGCATACGTTAGGACAAAATTTGGTCAAAATTCAGATTTTTTAGGTCGAAAAAAGTCAAAATTTTGATTTTTTTAGGTCAAAATTTTCATTTTTATAGGTAAAAAAAAAACGCCCTACTGATTAGTATAAGCCATTCCCTTGATCAGGGTTTTGTGCTTTTTTACAGAACAGGCTCCGCCAATGTAATAGGACAGTTATAGGATCAACTTCTCACCCAGAGAAATTCTGCACTTCTGTGTGTTTTTGCCGTTGCCGCAAACTGATATGAGGGGTCCGTTGTGACCGCTTTCGACTGACTCGGCGAATTCGTGCCATAAGTGTGGTTCAATCTTGCGAAGCGCGATACCTTTCCATGAATTCTCAGCATCGGATAATCCCTCCTAGTAAAACACCGTACGAATATTAAAGGTGTTCTTGCTTTTATAGCGTAATACCAAGCCTCATGCAGTTGTTTCTTATTCATGGTGTTTCGACGTGTATCCTATGGTCTTGGTCACATAGCCTATATCTTAATATATTGTTCCGATAAAATATAATGTGCCCTTAATATTTTGTATGAATTGAATATGCAAGTGAACACATCCAGAGGTGATCAGTTATGAAGAACGTCTATTTTTCCGAAGTGATCAATAATTCTCCTCTACTTGCAGTACTTACTAAATCAAATCTAATCTTCCGCGACTTCTAAATCTTTTTCGTCATGTTTCGTAACATACTTGCTTTTCGCTATTTACATTTATACAGTAAAAGTGATTTGTTCTTTCTATTTTTCCGTCAACGCCATGAAATTGTTGATCAAGGATAATCCGAGAATTATCAACGATAAGTTCAAATAACTCCGCTTCTACTAGTTGGAATTGAGTCAAATTTGTTTCGCATCGTTTTTGAAGACAACTCAACAATTTCATGGGGTTGACAGAAAAATTTAAATTTTTTTTTCATTTTGAATTTTTATTAATAAATTAAAAATTTCAATTGGCTCTGCGGCGGCTTATACTCGTTAGAATTGAGCCAAATTTGGTGTGCAGCTTTGTTTAGGGTAACCTGACAATTTAATCAGTGAATGGCTGGAATCCAGGAAAAAGTTATTTTTGAGCAATCCTAATGCATAGTTTTACCCGATATATCGTGGTGTCTCTCTGATTTGTTTTCATCGTCCCGGCTCTATCAATCAGGACAGTCGTATTTGCGAACGGATTTTCCATGGATTTAGCGACATTGTTCCATCCCAAAGCTGGTGGTACTTGTGGAAAAGCGAGCCAGTTCCAATATGGTATACCCAGTTCTTTATCTCTGAGGTATCTATATAATTGAAGGCAGCGTATCAAAGCGCGACAATAAGGTCGCTATCAACACACTATTTTACCTTGACAAGCCTTCTTCAAAATTCAACAGCATAGATCTGTGCCATGCGAGAAATTCCAAATTAGCTCCGCCAGGTAAGCATGATTGACGATTGCATTGTCGGGGCCATCCATGTGCAGATGCTGTAAACGTATAGATGCAATGAATATAATATACGAATATTAGCTTGTTGATCGGATGTAAGGGGCGGTGACCTGCGTTGTGAAAACCGGTAGTAGAATTATCTGCCTTGTATCTCCTCATCGCTTGATTGAAGTCGTTTTGCTCTGTCGCTGTCAAGTTGGTGATGTCCTTCCGCGTCCTCATTGCTGGAATTGTTGTATACATGCATGAAACATTACTTGCAGTCTACTGCTACATTGAAATGTTATTATCGTAACCATCAATTTCTCGCATTCAGCCACAAGACCAGGATTGCTCACTGGTCACATTCTGACAATGCATGAAGCGTGATCCTCTGTCCAAATATCGGTGCTACTGAGATCTACCGATCAATCTCCATTATGGTTAGGGGCTTAGGGCTGATATTTAACCCCCTTTTTATAACGGTAATTTCATCGCTACTCTTTGTGCGTGCATACAATTCACATCAGCTCACAAGCCGTATCCGTAGAAAACCAAGTCCGTTATATGTTAAGGGAATGTGCGCCATAATAGGCACCAAAATCGCGAGTGTTAATGTTAAACAAAATCAGTGTGCGATGTAGGCTTACATTAGGCGTATATATAGTGGTGGTATACTGGTATCTGCATGTATTACTGTTATTTTTATCCTTTCTCATTTGATCCCTGTGTTTTAGATCTTGACACGAATGGACAATCAGCCCCGAATATTACCCACGTTAGGTCATATCATACATGTCCAGTCCTTTGTCAAGTGTCAATGCCTTTGTCAGGATTCAGGGCTCGGAACCGAGACCCCAGTATTCTTGGTCGGTCTGGGTCTTTACTTAGCATGTAGTTGGAGTTAACATTTGTGTATGGTCTTGAGTTTGAAACTTCGTTTTTCTTTTACTGCCGCGAGAACGGTTAGATTTACGTTTTAATGTGAACCGGCTGTTAAGCGTCTATCTGTATTACTTTCAAGTGGTGCTGTGCCCGACCACTAGATAGTATTGTTTAGTAAATTCACTGCTCAAAACACCAGAATTGTCCGAGGTAGCAGACATGCAGCAGGAGGATTATGCACATTGAAGCGCCTAACACAGTGGTGATTCCCATTTTGCTCCGTCCCCCATTTGCGAATTTTGGAACCCAATAAGTGAAAAAGCGAAAAAAAAACATCATTGTGAGGTCTATATAGTAGGGATGGTGTGAACCTCTGAAAGGTTCAGGTTCGTGTGAACGCGAACCTTTTTGAAAGGTTCTGTGTGAACACGAACGTGAACCTCGTGACGTCATATTGCTAATTCCAACCCTATCTTCCAATGAAGTGATAGCCTATATTAATGTACATTGTACACGATACCTAGCGAAGACTCGGTCCACATAATGTCACAATGCTGAAGAACATATTGGCGTTTTAAACGTCGCTAAATGTATCAACCGCAGTTATCGAAGGATATAATAATTGCATAAAATCAAGACATTCCGTCGCTTTGCCAACAATTTCGACGAGAACTTACCAAGGAATATAAGCTTACTCTTTCACGGTCTTAGCCAGACCGGACAGTGTGTTCGGAGTCTTGTTGTTCGTAGTCTGTTCGAAGTATTGCTATATTTATATTGAGCAGAGTGTACAACCGGTCTCTATACTCGCTACCGATACCACAAACAACAACAAGTTATGCAGCAGTAGCAAGCACCTTAATCGCACGGATTTGGTTTAAATGATAGGCTACAGTAAAGATATGAAGTCAAGATTGACTCCGTACGCCCGTTCAATTTTTTACATCAGAAGACGATATCAATGTCATTGATTGGTTGAATAAGCATCATGCGCTGATTACGTATATATCGCTCGTGATGTTGTGTGATTGCGGGTCAAGCTCACAGCAGAGAGTCACTAAATATTCACAAACGAAAAGCTGGGTTTTCCGAGAAAATTTTTGCAACAAAGCAAGTAAAACTGCTAAGGTTGTCGAGGTGCATGCCGCATGCTCGTTTAGGGTTGATTTTTTTATGCTGCCAGCACCATGCATGGAGTGGCCCGCAGTTGAAATGCAACAAATTTTAGTCAAAGATCTTATAATGGAGTGAAAATTGCAATTTACCAAAAGGTTCACAGTGCAGAACCTACCAAGGTTCTGTTGTGAACGCGAACCTCTAAATTTCCGAGGTTCACACACAGAACGCGAACGTGAACCTCACGTTCACACCATCCCTACTATATAGCCGTGAAAAACTTTGGGTTTGGAAATCCACTAGATGGTAGCCTACTCGGTGCCAAAAATGAAAACGGAATTAATATCCCGACTAGCACAAAATTAAATTGAAAAAATAGATCTAAATTCAATTACGCATATGATGTACAATATTGAATCTAACTGTATTCGTCTGTGCTGCCAGCGGTTGGGGACCAGCGGGATTTTTAGGTACCAGTTTTCCGACGCCAAAAAGACACACCAAGGCAGAAAACGTTTTAGACAACACGGATCGCGATTCCATAAAGATCGCCTCCCATAGAACCTCTTGGCCGAAGTTCCCGTCCATATATTGCGCCCAGTGAATAAATGCAAATTGGGAATCGTGGCATTAATATGTTTGCAGTATGCCTATTTCTCATGTGAATAGGCGCATGTAGCGAAATTGGACATGGCCCATGCACAATAATGATATTAAACATGGTTTAAAAAATATACAATGAAATTTACTTACGACAACGTGTTCCAGTATAGCACGACCTCTTTTGAGAACCTGGACCGTTGCACTTTCCAACTCCGGGCAGTCCGTTTTTGCATTTTCTCATCCTAGTTTGTAAACCGCCCCAACAGGTAGCTTTGCATACAGTCCAACAACTCCAAGGTTCCCAAGACGCTGCAATATACATCGACGCTTAATTGCTTGTTCATTAGATGTTGATATGCAAACCGGATTCAATTACCACAGTAGTTTCGGTAATACACATCTGGGATTAGGAAAACTGCTGGGGCAAGTTATACGCACATAGTTAGGCTGAGAGTCAGCCCATTGTGGTGAAAATTGTGACCGACCGGCGACGGGTCTGTTTCGTATCGGGAAATAAAAACTTTCAAAACCAGTTCGGAGATTCACTGCGGATATTGAACTACTATTACAAGTGTTCAAAGGTGGGTTGCGCGACAAAAAATCGGAATACAGATATTAATCTTCCGAAAGCATATTTTAGCATCAGGTAAACCTCTGCACTGCATGGCCGCAGTAATAACACGACCCTCAGTGGTGGCATTGAGAATTGGCCTAATCATGAAATAAAATATTTATCAAAACCTCTCGCAGTTGAATTTTGAGCACTTCGTAACGAGGAACATATATTCTAGTATGCGGTCCAATTGCTGTAATCATATCCACCTCTTGCTCTCAGTGACTGGCCGTCACAAATACTCGTTATTAATACGAGTGGTTAGCATATGGAACTCTCTGCCATGCGACAGTGTCATTGCACCAAGAATCGGTTCTTTCAGACACCAACTGTAACAAGGGTGGCCATTAGTTGCCGAAAAACGGACCATGTCCATCCCGCCAAATCATCTTTTTCGTATTCAACTGTTATGAGTCGCGTATTTCTATGTTTTTCTAGTCAGCTCATAAATGAATAAATATCGAGCTAAAATAGAAACTTGATTGAAAACTGAAAACCTTGGTTTAGATTTTATTTCGTGGTGCTCGACTCCTATGGTAACTTTACACCATTTTGCGTGCTTGATCATGATCAATAACTGACGACTTAAGGCTCGAGTAAATTTTGCTATAGGTAGGCCTATGCCAGATCAAGTGGATTTATGAGGAGTTCAAATAAACCTCGACTTTGGAGCAGGAAATAACGTGGCAGAAGTTCGGGGCCTGCAAATCGCCTTAAGTGAAAGTACTCCCTATTTTTGATCAACGGATACCTAAATTTCGGATTCGCCGTGTCGAGTCTGTGGCGAGAAAAGTTAGGTCATCGTTTAGAAAAATTCCTGGAGCGGATTAGCGCGAACTAGTTTCGGCATCCAGTGACTTATTGATTTCCTTCCAATTAGCATTACCTTCTCCTCCGGCGTAACTTTTCAGGATGCTTTTTTGCGCGCTGGAACTGCCAGTTCCGCACACCCAAGTCACAACGATATCAGGAACAGGGTTGCTGTCTACGCTCAATCGCTGTATGCTCTGAATAGACGAAATACTTTACCGCAAATGAACAGATTTGGTTTTGTCATTGTAAATTCGTACGGTTTCCCCTATCCGGCGTCCTGATGCGCATTTTCTGTAGTCTTTTATCAGTACCGGTCTAACATACGTTCGGAATGCTAATCCTGTAAATACAATTTCAATTTGGTTTTAAAACAGAAATCATATCCGGTCTTAGCTTGTACAAGGGCTCTTAAAAATGACTTTTTTTCTCAAATCGTACTGGCTACTTGATAAAATTGTTAGGTTACCTAATTTAAGCCTACACACAAAATTTGGTTCAATTCCAGCCAGTAACCGCTTTGCTACAGGAGAAGAAAGTTTCTATTTATTATATAAAAATAAATGATGAAAAATTTGAAAATTTTCTGTTCACCCCATGAAAGTATTAGGCTGTCTATAGAAACGATGCTCACCAAATTTGGTTCAATTCCAACCAGTGGAAGCGGAGTTATTGCCGTCGAAAAATTTGGATTTGAATAAAATAGTATTTACGGTGACCGATTCTTTGTTTATTTATTATCGTTGTGCTCACCGTAAATACTATTTTATTCAAATCCAAATTTTTCGATGGCAATAACTCCGCTTCCACTGGTTGGAATTGAACCAAATTTGGTGAGCATCGTTTCTATAGACAGCCTAACACTTTCATGGGGTGAACAGAAAATTTTCAAATTTTTCATCATTTATTTTTATATAATGAATAGAATCTTTCTTCTCCTGTAGCAAAGCGGTTACTGGCTGGAATTGAACCAAATTTTGTGTGTAGGCTTAAATTAGGTAACCTAACAATTTTATCAAGTAGCCAGTACGATTTGAGAAAAAAAGTCATTTTTGAAGAGCCCTACTGTACATCCGCCAGAAATAGATTAGTGCGGTGCCTAATACGAGTTCAATGACAGGTTGAATTGTGTATGAACTCAATAATAAGTTCCGTATTATACTATACTATATATCTATACTGATTTACCTGCGCTGATCAGCGAGCCGAGGTTTGAGGGGTTGCCTGAAAAGAAGTCGGGTCAAATTTGACATCTTTTAAATAAGATCGAATATTGTGATGTAGTTGTTGATAATTAAACAAAAATATTTGGCGTTTATCGCCTACGGGCCTTTTGCATCACGGTCAATGGAATTAAAATTGTATACGAAGGAATGAGGTCGTGTATGAAATAACGATGAAATATCAGAATAGAGAAGAAAGACTCATAAATGGCCATAAATGGCGGTTACGCGATAACACAAATTCAACGAGAATCGAGTTATACGAGAATCAATGAGCAAATCGGATATACAAAAAATCACTTCTAATTGAGCACATTTATCAACGAGATATCTATGATGAAAATAATAGCAATAAAAATAAAAAGGAGAGACTACCATTCCAAATTTAAAAAAATAAGTATTTTATCGGCAGTGACCAGATTGCAGCTTGTGATGTAATGAGGACTCTACGAGATCGATATAAATACTCGAACCCACCGATATATAGTCATGTACTAACAAGTCGTCTATAACCTTTAAATTTATATACGCGTAGTCAGGATGAAATATTGGGAGAGGCGGAATTTTAGTGACGTGGCGTCATGAATATCCATTGTGTCCACTGACGTCGCAATGTCAAGGAGGAAGATACATAGGTGGCATGAGCGCCTTTCGACCCTTGGTTACGCCCCGATTAAAATTTATAATTATAAAACAATATATATTTCATGACTGTTCCATACAGTGCGGACTTGATAGAATGGTAGAGACGGCTTTGCGTAGCAGCCATACTCTAAATACTTTCCACATGACAGTTACAGTATAGGCTAGTGATGCCTAGTGTTGTGTCTGTCCTGTATCCGTCCAAGGAATGTAGCAACACTAAATCTAGGGAATAAAGTTGACTTAACCTTCGCAGAAATACTATAATTCATGTCAGTGATTCTTAACCTTTTTGGGCTGGTGGCATAGTGATTTTAAGAAATCTCGGCGGTTTATCAGAAAAGTGTCTACGCTTTTAAAAAAAATCCCTTTCAATATACTTGGCACCTTAGGTTCATGTGACAATTTTGCATAACAGAATATGGCAATCTGGTACATTCATCATCACATCAAGGGATGCCCATATTTCGATGACTGTCGCAAGATATTAGGCGTGCTGTCTAGCCTTCTTTTCTAATGTGCCACCACTTCCGAAAAATCTCCTTTCTTCACTGCAATGTTCATCACCGCTTGACTTCCTTTCTTTCAAAATAAACTTCTCCATTTTAATATTTTCAAAAGTAAACTATTGTAACTAAAGCGTCCGTCATATAGATTACTGAAAAAAATTCGTCGTTTTCCTCGGGCCAGAATCTCTCTCTCTCTCTCTCTCTCTCTCTCTCTCCTACGTGATTACAACTAGCAGGGCGTATTCAAACGAATGTGAATGGGTTCACTTTGATTTAGTAACGATTTACGACGTCACAGAAACTTCGGGCTGCGCTTAGGCTTTCATATGATTTGTTTGACAATAAACTCTTCACAGTTCCGCATTGTCGATGTAATTGACCATCGCATCGAAGAGATCAGGTGCGATCGCCACTAACGAATGCAGAGACGGCATATGCATAAATGCCAAAGGCATTTTCACGCAGATCGTGTAGCACGCGTGAGGATAGCCAGACCTCGAGAGTTCAATTCTCAAATTCGTCGCCGGTAACATGACGCTGAGCTACATGCCTATATTTTAACGGCAGTGCCGTCACCCTACAACCTAACAATCAATTGAGTCTTCAAAGCATGCGATATGTCGGGTACAGCGAATTGACGGGGGATATTGATTGCATGCATGGCAGCAATTTTGATTTGTCAAATGTACAAACTTCACATCGAGTCCGATATAGATGATTGATCGTTTGCTATAGACTAGAATTATTTTTCGTATAATTTCAAAGTTTCGTAGAAATCTTTCGCGGCACCCCAGACAGTGCATTCATTACATTATTCTTATATAGGTGTGCCGGGAGTGTTTTATTATTTTTATAGTTTACCACAAGCTGAAAAGGTTTGGCAATCACTCCTCTGTCGACTTGGTATCAGTGAAGAGTGGAAATTAGTGTTAATAAGAGAAGCACATTTCTCGAAGATTGAGAGTTCAATAACGGCCGCCAGATATAGGGATTAACCTTGGTATACGATGTATTTTGAAAATGTGCAGGCCTATATTTGTAGGCTATACCAAAAATCTACTCACATTGAGCTGGAACACTTTCGCCTGGTCCTGCAAAAATAATTCCAAACGTCATAGTCCTACCCATATAGCCTATATATATATTAGAGCCGACGGAGTATGCTACTATGATTTTCACTTACCATAGCATTTCGTACCGCATGGACCAAGTGTGTAGCCTGCATTGCATTGGCAGTAGTAGCTGCCTTCAGTATTTACACATTCAATGTTTTCGCCGGTACAAGGATCTACAAAGGCAAGTATAGGCTGTTTTAGAGAAGGTGTTTTTTCGTCAAATAATTTACGTACAGCCTTCTATACTCATTCACAACAGAAGGCGCAGGCACAAGCCTATTCCATTCTAATCTTCTATGTCGCCGTCAGCATATGGCTAGATCATACATATAAAAAATCAGAAGTGTCCAGTAGTTCTAGGTTTTCGAAGCACCAAAGTTGATTTTGCCTATTTACTCAAGTGGTTATTTGTACACTAATTCCCGTCAAGTTTTTTAGGCTAAACTAATTACTCATATACTTTGTATTTTGTGAAGCAGAACATATAGTCTAGGGAAATGCTCGCATCAATTTTATGAGCGGAATTGTCATGACAACGGGGTGAAAAATCCGCCGTATCATTGTACATGAGTATATGAATAAACATCGAGCTAAAATAGAAACTTGATTGAAAATTGAATGGATGGACGGTTGGATGGCAGGATGGACGAACGGACGGGGGGACGGACTCTGGCGATCACACTTACTGCCCAGGCATTCATCTTTGTCTTCACAGTAACCGCAAATGTTGAAAACGAATCCTTCTTCGCAAGAACAAGTCAATGTGCTGCAAAATCAAGATTCAGTCACGACTAGGGCTGAGCACCATGATTCTAGTACTCGAATCTGAATCGAGTAGTAAAAGACGATCTTTTCGAGTACTGGATTTACACGCTTCTCGCCACTGAGAGTTAATTTATCAACGAGAATTATAGTTTTGATACTATTTTCCAGTGTAAAAGGCTTATATCCATGATAGACCGCATTGAAGCATATGAAACATAGTGCAAAACTACCAACGTTACGTGAAATTCCACATTTCCGAGGTCATATTCATCCCATAACCTTGTCACGAAATGCAATGAAATCGGTATGGTCGAAAATATACCAAAGCGTCTTTAATGTGATGGATAACATGCATTACATTCTTTGTTGTGGCATGAAAGGTATAAATTTGACCTTTGACATATTACATTCTGTTATGACGTCATAATGAGTGATACTCGAATACTCGACTCGAAGCATAATACGTGATTCAGAATCGAATCACTCAGGTACTCGATTTTGCCCGGCGCGAGTTGACGACAAAGACGACTTGACACATAAATCACAAGTTGTACATTATTGCGTCACAGATATTTTTTTTTCAATCTTCGTTGTTCAATCACTCCAATAATGCTCTGACAATTAACTTTTCCATTGGTTTTCAACATTTTTGAGAAGCATCCTCACTTTTATTTTTGCGAAAATTTCACCCATACCGACTAGCCAAAATTATTACACAAAATCAAAATGAAGACAGTTAACACTTTATTAGGCGACAGGTTTATCGATGACTCGGTTTCTGCTGAGTATACCAGTTAGGCACAGATTTTAGCTTCAAAGCTCCCCGCATTAGGCCAGCAATTGTCTATCACGAAGAAAACTCTCTTTCCTCCTATCGACATCAACTGAACTATTCGAACTTGGAATGGAGAAATGACAGACAATTCACTGGAATCACAGATTCTACCAAATTACCATATATTGTGTCTTGTTGCTGGTATCATGGAGAGTAAGCTATCCATCGATACGAAAATAAAATCCTAACTAACGAAGACTTACTCAGTGTTTACAGGCTTCCTGGCAAACTTCCAGAGTCTGTAACTTGTTTTGTAGTTCGCTGAATTAGTAGTATCGAAATCTACTCGGCGTGGGAAAACTCCTTTCCTAACAGGCTCGCATTTCGACGGAATGGTACACATATCAGTGATTTGAGTGGCATTCACTGAAAGTATATAATAAGAAGTTGAAAATTTAGGATCATATGTATCAAACTACGGACGTGTGTTTTGTGTTAGCATCGACGATTAGAGTTATAATCTGTAACAGTTATATTCTATTGATCATAGTATCAATGTAAAATAAACTTCAATCAAAAGGTTGTCTGGAAGTTACGGCCTAAATTTGCTAATAGCTATATCATAAAATAATAGCAAGACTGAAACCAGAGTTGGCGGATAGATCAGTCCACTAGCACACAGCTGTTGAGGAGCACTGCAGTAGAGGATCACCGACAATTTTGTATCACTAATCGAAGCAATGCCATTAGGAAGCCCGTAATTTAGTTAGTCATGCGGGTAAATTGAATGGACATCAAGCAGGAAAGCATATTTTCATACTTACAGCATCGGGTGCGCGTGTAGTCGAGCACGTAACCGCATCTGCATTCGCACATAAAGCTCCCCACCGTGTTCCGGCAAATGGCGTTTGGACCGCAGGGGTTATTTACCTGGCACTCGTTGACATCTGCAACATAAGATATGCTAGCTGAGAGAGAGATGAACTTTTGTGAAACGACCTATGGCGTTTTAAATTACAATGGTGTTAGCAGGGTTGTAACCAAGTCACAAGGTTCCGAGTCACAAGTTAATCTCACTTTCATAGTTTGACTCGATTCATGTCGAGTCATTTTCAATTCACCACCGAGTCAAGTCCGAGTCCAAGTCACTGAGTACTGATTAGACTGTCGAGTTCGAGTCATCGTGTTTTAACTCTCGAGTCCGAGTCCAAGTCATTGTGTTGACTGTTCAGTTCAGAGTTAATATCTTGTTAAACCCACTTTTCACAATTCTGCTCGGTGATATCGAATGCTTCCCGTTCATAGGTTAATATACTCATTTTCCTCACTTTTAACAGTTTCTGGTAGCGTTTTGAAGTACCAGTACTGATTGACGAAATAATATTAGTGTGATAACTTTACTATTCTTCGAAATTACAATAAAATGCCTGTCTTGGTAGACCCAGTCTCGAGTCATATGACTTCGTCCGAGTCATGCACAATGACTCTAGTACAGGGCTAGCCAACCCGTGGCCCGCGGGCCACATATGGCCCGCGAGAAGGTTTTGAGTGGCCCGCCAGGTAATTTCCGAAATTTCTAATATCATCAAAAATGGATTGCACAGATTGTGAACTTGCAAGGCCAACCAAAAATTTGATTAGTCTGGCCGTAACACTTGAGATGTGATGACTAAAATATTAGTTCCGACGCATTGACTGATCCATCAGCCATTCACATATTGGTACACTACAATAAAGCAGGATAATTTGCGATAGATTTATCAAAGGTAAAAATTTTCTACAAGCTTGGCACAACATGTTGTCACTCGATTTCTTGTTTTTAATATCGTTGCCCTTTTGTGAAAATGGAAGAACACCTAATGTATCAGATTGAGTCTAACTATATTCGCGATTACGAGACAAAGTGTCGTTCAACATATGCGACATTGCGTTTGCGCTCGCAGTAAGACCGTCGACTATGAAAACTATAGGCACGAAATGATTGACGCATGTTGGTCGCATCTTTCGATATCGATATGTCCATGCGCCGAATAGCCCAATCCTCGCAAACTTAGCCCAGTGATATACAACAGGCCCACAACATAGTCAAGTGACAATATTATTGACCTATGAACTTCAAAAAAAAAAATCGCGCATCGCGCAGCTAGTGGCACGCGCAAAAATTCGCCAATCAAATGTGGCCCGTTGGCTGAAAAGGTTGGCCAGCCCTGCTCTAGTACAAGTCGAGCCAGTCCACAAATTGACTCGAGTCGAGTCAATTTCTATTTTGAATAAAATGACTCGAGTCAAGTCAATTCACCGAAAATTCGCGACTCGAGTCATTACAACCCTGGGTGTTAGGTAGGGTTACCATACGTCCTCTTTTTTAAAATTTTTGAAAGTTTCCTCGGAGGACTCCCAAATGTCCTCTTTTTTGAGATTTCATCCTCTTTTTTGAGAATTTTGTTTAAATACAGGGTGAAATCCGAGTGATATACAGTAAATTAGCACTAAAGTAACGCCTCGGCGGCTATTTCGGGAGCCAACTGATAATGTGAAAGAAAAACTGTATTTTTGAGCCGGAAATGACCTTTATCACCATTTTTTCAGAATTCTCCTCCGGTGTTGCAAGTCTGAAAATTTTGAAAAAGTGTCTTCTTTACAGATTTACAAAATATGGTAACCCTAGTGTTAGTTCCATAGTCGTAATAGTTACCACTTTAAAGTATGTCACTTGCGCATAACGCGTTCAACCAATCATATAAAACTGGGGTTTAGATATATAAATGAGATAGGGATATGTGATCCAGTTAATATGGATTCCCATTATCATCGGAAAACTTTCGTATGGACCTGTAACGTGAGGTGAGCTTCGTGACTGGTGAGGCACATTAGGGTTACATTCGTGATTGGGGGTGCAGATTCTCTTAGAACAAAATTCGCAAATATATAAAACCTAAAAGATTAGCTTATTAAGTTGGCGACCTGTTTTTTATCACATTAGCAATCTTCTCACGCAGGCTATCTAGGCTCATCCTCGCCATCTGATCCGCGTAAGAAGTGTCCTGCAAAAGCCTAAAAGTGGGCCGGGCTGCAAAGATCACATTGACAACAAGCCACGTGAGATCTCGTGTCGCATTAACACTGAGAGTTACTCTACAGCAGGGGTGTCAAACATACGGCCCGCGGGCCGCATCCGGCCCGCCAGAAGATGTCATCCGTTCCGCAAAGCAATTCTGAGTAGACTGAGAAATTCCTATATTATCCAGCACATTTTTACCAAATGATGAAATTTTTTGCAGGAAATATTTTCATTACATATTCCCTCAAGGCAGCGAATGCCGAGCATGTTCATTGTTCATAGGCCACATTATAACCACCGACTATGCCGCTATGCTTTCACTCTCTCCAATTCGAGAAGTCAAAAAGTTGAAACTGAGTTAGAGTTTTATGGAAAAATACACCAAAAAGTAGATATTCACAGAAGTGAAGACGCCAATGCGGCACCGTTATGTGCTATTTACATGGAACATGTTTTGGTTACACAAATATATAATTCAAATATCCATGGTCGCACTGCTGTGTCACTTCCCATCCTATATAGGACTTGGGCAGTGAAACCTGACTTGCGATTTAATTAAACTGCGGTTACAGTTAAATATCTTGTATTCCTCACCGCAGACACGCGGGGCTAACGGCAGATTACGACAAAGGGAGCATAGAAGGGAGCATAGAAATATGCCAACTTATATCGTTTTAGCGCCACTATTTTATCGGCTCTTAACTGTATTCAACCGGACAATAATCGTTGTTCGCGAATGGAGGTGTTGCGGCTTGCTGGAATAGAACCCCTATGATCCGTAAATGTTTTACAATTAAGGATTCAAGTGAAAAGCAAGGACACAAGGTAACATTTGGAAATCAGTTGAATGATCCGGCCCGCGGGCGATCTGAAGGCTGGAATCCGGCCGCGACGCAATTTGAGTTTGACACCCCTGCTCTACAGGCTCCAGAAAAACCAACGCGGGTTGGATACGAAGAAAAGACGCCCACTTGAAAAACAAATGCAAATTCTGCCAACATGCAGAAGATACTCTGCGCCATACCTTCGCAGAATGTGCAACTTACAAAAAACTGTTCTCTCTTGTAATACAGGATCTCGAGAACGACCTGCAAACGACTATCGACGCTACACCCGACGAGATAATGCGCAACGTATACGACGGACCGCAAGCTCCGACCATAATAAAAGCCTTTATGAACGTGAAAACCCTTGTGTGGGAATAGAAAAATGCACTCGACATCCAAAATGAATACGCCCAAAATATTGACCAACGCATCAACGATATAAGAAGTAAAATATACAGAAAAATTTAAGCGAGCCCACTGAACGCACCGATAAAACGAGATAAACCGTATCGTATTTATCGACCCACAAAACCCAAATAATCCACCCACAACCTATCCCAACCACTCTAACCTCCCATCCAATCCCACTCTACCCCACCCCCTAGACCCGTCCCCAACCCATCTAACCCACCCCTACCTCCCCAACCCCACCACCACTCCGCACCGAATACCCAACACCCAACCCAATCCACAAACGCAAACGAGCGCCACATACCGGCGGATCCTACTACGACCACGACTACAATTTGACATCGACTCCAGCGACTACAAATCCAAATTCGGCGACGGCTGAGACGAGATGACCCGATGAAGAGGGAAAGATTTTCTATATGAAATTATTGATATTTTATGTACATGCTTGAATAAAAACCACTCAAACGGCTGCAGGTTGGCAGATATGGAATCATTATGTGGGACATGGGTCACCATTAGGGATGGTGTGAACGTGAGGTTCACGTTCGCGTTCTGTGTGTGAACCTCGGAAATTTAGAGGTTCGCGTTCACAACAGAACCTTGGTAGGTTCTGCACTGTGAACCTTTTGGTAAATTGCAATTTTCACTCCATTATAAGATCTCTGACTAAAATTTGTTGCATTTCAACTGCGGGCCACTCCATGCATGGTGCTGGCAGCATAAAAAAATCAACCCTAAACGAGCATGCGGCATGCACCTCGACAACCTTAGCAGTTTTACTTGCTTTGTTGCAAAAATTTTCTCGGAAAACCCAGCTTTTCGTTTGTGAATATTTAGTGACTCTCTGCTGTGAGCTTGACTCGCAATCACACAACATCACGAGCGATATATACGTAATCAGCGCATGATGCTTATTCAACCAATCAATGACATTGATATCGTCTTCTGATGTAAAAAATTGAACGGGCGTACGGAGTCAATCTTGACTTCATATCTTTACTGTAGCCTATCATTTAAACCAAATCCGTGCGATTAAGGTGCTTGCTACTGCTGCATAACTTGTTGTTGTTTGTGGTATCGGTAGCGAGTATAGAGACCGGTTGTACACTCTGCTCAATATAAATATAGCAATACTTCGAACAGACTACGAACAACAAGACTCCGAACACACTGTCCGGTTTGGCTAAGACCGTGAAAGAGTAAGCTTATATTCCTTGGTAAGTTCTCGTCGAAATTGTTGGCAAAGCGACGGAATGTCTTGATTTTATGCAATTATTATATCCTTCGATAACTGCGGTTGATACATTTAGCGACGTTTAAAACGCCAATATGTTCTTCAGCATTGTGACATTATGTGGACCGAGTCTTCGCTAGGTATCGTGTACAATGTACATTAATATAGGCTATCACTTCATTGGAAGATAGGGTTGGAATTAGCAATATGACGTCACGAGGTTCACGTTCGTGTTCACACAGAACCTTTCAAAAAGGTTCGCGTTCACACGAACCTGAACCTTTCAGAGGTTCACACCATCCCTAGACTCACCAACCTTCTTGAAATCAAGAGCTACTTCTTTGGTACTGATTGATGCGAAGGGCTACCAGTTACTCCCATCGTTTATCGGTGATCAGTTGGATTTATTCACTTAGACCAGCGGTTCCCAACCTTTTTTGACTCATTGCCCCTAATCAGTCTCAACTCAAATCCCCTCCCCCCCCCATCCATAATTACGGAACATTTCGCGTGATATGCAGAATAAGCCGTCTTCACGTGCATTTTTGTCCGTGTTAATTAAATATATCTCACTAGACGTTATAGCATTTTAGCCTCCTATCGCCCCCTATAGTCGCCCCGTTTGGTATTTTCGCCGCATTCTTTCTCAAAATCGTCCACGTTGGGAAACCCTGTCTTAGACAGAGCACTGGTCAAGGTTTTTGCCCGTTACCAAGAACAGATAACTTTCACTCGCCGGCGCGCACCAGCGTCTCCAGGCTCAGTTGCGTTGCCGCACTGAGGTCCTTATGCCGATGCTGATGCATCGGTGGAAAGTGGCCATCAGTCAATGATCGATAGTGCGCTCCTTGCTGATTTCGTTGATATTCGGCGTTCCAGGTCGCTCTACAGTACTTTGGCTTTCACTTCAGTATGGTTAATTTCCTCTGGAAATGTCTGAGGATGGGAATTTTCGCTCTCGGTCATGGCAGCTTGACAAGCCAATTTGTCGGCCAGCTCGTTACCGCCTATATCAGCTTCTCCCGGAACCCGGGCCAGGACAACGATGGCGCCTTTCCTAATCTCATGATTCAGCGAGCGGCTATACATTCAAATATAACATTTTACGTTTGCTGTGACTGCAAGTTGGCCATAGCGGATAGTACGCTCAGGCTGTCTGAGAGAATCACCTATATATATTTGATGGTTTGAACCATTCTGGCAGATCCGTTTTAGAGCGTGGAGAATGACTTGTGCTTCTATGGAAAAGATTGACTTTATGGGGTCAAACAAGGTTGAGAAAAGTTTATCATCAGCGACGGGCTACTAAACGCATAACCAGCTCCTTCTGTTGATTTAGACCCGTCAGTGTATATACTCAATGGCATCGTTATAGCGTTCGAATATGAAATCCGGGACAATGGGTTTATGTGACAAGGGTTTCTTACAAAAAGCCTAGAAGTTGGCCGTGCCATAAGTCGGCAGTTGCGGAAAAAAAATGAAGAATATCAGCCTAGTGTAAATGACCATAGTAGTCGACAAACACCATGAATGCCACAAAACAACAACAACAATACCTTTTTTTAATGATTTTGGCCAGGTCTAAATCAACATTTGGTGATTGCATCAACCATTTCGGGAGATCTGGGAGCGTTTTTCTTTCTGGACCAGGTTACTTGGAGGTCATGTTGAAGGTGAATATAACAAACAAACATAATGAAAAGTAGGATATCAAATATTCGTTGTTGTGTTATGATGCCGTTAGTCTATATCTGGGCTGCAAGAAGTTTCAAATGAGGCTGAACTGTACCTTCGCATGTGTGCCGGGAACCTGACATCTCTTGAAACCCTGCTTTGCATGTACAATAATGAGTGTCTTGTCCAGTTCCCCAGCACAGGCCGTTTGTCTGGTCGCATCCACCAAAATTCACATTGCACGGATCTATCAAGAACAATGTATGCGAAAATCCAAAACCATGAGCAAAAACTCGCGAATACACCAACCTGCTGCCACGTAGTGCGTTGACGCAATTGCAAGAATCACGACAAGTAACTCGTTCATTGCGGATGACGAGTACACTATATTCCTATAAAAATATCGATATGAAATATGATCATGGTGCTTGATACTATAGATCGGAATATCTATTTCCCGAGGCTAATTATCACATCATTAGATAGGATACAGTCCGCTGGAACGAACTTTCCTATATCACTGATATTGAGCTGAGATTTTCGGCATCTTGTGCCGGTTTCGGGCATGTCCGCTTGAATGTGACCGGTGACCACTGACTTGCAGTGTTGAGATGACTTGAGTCAGACACGAATCAACTTTTTCGTATGACTTGACTTGACTTCAGTCACATTGCAAAGATGACATGACTTGACCTGACTCGGCGTTTCATATGGATTGACTCGTGACTCGGAACAAAATTTACGAGTCAACTTAAAATCATTAAGTATAATCCAGAGGTCTTAAACTCAAAAGTGGTCGCGGGCCAATTTTCTACTTTTCGATGGCGCCACAGGCCGCAACACCAATAATAGTGTAATTCAATGGATTTCCAAGTATACCTTATTTGACAGGGCCTTGCAGACTTATATATCACATGCATCGTGAAAATGTGATTTACTAATGTTAATTGACGAATTCAGGCCTGTCACGAAAAAAATCACATTTTAAAATATTTGGATGAAATTATATTTCCGTTTACGCACTATATGGCTCATGTGAGAAAATCGACAAATTGATCGTATGTCAGTAATTAGCACAGCGACGCGGGTATGTCAGTGTTGGGATCAAGTCCCTACCTTCGATTCACGAGTTATTTCGAGTCATTGCACATTTTGACTCGAGTCAAGTCAAGTCAATCGATTTTCGAAGGTGACTCGAGTCAAGTCAAGTCACTCGATTTTTGGAGGTGACTCGAGTCAAGTCGAGTCAAGTCAAGTCAAGTCACGAGTCAAGTCACAATTCACGTCAAGTTGCCTTTTCGAAGTATGAGGCATGCTTACGTCATTGCATTTTGCTAGCTGACTGAAATACAGATTGACTGGTCATTGATTTTGAACCGATGAACGAATATAGAGATAAATGTACACGTAAGAAGGCGCTGTATCGCTCACATATACGTAGAAATGCTATATTACGTAATTGCATAGCCTCAGTTTATAGTTACCAGCCTCAATAGAGAATAGGGAAATGAATTGATAAGACACAATACATTACCCATTTACAAATTGATATAATACAATTCGAATATGCGCCAATGGTTGAGTGAGGACTATATCAACTATATTCGAATTCAATTTCAATAAAACAAGAGGTTTGGTTAAGGTAAAAACAGAGAACAAAAATATACGTTTTGCTATTATATTACTTTACTATACTAGTTTACAACAGCGTAAGCTGTAAGCTTCGATCACTTCGTTTGCGGTCAATTTGTTTGTGAGTGAGCAATGGATGCTCAGTAAAACGCACGATCATTGAATGATTGGTCGCTCTCGCGTGAGTAGCGTCTACACCAGTGTTTCGCGAGCAATCCGACTGTATACAAGAGTGGTCGGGAGCCTATGGCTCGCGAGCCATATATGACTCTTTTTGGTGTTAGATATGGCTATTTGGCATATTTTTTATTTTGTACTTAATTTTACCGATATTGCAGCAACTTGTTGCTAAATTTTCATAACGGCCAGAATAATTATTCTCGTGGCAGCATAAACATGTACCGTATTTGAGAGGTCAAGACATTGACGTATCCAGGGTTAAGGGCGCGGACCCCTTTACAAAATCCTCAAATTTAAGTTGCTGTAGCGTCAGCGACCAACCCTCGCGAATTCGATGTACCCGACATCGCGCGCTGCGTAATCCTGGATTGCACCATTCGTTGGTCGATCATAGAGAATAGCAGACATGGGGGCGCCAATATGACAATCAAGTTTTCAAGCACACATTGTATTACTGATCTGCGCCGAGAAATGAACTGCCTTGGAAGTGACATTCCAATTACAAATCCAAATTACAAAAAAACCTTCGTTATCCCCGTTCTTCATTGGTAAGTAGCTTTCGAGTACTGCTGTTAAATGTAAGCGAGTAGTACAACGTTTATGTTACAGCCGAATACTTTGAGGATTGAGAAGTCGATCAATATTTAGATTTTCGGAATCAGTGCTATAGTTATATTAGATTAATATCAGTTATTATAAGTTCTTAGCTATTTACGATGAATTGCGCTATCACAGGATGATCATTATTAGCCTACGAGTTTTTACAGAGAAAATATTCCGCCCACGACGAATTCCATGTAGTGAGTTCGAATTAGTACTACCATGACGTCACGAATTTTCAATTGTGACGTAACAATTGATTGACATGTATGGCTCTTTGGGAGTTAAAATGGAAAATATAGGGCCAACATGGCTCTTGAGACGAAAAAGGTTCCCGACCACTGGTATACAAGATACAGTGATTTTTATCGACATCGATTGCTTGATGACTTGAAATTGACTCGTGAAATTTGCTCCGAGTCACGAATCAATCCACATTTATTATACACCGAGTCAAGTCAAGTCATTTTAGCAAAGTGATTCGATTCAAGTTAAGTCATAGGAAAAAGGTGACACGAGCCTGACTCAAGTCAAGTCATGACTCGATTCATCCCAACACTGGGGTATATACGCCTCGACTTCGATAAAAAGAACTTCGATTTCTACAAGCGGTGGCCAAAACACTTGCTCGGCTTTACAGCGAACAAATGCTGTCTATCGAATGAATTTGTATTTGCGACTGGAAAGAAATAATGACGCAAATGAACAAAAGAGTTGCGGGCGCAGGAAATAGAAATTCGATTTCGCGGGGGGTCAGCATTCACTGGCACGTATGCCGCGATTGGAACGCGATGTGATTTTTCGTACCACGCCAAATGATTTGATGCACATTGCACACGGCATATTGCAACCATGTTTGTTGAACAGAAGTTTCCAAACTCGATCATCACGACGTGCCAGGTACGCGAACACATCAGCTATGGGTTTGTTAGCCGATACGCTACACCGCTGCCGAATGCTGTATATGGTTACTTCTAAACCAATATGTTCAACTTTTCTTGAATCGATGTCCCTAGTTTCCTTGAAAGTTAGTCCGAAGGAAGTATAAACGCATGAGGTGAGGCGTCACCCATGTGGTGCGAAAACTTGATAGAGCGGGAACCACAAGTCTGCGCTTTATTTACATCTTGCGCATTTCTTATGCTTGTACTCGTCGCTTGCTTCTGTATTCTATTCTCCAACTTGAAATACAAAAAAAAACGAAAATAGCCCAGTAACGAGATGAATATAAACCACGATTACATACAACTGATTGAAACGAATCTTCCCGTGCCAAACATTGCACATCGAGAATTTCGAGTATCTGGACTGAAATATGGCTGATGCGCTCACAATACCATGCGCAATTCCCATTCACCTTATCGCCAGACCTCGTGTATTGTGTGTGATTGAAGTCTTATATAGGTCACACCTTATTAGTCAATGATGCAAACGTGGCAGGAACTTGACATGAAATCATTCAGATCAATATTCATTCAATTTCGTTTAACGTGACGATGAGGTTGAATCAATCTCTTTTGAATATATAAATCCGACGCCAACTCACGTCTGTGTGCCTCCGAGTAGAATAAATAATGAGGCGTATGTAATCAAGGCACATGCACTGTTGGCACGTCTACTTCGTCAAAAATGTTACGTTAATTCATTGTTCGTGTTCACACCAAATCGTCAACATCACGAATAAAACAGATTTAATCTCAAGGCAAGTCAACACCCAACATTCAACGCACGATTTCGATTGCCACATCGGCACATCAGCACGTAAATCAAAACTCAGCACGTGAAAACATCAATCTGTGAGATATTTCGGATATTCCAGTCTGTAGTGGTCAATATAACGACTTGTTGCAAGACGAGATGGTATATCCTGATCGAATCGGGTCTCGGCCGTGAGACGGACGCAATTGTTTACTAACACGCCTCCTTTGATCTAAGATATCTGGCGTTGTATCGGTCATGGACGGTTACAGTCTTTTTGTAATGATAACTCTTATCAATACACGTGCATCAAGCTATATATCATATACACGAGCAACGTATAACCTGTTCAAATGCTGGTTGAATACAGAAAAACGAATTTTGCGCGTATCGACAAGAGCAGACGTGCAAAATCTGCCATGAACATGAACAGTGAACATGAACACGTTTTACCTAATCGGAGATATAATGCGTTGTAATGGTCTTATGATGTTGCAGTACTGTGCTGTAGATGGCTTCTATTGACACACATGCACCCAGTCCTTTATAAGCTATTTTATGATGATAAAACCTGTTCAAAGTGCAGGTTCCATACTGCAAAACATTACGCGGCTAACGACCACGGCAGGCATGATTGAATTTTCACAAACGCCCTTCCGACAAGGCAACAGATTTGCTTTTATGACAGTTTTAGGCAGTTGCAAATTATACTAACAGATAGCCGCAATTCGAACGAATTCATGATCATCAATCTATTGGACACTGGCATAGCAAAAAATTGCCAACGTGACTAGTGAGGCCGTACAAATGAGCCCGCAGACTATGCCGTAATTTAGCTGACTAGTGTATTTAATAACGCGCCATAAATAGCGATATCATTAGTTCTGAATGTCATAGGCTATAGCTGTTCCCGCCAATGATATATGCTGATCATATTGACACCAATAAATCGCACGTGGTGATGTGCATTGCCTTTCATATTGATATGAACGAAAACATCACTGTACTGCGTAGAAACGACGCCCGCGTGTCACCTATGTGAGACAATATACCCTGTATTATGATTGTCTTTCGAATTGATAGATTTGCTAGATGTCTAATGCCATGGATAACAATGCTTTATTAGTTATCATTAGGGCAAGTTTTTGTTGCAGTTAAATCCGTGGAAAGTTGCATTTATTTTTGAAAAAAGTGGAAAAGTTGCAGAAGTTGCATTTTGACCACATTTTGCTCGGTTGACTAAAAAAAGGTCAATTTTCCGGCTCAACTCCCGAAATACCCGTAAAAGCGTTACTTCGGTGCTGATTTACGGTGTTTCAGTCGATTTGGACGTGTATTTCACCAAAATCGAAAATACTTTCATGAAAAATCGAGAAAGTTGCAAAAATTTGCATGGAAAAAATGGACAAAAGTTGCAAAAAGTTGCACTATAAGATTCCTTCTAACAGCTTAAAACAGCATTCTACATATCTTACGAGTATTTAGGAAGCTGCCGAAAGCTGTAAAAAAAGTTGCAAAAGTTGCAAAAACTTGCCCTAGTTATCATTGATCACAAAAACAATAGCTATCTGTCATCTCTTGAAACCCTACTTTGCAGGTACAGTAATGAGTGTCTTGTCCTGTTCCCCAGCACAGGCCGTTTCTCTTGTCGCATCCACAAAAAATTCACATTGCAAGGGTCTGTCAAGAACAATGTATGCGGAAATCCAAAAACATAAGCGAAAACTCGCGAGTATCCTACACCAACCTGCTGCCACGTAATGCGTTGACATATTGGCAAGAATAACGAAAAGTAAATCGTTCATTGCGGATGACGAGTACACGCTATTTCTATAAAAATATCGATGTGAAATATGAATATGGTGCTGGATGCAATAGATCGAAATATCTATTTCCCGATTTGGTTATCTAATAAATGTCCTTCGCAAGGCCCGAGGCTAATTATTACCTTATTTGTTATTATATAGGGTTATAGTCCGCTGCAACGAACTTTACTATGTCAGTGATACTAAGCTGAGATGTCGGCATCGGATAACTTGAGTCAGACTCGAGTGAGCATTTTCGTATGACTTGACTGGACTTGAGTCACTCTGCAAAAATGACGTGACTTGACTCAACTCGGCGTTTCAGAAATGTGGATTGACTCGCGCTTGAAACAAAATTTACGAGTCAATTTCAAGTCATCAAGTAATCTGTGTCGGCTAAATCGCTGTATCTTGTACGTGTTCGGATTGTTTGCTTTACGCTGCTGGTGTGACTTATGAGTGGACCAAATTATAAGAGCTTTCAGCTTACGTTGTCGTAAATTAGTAGTAGAGCAGTGGTTCCCAACCTTTTTATCCTAATTTCCCACTTCCGATTTATTCCAAGCCTTCATTCCCCACCTAACATCTCTATATGCATATGCACCCTTTAAAGCGCTACCTCAAATAAAATTTTGCAAGACTTTGCTTAGTAAATAGTACGTGCTATTGGGGATTGTTAAGATCCCCGGAATTGATCAGTACACAATAAAATTAACGCAGCGGTGAACTGGTAACCGTAAACGCGCCTCTTATGTATCTACCCCAGCGCGCAGCCAACAGAAAAATAGGAGGGGTTTGCAAATTTTCCAAATGTTGCGGAGTAGTATCAATTTACATGCGTAAATGCCGAATAATACATGGGTCAGACAAACTTCCTGGTGTTGACGAGCTCATGCGTGCGATATATATATAAGCTGCAGTAAACTACACTTTCTCACAGTACTAAAAGAACTTGAAATAACATAAATACGTAATTTCATTTGTAACGAGTCCGGATGTGCCATCAATTAGCGAGTCCGCGATCTCCCTTGAATACATGATCAGCAATATGAGCTCTTATTACAACGAATCAGAATTTTTCTATCACTACGTTTCGTGACCGATTATGGTGTACAAATGAAATGAATAAAAACATTTCTGGAGATCGCGTGTCGCTATTCAGGCGATTCTTGCTAATTGGAGGCACTGATAATATGAATCGGTGAATTGCAAATGAGCTATGAAATATTGAGTCGGCATTTCAACACGACATTTAATAAAGGAGAATGCTACTGTAAAGATTTTTTCAAAATGAGTCTATTCCCCACCAGAAATTCCGAAATTCCCCACCACTGTGGTAAAGTGATCTAATAGTTGTGTATTTCTGTTCTAGACTGCTGACAGTGTTCAGTGCTCAACTCTCTTACATGATTTAAATCGAACGAATAAAGTTTACGTGTATATTGCTCCTAAGCAGCTGTATAACCTTAATACGGACAGCAACATTATCGCCGACCTACTGGAATCTATACGGAAATCAAAGCGTCACATTTAACTACTCGCTCATTTTGTATTTTTATGATATTTTCCGGAATCATATTGGTCAAAATGTCTCAATCGGCGTGGTGAAAAAAGCCTCTGACGCGAAAAGCACCACTAAATGTTTTTATACATAATATTATTGATAATAATACTCCTAAGCAATTGGACCAGGGTTAAACTGTATCTCATGGATATGTATAGGACAGTAGGGGGGAATGTATTGCAACAAATCAATTTTGTTTCAACTTTCTGGGGCTTCGTATTACATCCTCCATTTTGGCTGATCATTATAAACTGAGGCTATACAGTTACTTATGTAATTTATGTTACTCAATCTGTGTTTCAAACAGCTAGCAATATCTAACGACTTTGAATCATGCCTCGTAGTTCGTGAATGCAACATGACTTGACTTGTGACTTGACTCGTGACATGACTTGACTTGACAAAAATCAAGTAACTTGACCTGAGTCAGGTGAAAATGTGCAATGACTCGAGATGACTTGTGACTCGAAGGTATAGTGACTTGTTTCTAACACTGCTGACTTGTATGAAGTGTACCATTAAACCTAACTGCTGGGCCTATCAACTTCTTCGATTCAACAGTCTATTTTATAATTTTGTCGTCATTATCCGTTGGAATAAGTTTAAATTTATACTAATATTTTTTTAATTTAAACTAAAGCACTGTGGAATAAATAAAATTGCTAGTGCTGCTTTATTCCTCATACACTTCCATCCAACGCATGGGTGATCAGTGAGCTTGTCCATAATTTTGAAAATCTCAAAAATGATGCGTATCCATGTCTAATTCTTCAGATTATAGATTAAAAAAAACATCAATGAGCCTGCAATAAGCTCGCAGGAAAGTCGTTAAGATTTGTCTAAAAGCGTTTGAAAGTAGCAGCTGTAGAGTGGGCACGTGCAAGCGACCGTAGAATGGCGAGAAGACTAGTAATCACGAAATCGCGGCGCTATATCGAAACAAAAATACAAAAAATGCTTCTTATACAGCAATGACTCAAAACCCTGGGCGCCGCACGCCAATCCCTGGCACTCACGCCACGATTGACGAGCGAGATGATTTTTCATGGCATGCCAAATGATTTGATGCACACCAGGTGTTATAACCATGTTTCCTGCTCAAAGTGAAAAAGAAGTTTTCAAAATGGAATGCCATGGCGCGCCATGGACCCGAACCCAATACCTATGGTTTTGTTAGCAAGCCGATATGCTACACCACTGCCGAATGCTGTCAATGGTTACTTCTTAACCAGGGATTCTCAACCTTTTTCAGTCACGCCCCCCTTTATGATATTGAAAAATTTCGCGCGCCCTTTATTGTCGTATCACAAAATCCAAGGGGGATGCTAGCAACCGCAACAGATTGTTTGATGGCATGGAAGGTTATGACTGTTGATGAAAGAATTCAAAAATATGAAAATCGCTATATAGAGAGAGAAACACGCATGAATTGGAGGTAAATCGTGCAGAGCGCGAAAATTGTTTGTAGTTGACCGCTTCTTCGCGCCCCCCTTCAGAAGCTTTCACGCCCCCCAAGGGGGGGCTCGCCCCCCAGGTTGAGAACCACTGTTCTAAACCAATATTGCTCAACTTTTCTCTAATTGTTTTCCCTAGTTTACTTGAAAGTTTGTCCGAAGGTGGTATGGCGTCACCCAGTAGTGCAAAAACTTGTTAGAGTGCGTCCCAAGTCTGAGTTTTATCAACCTTTTGCGACTCAAAAGCATCACACATCGTAAGAAAGGCATTTCTAGTGTTTGTAGGCGCCGCTGGATTCTGTATGCTGTTCTCTAATTTGAAATAAAAGACCCCGGAAACAGTAATGAGATCGATCTAAAATACGATTGCACACAGCAGCTGCTTAAAATGAATCCTCCCTAGCCAAACATTGCACTTCGATAATTTCGAATATCTGGACTGGAATATGGCTGTTGCGCTCACAATACCATGTCCAATTCCCATACACGTTATATCGCCAGACCTCGTGTAATGTGTGTGATTGAAGTCGTTTATAGCTCATGCCTGTATTTGGCAATGCAAACGTGACAGGAACTTGACATGACATTCGGGAGATCAGTATTCATTCGATTTCGTTTAACGTGAAGATGAGAAGTGACGCCGATCGCTTGAATATATAAACCCGACACCAACTCACGCCCGTGTTCATACGAGCAGAATGAATAGTGAGATGTATGTAATTCGGCGGTACACATACTAAAATTGGAACGATACAGAGAAGATTAGCATGGCCCCTGCGCAAAGGATACCTGCGGATGTTCTCTGTTGGGTTGCTAATTTTGCTTGACTGCACACGCGACCATGGACTTCAAAACGACTAGGTTGTCCTGCCGATATCGGCCAGGACGCTGTCCCAACCAGACTAGGACCACTAGACAATTTCCAAACTATTATTTACCAAATTAGATTAGAATAGGAACTACAGCTACACGCATTTTACAGATTAGGCTCGATTTAGAATTATAACTACATAGTTTTTCCGAATTAGATTATAATTACATCTACAGTTTATCGGAATTAGATTAGAATTACACTTATAGCTACACATATACCAATAGCCACAACCTTCCATGCCACCATTGGATTGCTAGCATTCTGGTTGCACTTTTTAATATTTTGTGATATTATGATAAGGGAGGCGCGAAAACTTTCACTATCATAAAGGGAGAGGTGCCTAAAAAAGTTTGAGAACCACTGTTTTAGAGTCTTAATGGAAGAACGTGGATAGGGCGATAGGGGTTTAAAGATAGTTAAAAAAGTATCATGTTAACATTGTTTCGAATCCTGACGGCAAATAGATATTTTTAAATTAATTGTCACTTTCTAATTACCTAACATCAACACATTATTCAAAGAGCGGCATTTATTAACAATGTAATTTAGAAATAAATTTAAAATACGCTGGAGAATATAGCTAAAAAATTTCACTTGGCCCGCCAACGTATTTGTACTTCTCATTTGGCCCGCGGAGGAAAATAATTGCCCATCCCTGCTCTGAGTTCTCTTGCAATCCTGATCGCACATGCAGATCCAAGGAGCTTTCTTTAGTAGCACAGAGCAGCGAAATAGTAGAAAGTAGTGGTCAGTATAGGGTTGCATTTAAAATATATGGTGTTTTTAAAACACTTTGTTTAAAAGATGTTTTGAACCCGTGGTTCTCAACTGGTGTGCCGCAGCACACTAGTGTGCCGTTTACGTCTCGCAGGGGTACCGCGAGAGATTTCTACGAAATTTTGAAATTATACGCAAAATAATTCTAGCTATAGCAAAAGGTCAATAATCTAAATCGGGCTCGATGTGAAGTTTGTACATTTAACAAATCAAAATTGCTGTCATGCAGGTAATCAATATCCCCGTTAATTTGCTTTACCCGGCATATCGCATGCTTTGAAGACTGAATTCAGTTCTGCACAATACGTTGAATAATCTCAGAGAAGAGCAGACATGGCGGCGCCTACGTGGAATGTGGCAATGCAATTTTCAAATCCTCATTGTCCACCTAATCATAAGCGAGAAATGAACTTTTGCAAGGAAGTTCACGTTTACATATTCGACTTGCAAACATAGCCATCCACATTATGATTGTTAGGTTGCAGGTTACCGGCACTGTCGTTAAATATATGTTTGTAGGGTAGCGTTATACTATGTCACCGGTGACGAAGTGGTGACGAATGTACCAGACTGCCTTTTTCTGTCATGTAAAATTGTCACATGAAGCTATGGCGTCAAGTAAATTGAAGGGGAACTTTTTAAAAAGCATAGACACTTTTCTGAGAAACCGGCGAGCTACTTCAAAACCACCATGTGCTAGTGTGCTGCGAACTATTTTTCATTTTGAAAGGGTCCCGCGAGTCTAAAAAGGTTGAGAATCACTGTTTTAAAAAGTGTTTTAAAAAATGCCTTTAAAAAATGTTTTTGTTTTCAAACGCTGCATAATAGTTATGCCGTAATTGTGTACATATTTTCGAAAAAATGTGTTATATTTTCGTGCTTCGCCAGATAGCTTGCGGAAAATGCACTGATATTCTCTGTTGATGCCCCGCCACTGATGGGATTAATAAATTAGAAATTAATAGGCCTGGCAGAAAAGAATGAAAACGTGGAACTTTGTATTGCTTTGTGAGGTGAGTGGAAAGTGTTTACCAACCGTTGGAGTAATCGCAGGTGAAAGTAGGTAGAACACTTTTCCAATTGAAGCAAGTAAGATTGGGATAGTGCCTTGATGCATGTCTTGTTGTTGATTTATTATCACAGTATTCTACCAACCAGTTCAACAATTTTTCATAATTTTCAATGAAATTGTCAATTGGCGCTTTCCGCATCACTCAGCGAGTCGGGCATAGCATCGGAGCAACGGCAATGCTTTTCCAACTCCACCGCTATCAGTGATATGAAAAGACTTGAAGCATTCCAGTCGTTTTAGCGAATTTTCAACGAACATCAAAACCTCGTTTAGCATGCGCGATGCATTCGCAACTCCTGTGAAACTTGAATAACTACAAGATTGATTCCATGCCGCATACTATAAACGTATGTAGCTTTTGGAGCAAGTCGGGCGCATCTTGAATATTTGCAAGGACGCGGCCACCACTCTGAATGCGTCTCTTCGCATCTGCGCAGTACTTGTGAAGGCAACTATCCGAGTGCTTTGTCATAGCAGCCTTTCCGCGACGCCGACAGTCGAATTCGAGACCCAAACATTTGGTTTTTAAGGTTATATTTATTGTTTTCCATTGTACATGAACAGATTGAGCACCTGCCTAGTTGCTAGTGCCTAGTCGCTATCAACGTTGTAGGCGAGTCACAAAAATTTGTCTGCCAATGGTTGTTTCAGTATCTCTGTTGAAGAATGTGCTTTACACGTCCAAGTTCTTATTTGAGATGTATAATTTTGAACCTCCAGGGTCTCTTCATATTCTATAGTTGCACAATGTAACTCAGCGGTAGAGCCATTCAATTCTGTAGCTGTGCTTTCTAGTTCTGCACCTTCTGTCTTATGTTACCTGATCATTTTCTGAGTTTTCGATGGAAAGAGTCCCTTGAAATTAGACTGGCGAAGCTTTTTTCGATGGCATAGTACTCTACCTCAAATACAAAAACAAACATAGCTAATATGCAAGTGCGTGACGGTCCCTATTCGAAAGTTGAACGATGAAATTATACGAATTGTGCAATATAGTTTCAGATCAACGGTTGGTTGATTAAAATTGATAGTTCCTTCGTCGAAAAACTGAGGAAGTCGGCAAAGCTGTTAGTTGCTTTCTTTTCGTGTGATTCGGTAACACATCGCCAAATTTAAAGTGGAAGAAAATCTGAAATAAAATGAGTATAAATTGAAATCCAACAAGTAACACGATAAAAGTTGCATTTAAAACAAAGGGTTGTTTAAAACACATGTTTTTAGCAGTGTTTTAAACAAAGGCCTTTTTACAAAAAAATTGTGTTTTTTTCGAGTTGTATAATTAGGCCATGATTGAGTAAAAATACTTTCCAAAAACATGGCGTACGAGCCCACGGACGAGTACCACCCGATATAGCCGACGCATATAGGATATGGGATGGTTGGAACCCTCAAAATAGTCGGTTCAGCAGCAATAATACGAAGATATTTCGTCAAAGGAGCTATATTTACATTTTCAATTGTCAATGACAATCCACTATGACGCCACAATTGAATATTCGTGACTTCATGGTTTCAAAAAATATTTAAAAAAAATAAAAACATGTTTTAAACAAGTTTGTTTTAAATTTGTTTTTGTTTTAAATGCAACCCTAATCTCTTCATATGTTGGCCAAATTATTGCTCATGAGTAATCAATATCGACACATCAAATCCCAAAGTAGACGCCAAGACTAACATAGCATGGCGTTGACTTTATGCTCCAAAACTCCTTATTACACAAATTAAAAGGTGTCTGTGCGATACTGCGGCCAATGAGAAGAGTCAGGCTCACGTGGAAAATCCCAGGGATCTCTAAATATATGTTCCTATTCTAGGAAATTTAGAGTCCTACCATGCATGAGTAGTTTCGACGGTAATACGCGTGGTGAGCGCGCAAATTCGTGAGTTTTCGTGAGCGGCTTTTTAAAATCATGCCTTGAACGCCTTGTTCTATACCGTCTTCTCACCCCAGGTACACTCTCCCAGATTGCATTCCTCCATCTTCGTCGGTTGCATTGTTCCGCGACAAAAATATCTGCCGACGTTTTGCTTCGAGACGTTGTCGAAGCAGTACTGTCCGAATTTTTGGGTCCCAGCATTGCATGTCTTACTACATCGAGTTAACGGATAGTATGTGCCGGACCACCGGAACCGCGCAACTGACGCTGGAAAATCATAAAAATCAAGGTTCCGAACGGGACGAAATTAAATGACTACAATACGATGAGGATCTTCGTCCTTTGTCAAAGACTTCTTAAACCTTGCAGGATTAGCCTAAACATTCACCGATGAATCGGGCACGTAAAGATTGTAGAATAAACTTGAACGTGATATTGTACCTGGGCACGCGAACGAATTGCACTGAAATGGTATGGACGATAACCCTTTTTCACAAAATGTTGGTGCGACAACTTGTTGAGAGCGGTCTAAGCATCGCCGTAAATAAGTCAGGGTGCCACCGCCGCAGCTTTTGGAGCAACTCGTCGGTGCCCATACCCCCCAAGTGTATTCTAAAAATATGTCGCAGCTGACTCCAAACCGGAAGTACATCTAGACATTTAAAAGTGTCACTAATTATGTCAAAAACATTTCCAACAACATTTTCGGCCTAAAATCACGAAATGCATTGTTCGAATATTGCTGAAAACGTTAATCATACTGTCAAACCATAGTGTCCTAGAATGGCGTGGACACAAGCAAATCTCACGGCTCACTGCGATTGGTTTACGTCACACTTTCCGTTTGACCAAAGGGAATTTTAAGGTTATATGTGACCGGCTTGGCGAGCGCGAAAATTGCTAAAATTGGTATCAATCGAAAGCTAGCGCGGTATTGATTGCGAAAATATAGATTGTATTCTGCTCGTGGTCCCGGAACCTCTCAAAATCAACCTCGAATGTTGCATTGCAACGGAGTTTGGTATTGTGGCGCAAAAATGCCGCAGGTGGAGAGCGGGCGGATCGACAAAATCTATAGTCCGACTCCGATCCTGCTTTTCAATTCTTTGGTCTAACTCCGATCCGACTCCTGGGCCGGATTCTGGAAATGACAGTGATCCGATCCTAAAAACTACGGCAAAAATCATCTACGAGTATCTATTTCAAGTGAACTACAAAAACAGTAGATCACACGGTACGGTATACAGCAGTGGTCGGGAACCTATGGCTCGCGAGCCATATATGGCTCTTTTGGGTACAAGATATGGCTCTTTGTCAAATATTTATTTTTGTACTGAATTGATCAATATCGTAGCGACTTGTTGCTAAATTTTCATCACGGCCAAAATAACTATTCTCGTGGCAGTATAAACATGTATTTGAGAGGTAAAGACAATGCCGTCTTCAGGTTTAGGGGCTCGGACCCCCTCTCTTCAAAATCATCAAATATAAGTTACTGTCACGCCGGCGGCCAATATCACTCGCAAATTCCATGCGCCGGTATTGTTTGTAATATACTGGAGCCGAATCTCGGCACTTGTTAATTGGCACGCTAATGATTAGTTCTCCCATTGCGCCGTTTATTTAGTTGCCTGACATAACGACTTCGTGCTGTTAAGATGTCTCTTCTGTAATAAACGTTTATCGTGTGGCGACATCGTTTCGTGGTGCAACAGGGAGTACAGGCTCTGTATCCTGGCGTGGTGGCAGCGATGGGATTCGAACCCACCCCATTGAAATGACTACTGACTCAAACCTCCTGGCGATGTATCCGAATCGAAATCATGAATTGTGCGATACGTTAAGTCGAAGAGCACAGCAGATATGGCGCCGCCCATTTCAAAACGCAGTTTTCAAATACACATTGTCTTACTGATCTACGGCGCGAAATGAACTGCTGTGGATGTGACATTCGCAATTACAAACTCGAATCACAAACAACGCCATAGCTATCCACGTTCCGTTTTCTCCACGTTCTGTGTAGTATAAAATTTATGCGTGTAGCGCAACGTTATGTTACCGCCGAATACTTTGAGAATGGAGAAGTAGATAAGTATTTAGGGCGGAGATAATAAAGTTCGATTAGCAATAAAAGTCGATTATCGCCTTCGTCATGATTTAGCAACCCATGATTAAGGAAACCGGTTGATCGCAGCGCATAAAGTTAGTGTTAATCTCTTGATTTATCAAACCGGAACAAACTATAGATAACTTGTTATCGATAAAAACTGCTTACCATTCCTACGCAAAAATATTTCCGATAATGACCGTGCCAATGGTCTCCTAGGTAATAGCTTCACTAATTATGTACCCGCCATTGCAGAGCGATACCAATATTCTATAATCCATTTCTTAGCTGTACCGAACGAATTGGACACGACCTTAATTTCGCGATGATGATAATTCGACATATTACAGTGGCAGTGTCGCTATCAGCAGGCTGCTGTTGCTGAAAATGATGATTTTCATGTCACATGAGACATAGCTGTTTCATTCAACAAATTGACAACTGATGGCCTTTAACGCGTTTTCGCATTATGATGTAACAGATAACGCCACTTGATTGAAAACTCGGGACCCCTCGACTAACCATCGGGCGTAACCTTTCCATCTTGATGAGTCGCGATTAGCAATATTCCGGATCAGCTAACTTTATTATCTCCGCCTGAGATGCGTCCCGATTAGCAGTTTTTAATTACATGATTAGCATTCTCCCGGATCAGCTGACTTTATTATCTACGCCCTTGGATTTTCGTAATCAGTGTGACAGTCACATTCGATTAATATCAGTTCTAATAAATTCTAAGCTACTTATACAAGGAATTGCGTTATCCTTGGTGGAGGCTTGGCCCGTCTGCCTCTTACCTCTCGTTTCGAGCTTTATTTTCGAACAATAAATATCAGTTTTTACAGAGAAAATGTGGCGCACACGAGGAATCCCATGCAGTGAGTTCGAATTAGTGCTACCATGACGTCACGAATTTCCAATTTGACGTAACAGTTGATTGGCATGTATGGCTCTTTGAGAGTTGAGATGGAAAAAATAGGGCTAATATGGCTCTTCGGGCAAAAAAGGTTCCCGACCACTGGTATACAGGATATATTGCAACCAAAGAATACGCAGGCTTGTATTGGATATTAAAACTAACACACTACGCAAGTGTGGATTAGGATTAGGATTTGAAACAAACGGATTTGTGATTTTTTTGGATTTGGCTTTGATCAGGATCAGAGAATTTTTTCTGAACGAATTAGGATTTGGATTTGATTTACCGATTTTCTGGGAGATTGACATGTCGTGTGGAGAATGGCGACAAACTTTATTCAGATCAGTCAATAATGTACTTATGGTATGCTACACTATGATACACTCGATGCCAATGAACATGAAAGGTGCAGGCCTACGCAAAATTATTTCAAATCAAGACTCAAGAGTATTGTTGGTTGTGAAAGATAAATTTCCAATTCCTCCCTTGCATAAATTAGCATTTTTTCTGAATTTCAAACAGACATGGGAAGATTACTTCATGAATGTAATCGATTGCGATTACGATTACTCCTGAATGACGCGATTACGATTACGATTACAGCAAAATCAGGAAGTAGTCGATTACGATTACGATTACATTGGAAAAGTAATCACGATTACCCACGATTACATTTATTTTGCATCTTAGAAGTTATATTGGAAGACAATTGTGGATTGCGCTGAAAAGGCCTAATAAGATAACAAACTTCCATTAATAAGATGCGTCATTTGCTTGTTACGTCATAATGTAAATATTGCCCATTTTTATAGTGGACGATTTATCGCACCCAACGATTTACATTCTTGCCAGGTCCATGACTGCCGCACCCCAAATTTCCCAATAGGGTGGGGAGCGAGCTCGAAGGGGACTCAAAAGTATTCCGTAAACCAACATAAATTATGGAGTATTTTCGAGAAATTTATCTAACTGGAAAATTGTGTTTTTTCAAGTTGTAAAATTATTCCATATTTGTGTAAATGCTTTCGAAAAACATGTTGTATGAGCCTACGGAGAATTGCCACCAGACTTAGCCGACATACATCGATATAGGAGGGTTGGAACCCCTCAAAATAGTCGGTTCGACAGTTATATTAAAGATATTTCGTCAAAGGAGCTATATTTACCCAATATTTTCAATTGTCAATGTCAATCCACATTCGTGACGTCATTGCATAAAAAAAGAAATAATAAAAAGACATGTTTTAAACAAGGGCTGTAAACAGGGGCCTTCTTTTAAACATGTTCCCTTTAAATTGATTTTTGTTTTAAAAGCAACCATAATTTATAGTAATAGGCATTTAGGTTACAGCCAATACCGTGCCACGACACACCAAAAGACATATGCAGTTTCGACCAACACGCGACTTCACGAAGTGTGCTACTAAAGAAAGACCTTGGCCGAAACTTAGGGTATGTGCCCATTGTCAATATAGCCGCACTGGGTGGGCGTGACTATAGTCTGGTCCTTCCAATCTGATCCCACAATGCAAATGCCACTCCCGGACACCCATAGAGCATTAAAGACATGACAATATGTGTGTGCGTCTCACGAAAGTTTTTTCTTTTATTCTGCTACGTTTGGGATACAACAATATCTTTTGATTATATTACAGAGCGGAGGCCATGAATTAACAACATACACTAAAGTAATTATAACAAGATACCAGACGTAGATCTGACCATCGTGGGCAGAGAGAGGATTAAATATTAATAATAATATAATAATGCAATTACCAATGTTATTGACGACATTCAGTCTTCAAGTTGAAAATATCACCCTATGGGGCCAAAGACCAACGTTTAGACTGGGGACGAATTGCTGTTTTGGTTCTGATTCTAGCTATATTCCACGCTAACATGATATATAAGCCCATGGCTTTGACGGCAGTAGAGTCATATGAGAATAAGATTAAGAGAATATAAAACTCTGCCTTCAACTTAATACTGATAATGTAGTGCAAGCTGCCGTTACGAAAAACGGCAAAAACGACTCGGTTATGATATATATCAGCAGCTGTTGATATTTAATGCTTCGTTTTATTTGACGAGTACAAAATTTCAACTCTTTGTCCGGTGTACGTACGTACTACATAGGCCTGCTGCTCGGTCAATCAGCAACGGTCAAACTGCGTTTAACTAAGCATAACCAAACATCAATGCACAAGTTACTATTTTAAACTAGGCAAAGTGGTGATTAATTATCCTGCTGCGAGGTACTATGGCGTGTGGATAAGCTGATAAACAGCACGGTGGGTGTTCTTACTATCACACTAATGTACGTACATTCAATATCTATTTACTGTGGATACTTCTTACGCAATGACTAGCAAAGCTAATAGGCTACTTGTGACGTAATAATGAGCAATGGCATTTGAAAATCAGACGCTTATGCTATCACGTAACTGGTATAACATCTCTTCCTTGTTCTCGAATTTTCATTTCATTTCATAGGCCTTGTACAAATAAAAAGTAATCGTACTTTCACAAAGAAATCGATTAGATATGGGAAGTAGTCGATTACGATTACGATTACTTCGGAATTTTTTCGAATGTAATCGATTGCGATTACGATTACTTGAAAATGCTGTAATCGTCGTAATCGATCACGATTACTAATCACGATTACCCCATGTCTGATTTCAAATACGAATCGGATTTGGATTGGATTAGGACATATAAATTCCAAATCCACTCATCTCTGCTGGCAACTATAATTCCTTCTCTGTGTGATCGCGTCGATAAAGTGCAACAGTGAAGAAATGCGCGAAGAAAATGGCTGCTGCCAAAGATTTTTCATAATTTTATCTTTGATCACCACATCGCATTTAGGCGTAGTGTGCCTCTTTAAAAACGATGATAGTAAACCAAGTTGACCGTTCAAAATCATGAATACAGAAATTAATTTTACTGACTACTTATTTTCGCAAGTTGATTGATAACAGCGAGTCTATTACACCCATCTAAGAAGTAAATTAATTGGCTTTGCCCCAAGGAGAAGCTGGCATTTGAATATTATATGAAACTGTTCAAATTGTTCGGCATTTGTTTTACGTCAAAGAGAGTTTACCTAGCTGGCATTTCATGGTATTGCAATTCGCGAACATGATACCCTCCGAAGAACCACCTGGACAAAATGACGGCGAAACAGCTTGCCCAGAGCCATCCATGCACGGCCTTGAGAAGGTGATGGCACCGTTGCCACAAGTTTGGCTGCAACCTGACGACGACCAGGTGCCCCAAGCATATGCTGAAATGGAATGACAATTTTAATACTGCGCTTTGTGACCACACCGATGACCTTGATATGCTAACTAAGGATCTATGAACCACAGAGGTGGACAGTAACGAAGTACTTCTACTTTTTCGAAGTACTCAAGTGGTTTTCCTCTACTTCTGGTACTTACTCAAGTAGATCCGATTTTCGCTACTTCTACTTCTACTTCGTAATATTTTGTGATCTAATTACTTACGTTTCGCTATTTTCAGTTTGTCAATTAGAAGTAGCTATATCCTCCAATCAGGAAGATAGCATGAGGGATTTCAGGGCTGTTTCACAGAGTATCAACATTTAATTTTCACAAAAGTTGAGTGGAGCTCAGTGGAAATTGAATAACCAGTATGATTTCACCAACGTATCAGTGAATATAATTTAGGTAGTGGGTGGGCGTGGTTCCGTTCACACCACATTGTCGCCCTTCGCCCATATGAAATATTTCATCACAGTATACATGGCTCATCATAACGTTTGAAACTGATGTTTCACAATCTAACAATTACTTATCATGTCGTAATCTAGACTGTCCAAGTGTCCATGCCGTGTCCTAATCTGGAAAAGTGGACTCTGACTTTTTTTGGTTTTAGAGCTGTTTTAGCATACCACATTTGAAACTTTCTGGACTAAAGACATGAAATATCGCTTTTAGAAGTAGTATTTATATTTCACTTTCAATTCCCAGTATCATATACTTTAAGTTCTAACTAATATCAGTTTTTTTTGTCTGGAGAATATACATGTTGAAGTATAAAAGCAAGTGTAGTAATGCCTTCAATTTCCGGAAATAAAACTACACAATATGGCATTTTAACGGTCCACTATATTTTTTATTGACGTTTACTAATCGCGCAAAGTGTTTACTTTACACAATCCTATACAACTTATCCGTATTCCTCTCCGACTAAACTACGGGCCTTATAATATTGAGGAGGGCGCCATACCATGATATTTTCTGAAAACGTGCTGTTAGAGAAAACAGGGGATTAGTATCGCATTTACATATCATTGCTTTCGCAACTTCATTCATTGCAGTAAAGAATTTATTACCTCGAAAACTTTTCGGGTGCCCCTTAGATATTTCCCTATCAATACTATCATTTTAATCCCATGATACGGACAAATGCTTCTGCTGTCGAAAATTGGATACCTCCTGGTATGCATCAATATGAATCAATCTCGGCACCTTTCGCATAGCTCAATTTGCACCTTTTGACAATCCATGTGAACGAATTGGGATGGTTTTCACAACTACTTACTTACTTGAGTAGATTTAAAGTCAGTCAATTCTACTTCTACTTCAAGTAGTTTTAGGTTGCTTATGGAAGAAGTACTTCTACTCGTACTTGAGTAGAGTATTTCGTCGCCACTTCTACTTCTACTTGAGTAGCTTTCTTGACTACTTTGACCACCTCTGATCTACCATAACATGGATCCAGAATTACGACGCTCGAAAATCCTGGGTAATAATGCGAATCAGAGTAACTTATAACACCGCAAACTTCGTGTAATTACAGAGAAACAAATAGGTCACCGGTTATGCAGGCCCGAAACAGCACTTTCTTCACTGACAAATGATTTTTATCTCCGGGATGGCATTTGTCCTGTGTGGTTCAGATGGCCAGGACAGGAAGATTAGGGGCCGGCCATTTAGGCCCCATGGACAATTAGACATACACATCGACTTTTTCGGTCAAGACAAGGACAGTCCTTTTCAGCTAAGGTTTTATCGCTGCCGATCTTTTTGACGTACTTCTCATGTTGGTCCCATGTTGGCCTAAACTTCATAAATCTTGGTTCGTCGTGGCGCGGTAATGGCCGACGCCGAATTGCCTATTTCTATAAATCATGCTTATTTTTCTTGGAGGAAGGGTACCGAATAATCCAGGCATGTAGCAACAATAAATCACGAAATAAAATTGAAAAAAGTTGCTAACATTTTCCAAAAATACTCTATAATTTATGTTCATTCAAGAAATAATATTGGGTTCCCTTCGGCTCGGGCCACCCCCCGCAAATGGGGGGTTTGGGGTACGGCAGTTACTGCCTTGCGGTTATGTATGTACACAGTGGAGATGTCCGAAATTTGGAAACTTTCAAAACATCAGCAATGTAATGTATCATTATCATTATATATTTTCGCTATATGTGCTGAATAAAAAAACGGCTCAGTCGTATTACAAAGTTCAGAAATTCAATCTACTTGATTTTTACACACTGAACACTGTTTTAAACCCAGGCACAACACCATCATTATATTCATGGGTATTATACTTTGCATGGTCGGAGACTTTCATGGATATCATGAAAATAAATAACCTCCCATCATAGATATAAGTACCTGCCTAAATACTCGAATAACGTTCCATTAATTCGAACAGTTTTATGTCAACACAAAATGTAAATTCAAAATAATCAACTAGAATATAATAATAATAATTTATCCTAAAACAAAATTGTTTCTTTTACGATTTCCCCTTGTAAGCAATTAGTGCAGTCTCTCATAAGGTTCCAGCAATAGTTGCCATAATATGTTCATCTCATCTACCCTGATATCTTTCTTTTGTTGTTTGGAGTTCTTAGTGACACCTTCCCATTGTTATTCTATCTAATCACCAAGATGATCAGGAAATATATCAAGATGACTGAACAAGAAGTGATCTTTAATGCTCATGTTTGCGCAAAGTCTTCCATAAGCGGATACCAGATTTTGGATCAACTGTTTGTGGTTGGGTGCTTTGTGAATTGTGATCTTACAAAAAGTTTTGTTTAGGCCTACTACATCCTAGAATGAATTCTATGCAGTGAGCTCCTTTCTCAGAATGGAATTGGAATCTTAAGTTTGTATTCTAATCTGAGGTTCATCAAAGATACCAGCCTTAAGCTTCTCGTATGATAGGGATACTAGATATATCCGCTTTGTTGGCTCAGCAGAAAGTTTTCCATTTACTAGTCAAAAGACAAGAGACGGATATCAGTATTGTAATTAAGCTTTACAAGGACTTATTTGATAGCTTTATACTCCTCTTTCATCTTGGTAGATTGGCAATTTGGTATAGAAGAAAATATATTTCTGTTATGCAAAAGTACAATTTTGAGGCTTGGTAGACTGCTTTTTTCACAAACAGAGATTTTGCATCACGTCATGTTAATATTGATTGAATGACGAAGGATGACATGAGGATTCCTCGTATAGTCAACTATCATCTATTTATGGAAAGTATAAAAGTAAAGAAATCTTCGATTTACTTCCTATCAAGTGAAATATTTAGGGGTAAATAGAGTAATTCGGGCGTTTTTACGGTTATACGTATCTTCCAAACTAGAGTCAGTCTGGCAAAACTAATGTGATATTCGTAATCAGCAACCTTCAAGACCACAGAAACGACTTCAAGCGGTTCTGCCCGCATTTTTTATATTTTGTTGACCAGAGTTATTGATAAAAAAAACATAAATGAGCCTACAAGAAGTTCACGTCGACTATTTCTCGTGCAATCGCAGAGGTCATACTGCACTTTTTTAAACTCAATTATGACATGATTATGCAACTTTGGCGTTTTGTCTAACCTTACCGACCTTGCCTTGGAAATCACAATTTAGGTTATCAATCATGTCCCAAATTTAGAGCTATCGTGGATCCCTATCGTGGAAAATGTCTCGCGGACCCACGGGGGCCCGCAGACAACCGGTTGAGAACAACTGGTTTAAGACAGACAGCCGAACGATCAAGGTGCTGTTCCATGGGTCTTTTCAACATAACCCTATCTGTTCATTACATTGCATTCAGCAGACTTCAAGGCAATACAAAACATAGTCGCAAACAGACAGTAAGTCAAAACGCAGCAAAAATAAAAAAAAAATCCTGTCCTGTTCCGGCTCCGTCACTCGGGGAAAATGTGAATCCTGTTTTAGAAATAGCCTACTTGTCGGATTTCTGTCCGTTATAATTCAAAATCCTGATCCTGCACGTCTCCAATATATACGTAGTTTTATATAAAGACTATTGACGAGCATATATCGAGATGAGGTAGCCTATATATTTTTTAGAAATATGACTTTACTTGGCGGGCACTTGGCGGTATTGCATGTCATTCTCTTGGAACTATTCGAAGGACCTCCCGGACAGAACAGGACTGGAACAGTGCTCCGGGAGCCGTCCGAGCACGGTCGTGATAAGATCATGGAGCCTCCGCCGCAAGTTTTACTGCAATCTGCCCCAGTTGCCCCAACTATATACTAAAAAACAAACGATTTGTATGTACTAGAACCCAACTATAAGCCTACAGTGTACACGGTGTCGAGATGCGTTACATGCATTGCTAACAAATGACTTTACCTTGGGGGCACTTGGCGGTATTGCATGTCATTCTCTTGGAACTATTCGAAGGACCTCCCGGACAGAACGGGGCTGGAATAGTGTTCCGGAAGTCGCCCAAGCATGTTCGTGACAAGACCATGGAGCCTCCACCGCAAGTTTTACTGCAATCTGTCGCTGTCCAGTTGCCCCAAATATATACTAACAAACAAACAATTTCTATGTACTCGGACCCAACTATAGGCCTACAGTGTACACGGTATCGAGATGCGTTACATATATTGCTAACAAATGACTTTACCTTGGGGGCACTTGGCACTTGCATGTCATTCTCTTGGAACTATTCGAAGGACCTCCCGGACAGAACGGGGCTGGAACAGTGCTCCGGGAGCCGTCCAAGCACGGTCGTGATAAGATCATGGATCCTCCTCCGCAAGTTTCACTGCAATCTGCCGCTGTCCAGTTGCCCCAAATATACACTAAAAGACAAGCGATTTTTAGACAATCAGACGGCATCAATACAGTGTACGCGGTATTCAAAGATTACCCGGCAGACCACGTAATGACGTAACAAGGCAAAAAATGTGCCCCCTTCGCGTTTGATGTCATTGGCGATGGGCTACTCAACTGGCCTTGGTTCATGCTATTCCTTTACAACCAAGTACCAACAGTCTTTTTGTCTGAACGCTTCCAATGGCAGTTATAGTGAGGTCGAAATCTCTACCGATATGCGTTTTTATTAGAGGGAATATTCACAGTTCTTTACCTCGTTATCATCACATATCTTTTGACTTCGCTCTGGATCTGCCTCCTATTCGTGTTTGTTAAACAAATCACATGTTGACGCTGCCAGACATGCCGAGGTCTACAAAACGCTTCGTTTTTTTGGACAGGACACAAACCGTTGGCAATCTTACTTTACGTGCTTACTATTTTACTTTTATGATTTGACGTTGAAATCAGCATTGTCCACTGTATCTGGTCACCGTGCAGTGTGCATACATGACGCGCAACATTGCGTGAAATTGAAGACAGTAAATTATCTTACAAGTAGGGTTGCAAAATCAATTTAAAACAAACATGTTTTAAACATGGCCCTTCATGAAGACATGTTTTTTATTGTTGTCTTTAGCCATGACGCCAAAACATTTCATTTCAACTAGCTAGTCACTAAGATTTTTTAAGAAATCATGAATTACTTCGCACCATATTTATATGAAATATACAACAACAGTCAACTGAAATTTTAAAATAAATCATATGTCACACTTTAGACTGGACATCATGTTATCTATTTCTATATCAGCCAGTGCATGGGAACCCTCTGGCACTGCATGCTATCAACTAGTGCACTGTACTCTGGTATATGTAACTTGACGCTGCAACTCTGAGTGAGTGTTCCAGGTGTGCATTAATGAGGCGTGTTCTGTGTTTGTTTTTGATGAAGTTCATGTCCGAAAAGGCTGATTCACAACGATAAATTGAACCAAACACGCTTGCAACCTTCATAGCTGCTGGGCATACACCACTGTACTTTTCCGTGTCAACAAGGCACCAAACGTTTGCTACAGCTTGGTGGAGGTCATTTTGCAGTGTTACAATTTCAATCTCCAACTGTTCAGCATCCAGACATGACAGATTTCAATATACCGGACAGCAGCAACGATTACAGGAAGTTAGAAAATATGGCACTAAACTGCACGGAGCGTAAGAGAAACAAGCTGTGTCAAAAAATGCAATACGTGATGGGCACACACAGGGCCGCAACCAATGTTCCCTCTGAGCTGCGCACGTGCCCAAATGCGCAGTGCTGAAACGGTCTCTGCGCACAGAAAATCTAAGCTGCGCACAAAAAATCCGAAGTGATGTTTTTTTTTAGTCGTAGCGCACTGTTGTCCAAGGGGCCGCGCAGGCGCGCAGACTCGTGAAAAAATAGAGGGAACATTGCCAGGGGCAAATAGTGTTATCGCGGAAGTCTGAAACGAAGGTACAAGTGCGGCCGCAAGGGTAAATATTGCACTCCGTGAATAAATGAGAATTTGCAATCACGGGCACCTCACGAAATAGATTTTTTCTTTTAGTATGGTCTCGTACGTGTGAGCGATACTGATATCATTTCAATAGCGCATTATTTTCTGGGAATGGCAAAATAACATTGTTTACCAAAGTTGGGCTAGCTCGAAGTTACTCTACTAACTAACTAAACTAACGAATAGTCTTCTCCGCGTGGCATAAACCTTGCGTAAGATTTACTCAGGACCGGAACCCCCCAATTGGAGGGACCGCGCTCGAAGGGGACCCAAAATTATTTCGTGAATTAACATAAATCATAGTGCATTTTTTTCAAACTTTTCAAAAAAATTTTCGCGCCATGCGCCATTTATTTTTGTCAAATATCTTGATTAGTGCGTACCCTTTCCCCAATAAAAAAATACGCATCATTTATAGAAATGGGATCTTGGGCGTCGGCCATTACCGCGCCACGACGCACCAAGACATGTGAAGTTATAGACAATGTAACATACGACTCCGAGATATGCGCCAGAACGATCAGCAGCGAGAGTACCTTGGCTGAAAAGGACTGCCCTTGTGCTAACCGAAAACTTCGATTTATATACAATTATTCATATATGTTTAATTGTCCATAGGCGCCTAACGGCTGGCGCTAAATGCTCCTGTCCTCGCGATCCAAGTCCCAAAACAAAACAAATGCCACATCGAGGGAACATTATTTGCCAGTAAAGAAATACCAATTTGAAATCGTGTACGTCATTATAGTTTAGTAGGTTTGGGCGATTTCAATATCTTTTGACATAGCAGATAGGAGGTCGCGAAATAGCATCATGTAACGAAGTCATTATACCCCAATTGATAGCAATATGTATGCAATTCCCGATCATATTGACCGATTAAATCTTGAATGATATAAATTTTTCGCGCTTCGCGCGTTTAGACGAAGTAACCATACGAACGGGCACCCAATGTCGATGTGAAGTCCCGGCAAAAGGCGCATGGGGCGAGGGGGGTCTGGGGGGCGATGCCCCCCAGAAGTTCGTTTATCACCCTATGGGGGCCTGGTTGCGCACTGTTGTCCAAGGGCCTGCGCAGTAAGTTGCCGTGTTTGCGCAGAGTCGTGAAAAATTAGAGGGAACACCACTTCGTCAGGCTCTCCCCAAGACGTAGGTCTTGGGCCCCCCGTAGAGTGATAAAGCAAACTTCTGGGGGGCCGTTTGGTGAGTCTCCTATTTATGCCTAAACGCGCGAAGCGTGGAAAATTTCTATAATTCATGATTGAAATTGCATATATACTGCTATCAATTTTTATCCTCTCTCTGCTCATGTAATCAGATTTACAGGTAGAGCCTAGTGAGGTGTGATTCAAAAGGTAGGACTCCTCAATAATAATTAAACATCTTCGGGCGTATACCCGTTGATAGGAACGGAACAGCACTTCGTCAGGCCCCTTGGATCCCCTATCACGTCGTCCGCTTTTGCTACGAAATTAGATGTACTGTTCAGTGAGTCAGTGCGAAGCGCGAAAATTTACGATAATTCATGATAAAATCGGTCAATAAGATCGGGAATTACATATATATTGCTATCAATTTCTTGTCCTCTCTGCTCACGTAATCAGATTTATCAGTAGAGCTGAGTGAGGTGTCTTGGAAACTGTAGGGCCCATGAATAATAATTAAACATCTTCGGGCGGGCGGGCCTGTTGGTATGACTTCGTTATATGATGTTATTTCGTGACCTCGTGTCTGCTATATCAGAAAATATAGAATCACCCAAATGTACTAAACTAAAAGACGCACACGATTTCAAATTGGTATTTCTTCACTGGTATATAATTTTTCCCTGCGGGATGGTATTTGTCTTGTGAGGTTCAGATTGCCTAGACAGCAACATTCGGCGCCAGTTATTTAGGCACTTATGGACAAATAAACCTATATGTAGGCCTATTTTGTCTATATAGCGAAGTTTTCGGCCAGCGGTCCTTTTCGGCCAAGGTTTTCACGCTGCCGATCGTACTGGCACACTTCTTGGAGTCGCATGTTACATGTCCTAAAACTGTATATGTCTTGGTGCGTCGTGACGCGGTAATGGCCAACGCCGATATGCCCATTTCTGTAGGCCTAAATCTTGCGTATTTTTTCTCTGCGGAAGAGTACCCAATAATCAAGATATTCGGCAACTTAAAATCGCCCGTAGCGCGAAAATATTTTTTTTCAATGGCGTAAATTTTCAAAAAGTACTCTATAATTTATGCTAATTCACGAAATAATTTTTGGCCCCCTATGAGCTTGCCCCCCCCCCCCCCCCCCCCCCCCATTGGGTGTTTGGGGTGCAGCAGTTACGGTCCTGGGCACACAGATATTGAAAATCTGCGAGTACTTCACGGCTATCTGCTGCCGAATTGTAATGTACGTTGTTTATAACTTTGGCATTCTCCTGGACGTCGAGCTACCATAACGGAACCCCCACCATTCCAAGACCGTGGATGGCATTCCGTCATGTCGCCTGTATAGGCAGTGCGCCATATCCTACGTCTTCGATATCTTGTGTTTCTATTACAGTTGATGTATTGCTAATTGTAATTGAGGATATTTGATATCATCATTTTAAGTGTTCATGTATATGTATTGTCAGTTGTAAGTTACATGTTAGTGTGATTTAAACAAGAATAGCTGAATCAATCTATCTATATATTTAAAAGCTCACTGGTAATAATCTGACGAATATTGTTCAATGCTGCTATTTGATCTATTTTTTAACAGGCTCGCGTGCTACTCATCTGGTCCTCGCGGACTACCTGGGACCCGCGGGCACCGCGTTGGTGACCCGTGGTGTAGGGTATATATGATTCCTTTGACAAAAAAGGCTTTCGATCCCTGTAATAAAGGTTAACCGGCCAAAACACATCTTTAACCAGGACTGTATCGTTATACAGCATTTTTACGGTGGGCGGTAATCATCATCAAAACATCTACTCCGTACCAATGATCTATCTATATCTACTTGCTATAACTGTTGAACTGAAGATGATTTCGAGGGTTCCAACCATTCCATATCGTATGCGCCGACTATTTCGTCCGTAGCTTCATACCTCACACACATAATTATACAACTTGATTTATGCTTTTTAAATGGCATTTTTTTTTAAAAAGCAGTGTTTAAATGAGTTTTGATGAGTAGGTTGGTTGTATAGGGCAGTGCGGTTCTTAACCTTTTTTCCTGCAGCGACCCTTTTCGAAAATTGCCTAGGTCTGGAGTCCCCCCACCATATTTTAAGGACGGTAGTAAAAACAAGGGGTAAGAGTTCGAAGTACGGCGGTATTTTCTGATTGGGACTTCACTATTGGAAATGGCTTGACGAATTGCACCCGAGGACCACTCGACTGATCTACGAACTTCGAAAAAAATCTGCAAATTTCAAAAAGCCTTCGCCCCGAAAATTTTAATGATTGAATTAGGCTATTATGAGATTGCTGGCTCCGATTCTGTGCTCAGAATTTATCGGTATGTATTTTTCTCATTTTCATAAATTCATCAAATTTCGGCTTTCGTTAGTGACATTACGGTGAGACTACAACAGCAACAGATCAAATATTGTTATTGAAACCATCTATAATGATAAAACATGGGTTGTTGTAGAACAGAAAAATGAGTTTTCGGTGAACTTGAATCCAGTGGTGCTCTATCTTCTTTCAATCAGGACCTCTTTTCGCCCCATAAATTCATATATGTGAAAGCAACTATTTTTAGCAGTGGCGGCTCGTCCTATATAGGGCAACTGGGGCATTGCCCCACCTAAAATTCTGTTCAATAACAATTCTTTACCATTTATAGACGCACAACAATCTATATATACCGAAATCACAGGGAAAATCGTATTCTTCTTGTCCTTTCGCTTGTATATGCCCATATATAGCGAAGTCTCTGCGAAAATCGAATCCTCTTCTGTGTTTTCGCTTTGCGAATGCCTAGCCGGGGCTTGCCCCGGTTGCGCTCATAACAAGCTTTGACTGTCTATTCTCTCAAAGCCGCGCACAATAAAGAAACGGTGATTTACTCTCTCCTATTCATAAAATTACCGAGCAACCGGGGCTCAATAGGTCTGTGCCCCTATGGTGTGATGTAACAATCGTATCTATATCTGAACTCGGTTACCGTCATATGCGTTTAGTCGACCTTTGCTGGTATAGGTCGATTTTGATGGTGTTTCACACCATGAAAACTCTTGAAACTTGGTATGTCATGTCGTGATGGTGGTATTTAACATTGCCCCAAGTTTCAGGGTTTCTACTTAAAGTTTAGGGTAGTAAATCCGTTTCCGAAGTTGAGTGTGTGCTGATCCGTCATGTATCGCAAACAGATTTTACTCGAAAGCCGGTATTGGTATCCATTGATTTTGACGATGTTCAATACTGAGATCGGTTATGACATTTGGCACGGTAAGTCTTAATGTTAGTATCGAACGCTGTACCAAGTTTTAAGTTTGTCACTGAACTATGTTAGTGGTAATTTCGTTTCCTAAGTCGAGTGAGAGCTGACTCGTCATTTATCGCTAACAGATTTTACGCAAAGCCGGTATTGGTCTCTATTGATTTTAACGATGCTCCTTACCTAGATCTGTCATGAGATTTTGCACGGTGTGTTTTGATTTTAGTATCGAACGCTATGCCAAGTCTCAAGGTTGACACTCAATGATTAGGGCAGTAATTTCGTTATCAAGGTCGAATATGGTAGAGATGTGCTCAGATCTGACACTTTAGCCTACAACGCATTGCGGATTTCACGCAAAAGCCGGTGTATCTGTGGTAACGTTAACTGTGTTCCATACTGAGATAGGTGACGAGATGATGATATCATTCTCATTTGCATTCAAATATTTACTTTGATATTATATTCTCCAATGTCAATTTCACCGTGAAATTGTGGCCTTCAAGCCATTTGCTTACAACCCCCTGTCAAGCGCGATAGCTATTTCGTTTTCGATGTCGGCTAACAGCTGATCACTTGATCAGCCTATTCCTCAGTAAATTTTACGCAAAATTCGGTCTGTTTGCATTATTTTGACAGTGTACCATACCGAAAAGGGCCATGAGGCTACTTCTCGATGATGTCATGTAACAGTGTACGGCTTTCATCCACGTATATATTCGGTAATATATTTTCCAAAGGCGATTTCGCAGCAGACCTATAGACAGTAATAAAACCATATGTGTCGTGTTACAGTCTCCAGTTTCAAGGCCAAAATCTCCTATGCTGTACCGAGACCGAGTTTCCGAGACTGCTATTCTTGGTTCTTCAGAATGATGTTTTGGATTCAATATGCCAGGCCCAATGTATGAGATAACAATTGGGTATGTGTCCGAACTCGTTGACCTTTCCAATTAGGCTTACGCAATCTCTCGAGTTATAGTCATTTCCATTTCTGCAGATAATTAGTCAGGTCTAGTGCGAACATGAACCGCGTTGAATCTTTGTTCCGTACGCCGTTTACGCAGTTACCACACTTCAAGTCACAGCTCACCGGCAGACCTCTCGTGGCACATACGTTAAAATCACTGTTGTCGGGAAATTCATGTTACCGTAACATCATTAAGTTACTTGATACGTTGGAAAACGTCATTGTGACGTCATCTTGATAAAAAGTCGCTTGCAGCCCTTTCCCCACCACCCGATATCGTCACGAGCCGCCACTGATTTTTAGTCGGTATAGCAGCTATCATCTTTATACAACACTCTTCGTCTAAAGATTGTCATTAGTAACATCGTAGTTATTTAGTTCCCTACGTCATCTGTCTTTATACATCTTTCCTGCAGACTTAATCGGTCAATGCATTTTGCGAAAGCACACTGCTCTTTTGTAAAACGTAAAAGTTTGCAAACAATAAATATTGTATTGCTGGTATATTATGTAGAAGAGAATTGTTCACTTCGATACATGACCCAAATATGTGGCCATTTAAGCTTGTTCTTTAACATTAAAAGAAACAGGATGCGTGTTTTTCAAAAGAAAAAACTGCTTATCATGCTCACTTGAAATAATTTAACATCATTAATGTCCGTCTGTACTTATCAAACTAATTCTTCTTCAGTTTCCATATACTGTCACATTTTCGGAATCGAGGAAAGCTGTTTCTGAACTGATTTTCTTTTGGTTTATTGCAATGAGATAAAAGTCTTATTTTGCATTGTCTATTATAGACAACCAGATCAATGGAGACTGCTTACTAACAGCTCTACACGAAACCAGAAGTGCGTGCTACTTCACAATAGAAATAAATATGCATCGGTTCTAGGACAGTCGATCCGTCTCGACATAGAACCTTCTGTGACCCACACCAAATACCATGCTTTCTATGCTGGAACAGAGCCAGAGATGAGCATCGGTTAATTTCTAGTGATGTTGTTATATGGTTTCGAGGCTTTTTGTTTGTGTTTTGCATGATTAAACGCCAGTTCTAAGTACAAAAAGCTTTACATTTTTGGCGGTTTCTGATTTGCCGTAATAATTTACTACGAACTAGAGTTGGTAGAAGTGATCGTCGTCGCTACTCAAGTAGCACAAGTAACGCCTTACATTTCTACTGAATTACAAGTAGAAGTAGTAATTTCTAAGACATGTGAAAACTACTTCAAGTGGAAGACGAAATGAAAGGTCTGGGAATTACAAAAAGTCAGTAAATGTCCAAGTATATTTGGTCGGGGGAGAGTGGTCGCATACTTTCAACAGTTGGTCGGAGGTGACTATACACGATGTCGCAAGATGTATCTTCTCGGCTAACGCAAACATTCTATAATGACATCACACATTCGTAGAATCTTCGAAAATATATTTAGTTACCTTGTTTCAGTGGCTGTGCCACGCAGCACGAATGATAATGAAACTCATGAGATCTTTTCCTTAAACTATTTTCTACTTATCAAAATTCAGATTGCAAAAGTAAATAGTTTATCTGAAATACTTTTCAGGTAGAAGTGGAAGTAGTCTGAAAACATATCAACTTCAAAATCTACTTGACTACCCCGAAAAAGTAGTAAAATTGGACATAGATATTATCTTCTAAACGTGACGTGATACAACAAAAATATCACCAGATTCATATTCAGCACCCCATGATTAGGTGAATGTAAACCAAAGGAATCCTGGCGCAAAAATCGTGTAGACCAGTGAATTAGCGCAATAATAATAGTATGTGCTATATTCAGGATCAAATCAATAGTTGTTATAACAACCATCGGGTAAGGGCTCATACCATGTGGTTCGAGCTCGGTGTACACATCGCGAATTTACCTCTGCGACTGGCAATACGGGGACGTTAATTGTATTGGTTTTTGTTTTATTGCTTTCTGTGACTAGTAAATCAACTGAGATAGTGGTAGAGATCTTTGCTCACATTGAATTTAGTACAGCACCCATAGTTATTACATTTAATGTATGTGTTCCGAATAAAGCAACCCATATTATATAACGTGAGGTAGCGGGTCACAAAACTAAACAGCATCACCCTTTATGATACGATTAAGCAATATTCTGAAGATTTAATTTTGTAGATCTCAAATACAAATATATTTAGTTAATCGTTTGGTCTAAAAAGCTCCAAAGCATCTTTGATGTACAAAGGGCTCTCATTCTGAAAATTAGCACTGTGCCTCTTTCTTCAATTTCGACACGGCGTGCGCTGCGGGACAAAATACCTAGTTCGAAGCATTTTGTGGAAGATAACCCGAGCAGCGTGACGGAAGTATTGTCACGGAGAATTGGCGATCTGAAAGCAGCCTACCCGCAATTAATTTTACATCACTTATTATAAACCGCTGCATTCATGGAAACATGTTGCAAACATTGTCGTCATATATTTCGCGCACAGAGAATGTTAATATGCAATGAGAAACCAGGGATATATAGAGCTGTTGTTCGACTGTATAATCATATATCCCTACTGCGCCCTCTACTGCGACGCTATTTTTCTTCAGCACCCGCCTCCCGAGCCCAGAGCCCCCTACATATCACCCCCTGGCCGTTTCAGCCCCCTTCACAATCAAAATCGTCCATTGGGGGCGCAGGCGCCCAGGTTAAGAAACACTGGTGTAGGCCGTGTATGTGATTGCATCATATGAATTTGTTCCAACTATAATTACACTTACTTACTTTTCTCACATGGCGGGCCGGGTAAACACGTCACAGTCTGATTCCATGAGCCGGGACACATTGCATTGGGGATTTGTCGTCCTGATTTTTTCTTCGATTTATCTTTGCAATGTCTTGTTCGTGTAAATATGCCCTGACCACAGGTTACACTGCATGATCCATTCACCCATTCGCTCCAGGTTAGAAAACCTCAATACATTGCAAACGATGTTACGGTTCAATTTTGTCACCAAATTGATGTTACAATATAGGCTATACCTGGTTCGGGATGCGGCTATATGTATTATTTCTAGTGGCTATTTATAAAGCAAGAGCAAAGGTATTCAATGTCCATTGCGACGCTGGCTGTTGAATTGCTAAGTGTGGGAGGGGCTGAGCCAAGATAATGTTTACTATCGCGACCACGGAGGCCTATTGGAACGAAATTACGCATATTTTCCGTTTCCCAAATCAACAAACGATGCCAAACCAACTATTACGATGAATTCAGCCGAAGTCCGGTTATGCAATTCCTATAATCATGTATGACTTGATTGGCTGGTTTCAAGTCCTTGTGATATAATACTATCACATGCTTGGGAAATATTTTGCACACTGATGGAGTATTATGCTACCGAGCCAGCCTACAACATTACTGTCAAAATGTTGACTGACGATATGTATGGCAGGCATGATGAGATTGCTCAATGGCCAAATCATCGTTTATGTGTTTGCAATCGTGGTCGGCCTTGCAGCAGGTTCTTCGTGACGCTGCTTTTAAGCATACAGTGTGATTTACCGTACATATTGCAGTAGGCTTATACATGTATATGACTAACTTCCCGCCCAGTCTTTTTAATAGTAATGACGCTGAAGTAGGGTTGTATTTGAAACAAATGATTGTTTGAAACAGTTGCAAACAGGGCTTTAATCAAAGGTATTTTTTAATGTCTGTTTTTTTCAAGTTGTAAAATTATGCCATATTTGAGTAAATACTTTCCAAAAAACATGTTGTATTAGCCTACGGACGATTACCACCCGATATAGCCGACGTATATCGATATGGGATGATTGGAACCCCCCCACCCATCCCCCCACACCCCCAAATAGTTGGTTCAACAGCTATAATACAGATGTTTCGTCAAAGGACCTATATTTACCATATATTTTCAATTGTCAACGTCAAACATGTTTGTTTTAAATTGATTTTTGTTTTAAATGCAACCCTACGCTGGAGTAGGCCTGTGTATGGTTTTCCACTTCTAATTATGCGCGATACGGAAATCGTAGTAATTTTCATATCGCTTACTTATTTCAGGAACATCCTTTTGCAGAATAGTCAGAAATTGAATTTCCGCGATGTCATTCTGTGCGGAGATAACTCTCGGAGATCCTGATTTTTCTGCCATACTGAAGAGGCTGTACGGTACTGGTTCTAAAAGTTGTATTATGAATCTTATGATTCACGTTCACGTCTATATTACACATTCATGATTGCATAATTAATAGCAAAACTACCTTAGCCATGTAGTAAGGTGTATAGACAGGATGGTTGGTGGAACCACAACACAGGATAAACAGTATAGTTGTCTCGGGTAGAATATAATAATAAAACAACTATACCTTTATATAGTAAATGGGGATTGATGTAATTGAATTCGAAATTCCTAGCCGAAATTATACAAACACAACATGATTAGTCGCGATTTCTATCACACAGGTGTGGGTCGACTGTTGTACACCGTTGAAGTATGATTTTCACACAAGACGAAAACATGATAATGAATATTTATTGCTATCAGTGTGACTGCCATTCCCGTTTAGAAAGTGCCATCGTATTGTTCGGTCGAAATGCAACCGCGTGATCCATTTGCTTAATTGCAAATGTGCTAATAAATTTCGGGGATAGAATTGGCATATCGGAACGGCGGGATTTCCACTTGGAACCGATACCTCCCCTACACACGACATAACACGACAACAGTCACAAACGGACAACTAATCGCGCGTAATTGCCTGCAGCCAATGATGGTCAAGCCGGATGTGTCAAAAGGAATCATATGTGTGAATTGAGTGTGATAACAGAGCTAAATTTGAACTAAAACCGGGGGTTCGCGGGGTCCTTGACGGTCCAAAGGGGTCCGCGAAGACAAACAGGTTGAGAACCACTGCTCTGGGTTTCCCAGGAACCCCGATTAAGAACCATAGCAATAGCGGGATTGTAGACATGTGCATCACTAATGTAGACCTAAAGTTAAGACGTGTATAGCGTCTTAGTTAATTGTAAAGCGCACTAAAACCTGTTCCGATCCCGGCGCCCGGTGGTTCGTCTCGCGGCGTCGAGCTTCCGACATAGTCAGTCACGTGGTCTCTACAGTAGTCCGGGCTAACGGAATCGCAGACCGGCGGGCAGACTCCACAACACCCGGTCAGGATAGGTACAAATTGACATCCTGAAAGTAAGCACACTATGTTTCTATATTTTGTTTCCGCATGACACGAATATTCATAACAGGTATAGTGTACTATCGACTATAGCAGAGGTTTTCAACCGGAGGTCTGCGGACCCCTAGCTAGGGGTCCACGAAGCATTTTCAGGGGGTCCGTAAAACCCAAATTTGAAAATTGAATAATAACCTAATTTATTTTATGGAATCACGAGGATTTTCAAGACACGGCCGCGGATTTCTACCCAATTTCTACATATAGTATGACGTTACTTTCAAGAAAAGTCATTTTGTTGCTGCTTATCACTGGCCTACAGTTAATATTCCCACAAGACAGAAGACAGTTGCAAGATAATTGAGCAAAATTTGAACTAAAACTTAAGGGGGTCCGCGGGGTTCTGTGGCGGTGCAAAAGAGGTCCGCGAAGACAAAAAGGTTGAGAACCACTGGTACTGGACTATAGCATAGGTGGCATATTTGTACGGATACCCTGATATGTTCCGCGGAGGTTGACTAAAAATACAACGGAAACTATTTGTGTAAACTATGGTTGTAACCAATGTTCCCTCTAAGCTGCGCACGTGCGCAAATGCGCAGTGCTGACACGGTATCTGCGCATAGAAGATTTAAGTTGCGCACAAAAAATCCGAAGTGACTACCCATTTTTTAGTCGTTACGCACTGTCGTCCAAGGGTCTGCGCAGTGAGTTGGTGAGTGTGCGCAGGCTCGTCAAAAATTAGAGGGAACATTGGACTTGTAACCAAGTCACAAGGTTCCGAGTCACAAGTCAATCTCACTTTTATAGTTTTGACTCGAGTCAAGTCGAGTCATTTTCAGTTCACGACCGAGTTAAGTCCGAGTTCAAGTCAGCTAGTAGCATGTCGAGTCCCAGTCATAATTTTTGACTCGAGTCCGTAGCCAAGACATTATGTTCACTGTTCAGTTTTGAGTTCAATCCGGTTCAACCCACTTTTTTCAACTCTGCTCGAGTGATATAGAATAATATACTAATTTTCCTCAATTTTATCAGTTTCTGGCCCTATTCTCGAGTATCAGGTCTGATAGACGAAATACCAATAATGTGGTGACTTTACTATTCTTCGAAGTTACAATGGGATGTCTGTCTTGGCCGTCCCAGTCTCGAGTCATATGACTTGATTCGAGCCATGCCCAATGGCTCGAGTACAAGTCGAGTCAATACAAAAATTGACTCGAATCGAGTCGACTCATTTTTACGTATTTGAAAAAAACGACTCGAGTCAAGTCGAGTCACCGTAAAAATGCGACTCGAGTCATTACAACCCTGGTGTAAACCCGGATTTAAGGTACCGATACGGAAGGTTTGACTTTTTTGGTCAACCTATACCGGTGATCCGCATAATCTGTTAATCGGTGTAAATTTCCCACTTCTTTATCACTTGAAAAAGTGTCCTCTATTTCGAATCTTAAACTATGGTAACTAGAGGTCGACCGATTATCGACCTGGCCGGTTATTGTCGAGGCCGATATTTGGAACTGTCCCTATTATCGGCCTAGGGAGGCCGATATTTTTATCAAGAAAAATTCAAAAATATTAGAAATCCAATGCTCTGTAATCTCAATCACAAGAAATCGACGACTGAAAGGGCGATACGTGACAGATTCACACATGCAGGACAAGTTTAACTGGTGAGCTTGAGCATTGTGGCGGACCACTGGTCCCCTCCACGCAATGTATATGTTGCGAAGGAAATATAACACTTTCTTCGTAACAATTTACCACATGATCGGCTTTCTACTCAACATATCACGGTAACGTACTTCGTACTTCGATATTCTATCATTATTGCATGATATACTCTCTGAGTATATAAACCGGTTTCCAGGGTTTTAAGATATGAAACCCTTGTACGTTACCCTACGTTACCTACGACAATGACGTACGGGAATAAACTGTATTGAGTGTATCTGTGGATTGTGAATTCATTACCAGGACAGCAACGGACGGAGGTAGTGGTATAATCCACAGATACAAAACCAATAGGATGTGGGTTCGAGTCCGACCGAGGTCGACTCCAGAATTCCTACCTAATTGTCGGAGGTTTATCTAGGCTCCTCATAGCCATCTCATCCGCGCAAGCGGTGTATTACAAGAATACTAGAAGTGGACCGTGCTACAATTCGGCAGATACAGAATAAAAAAATACAGAATATCAGCCATGTGTAACTGACCAGTGACCATAGTAGTCGATAAACACCATGAATACTATAAACAACAAAAACAACAACAACAACAGCAATATAGGCGGCCCTACCTCTACTGGACTAATCTGCAATTCTGTATCACGTTTTGCTTTTCGGGCTAGCCTAAATTTGAGTGAATGTGCACAATTTAGCAATTATTTTTAATTTCAGTTGGCTCGTTTGTTGTTCAACTTTATCTGGCATGTATACAACTGCCATCTTGCCTAATCTATAATATTTTTGGGGTAATCGTTATCTGCACGTTCCATAGTAATATCGGCCTATGCTATCGGTTATCAACCTTATGAGTGTGTCGATAATCGTAATCGGCCTCAAAATATTAATATAGGTCGACCTCTAATGGTAACCCAGCAATCCTACATATTCGGGCATCAATGACTTTGGTCACCTTTACGTTGAAGAAGTTCCTTAACTTCATCCACTCGGTCCGAGTCTTTTGGTTTCGCATCAGAAAAAAAATATATCTTGCAAACATTTTCTTGACCTTGATCCGGTATTTGATTGACTAGTTTCTGGAAGAAGAATCGACTTCATATGTGCTATAAATCTCACATACGTCATGTACGGCATGGTTCACTTTCTGTGTAATCACAGCAATATATAGTCACCATTATTCGAACATCGTGGGAGATAGCGTAGTGGTGGGCGTCGACGACACTTACGCAGGCGCCCGGGTTCAAAGAGCGAGTAGGCCTATCAGTATCACTAAAGGGACTAGTGAATAAAGATTAACATCGAACAAGAATGTGCAATCGGGCGCTAGGCCGAGGTGGATGCCACATCACGAAACCGCAACTGGTCGTTTCGATATCCTACTATGTGTTCAATACATCGCATTGTGTCTTGTATATCGCATTGTACATTGAGATGTGTCTTGGGCAGATGAAAATATAATCTGATGATTGTCGATTGTTATTATTATTATGGCAGAATTTGTAGCCTTCGTCTTTTGTAGCATATACCCCAAACTTCATTTCTCCCCTAATCGGTTTATCATCTGAATATCTAGAAAGCAATATTTCAATTTGTCTTTACGATCCAAATAATTTGGATTTACGAACGAAGTCTGGCAAAAACAGATTCATAGTGTCATAATTAATTCACGTATAGTTGCACAAGAAATGCACGGATTTTACTGCGCTAAAGTTTATTCACAACTCACTTCCATGCCGCCCATAGCCATTTCCGGACAATCTCCGCCGCCAGTAGGAATGTAATTCTCGAGAGCATCAATTATGATCTGCACGTCAGGAGTTGGACCTACAACCTCCCCAATTCCTGTTTATTCAAAATGAGTCAATCAATCACTTTTATTAATATTTTCATCGTTTCAAAACACCACAAAACTGCGATATAATGAAAAGATAGGAAGGGCCGAAACAACTTGGAGTAGTCTTTAAAATCAGACACCCACCTTGACCTGGGCGAAGTAAAGAAGAGGCATGCACACTGAATGAAAAGTAATGCAGAGAATATAAAACGCAAGCGACAAAATGAGGTGGCATGTGGCGGAAGGCGAGTAGGGGAGATGTGGTACCGATGGATCACTGGGACCGAAAATACTTTGAAAATTCTCGATGATAATTCCATGATTACACTCCGGGAACTTGTCTACAATTGCATGCTGGCAACATCTTTCCTCACATACAAAAAAAATTCGACGTGCGCGAACTATGGGGTCTCTCACAGATGTTTTTTGTTTTGGGGGGTGTAAACTAAATTTAGATCGACATATACATTTTTCTTTGTAACCTTCAACACGAACAAACCAGCAATCATTTTTATTGTGAAGTCTAGGGCTTGTATCAGGCTATATAATGGAACCTATTATTTTTTCAATACTTCCCTTGAGTGGAATTTTTTTCGATTCATGTACAAAATTAGTAGGGTGGGGACCGATGATACAATAGCCTAATCAAGCAAAATAAACAAGCATACTAATCATGAAACAAATGAAACATGACTACGTACAGAAAATCTTTATGTAATAATTGCATATGATGTTTTATCGCTATAACGAGGTCTTTGAATGTCACACTGTCGATTTCCGGGCAATATGTATGTACCCTCAAATTTATAAGTCCGAGCCTAAATCGAAACGTGATTTTATGACAACATTTGAGTCAATATTTAATCTATTATTTGACGGTTGCGACCGAAAATTCTTCTTTGGCTTGCTGTAGCTTAGATTATAATACTGAGCAAGAAAAGTTGTTACATCTGAGTTTTTTAGGGTATATGTGTCATAGGTCCCCGGGTCGTGTGCCATTGGACCCACCGGGTGGGGACCGATGACACGTTCGAGCAACAAATTTTAAACGTCCATAAATATTTTTTGAAAAGACGGATATTCATGTATATGTGCGCGATAGGTAGAGCTTGTATCAAAGTGCTGAGCCAGCAAAAGATCTGCTGTTTTCGGCAGAACATTTTGGGGCCAGCGATCATTTTCCAATTTTTGATCCATCGGTACCACATCTCCCCTATATGTGAAACAAGCGAGATAATTTACACCACATATCAACCAGTCAATTGGTTATTCAAGAATAGCCTACTGTACAACAACAAGGACTCGGTAGAACGTTTGGCTAATCGATAATGATAACAGCAGCAACAACAACAACAACAACAGAAAAGGAGCGATTATGACTAGTGTGACGTATTCGGCCCGACCTGCGGAGTGACGCGACTCACGTACCACTTATGCCCTAGGGCAGTGGTTCTCAACCGGGGGTACGCGAAGCATTTTCAGGGGGTCCGCGAAGCCTCTAAAGTTAGAAAATGGTTGATAACCTAATCACGAGACGGTTTCGCTTCATTACTGGTAAAACTCCAAGACTCTGCCGTCTGAGATGCAATATTCTACTGTAGAAAGTCATTGCGAAATTGACAATAGCCTACTGATACAAACAAATGTTTTGTTGGGGATAGTGGATAACATAGAAATAATTGGAGAAGTAAGGTCAATCATGGTGACTTCGAAATGTTTGCAAAAATCCATTTTCATCTGTGACATCCATAACCACTATTCCAGATTAACTTGAAGATTATGCTGCTAGATAGAAATGAGCAGGCTATACGTTATATGTTCATTAAAAGTATGTTCCTCAATTCTGGTGCCATATTTCTTGCGATCATACGTAAAAGTGTCATCGGAAGCGTCACGCATTTTTATTACATTCGCCACCACCTACGTTTGTGGAAATGGATTTTTTTGGCACTTGTTCAGACGGGGCCTACGATACTTTCGTAGTATCGTAAGCCCCGGTTCAGATCAAATCAAAGGCGCGGGTTTTCAATTCGCTTTGAAATAATAACAGTCTATCCAACTTTTACATGCATAGTATGATATTATTTTCAAGAAAAGTCATTTTGTTGCTGTTTGTCACTAGCCTAGAGTTAATATTTGCACATGACAGATGACGGTTGCACGATAACTGAGCTAAATTTGAACTAAAACCTCGAGGGTCCACCGGGGTCCGTGGCGACCCAAGAGGAGTCCACGAACATGAAAAGGTTGAAAACCACTGCCCTAGGGCCCAGGCGCAGCTGGCTTTAAACTCGGGGTCGCTTTGATGTACGGCTAACCGTCCGTCCATATTATCCGCGTCTCTGCTACTCCTGACACAACCCAAGTACCATGAAACCGTATATATTTACTAAAATACAGTACCCGGGGGTAACCTACTGCACCCAGCTTCAGATCATAACAGATAAAACCACACCTAGTTGTTAATGGTAAACCGTAATGTAAGGCGGTTGGACGATACTGTAAACTTTACAGTGCCAAGCATCGGTTGTCAATTTCAGGTCCGCGTCAAGCCGCAGCCAGTCCGCCAAATATATTTTAATTTTTGAAATTTTTCCAGTCCACAAGATGAAAAGGTTGAGAATCACTAGTGTAAAGAGAAACTAAAGTGTCAAAACTTGATGACCATATACAATGGATGTACCCAGACAATGAATGTGGGCTGTGATAAAACAAATACTCATTGTACAAGGGTAGTAATTACGTCGCGTCAGTCGAGCTTTGATGTCCATCCGTGACAATTAGCCTGCGTATGGGACTGGTGCCCATGTTTATTTAATTAAAATTGTTGATTCAATGTTCAATAATAGATACTGTTTTTATGGGCTTACAAATTCATGTTTCTGACCTGGATCATTAAAAGAGACCACAAGCCATCCTCCTGTTGGCGACTCGCCGCAATTTTGATTTACTCCAGTGAAACAGTCCCTTATCCATTCCGTCACCGCGGAAATTTCTTCTCCCATTGAGCTGGTGTCGTCGACGACAAATCCAACATATGTTTTGGCTGTAAATAATAAATCAAAAATCTTGGCAATGTCTATTGTCCAGTGATCTCGCATTAAACCAACTACTCTTGAACCGATGCAAAATTATTTTGGAGCATGCTTAAGTAACCTTTATGTTTTTACCTCTTGTCATAATATCAGAGACAGAATTAGACTTATATAATCATTATAAGTCAGCTTTGAGTTTACGGTGCGTACCAGTCCACTATATATGTACGCAAGATGCAACATCAAACCTAACCACAGTTTACGAGCAGCCGTATATAGTTAGAATTTTCCCAAGCAGTACGACGAGCCTGAATAGTACAGCTGTTGGCTCCGATGTTGCCCATGCCCATTGGCGTGGGCAGGGGGCGAAAGTTCCCAACATTTTTTGGATTATGTTATTGCTGGTACCCTCTCCCGTACAATTTAATTTCCATAATTGAGTTTCACTGCATTCGTAATTATGAGATAACGGTATCTTCTTAGTATCGCCCGAGGCCATTGGAGACCAATTGGAAGCTTTAGTCTAGGGTTGTGCAGTATGTGGTTAGAACAGGGTTGTAATGACTCGAGTCATGACTCGACTCGAGTCAGACTCGAGTCACGATTTTTTTGTGACTCGACTTGACTCGAGTCATTTTCTTGAAATGGGAAAATGACTCGACTTGACTCGAGTCAATATTTGGATTGACTCGACTTGTACTCGAGTCATTGCGCATGACTCGACTCAAGTCATTGACTCGGCTTATTCTATATGACTTGAAGGTGAAGAAATTTGCGAATCACAATGGTTACATCAACGTATGTGACGAATTCTGTCGACATCGCTATTTGTCACCACTGCTTTCGTTGCGCTCGTCTGATATCAGATATGCCCCCGTAAAAACAAAAGACAATGGTACATAGTAGCAATGCATTATAGAATATCATCCAGTGATGAAGAGGTAATAGATCCTCCGCCATCAAAGTACTCAAGACTTTTCAATTATACAAGCAAACAATCGAAGCAAAGTTCAATTAGAGCCAATGAAATGACTCAGATGGTCAAGTAGCCTACTTGGAAGAAACTGATAAGCTCATGTGTAGATTTGAAGGCGATGATTCCTTGCATTTTTGGGCGACTATAATAGATGAGTATCTAATGCTCTTCAGTGTGGTTGAAAAATGCTTTTCAATTCCTGCATCTAATGCACCAGTGGAACGTGTATCCAGTGGATGTGGGTTATTCTAAGGCCATGCCGTTTCAACATATATGAGAATCTCCTTTCCACTTTAGTATTTTTTAAGTGTAACTCATTGATTTGATCTGCTGTTTGTGAAAACACACAATACCCTCCGTCCATTTGACGTTTTGTTAGGTTTGTGCATTGTATTGAGTAATAATGAATGGCTAATGTTGTGTGATGTTCGTACAATAGGGCTGATCCAAAATAACTTCTTTTTTTATTCTACTCGGTGGCTACTTGATAAAATTGTTAAGTAGCATAAAAATAACACTGAATCTGGCTTAATTTTAAAAAGTAGAATAAATGATATAAGAGGAGAAAATTTTGGATTTGAAAATAAATGGTGTATTTTTAGTGAGAAATGTTTTTATATAATATAATATAATTACATACTAGTAGTAAGCCGACTATTTTTTTCTTATCCAAAATATTCCACTCTAATAATTTCGCTTGGTCTAGTTGGAATTGAGCCAAATTTGCTATGAATCATATTTTTACACAATCTAACAATATCATGAGGTAGCCGGTAAAATTCGAAAGTCTCTATTTGTAATTAATCCAAAATATTTTCTCTTAGCATTGCTTTCTAGTCGTTGGAATTGGGCCGAATTTAAGTTCTCTTTAGAAAATATAACACATTTGATAAGTATAGCCTCCTTTTATAGATTTTGTCCTCGTTTTGAGAATTTTTGGTAAATGTAAGGCAAATTCGACTAAGATATCAGTAAATCAGCACTAAAGTAACGCTCTGGCGACTATTTCGGGAGCTGAGCAAGACAGTTGACCTTTCTCTGATCAACCACCTGATAATGTGAAAGCAAAACTATACCTCTACATAAACGTTTATCTGTTGATTCTCTACCAGCTTGTATCTAGACCTGAATTCGTTGGTTCTCTATCAGATAGTATGTAGACGTTAATTCGTTAATCCTCTACAAGCTATTTGTGAGCGGTCGTCGATGTGCTCGTAATAAAAACTGAATGCTTGTATTTGTGATATATCAGACTGACAAGACAGATATTTGACCTAAAGTTCTAAGATTATTAATGTTATCGTATTGGCGGCCTGTCTCGCCTATCTGTAGCATCGGTAAATGAGGCCAGGAACTGTCCGTTATCTGCCTAAATAAACATGTGCCAAGTCTATGATGGAGACAAAATATGCATGTTTGGCAAGCAAGCAATTCGATATCACCCAAGTAGGATTGAAACATAAGTTGAACATGACTTTAATACTGTGACTTGGACTCGGACTCGAGTTATAACACTATGACTCGGACTTGAGCCTTAAAACGGTGACTTGGACTCGGACTCGAGTCGGTGATGAATTGAAAATGACTCGACTCGACTCGAGTCAAAACCACAAAAGTAAGATTGACTCGTGACTCGGAACCATGTGACTTGGTTACAACCCTGGGTTAGAAGACTATTAGGTACCCGCAATTTTCGCGCCAGGACACACAAAGACATATAAAGTTTCGGTCAACATGCAAGTCCACGAATTGCGGTCCCAGAATGATCGACGGCGATAAAACCGAAGTATGTTGGCTTAAGCCTTCAATATTGATACGTCCAATGTGCCTCAATGGGTGGCGTGGACTAGTCCTACCCTTGCAACATGCTTCAACAAATTAATTACAGCAGACCCGGCCGAAGCTAACCTGAGAGAACCTCATGGATAGCCGTATGCGTCTGGCACGGACTTTGCTCAAGTTTCAGAAGAACATACCCTAAATCAGGGACGGGCAACATACGGCCCGCTGGCCGGATCCGGCCCGTGGACAGTTTCTCGTCTTACATGATAATGAGCCCCGCGGCCCCAGTCTGCCGATATTCCCTAATACTTCATGAAACGTCAAATTTTAGTGGCCGTATAGGTAACTATATATGTTTGCGATTGCGCATGTTATTTCTTATTCTCTATATTTGGGGGGGGGCGTTTTTAGAGGGATCAGTTTCCAATCGAACTGTCCTTTATTTCTAATTCGATTTTCTAATCATTCTAATTGTCTGATTTTAATTCCGATGATTTGATTACTGGTCTACTTTCCTATTCGCTTATTGCCTATATATTTTCCTCGTTGCTATTCGCAACGTTCGACGAAGGCTGGGAACCGAATAAAATTAATGCTAGTGTTGAACAATTAGCAAAAGCGGGGTTTCACTACATCGATCGATGCGGGCAGAACCAAATGTTTCTACTGGGACGGTGGGCCTCGTTGGGACCGGGAAGGCGAGGTTTGAACGTAACATGCTGAATGGTTTCCTCAGTGCGAATACATCCTCCGAATGAAAGGTATCGAGTTTGCGCAACTCATCGAAAAGTCACAGACGAAGCTCAAACGTCCTGTGATTACAAACCCAATGACGAAGTAGGAGTTGATTAAACGTCAAAAAATGATCTGAGTAAACGTCATTTAAGCGATGGAGCTATGAATTAAATAGAGGCGATGAAACGATTCTAGCGGATGAATACTTTTTTGCTTTTGTGAGACTTGTGCAACTGATATAGAACACCGTGTCTTTGTAATGATAACATTACCGACAAAGTAGAATAAATTTCGTGTATACTGTATATTCATCGTGAAATTATTTGCCGTGTCCTATGTAATAATAACATTGCCAAAAAATTTAAATACATTTCGTGTATATTCATTGTGAAATTATTGAGCTATGAGGAGATGACGGGTCGTAGTTACTACGCGAATCGTACAAGTCGGTGTGAATAAGCAGGCGTGGTCAGCAACGAAATACTGCCACTTTCTCTGTGGTACTCGAGTCGGTTTTTGTCTATACTTGTACTATCAAAGTTACCAACGTGTTTAGGTTACGCTTGACAGTTTTATGGAAAACTACTCTTTGTAATTAGGATAGACAGCAACTTCACGATAACAACTATTCTTCAAAACGACTTCTGCTTGAGTATAGTTCAAAGCTACATTTTGTACTTCCATGTTAAGGAAATTTAGCATGCGTTGTAAATCGCTATAGTTATCTCGATAACCTCGCCAGAACACGTAGTTTCCTCTGAATCTGTAGTGCTTAGTACTTTGTGTGTACACACAGAGGGATTGGAGTGTCGACTTGATTCAAACTCGTCGCGTAACGGACGACGTCGATTTCACACGCGTTCCAAATTACTTCTTGTGAAAAAATATTTACCACCCTCCCGACTATTTCCGCCACGACATCGGAACATTTGTCTGTACTAAGGTGGGTATGTCCCGACAGTGGCGGTCGAGTGCGCTCGTTTTTTCATGTAATGGTAGCTTGGGTCGCTTTTACTATTCATCAATGCATGATTAGACAGGTCCCATATCCACGTCATAGCCTGCGCAATGCCATGAGGTCATTTTCCGACTTGACTACCTAAATACCCGACTTTCGTAAACTAGGCCCACATTTTGCGTTATTCGTGGTGTGTTTGGATATTTTAAGCTAACAAGGGGGACAAACTGACAAAAAGGGATACATTTGGTCGAAGGGAGGACATAACCCCCTAAAGGAGGCAGACTTGGACAACTAGATAGTTCTAGTTGTCTAATTTCACTAAATTAGAGCGAAATGCAAGTAATATAATTCTAATCTAATTTGTGAAACGTTTTGATGCTCTAATTCTAATTCTAATCTAATTTGTGAAAAAGTCCCATGTTCTAATTCTAATTATAATCTAAATTATTATTATCCTTAAAATACCTCGTTGTCCGCGGCATTTTGCAACGAGTTAATAAGAATATCCCTCTCGCGCAGGGAAATCAAGTGCCAAGCCACCATCGCGTTACTTACACCGTACTTACAATCATAGTAACACTAGCCGTGCGTTAGACCGTTAATACAACGCCGAAGCCATTTCCCCTAGTGCGGAATAGTGTTGTTGGGAACAGCCGAATAGCATATTTTGAACTTTTTTAATGGACTACCCGACAAAACTGTATTTTGGGCACCGAACGAGAAAGATGACCTTTTTTTGAAAAAGCGTCCCCCTTTCCCGATTCTAAAATATGGTAACCATAAATAAGCTTTACTTCGCGTTCTTCCAAAATCACAAATCAGATCGCCAGCCGCATGTAGCTCGCGTCTTGGTGACCCCTGGTGAGTGCAAAGCGAGCCAAGCTTGGTGTACACTAGGCGTTAACTATTGTCATGGTTGTTACGTGGGTTATTGTATGTATTATTATGATGATGCTTTCCTGTAAAGTAGCAAGGTATGAAGTCATGTCTTACCCAACTGTGCATGGCCGCATCACTCGTGCTTGACCGCATTTTATCTTATCTCATCTCTGGTTGATGGCACATGGAAGCCATGATAAATGTACAGCAAGAAACAATGGTTATGGGAACGCACTGAGATTTGATATGAACCGAAGTTGATTTTTGCTGTATTTAGCCTATTTCCCGTTTACAATTTCATTCAGTTTCCAGGTTTTTCGCGAATTCAGTAATTCTAATTCTAATCTAATTTGGAAAAATTAGCGTAGCTTTAATTCTAATTCTAATCTAATTTGGAAAAATTGTATAGCTCTAATTCTAATTCTAATCTAATTTGGAAAAATTGAGTAGCTCTAATCTAATTTGAAAAAAACTGTGTAGCTCTAATTCTAATTCTAATCTAATTTGGAAATATTGAGTAGCTCTAATTCTAATTCTAATCTAATTTGAAAAAAAACTGTGTAGCTCTAATTCTAATTCTCATCTAATTTGAAAAGCTGAAAACTTTCTAGTTGTCCATTTCTGGAAGGAGGGCGTATGGTATGGGGGTCGATGGGGGCATCCAATGAGTCGTATTGTATTGCTGTCAACCGTATCGAAAATGTGAGTTTTGTCAAAGAGCAAATTGATGACTGGCATCGATTGTGTCACGCTCGATTTATCACAGCTGATTTGCGTACATCACACCACATCGAAATTGCAGGCATTCCAACAAGTGATGAGAACCCGTCGGTGTGATCATCGTTTCCGTCCAAAAAATAAGCGATTTTCTCGAATTAATACCCCACCGGCAGACGGTTGTAATACTAACGCATTTCTAGACTCTTTGGACCTGGATTAAAAGTCCACTGTCACCGATCACCATGTTACAATACTAACAAAAACAACCCTGCCAAAGGAATCTTACGTTATAATATCGTGTGAGCGTGGTCGATTAGCTTTTCATAATAATATGAATGAAATCTACATAGATATATCCCGTTGGAGTTGTTGACGGTTAAAGTTGTTATCGTTGTGTGATGGATAAGATTTTGCCAATATACTTCCTGTGGTGCCAAATCTAATAGCGCTAATAACACCTGTACAGACGAATCAAACAAAATTTCGCCAATGGGTCGATACAAAGTTTCGTTGTACGCAAATTAAGATACAACGACACACACATTACAGCAGAACTATTTTGTCTGGACGGAGGTGGTCACGAATCGTTTCCGGACCCGGCGCAGATTTCATCAGTTCTGGTCGAAGCCGGAATGGATGTGGCCATAAGTGACTTTGATTTTACCCTCACAATAATAACAGGATTTTACGTGCTAGCCGGATTTTCTGAACTTCAATTTGGCAACCCGAGTCGGGGTGGATTCAAATTTCGAAATATCCCACTCATGTTTACACCGCACCAAAATCAGGCTAGATTGCATCACGTATGATCGGTCACAATTCATCCCCCATTATTGCACCACCGAAACCGAGCGCGTTTCAGCAAAATAAGGCCAGTCCACTGATCCCCGCTGAGGCGAGCTATCCCGATTCGTCGCTGTACATTGTACATTCGAATCTAACATCGCACTCGCTGTTCTCGATGCAACAACCGCGTCAGAAAACAACACCGATACTTGGCTTTCAACCCGCACAACAACAACAGATTGATGGAGCGTGACATCGATTGCGACGCACTCGTTCACAGCTGATCCCGTGGAATTTCCCAAGCTCGAACGACAAATGCGAGGTTCGAGGGGGTGAAATAGTAACACTCCGGCGAATCAATATATGCGTAGTATGATATTTATTGCAAATATGTTTGGAGGTGTTGAGATACCATGTGTTGAGGATATTTTACGGCACACGCGAACACAACTATGATTGTCTGTAGCGAAATTAGCCGCCTTCGAATGACAAATGCGCGGTGATCTCGTGAAAGATATGTATGTTACAGATGGACAAAGCATTAGTTCGCCGACAGATCGATTCTAGTACATACTGTGCAGTTACATAGGCGCCGACTTAACCATATTTACGAGGTGGCGGCCACCTCGTACAAAATGCCCAAACGTCCAAGTGATTTGTGACCAATAATTAATAATCAGGCGAATCGACGCGACCTCGTTAGAGACGTCGTCGAGTTCGATACGCGCGTGTACCAGGCGCGAAGCCAGGGGGCTTTCGGGGACCGAAATCTTTTGAAACGCGAAACCACGTCATTTTGAAACGACCATTCTAACTCTAATATTCAGTTGCAATTCAATAATTGTATTATCATTGTTCCGCGGGGCCGATTTACGAGAAGCATGTTGTCAATTAGTGAGAAGATTCTGTGATGATCTCCCGCTGAGATGGTCGCGAAATTAGGTCATTCATTCCCGTGCGCGTGGCAATTGTCGATAGCCCGATTTATCGCGTCTCGAACAAGCCTGCATCTGCAATAGGCCCAGTTCACACTATACCATCGCTTGCCTGCGCAATCGCATCTGTATTGGCGGCTTCGGCCTGGCGTACACGATATCATCGCTGGCATATACATGAGCATGAGCAATGAGCATCTGCGATAGGCCTGGTGCGAAAGATACCATTGCTGGCTTACCTATCGCTTCTTGGGCCTAGCACGCTTTGGCTTCTATCTCTCGCTGGTTAAGAGACAATGCGGTCGAGTTTACGCTAATTGGTGATTGCTTTATGTTTCATTGATTGAAGAGCGACATCGCAACACTGAATAACATCGAATCGCTGCGTAATTGATTCCCGCTAATACTTTAGGGTTACCATATTCTTGTGAGGCAAATTCCGAACAGTCTTCAACGCCCACTAGCGGATTTAAAAATGAGGTGACATATTGTCTGTCGATATGACGTCACACTAGCAAAGCATTGGCCATCGACTGTATAGTGCAGTGGTCGGGAACCTTTTTTGCCCGAAGAGCCATATTGGCCCTATTTTTTCCATATCAAGTCCCAAAGAGCCATACATGCCAATCACGTCACAATTGAAGATTCGTGACGTCATGGAAATTCGATTGTGACGTCATGGTAACACCAATTCGAACTCACTACATGGGATTCCTCGTGTGCGCCGTATTTTCTCTGTGAAAACTGGTATTTAGTGTTCGAAAATAAAGCTCGAAACGAGAGGTAAGGCACAGACGGACCAAGCCTCACCATGGATAACGCAATTCATCGTAAGTTGCTTAGAACTTATTATAACCGATATTAATCGAATGTGACTGTCACACTGATTCGGAAAATCTAAATACTTGTCGACTTCTCAATTCTCAAAGCATTCGGTGGTAACTAACGTTGGGCTATACGCTAGGGTTGCCATATTTCTGTGACCCAAATTCCGGACACTCTTTAGCGCCCACTAGTGGATTTCAAAATGAGTCATGAGCACATTGCCTGGCAATATGACGTCACACTAGCAAAGCTTTGCTTATAGACCTGAAATGGTCAAGATCCGGTTCAGGGGTATGTTGCTGTGTGTTGTGTAACCGGGACCGGAACTACAGTTTTCAGCCCCTTCCCGTCCAAATAAACAATGATTTTTATATGTATCTGGTTTCTATATGGAACTGGTCGTTGACTTTTTTGAATGAATTCTGTTAATAATAGTGGTTCTTCCATATATGACTTTATAACAGTTTGATCCTCTCTCCGACCAGATGATCAGGGTTAGCGTTAGCGGTAGAGCTGGTGCAGGATGATGAATTCGAAAATACAGGGAGCGTAATTGCACATCGTTAAGTCATGTGCAATTGTTCATGTCCTACCGATAAGATTGTTTATCAGCCTTACCCCATATCCAGTGGTTTCCAACCTATTATTGTCGCGACTCCATCTCCAATTTGAAAATATTCCGTGCCCAAGATCAAAATTTGACGAGCTGATTACTCAAAGAAGTCAGCACCTTTGCCCAGAGTTACTCACCGGCTATTTTGGAAGCTGATTACGTTCAACATATTCGCAAACCCCAGAATAAAGGCAAACGACCCCCCCCCCCCCCCCCCCCCCGTTTGGAACCACTATCATTGAATAAAGCATTTAAACGGTCTTAACGATCTCTAGGAATATACCGTTCCCCTAATTAGGCTTATTCCAGTAGATGGAGGTTGTTTTATTTATATTTTATGTGGGTGGTAGTGGTAGTCTCAATATTAAAATTAATAAGTGTGATAGTAAATCGCGCGTAGCGCGAAGAAAAATATCATGCATCAGCATAAATATTCCCCAAAAATATTGTTTTTATGCTGATTTACGAAAAAATTATGAGCCTACGTCAAAATTCCGGACATTTGGCATATTTTAGAAATTCCTCTCGGACGCTAGTTTGAAGAGTGAAATTCCGGACATGTCCGGGAAATTCCGGACGTATGGCAACCCTATAATACTTGAACGTAACGATCAGAAGAAGTGTATCATGGCTTCAGTTCCAAAAGACTACACACTACACAGGTCTGAACCACCTGAAATCAGTGCCGTCAAGTTCGGACATTTTGATTTGCCAAAACCGTCATTGAGGCTGCGTAATACGCGCGCGTATTTAATTGTTCACCAGAGATCAGGGACTCTCTAATTGACAGCATTTCCGGACTCTTTGGCAAGCTTATCATACGCGTAAAATCGTCAACATGAACACCATCCTAGATCTCCTCTCCCGACCATCCGCCCAAATAGATGATCTGCTTTTCTAAAATCTAAATGATGTGCGCCCACATTCGTTTACAAAACCATTCTTACGCTAGCTAGCTTCGTGCGATAGTCTTCGTAATCGGAGCGCGAAATTGGAGGGTGTGTTGGTGTGTGCCTCCAAATTGGAATTCATTTCTGTCTATATTCGTTTCTCTTAAGAAGGCATTGCCAGTGAGATTAATCGGGAAATGCAGCAATACAGCTTAAACACCGATATAATGAGAAAACAATTGACGCGACGAAAGCTACTCAATACTATGTCAAACTCGAAACCCATTCGTAGCGATACTGATTAGAATACACGCTTTCTCGTTTGCAACCATCCATATGTTTTGTTTTCTACTTGATACATTCGTACTCCGAAATCGTCGCACGAAGTCATTTTTCAGTGCTCCTTTCGTTATTATCGTGCAGTAGGCGATGCCATGCTATTGTCAAATATTGACGCATAACGAGATTCTGGGTGGCACAAATTCTGATTTTATTCGATTCGTTTGAACAGGGAACCTTCTATATTCCGATCAACTTGATTGCTGGATGTACTCGTATCGAAAACAACAATATCGAATATTAAAGTATTGGGCATTTGGTAGCCGGTGAATTTCGATTGATAAGATCGCGGCATGCGCACGGAAGTGGAATTAGTTCTAGCCCAGGGGTAGCCAACCAGCGGAAGGAAATTTGTGCAGCCGTCAACACGTAAGTCAATTAGTATGTGTTGGCGGCCATCGACATGCAAATTGAATTTACGAATTGACCGATGTAGCCTACTCCCAAAATGCTTCGCGAACATAAATCGGAAATGTACCAATGCCGCCAAAATCGCTGTTTTAATCTGCAACAATTGCCGCGATGCGAGCTAATCAACGCGAAACCAGAAATCGCAAGAGACAACTGTATTGATTGGCTGCGCGATTTCGCGTTTGTAATCATCATTATTGTCTGCTTGAAACCTCATGTTCGAGAGTTGTCATGTGTTAATTGCGAACTTGCCAGGCCAGTGCGTGGCGTATTTAGTTACTCACACCACAGCGCATATATGCGCGTGAATAACATTGATACAACTCCAAATTCTCAGTGACGTAAATTCTGATTTTTGTTCGGTGCATTCCGTCGGACAGACTAGTAGCGCAGTTATATTTTCGTACGATCGTACTCGTACCGTTTTAAGATTCCATTTAATAACTCGACTGCATGGTTTGATATTAATGATCACAGGGCCGGTATTAAAACGCCACACGAATAGTTTAACGCTGCACGTAAACCAGCGGCATGTAATAAAGTGCGTTTTAGTGCGACAATGACGTCATCGATATGGAACAATTATGACGTCACAAGACTTCGCCACCTCGTAAAAAAATAAAAGTCGGCGCCTATGGTGCAGTATACAAAATTAATAAGCACCGACAAATTACATATCATTTACAGGCACCGGAATGATTACGCTTGACCAGAGGTGACGTGTGAAGCAGTAAAAGAACGCATCATACATACAATGCTTGGTTGGGACTGTCTGTCCTTATGAATACGCTTGGTAGGAACGCGGTAAAGGTATTGAACAGCAACGTGGGCTTATACTTGCCCCAATTACTAGGTATATAATACCGGAAGTTAACACACGTTGATGCAAGCAAAATTGAGAATCAGCAATTTATTTAATTACTAATTATATTCATAATGTTACTTTATTTAAGTTAATCCATGTCGTGGCGCCTAATACACATTTCTATTACACGGAATTCTTTCTGATTCTCGATATGAGAAATAACTCGAAATGACACGCATATTTATAACCGTAACAGATCATACTATTTCTCGTCGCTATCGGGGTCGACAAGAAAGCAAAGAGGTCAAGTACGATTCCAGTGTGACACAGACCGTAGGCGACCACTTTACAAAGATTCGCCGGACGTATTGACACCTAAAACACGCACCAGGATCTCACGGATCAGAAGAAAACTTTACGTCACGACAGGCAACTGTTACCAAGCCCCGTCGTACTATAGATTAGGCTACTAACCTACGGATAGATACGTCTCGTTTTTGATTTTGTAAATAAAGAAAAATCCACTTTGTGAACACTCGTGACCTATTGTGCATTTTCGGTATTGTGTAATATATTGTTCAATAAACTTTGTACCTACACCACTCTTTATATTCTTTTATGGAGCGAGGCAGATTGTTAGCTCATAAAATCAGGAGGAAATAGTAGTGGAAAAATACAGTATAATTACTAATAAATTCACAAGTTTCGTGTCAAGAGGTCAAGCGAGGCGAGTATTCTTTTTCGCTCTCCCCTTTTTTGATTGCCGCACAGAGGGTCATAAAAGTATTGTTGCAAAATTCAGAATCAGCCAATTCTTTCATTATCTATTATATTGATAATCTTGAATTATTTAAGATAAATTATATTTTGGCACTTTCCGCCCATCTCTATAACTACTGCTGTCGTTAGAATACATTTCTTAAATACCTTTTATTCCGTGTATATGTGGATAAATCGGCGAATAATGTATCGATTCAGCAATCCGACCCGTCAAGTACTTAATTTTCCGATATCCGACCTGCCGACTGGAGAAGTTGCACGCCCCTACCCTAAATAGTGATTACCTGGGAATACTGGTGAACCAGACGCTACTGCTACTGATTCCGTGAAATCGCCGATTGAAGTGAATGAATCGATCACGATAGGGTCAGCTTCATGCGAAAGGTCTTTAAGTTGAGCAAGGTCAATTTGATCTCCAACACCTATCGCAAGCATGACGTCAAAATCTCTCCTGGCGTTATGAATGGCGTTTGCGTCGCGTTTGTCGTTTGCCTGTCCGTCGGTAATCGTGATCAGGATCTTGCAGGAGCCTGGCCTAGTCTTAGGGAGTACGTCACTGTTGATGAATTGTAGTGCTTTGTGCGGTTGAGTCCCTGTTCCAAAAAGCTGTTTAATGGCATCAACGGAGAACTTTATTTCGGCAGACGAGACTTGAATAACTTGCTCAAATTCAATCCGAACGGTCTCGGAATACTGTACTATCACTATCCGCGGCTTCATCGCTGGTCCCAACAGGGCAGGTTGAAACTGATCCACCACTTGCAACATCCACATCTTGACTATATGGAATTCGGACGATGCGATTGAAAGGCTTCCGTCGATCAAAAACACGATGTCACGCATGTTCCGTGCGTTGCTTGTGCAAACCGAATTTCCTATATAAGTTGTAGTTCGCGTTACAATTGGTATTACACGTAATGGAGATTGTAAAATTCGATTCACATTCGTTCTTCAGTTACATTACACTATGTCTAATTTACTCACCGTAAACCAGGTGGAACGCACATAGCATGAGCATCGTAGACCGCAAATATTTCAGAATCATGTTTATGGCTATTCGGTGTCACTGCCAATATATAAAACGTTGTTAAAATATGCTTGCCAGAGATCGATTACGAAATGAGGCGACCGCGGTTTTGGGACGGCGAATCCATGTTGTCGGCAATGTGTGAATCTCATGCTGGCGATGAGTGCCGACGCCATTGACGTACCTCGATCGTTGGAGTATCCTAAGCATTGGGAAGGAAATGACTATAAGACCTTGGAAGTTCGGTTTACGTACTTTGATGCAATGCGGTGAATGTGTATAAAGCCAGTGCGAGTTCTAACATGTCGGCGTTCACAACCAACAGTCGATATACCACTGGTTCCCAACGTGGGCGATATCACATCAATTGGCGATTTTGAGAAGAAAAAAAACGGGGCCGAAAATACCAAAGGGGCGAGTAGGGGGCGAACAGGTTAGAACGTCAAGTGAGATATATTTAGTTAACACGGTCAGAAAATGCACGTGAAGACGGCTTATTCAGCATATGACGCGAAAAAGGTCAACTCAACAGAAAGTATATAGACGCGCAAACCGGTTTTTCGAGCACCAACCACCTCGGAAAAATAGTAAATTCATCAGCAATTAGAGTTAGGTCAATAAATTATCCGATTATATGTCCTCTTTGTCGGATCCGTAAATTCGAAAAAGGTTTTGGATCACAGGTCTATGACGAATTTCAATAAAAAAATGTCTTTTCTCGCTTGTGTTGGTAATCTGCAAAACAGATTCAGCTTCAAATTATAGGAATGACTTGCGAAATTCGAATGTGGGATTCATGGAATACTCAGAGCGTGGTGAGGACAAATTACTCAATTATATATTACACCACTGTTCTGAGCTTACAGAGACGGTAGTATTGTTTTTCAGTTACATACACCGGTGGTCGAAATAGTCAGCGTTGGTACTCTAGTGAAAGTAGAAAACTACTTGAATAAATCTGAATAAGTACTGAAGTAGTTTCAAAGAGATTTAGAGGGTTGGTAGAAAGGTCACATAATTTGAGCAGTTATAGTCGAGGGTTTCTATATACTTTCAAAATTGCGTAGTGCATGTTAGCGTGGCTTACGATATTCTGACATCCGAAAAGAGGTCACTTTCTTATATTATGGCAGTTTTAGTTGTCTCTGTTATGATCGCCTGACTCTCAAACCAATAAAGTAGTGCGAATTGCGGAAACGGAGGTCATTCGGGCGTTCTTGGACGACATTTTAGATTTCGTGAAAAGGTAGGACATAAAGTAACCCTTATCTTAGCGACTAACGCAAAAATGACTCATGACACTGACGGATATAGGTGCAATTTTTGAAATGAATTAAGATACCACGGTACAGGAGCTATTTCGCTATTGTTTATATGAAAATTTCACACATAAAGGTGATGAAAACATATTCGGGACTGCTTTTTACTTTACTGGATTAAAAGTTTAGGATGCAAATAGTTTTGCCTTGAAAACTGCAGAGAAGTAGAAGTCCAGTAGTTTAAAAACATAACTGTACAACACAGTGACCCGTGCAGCGCAACACTACCGGCATGACAGCGCGTATTCATCGCAGCAAAGCACGCAGAAGTATGCGATCGTTCATGCAAGACTTCTGTTTTGAAGCGCCAGTTGTTAGCCAGTTTTCGGCCTCTGGCGAAATTAGGCAAGATATCTTGTGTGATCTCTCAAAATTAAAGAAAAAATGAGTTGGTTTGTTAAACTGGATTTTTATGCATCGCATTTTTTGGCATTTGTGGTGGGAATATTTTACATCGGAACATGCGATAGTCGTTATTACTTCAAATTTCACACCCATCTATATTGTTCCGTTCATTTCTATTTAATACCAGATTTAATCCTTTCTGTAAACGAGCAATGAATGATCAAGATTTTATTAAAGTGAATGTCACAAAGTTTTCATTAGTAAATTTTGACGTCTTCCCATATGGATCTCCATTTCACGTGACTATACTGGTAATGTAGGTAGACCACGACCCGGCGACTCAGCTAAACTGCAAATCTTGCTCCTGGCACTCAATTTCGACTTTTTGCCATTAAGACGCCATTTTATGACGTAAGTACCGATCGTTTATGCACCGAACATTTATTAATCACTCCACAATACCTAAAGCTGGACAACCTACAGACCTGAAGGTTGATTAATAGTTTCGAATTCAGGCTAGGGCAATAACAGGCGAAAGCAGACGCATGCAGTGCCCGCGATTCAACCATTCTGTCAATAACCGCTAGACTCGATGGCCGCCAGATTACTTCGCTGCAGGTAGGCCTATATGTCGCAGTTATTGTAGCTCTATATCAGGGGTGTCAAACATACGGCCCGCGAAGCGATTCTGAGCAGATTTTTAAAAAAGCATGTATTCTCTAGCATATCTCTAACAATCGTTGAGGTTTTTAGTAATAAATGCATCTAATAAATAATCCCCCAGCACTGCAAATGACGAGAATGTTCATCGATGTCATTATAACCACCTGAAAGAGGTGTTCAGGTGTCATTCTGTTCACCATTAGGAATAGGCTACGTCATTGACACCCAAATCCGGAAGGCATAAATTGAACGCTGATCTCATGGTTTTATGGAAACATAGACCAAAAACGAGGTAGCCTATTTACAGCAGCGAAAACGCCAATGAGAGGCCGTTATATGCAGGTTACTTGGAGAATAAAAATAGTTACACAAAAGTATATACTTCGAATTTATGTGGTCGCACTGCTGTATCACTTCTGACTCAAAAGATAGCGGCCCCCAGAAAAACCCGAATTGCGATTAAATAATAGTGAAACTATTCCTACGTCTGCGCAAAGGGAGCATAGAAACACGCCAGCATATATACCGTCGTTGGAGCTACTTTTCAGCCGTTTCTGATTGTATTCAACCGGTCAATCATCATATTCTTGCCAATTCCATTGTTTGCTAACATAGTTGCTGCAAGAATTGAACCCCTGTGATCCGTATTTTAATAATATTATGCGATTGTATATATAGGCTTGATAACAAACTGTGCAGGTGGCACCATTTTGAAATTATTTGACTGGTCCGGCACGCGAGCGATCTGAAGGTTTCAATCCGGCCCACGACGCCAGTTGAGTTTGACTCCCTTGCTCTATAACAGTGCTTTTCAACCTGTGTGACGGTTCGCACTTGTGCGAATGAAAACAATTGCAGTGCGATTGACGAACATGGTGCGAACGGTGCGAATGAAAATCCCTTATGAGTGCGAATGACGAAGGTGGTGCGAACGGTGCGAATGAAAATCCCGGATGAGTGCGAATGAAAATCGTGAATAATAATTGTTGGCCTGGAATAATTCAAATAAACCTAATGGGAAATTCAAGGTCAGTGCAACTTTTGTAGTTGCGACGCAATTGTAAAAACTTATTTAACCAAAAACCTGGATTGGAAGCTGGTGTAGTGGCAGACATACAGTATATAGCCCGTCTGAGCCTGCGGCAGACTGAAAAAATGACGCCAAATTGACTTTCTGTTTACTTTCGCAAAACCAGTGGTTCTCAACCTTTTTTTAGACACGCCCCCCTTTTTGATAGTGAAAAATTTCGCGCGCCCCTTATAGTCATATCACAAAATTCAAGTGGGATGCTAGCAACCCCAACAGATTGTTTGGTGGTATGGACGGTTATGAATGTTGATGGGAGAATAAAAATATATGAAATTGGGTATATATAGAGAAAAACACGCGTGCATGGGAGGTAAATCGAATTTTTTTCAGGTGACCGCTTCTTCGCGCCCCCTTTCAGATGTTTCACGCCCCCAAGAGGGGCGCGCCCCCCAGGTTGAGAACCCCTGCGCTAAACAATCACCATACTTCCGTAATACCTGTTCGATTGGTGCGAGGCACGAGGATAGTAGTAAATACCATCATTACAGACTCCAGTTTGCAAGTTACTGTAACGCAACCCTTCCAAGGGTTATTAAAGTATAGACGGCAAAGGCTGTAATTTTGGGTCGACACGGTGCCAGAACTATCTGTTAATATGCATGTAATATTTGTTGAATTTATTGCAAAAATCCTGCGATGGTTTGTACAAATCTAAGGTCACGGTGTTGGGTACTGGAGCGAATAAGCGAGACACGCAGAAAATATGGATTTATCATGAGAATTCATGATAAGATTTGTCCGACTGGTTCTTCCGGAACATATGGTCGAAGACCGTTGGGATGAGCTACTGTAGGGACTAGGGGGTGTGCAACGAGCGAGTTCAGGTCTATGAGACTCATTCATTTCGAGGCCAACCCGTTCTGCGGCCGGTCACATGAAGACGGAAAGTTTTGGCCAACAAACGGCTGATAAATTGCGGTGCCAAAACTGCGACATGCAGAGGAATTTAATTCACCCTAATTTGAAATCGAGCGTGTCCGACATATTTTGTAGAGCCGTGTTGGATAGAATTGTGGTGTGCCCGTTCTGTATGTCATACATGTCCATAAAGTCATTGCATACTACCCTAATATTAAAAATGAATTCCTTTTCATGGGAGAGGCTCGGGTCATGGTTACGCGTCCGGCATCTCGAGCGGTAGGTCGTGGATTCGATCCCCGGTCGGGTCATACCAAAGACTCGAAAATTGGTATCCGCAGCTATCCTGCTAGGCGCTCAGCAATCACGGATAGTATGGAGGAGAAGAAAAAAACGGGGGCGCAGACTAGATGACCTCATGGGGCCGTATCGCAACTCCGTCGTCAAAGCATCTCGATGGTGCAGGCGAAAAAGAATATCATCTCTCTCTCTCTCTCTCTCGTGAGATGGCGAAAAAACTGAGATTTTGGTGGTATTCTAAAAGTCTGCTTTAACGTTATTAAACTGTCATGAATTCTCAAGTTAGATTGAGCTAAAGAGCAAAACACACAGTGTCTTGAGTTTATTTGTTCTTCCCACATACTCGCGAGACAGAAAATGGGAAATAGAAAAAAATGTTGGAGCAACGTATCGTAAGGTAGCGAGCTCTGATGTCCTCACTCTCCTTGATCGTTTTGACCTCATTTTCCAAGACATAAGGCGAAAGCCTCAACACAAACAGGTGGGTTTTTCACTCTTTCTACATACTGGATATTCCTAGACCTTTTGTTAGCTTTCAAAATCGATTTCTTCCAGCAAGCATTTTTAACTAGTGAAAAATACGCCGTAGCCTATGTTACATAGGCGTAGAGAAGAGAGATAGAGGTCGCCAACTCAAAACGGCTCGCGGGCCACTTTAAAATTTTGTAGAGGCCGCGGGTCGCATGAATTCAATATAGAGATTAAAATAGGCCACGCAGTTTAACACCGCGTCAGTACAGCGCCGTGCTTTCTGACATGGGCGATGGGCATAGTTACCACGAAAGAAAAATATTTTCTTATAACTAATACAAAAGTAACAAAATATCATTATCATCACTTTCATTCGATTTTGAAATATGATCTGCGCACGATACCAGACCACATTTTTCAATGACAAAAAAATCGATATTGGTGTTAGTTAACTAATAGACAGCTAGCTATCTTCTCGTGAAGCTTGCTCTTATGGCGAGGCCCTTATAAGTCCTTTTCTAATTGTTTCGGTATTGGCAGTGTCACCGCCATTGTGCGTCAAGGCAATATGCCCATGCCCATTGCCAATTCATATCAGCTAATTCTTCCTGCATGGAATGTTAAAATACCATCGCCGAGGTGTCAGCTGGTGAGGAATAGTGGTGTTCGGCACAGGAGAATAGCATATTTTGAACAATGTCAACAATATTTTTCAGCTGAAATGAATTTCAGTACTGGGCGTTCTTCCGAAATTTGAACTCAGATCGCGGGCCGCAAAATATGAGCCCACGGGTCGCGTGTTGGTGACCCCTGTTTTAAGACCTGGCCATCCAAGCACTAGTAGAGGGATTTTAGTGAAATAGTTGAAATCAAAACGAGCGAAAATTTTTGCCTTTTCAATGAGACACTCGATTGCTTAAGATACATAGTAGCCAATTTGTTGCACATCTGAGCAAATAAATGTTCTATTTTCATCTTCTTTTGTATAACAATATTCGGTTGGTTTGTGCGAATGAAATTATTTTCCAAAAAAAGTGCGAATGAAGCTCAAAAAGGTTGAAAAGCACTGCTCTATAGGATTCATATAACCCTACTAAAAGTAATAACTAGGGCAATTTTTTTTGACATGTCAAAAAAGTCAAAATTAGGTCAAAATTGTAGCGTTAGGTCAATAAATGCCAAAATTGTTTAAAAAGTTAAAACTTTTTGCAACCTGCATTTCGTTTGTATCGTAAATTTTGCACTGTCGGTGAACTTATCATTTGACATTTTACAGCTTGCAGCCTACTTTATAGGCCTACCGTTGTAGACGGACCATTGTCTGCTCATTGTGAATTATAAACATTCAAATGAAACAAATAGGTTGACATGGTGCTATGCTCAACGTACCGCAATGTCCCAACTGAAGCAAGGCTACGTGGGCATTGCGTGGTTCTTATATCAAAAAGCGCATCATGAAAAATTGTGATGTAGACACCATTGCCAGAATGAAGCAACACGGTTTTTCATCAGCAGTGTACGCACAACTTCAGCGTTGTCAGCCAACAACTGCTGCTGTTGAAGGTTTTTTCTCCATTCTTGGAAAGCTACTTAGTAAGGACAGACACTTTCTACCAGGGAATGTAGGAAAGTATCATTCGTTGTACCACAATTTTTTTTTAATATTTCTACCATGATGCGTAATGTAACTACTGGAATTCTTCACAGGGCCAGATTTCGTTAAAATAAAGCTTTTTTCATCTAAAAATTTGTCAGTTTTTGAGGCAAAAAAGTTTTTTTCAGGACAAACTACTTCGTAAGGACAGACAGTTCCAACCAGAAATGAAGATAAGTAGCACAATTCTAACATTATGTGGGAAAACACCTAGTATGCATACGTTACAGGGCTTTGGAGCAGTCGTAAATTTGCATTGCTCCAGCTCCGGCTCCGGAGCTTTCTTCTATCATACATTAGCTGCGGCTCCAGCTCCGGAGCTGCATTATTACCACTGCTCCGGATCCAGCTCCGACTCCGGCTCTGAAAAATATCGAAGGTGTCTGTCTATATCAGGGGTGGGCAATCCGCGGCCTGCGGGCCATATGTGACCCACGAGAAGGTTTTGAGTAGCCCACGAGCTAATTTCCCATTATATTATCGAAATTCTGTAATATTATCGAAATTGAATTGCTCAGATTGTGAACTTGCAAGGCCAACCAAAAACATAATCAGTATGGCCGCGACACTTGGGATATTGATGACTAAAATGTCAGTTCCGACGCATTATTGGCAGATCCAGGATCCTGCAGTCACATATTTAGTAAATTGTCGTATAGGCTACATTACAATAAACTAAAAAAGTAGTAAAATTTTTCTTCACGCTTCGCGTGTTTAATTGTCACACGATTTCTTTCTCTGTAGCCTACCCCCACCTGAAAATGAAAAAACGCCTGATTTAGCCGATTGAGTCTAACTATATTAGCAATTACGAGAGAAAGTATATTCGCGTTTGCGCTCGCAGAAAGATCGTCGACGATGAAATGTAGGCACAAAATGATTGTCGTATATTACCGGAAATCTTCGAAATCTATATGTCCAGATGCCAAATAGTCCTGTCCTTGAAAACTGAACCCAGCGGGCGGTATACAGTCGACCCGCAATATACCCAAGTAATATTAATATCAACTTTGAAAATTTTACGCGCCTGGCGCGGCTGGTGGGCAACGCACTCGATCGTCAATTTCATGTGGCCCTTTAGCCGAAACGGTTGGCCACCTCTGGTCTATATAGTTTACTAATTTACCCGTAGGTTAGTTATCTATAGTAATCTAGAGTCTACCAGCCGTCAGTAACATCGGATGCAGCAACGAAGACATAGTTGCCGCCGTGCCGGGTTGTGACGACATAATGAATACTTGTCAATTGTCGATAACATCATAGTTGCACTAGAACGCACTTTACTCCGTGCCATTGATGTGTACAGCATTAAAATTCTGATGCGGCGTTTTAACACTGGTACTGTACTCGTTAACATTAAGCCATACAGCTAAATTCAATCTTTTAAGTGGGATTATAATTCAAGTGTAACTGTAGTAAGAGCAATATGGGCGGATATAACGACGTGATCACTAGAAATTCGATTTGTTTCAAATGGCCAATGGTTTGACGTCCGATATTGGTGCACTCGTTACCAGTCCATCCGGTGTCGATCAAGTTTATCGGAATAATATTTCCCCTTGAAACTAATCGAATAATCGAATTAAACACTGTGCCATGCACATTGCGCCATGCCCATAACGAATTAAACTATGCAGTATATGCACATTGCACATTTACAAGTTTACGAAACAGATGATTACAAATTGGAAATCGCGCATCAAATCAGTAATTTGCCTCCAACATAAAATACCATGGGGTTTTGCGCTACTCTTCTGCCATCCCCTATTCACGCTCGAAGATCCTTACTGGAGTGAATGACGATGATGCGCAGTAATGAATTCCAATTAGCAGGCATAATTGCATAACTACTCAATAACACTGTCCAATTTCGCAGCGCGATTAAAGAACTATCACGAAAGAACGAGTATTTGCTTATCCGACTCATGGCAACGATGAGATGGAATTTCTCGGCTCGTGCTCGTCATATCGACATGTGCAACTAAATCACGTTTTTACCCTCTCTCCCATTTCGCGTAATACACAGTGATCATTATTTTCGCACCGTATACAATTGGGCAACAGGGCTGTGCTGATGATGAAATTGCGGGTATGCCGAATACCCACAATATTCACAGGCATATTTCGCATACCGAGGTTCGGCACTAATTAATGAAAATTGAACATCGAACATACGACTGCTCTGCTGGTAAATCCCCAGGAACATGGTTAGTCTGAAAAGGTAGCGCCAAAGAGGAATAGATTCTTAATTTCGCGAAGGCCTGCTGTTGAATTACGTGAACTCAGCAGATATGGTTGTTGCATATATAATAGCATCTTATGAAATTCGTCGGAGCCGGAGCTACCCCTCAAATAACTGGCTCCATCTCCGGCTCCGGCTCCGGTAAAAATGCACGGCTCCGGGGCTCCGGCTCCAAAGCCCTGATACGTTAGCTCAAATTTGTCCAAAATTAAGATTTTTAAGCTAAAAAATGTCAACATTTTAATTTTTTAGGTCAACATCTTCCGTTTTTGGGTAAAACAAATCGCCCTAGTAATAATATATGTTATATCTTATTCCTTCATCTACTGCATTTCTTGCAGTGCATCGCGTCAGTCGTTTTGTGTATGGTCAAATGTGTGTTTCATTTTTGATTTATTTGTGATGAATAATGAATTCTGTCCCTCTGTTAGCGACACGTACTTTCGTAATGATTCCGGTTACAGCTTCCAAAAATAAAATCGTAACAACAGAGCAGGATTAAATCAAAACCGTTACTGTTTATGCAGATTACTGTAGAAAGTTAGGGTTTACTAAACAACAGAGGTGGTCAGTAACGAAGTACTTCTACTTTTTCGAAGTACTCAAGTAGTTTTCCTCTACTTCAGGTACTTACTCAAGTAGATCTGATTTTCACTACTTCCACTTCTACTTCGTGGTATTTTGTGATCTACTTACTTACTTTTCGCTATTTTCAGTGTGTCAAGTAGAAGTAGTTAATCGTCCAATCAGGAAACTAACCTGATGATTTTTGGGGCTGTTTTCACGGAATATCAACATTTAGTTTTCATAAAAGTTGAGAAAAGCCCAGAATTTTCGTTGGGCTTCGCGCGCAGTGGATACGGAGTAACCAGTATAATTTCACGATAGTATCGGTGAATATAATATAGGTAGCGGGTTGGCGTGATTCCGTTCACACCACATTGTCGCCCTTCGCCCATATGAAATATTTCATCACAGTATATATGGCTCATCATCATAACGTTTGAAACTGATGTTTCGCAATCTGGCATTTACTTATCATATTGTAATCTAGCATGTCTATTGTCCATGACGTGTCATGATCTGGAAAAGTGGACTATGACTTTTTTAGTTTTAGAGCTGTCTTAGCATCCCAATTTGAAACTTTCTGAACTAAAGACATGAAATACATGTTCCGCTTTTAAAAGTAGTATTTATATTTCACTTTCAAGTGCCTGTATCATATACTTAGAGTTCTAATTAATATCAGTTCTTGTGTCTGGATAACATACATGTTGAAGTATAAAAGCAAGTGTAAAATGCCTTAAAGTTCTGGAAATAAACTAAGCTACACAATATGGCATTTTTGTGGTCCACCATATTTTTTATTAACGTTTACTAATCGCCCAAAGTGTTTACCCTGTATCCTATACGACTTCTCTGTATTGCTCTTCGACTAAACTACGGACCTTATAGTATGAGGGAGGGCGCCATACCATGATATTTTCTAAAACGTGCTGTTCGAGAAAACAGAGGATTAGTGTCGCGTTTCCATATCAATACTTTCATGATGAAGACAAATGTTATTATGCTGTCGAAAAGTGGATACCTCCTGGTATATGCATCAATATGATTCAAGCTCGGCACCTTTCCCATAGCTCAATTTGCAGCTTTTGACAATTCATATGAACGAAATAGGTTCGTTTTCACAACTTCTTACTTACTTGTGTAGATTTAAAGTCAGTAAATTCTACTTCTACTTGAAGTAGGTTTAGGTTGCTTATGGAAGAAGTACTTCTACTCGTACTTGAGTAGATTTTTCCGTCGCTACTTTACTTCTACTTGAGTAGAATTCTTCACTACTTTGACCACCTCTGCAAACAAATGGTAGTAGTCCGAAAGCATAACCAATTGAATAAGTAGTGCAAGTAGGCAAAATCGAGTACTCTGAAAAAGTAGAAGTACTGCGTTACTGACCGCCATTCACATCCATATAGGCAGGTGTTCAACGCTTGCGGTATGTGTAAACTGAGGTATCGCACATTACAGAATCCGCAGTGGCAATCTTTAGCGTGGCAATGGCATCAGACACATCCTTTTAACTTCACAAAAGACAAAAGATGAAGTAAGTTGATAAGATAAACCGCGCTCATTATCAACCGTTCATCTGTAGTTCCCCTTGTAATGCAGTCGTCGTCAAAAATTATCAGCCCAATCACAATAAATCTCACATTCCGAAAGTAGGATATTTTTACATGAAACGTGCATGAAGGCCTCGTCTGCTGCATATTATTTGGCGCAGGCAATGCGTGTAAACTTAACTCACAACGCATGCAAGTGGAATGAATAAACTTTATTTTTAATTAAAATGAACTCGTAATAAAATTAAAAGCGAATACCATAGAACGACACAAAATAACACTCAATATGAATTGATGAATCATGGTATAATTGTTCGTGGTGATTCGTTTATCATTTCCGACGCACAACTCACTCTGGTTGCATTGGTATCAGCGACGTGCAGTCGGGAGAGGTAAGTGAGACAGTGCCCCACGTATCGTCCGGACGAATAAAAGAAGATTCAATGATTATTGATATTTTCCGTCGACGTTCATAAATAACTAAATTTGAACATTTTTTCAACCAACATCACCAATTTACTGATTTATTGTCCAAAAATACAGCGGGAATGGAGAGGCACAGACTGGTATTAATCAAATGCTATTGATTCCGAAAATCCGAATATTAACAACGTCAGAGCACCAGAACCCCCTCAAATTCCCCAATCCCCATGGAATGTGCAATTCTACGTTATTACGTACAATGAGAGCGCAGAGAAACAATATCCAGGTCGAGGCACAGACGAATCTGCCTCACGCGATATTCGCTAACAATCGGATAATCACAGTGAAACGCGCTATCGATTTCGCAAACCGACAGTGTTGTATGAATCGTGAAGTTGCGACGGCCAATTCGTAATGAGGAGCAATCGTATTCCCTTCCCTTACTGATGTAGCTGTGATGTAGTTTCCATCCGTACCGACCTTAACTTGTAATGTGTAATAGCCATAGGCCTACTTACATAGCCTGCGTCGTTATCGCCAATTATGATGCTTTTCGACTACGATATAGTCATTTACACCACGCCGCTATCCTACATTATGATTCCATACACGCCGCCTTGTAGCACGGTCCACTACTAGGCTTTTGTAAGACACCTCTTACGCGGATCAGATAGCGAGGCAGGAGCCTAGATAGCCGGCATGTCAAGATGGCTAATAATGTGATAAGAAACAGGTCACCAGCTCAATCAGCTGACATTGTAGATTGAATATATTTGCGAATCTTATTCCATGGAAATCTGCATCCCTAATCATGAATCTAACCCTACTTTACCCGTAGAGAGATATATATTTAGTTTTGCTGATATAGTGTCCATTTCAATCTTGTAAAAAGAGATTTCACGAGAAAGGGACGGTAGAGAATATAAAACCGAAATTAGAACCTTAAATAAAATATTTCCTCGTTTTTCCTTTCATCCTTTTCGTTCACCAATCTGTATAAAATGACTGAATATTTCACTAAAGGAAAATTGAAATATATGTGTATTTTAGAATAGCAACGGCTAACATGGTGCCTAGTGCGGAGAAAACGCTCTCGCCTACCCGCTTTCTCTTGCTGCTGCACTGTTGTTATAGGCTACATATCTTCGTGTATCTTGTCAGGTACTTTACGTGTGTGTGTGTGTGTGTGCGTGTGCGAGGTGGGGGGTCAGTGCCTCACCAGCCATGAACCTCACCGCACGGCACTGATTGGGATGAGCACTGAGCAGCCTCCATCACCTAATTTATTAGTAAATTTGTCCAACCCGCGAAACGGGCATGAGTTATTTACTTGTATCGCACTTACGAATTAGCATTAATTTGGTATGTTCTAATGTAGGTATTCCTCGTATTCAACTTCACTTCACGGTGATGATCAATTATTTACACAATTACACACCCATATTGCACTTCGTATCTGCACGACAGTTATTTAGGTGCTATTGCAACTGGAAGATATTAGGTCGATGTAGCTACTAACATGCTGCTATAGACTTTATACAGCCGCTATTGAAAAATGTGAAACTCGGAAATTTATTTTACCGTCTGCTAATTATTATTGATGTCGAGTGACCTAGAATAAGTGCTGGAGTCATGAAGTGCCTTGCACCAAAAGAAACTAGCAAATACATACATTCTTCAAAAAGGAGGATGTATGGTAACACTACCTAACACCAGTGGCGGCTCGTCCTATAGGGCAACTGGGGCATTGCCCCACCTAAAATTCTGTTCAATAACAATTAAACCATTTATAGACGCACAGCAATCAATATATACCGAGATCACAGCGAAACCCGCGTTCTTCTTGTGCTTTCGCTTGCAAACGCCCATACATAGCGAAGTCTCTGCGAAAATCGAATTCTCTTCTGTGTTTTCGCTTTGTGAATGCCTAGCCGGGGCTTGCCCCGGTAGCGCTCATAACAAGCTTTCACTATCTATTCTCTCAAAGCCGCGCACAATAAAGAAACGGTGATTTACTCTCTCCTATTCGTAAAATGGCCGAGCAACCGGGGCAAATATGCCTACTCGCCCCTAAGGTGTGATGTAACAATCGTATCTATATCTGAACTCGGTTACCGTAATATGCGTTGAGTCGACCTTTGCTGGTATAGGTCGATTTTGACGGTGTTTCGCACCATGATAATTCTTGAAACTTGGTATGATATGTCGTGAAGGTAGTATTTAACACTGCTCCAAGTTTCAGGCTTGCTACTTAAAGATAATGGTAGTAATTCCGTTTCCGAAGTTCAGTGTGTGCTGATCTATCATGTACATAGTACAGCAAACGGATTTTACTCAAAAGCCGGTATTGGTCTCCATTGATTTTGACGATGTTCTATACCGAGATCGGTCATGACATTTGGCACGGTAAGTGTTAGTATCGACCGATGTAACAAGTTTTAAGTTTGTCACTGAACTATGTGGGTGGTAATTTCGTTTCCAAAGTCGAGTAAGAGCTGACTCTTCATTTATCGCCAACAAATTTACGCAAAAGCCGTTATTGGTCTCTATTGATTTTAAAGATGTTCCATACCTAGATCTGTCATGAGCTTTCACACGGTATGTCTTGATTTTAGTATCGAACGCGGTGCCAGGTGCAGTTATTTCGTTTTCGAGGTCGAGTATGGTAGAGATGCGCGCTGATCTGATACTTAGCCTACCTACGTCATTGCGGATCTCACGCAAAAGCCGGTGTCGGTCTGTGCTAATCTATAGTCTGCGTTCCATAACGAGATCGGTGATGATATTTCCAATGGTATATCTCGATGATCGCATGAAACAGCTAACCAAGATTCTCGGTTTGCATTCAAGTATTCGCATAATTTTATGTTCGCCAATGTCCATTTCACTGTGAAATTGTGGCCTTCAAACCATTTGCTTACAATCCCCTGTCAATTGCGATAGCTATTTCATTTTCGATGTCGGCTAACAGCTGATCATTCGATCTGCCTATTCCTCGATCTATTTTACTCAAAGTTCGGTGTTCGTCTGTTTGCATTGATTTTGACAGTGTACCATACCGGAATGGGTTATGAGATTGCGTATGCTACTTCTCGATGATTTCTTGTAACAGTATACTAAGTTACGGCTTTTATTCATGTATTTATATATTAATATATTTTCCAACGGCGATTTCGCAGCAGACTTATAGACAGTAAGCCGTATGTGTTGTGTCCAGAGATGGCCACAGTCCGGTTCAGGAGCCGGAGCCGGAGCAGGATTTTGATGAATTTTACTGTGGCCGGATCGGAGCCGGATTCTGAAATTGCCATATGAGCCGGATTTAAACAGGATTTGATATTCATAACAAATATTGGGTGATAAAGGTTCAAGATATCTTATATTCAATGAAAAAAACTGCTTCAATATTATTTCCGTAGTTAAATGCATTCATTGCTATGGATCAAGCCCACGCTGGTTCCGACAATAAATGACAACGTTGAAACCGCTGATCCCGGTCACATCGTTGAAATGCGTAAGCAACATAAGTAAAGCGTCTGCAATGATGAGATTACTGCTGGATGAGATGAGGACGAAGGCAGGCTCCAGCAAGCGAGCTGCAGAAGTGTTTGTTTTCGAATTCAGTTGTTCCTCAGATATTGATTCTTATACTTCCTGTTGATCAGCCATTAGGGTACTTGATATCAGTTGTCAGGATGACAGAAAAGCGAGGTATCGGTATTGTTGCAGAATGCAGAGGTAACTGGTGATTTTGATTTCTGATGTCATTTGGAATGATGGTGTGTTGTGGTAATGTATGAATATATGTTGGCATGGTCAATTGGTCATGTTTATGATTTCGGAAACACACTAGAACTGAAGTACCACCGGTACTCTATGATTGATTGTGCACATCATCATGCTGATTATATAATATTATATATATTTCCTATTCATGGCTGCTCTGATCATTTTCATTGTTTCATCCATTTTGTTTGATACATGTCTGTTCTGTGAAAATTTAGTTCCATTCTTCAGTAGTACTATAGGCCTAGTTGTCTTGGCCAAGTCACAATGCACAATATCTGATTTTGTTGTTGGCATCATGGCATGCCTGGGTTACTATGTTTACCCTCTCCGTGAAGCAACTAATATTGCTTTCTCTGTTCTCACAGTCTTTTTAGCTCATTTCCCCTGCCTAGTTCCTACTACTCGCATTTATATTCAAGATATATACCGTACGGTACCTAACATTATTGATTCGAAATGTGATATAAATAAACCCTTGTAAGGCATTACTTGATACTAATTTGTTGATTATAATGTTGATATCTGTTTTGCAGGCTATATTTAATGTGAAATAGCATTAAAGCAATAGCAGGATTTTTTCGGATCCTAATTTTGTTGCTCAACTGTCGGACTCCGAAATCCTATTTGACTGTCGGATCAGGACGGATAAGGATTCCCAAAATCTGGAATCCGCCCATCTCTGGTTGTGTCACAGTCTCCAGTTTCAAGGCCAAAATGTCCTACGTTGTTCCGAGACCGAAGTTCCGAGGCTGCTGTCCTTAGTTCTTCAAAGACCATTCAAATTGATGTTCTGGATTCAATATGACAGGCCCAATCTATGAGATAACAATTGCGTATGTGTCCGAACTCGTTGACCTTTCCAGTTAGGCTTACGCAATCTCTCGAGTTCTAGTCATTGGAATTAGTCAGGTCAAGTCAAGTGCGAACATGAATCGTATTGAATCTTTATTCCGTACGTAGTTTACGCAGTTGCCTTTAGAGCGAAAATGAGAGGTCTAGAAGTTGTCCAGTCTATTGATCCAATCGTACGCCGGGTGCCTCCGCTTTGGTTGCCTATTATCACCTGGTCGTAACCAGAGATGGCCACAGTCCGGTTCAGGAGCAGGAGCAGGATTTCAATGTTTTTTTACCTGGCCGGACTGGATCCGGATTTCGAATTTGGGGTGACGGTCGGATTTTAGGGTCTATCGATTTGCGTAATCTATAACTCTACCATGAAATCAAAACGCATGCTACTAAGGATGACCTGATACTTGATTCGTGGCATAGGGACGATTCTTAGTTCACGTACATTTTGTAAAATAATCCTTTGATTAAAAATAAATGAATAAAACATTTGTTACCACACTTCAAGTCACGGCTCACCGGCAAACCTCTCGCGGCACCTACGTTAAAATCACTGTTGTCGGGAAATTCATGTGACCATCATAAAGTTACTTTTTTACGTTGGAAAACGCCATTGTGACGTCATGTTGATAAACGTCGCTCGCAGCCCTTGCCCCACCACCCGATATTGTCACGAGCCGCCACTGCCTAACACAACCTATGCAGTTACACACATGTATCGTGACTCTGCTGTAGATGAAGAAATCATATTTTACAGTCACTTCAATGACGATCGTGAACAAATATGCGAAAATATTTCCAGCCCATATCGTCAAGCCTATAGAAGCCTAGGAGGTAGCGGAACACGAAACGGAAATGGCACCTCCACCCACGCGTGTGTGGGTCACATATGCTGTTGTTATCTTTATCCATATCAATTTTGTGACAATTTAATATAGTTATACTCACACTATGTGACTATACATATCCACCGAAAAGACGTTCGCCACCTAGATGAACATATATTTTCGTGTAGGCGGCCTATATCATATAGTAAGGGTTGCCATCGACATGGACCAAAAAATAAGGACAGTCGAAAAATTAAATTAGCATGAAAAAGCGTTTTTGTACATATACTGTATTTGTACGAGCCGTGGCATATCACATTCCATACTTTTCACCAAAAACAATCTACTCCAGCAACTCCTTGTTATTAGAAAGTGCTTCATGGATCTCGCGACAGCTCAGTTCTAGGTTTACCTTTAGTTAGGGCCGAAACAGCACTTCGTCAGCCCCCCCCCCCCAAAAAAAAATACCGTGGTGTTGCCCCTGGGGTGATAAACCAAATTTCGTCACCTCGTTAAGACGAGGCGTCAACCAAGATGGAAAAAGGCCGCACAGCAAGTCTAGACAAATCATTTTTGAGCGTATGGAGCAACAACTCCAGTAACAATGCTTGTCGTCTTGGTCCTGGCCGAAGAAATCTTATTTGCAATGTTGGAATCAGTGTATATTGCTTTGAACAATTGCGATGTGTAATCGTCGGTGAGGAATGATTGCTGGTGTTTGACAGTATAGAATGCCTAGGTACCCTCTGCAGCTGCTACCTTGTAGTTTGAGGCCGTTGGTGCTGATCGACTTGTGGAAAAATTATTCATTGACTGGCTCAAATTAATCATCATGACGCAGTTCTTGTGTTTTGGGGTATCAATGTAAGTTGAAGTAGCGGTCTCTCCTATGGCCTCTAGATTAATGTCACAATTGCAGATATTGCTATGTGCGAAACACTCGCCCTCCAATCTTCGCTAGATACCGTTGAATTCTCTCTCATAATCGACACGAAAAACGTTTTTACACCTGTTTATTTCACTAATCAGATTTAGTCTTCTTTGTAGCTAAAACTATATGCGCAAGTGCAATATAATTTGGAGAAATTTATCAATGATTTATAGCTTTAGGTGGCCTACTACTTTTTGACCAATGTGTGGCCTGCACCGCGCCTTTTTTCACTACGCAATAAATGCGGCTTTCCCCATAGCTTGAGCTTATTCTGCTGTGGACCAAACAGCAGTAACCTGGAATTGCTGTTTACTGCTAAAACGACGTCCATTACGGTAGCTTGGTACAGCCGAAACTGCTGTACCCCCACTCACTGCCCGAGCTATCTCACCATTTAGAAGTCAAATCTTGTGGTGTGTACGTCACGAGAGTTCCTTTCATTTATGATGTCATAAAATCTCGACGAATAAGCTTAATTTTAGAATATTGTGCAACATATATACTAGAGGAAAACGATCGAAGCTTTGTAGCGGTTGAAAATAAGACAAAATAAGGACGCAAGTCGAAAATAAGGACATTTCTTAGAAATAAGGACAGTCGAGTTTTCTAAGACGTGACCCTTCAAAATAAGGACAAATCTTGGAAATAAGGACGGTATGGCAACCCTGCATATAGTACATTTAAAGGACATCTTCATCGGTTAAATCGACTTTCCATTATTCGGTAGATATATTTCCACTGATTTTGAAAATACATATGGTTTTGGCAGAAAATGAGTATTTTTCAAGATATCGGGCGTAAAACAGCAACCCCCCGCTGAAACGACACAAAATCAGTCGAGCGTGTGATGACGTCAGATTGTGTGGAGTTTTATTTCTGTTGCTCACTCATCGTGGTACATATTTGGCGATCTGTTGTCTTGTTCCTTATTTCTGGTAAAGTGATTAGCGACTTTGGCGTGTATCGAGGAATATGGACCGAGTAGATAGCAGCCTATCGAAGAGGAGACGAAAAAACGGTAAACGATGCGTGGCTTACGGGTGCTCAAATGACTCTTATACAGAACCTAAGGTTTCGTTGCATGCGTTCCCCAGGAAAGAGTCTGAACCTATAAGGCATGGGTTGATGCGGTTAGGAGAACGAGGAAAGATTGGTTGGGAACGCCAGAAAAACCATCCTCCTTCTTAAGTTGTGTTTTGTGCTGCAAACATTTTGAACCGGAATGCTTTGTGCCTATAAACGATCTTCACAGGCAGGCTGGTTTTCGATGCAGTAAAGTGCAGCTAAAAAAGGATGCTATTCCGACTAAATTTTTTCTGCGTACTCATGATAAAGTATTGAATAAATCGAGGGACACAACATCATTGACAAAGCTTCATGAGGCGAGAACGGATGCATTAGTCATCAAGCATGATGCCAAGGAAACTGATCCGTGTAATATGGATATCATCGAATCATCTATGGGCGAGAGTACTTCTGCTGGTGATGCCTATTCCAATCACCGAATATTATTAGATAAAGTGACTCAGACAAATAAAGTTAAGCTGAGTTCATATAGGAGCAAGGGTGTGAATGCTATAATGGAGATGAAAGATTTTTCATGTCAGGCTGGCAGTAGCTATATTCATTACCCCAATGTGGGGGATTATGGCTATGAAAGTGAAGACAATTTGAGTGATACCGACTCTGAGTATGATGCTGAGAGTGACGAGGAATCAGAAATGAGCGATGTAACTGAAGAAATTGAATGTACCAGCAGTGGATTTGTGATGGTTAAAAAACAGAAGATCATTGATCTTTTTTCAAGCTGCCCTTTGTGCCAAATGGAAGGCGACATTAAAGTTGCATGCCATGGCACCTTGCTGAAAATTGATCAAAAGTGTCCTGACAAGTCATGCAACTATCACCGTACGTGGGAAAGTCAGTACTTGAGGGAAGGCAAGAGTGAAGGAAACATTGCGATGAGCAGTGCTATCATGTTCAGTGGATCATCTCCTTCGAAAGCACTGAAAATGTTTCGTTTGATGGGTTTACAGTCGATTTCCTACTCTACGTATATGCACTACCAAAAAGCATATTTGATTCCATCTGTGAATCATGTATATACCACTGCAAATGAGTGCGATTTGACAATGGTTGCTGGAAAGTCACTGATACTATCTGGTGATGGGAGGGCTGACAGTCCAGGACATAGCGGAAAGTATATGATTTACACTCTAATGGATACCGCCTCAAGGAAAGTTTTGAGCTGCGAGTTGGTTCAGTCAAATGAAACGGGAGGTAGTGCGTATATGGAGAAAGAAGGTTTGAGGCGATGTTTGAGTGCATTATCCAGTGTTACAGTTGAAGAGCTTGTCACAGACCGACATCCTCAAATTAGGAAATATTTGCGGTTAGATCATCCGAACACAAGACATACATTTGATACGTGGCATATTGCCAAAGGGTTAAAAAAGAAGCTCTCATCTTTGTCTAAAAAAAAGGATTGTGAGCTCATTGGACGTTGGCAAAAGTCATTGGGCAGCCAGGTTTACTTCTGTGCGAGACGTGGGAATGGCAACCCAGAGCTTAATCAGCAAATTTGGAGTGCAGTTGGTCAGCACATAATTAATGTACATGAACACCCAAACAATGATTCTTTCCCAGTTTGTGAGCATGGTGAATTGTCAAGACCTCGACATTGGTTCAATCCGGATTCATTCGCTTACGACAAAGTTATGGAAGTGCTATATTCAAAATCAATGTGCAAAGACATACGACAGCTTTCAAATTCCAGCAATACTTCGGGCAACGAGACCTTCAACGCACTCCTCAATCACTTCTGTCCGAAATTATACCATTACCATTACTCAAGCCAGAAAGCAAGAATGCAGCTAGCGGTAGGCCTACTTCATTTTAATGAAAACGTGTCGAGGAAGCATCGGCTAAGTACTGCTGGAACACCTCTTTATGCTGTGAAATATCACAAATACAAGAAGGGCTGCTCAGTTCAGAAAGTTCTTGAGGGTGCTACATATGACTACTGTGAGAAACTGATTGCCGAAGTCGAGCGTCGTATCACGTTCGGATTGCCTTTGGAGAAGACAGAAATACCACCACCTCTTGCATCACTGTCAGAAAAAACAGAGAGAAGTGATGCAATCAGATCTCACAGAAGCAGATACCATCACACTTGAAAAAGGACCACTTTATTATATATTTTCCAATTCGTGCTCTATGCATATGTGGGTAGCGTGGTAATTTGTACCGATTGGCAAATGAGTTGCTGTGTAGGCCTGTTACGATGGGCATTTCATTTTTATTGGGGGGTCCACAGTTTGAGAGCCATATTTGTATTCGCTTGATTGTGCATGCTCGACATCATTTCTTGGTCATGTCTAAGGAAACATTCTGGATATAGGTGTGATAGGGTACTCTGTACGTATCAATAGTAATCGGCTAGCCAGACGTTCGGCACTATATTTATTGATCTTGTTGGGTCTTCAAAACTTTCAGTACCGTATTGTCTTATCATTTGAATATAAGTATCATCGATCAATTGGTACTTTCAATCAATATACCGATAATACTTCAGGATCGCGTGTAATTACATAGGGAAACTTATAGGACTTTGTGGCGCTGGCAGAAAAAAGGAAGACAGCTCGCTACATCTAGAATCATATAGGCAGTTCAGTGACCACAACAGGGCCTACAGTACTAATGCCTTTACAACTAGGAATGTATCATGCAACTAATAAATTACCAGGGGGGCTAGTAATATAGTACTTTACGTAGATTTTGGTTACTCGTGCTACTTCTACTCGACAATTTTCAGTTTTTGAGATCAGACTAGGCCTATAGCACTTACTTCTTACTTGCTACTTTATTACATGGTTCTGCCTAAGTACCAGCAGTGACTGCTTCGAGTATCTCTGTATGCACTGCACAATTCATCTACTCACTAACTACATTGACTTTCGTAGAACGATATCTGTACTTCTCAACAAATATATTCATGAATGATTAAAAACGAATCCTTTATAGCTGTCAGAGGTAAATTCTTTTCTGATTCTTGTCACCACGCACGAAGGTAAAACTTTCCTGTTGTCTCTGCCACACCATCCCCATATCCATCGAACAAAATTACGGTAGGATGTATGCCTCAATTTCCTGCAATTGAGAATTAATATACATAGTTGCTGAGCTGAATATGTACATACACGTACTCGTGTAGTGTGTATCTGCTTGTCGACTGCCTTCCATATTGCTGCCTATACCCATAATATGCTGTTTCAAGAACCCATCTATCCAAACAGACCGAAGAAAATCCAGGGTGCTCCGTGATGCACTTAATGCTAGGATAGTCCAAACGGTCGCGTACGTAGCTGAGCTCCTTACAGCACACTGATTCTCTGCCTGTTGGCATAACATGACACAGCGAGCACTGGCACCTTAGATAAAATATAGAATTGAACACATGCTGGACAAGTGACGAGAGGGATCGCTAAAATCACCATTCGGTGTTGCCTTGTCTTGTGCTATTGCTGTCAGGTACTGGGGTTGGATTGATGGTGCTGACCTCTCCATCCGAAACCATGGGTTCTAACTCGGTAGGATCAAGAACGTCTAAAATCACAAGTAGATTAATTAAAAGGCGTTGGCTATATATTTCTTTGATATCATATATAATTGATACCTTCGTCCGAAAATTCCTCCGAATAGCTTCCGCTTCTAGATGTATCACTGGTATCTCTTTCCATTATTAATTAGCGTTGCTAACTAACTAGCGTTGGATTGCCTTGGCGACTTTGCACACAATCTGACGTCATAGAACGCGTCGCTGACTCGCAGCTCGTTTTTTATAAGGTCGGGATTCTCAACATTCAACTTAAAATTTCTCCGTCATGCTGCGTTTTTCGGCAGTCGTTTTTAGCTATAAATGTTCAGCATGAAAAACTCTTCAATATAAGATAAAGTTGTATTTGACGATATAGATGACCTTTAAGGTTGCATTTAAAACAAACATGTTTATAACAAGGCCCAAATTTAAAACATGTTTTTTTCATTTTTTTTTATGTTGTTTTTTTCAAGTCATGACGTCACGAATATCCAATTGTGACGTCATAGTGGACTGGCATTGACAATTGAAAATATAGGGTAGAAATAGCTCCTTTGACGAAATATATGTACTATCGCTGTTGAACCGACTATTTTGAGGGTTGCAACCATCCCATATCGATATACGTCGGCTATATCGGGTGGTAATTGTCCGTAGGCTCATACAATATGTTTTTTGGAAAGTATTTACACAATTATGGCATAATTTTACAACTTGAAAAAACACAATTTTGTTTTAAGGCACCGTTTGTTTTAAATGCTGCCCTTACTATAGCTGTGCGGACGCGGAAGTATGCAGCGCCGGCGGTTTCGACACTTTCGAAGCCTTCAAGTATTTACATTATGGCATAACTTTACAACTTGAAAAATAAAAAAGGCTTTTTTAAAACACTGTTTAAAATATGTTTTAAACAAAGTGTTTTAAAACACCGTTTGTTTTAAATGCAACGCTAAATACATTACACTAACTGCATTCAATCTCATGGTGTGTAGGTATCCGCAATAATTTTCAGCTTGGGGCAATTCAATTTTGCACGGAGGCGATAAAGATATGAGACAATACTGTTAACCGATAATGCGAGCTATAAACAATTACGTGTAGCCTATCGTTGAAACATCGCATTACAACTATGCAAATATTTTAACGTGCTAAATTCTTTCGCTGTCCGAAATGCAAAAAATGCATAATAGATACTTGTCAAGTTTGTTGGCGTATCATTCAACCATGACAATATGAACGGATGTATGTAGATAGTATCTACATATCGCAAACAGATTAACAATCACACGTGTAATGTAAGTCGTGCCGTCTCCGTTTTGTACCAGGAGGGAGAGGGGATTTACGATAACCGAATACAGGATGATTGTAGTTATAGTTTATTTTCCGCATGCATGTCTAGTCGTTCTCGCTCTCATTGGTTCATTTTTCCTTATCCTTATCATTCTAAAATATCGCCAAATAGTTATAGAGAAATTATATAGCCTATATATCAGGGGTGGCCAACCTGCGCCCGTAGAATGGAATTCGTGCGGCCGTCAACACGGAATTTAATTGTGTGTTGGCGACCGCCGACATGCAAATTGCATTTATGAATTTACTTCCGATGTTTTTAGAGATTCTAATTATTCCTGATATTATCTTCGCGCTACGCGTGACTCTTTGCGACTTCATGCCTGCCTGCCTGCCTGCCTGCCGTCGACACGGAATTTAATTATTGTGTGTTGGCGGTCGTTGACATGCAAATTGAATTTATGAATCTACTCCCGATGTTTTTAGTGATTCTAATTAATCCTGAAAATTTTCTTCACGCTGCGCGTGATTTGATGCGACTTCATTTTTCGATTTTACTACAGTAACGCCCTTTGCCATCTGAGCCCTACAGTAAATATGTGAACAGCAGAGGGAAATGATACGCCCCATATTGAAATATCAACTTGGAATCTTGTGCTCCTCACGAAAGAAAATTGTTTCTTGTACGTTTGTTTCCGCACTGGGCTCCGAAACGCTCGTCTCCGCGTCTAGGTCCGGTAACTGCGTTAGTAGTTATTATAATCGCTCGTGGTGTGCCATTGCGGCTTATGGGCCCGCTGGTGATTCGCCGCGAAACTCGTGTTGGTGATTCGCCCTTTTCGACCCCCCTATCGCTGGTGAGTCGCCATGTGTTCTTATGGGTGCGGTCGTGATTCGCCCTTTCAGGTATAGCTCGTGGCGGTGATTCGCCGTGAAAACTCGTGGTCGTGATTCGCCTTTTTTGATATAGGCTGTGGTGGTGATTCGCCTGTCATGTATTTCTTACGGGATCTGTGGTGACTCGCCATGTGTCGTGAATCGCTCTTTCGGGTATAGGTATCTCTCGATCGGTGTTGAATATGCATCAAGTAAATAATCACGTGATTGGTTCTTAGTTAATGTGTATATCCCAAATTATTACATATGACCAATTTGAGGTAATCCCAACGTTTACGGTGAGTGCGACTTTAATATAGCGTTATTCTTATGGCCGCGGCGGTGTTTCGTACTTTCGGGTATAGGCATCTCTCGCACATCGTACTTTCAGGTGTAGGCTGCGTTGGCATGTCGTACTTTCGGGTATAGGTATCTCTCGTGTGGTGTCTTATGGCTGCGGTGGCAAGTCGTACTTTCACGTATTTAGTTTGCCACAGAGCCGGCGTAGACGACGATTCGAATATCAACAATAGCCGCGTTCACAAACTAACACTTCAAATAGGTGTGAAATAGTTTGCAAAACCCCGCGATCGCTGACAAGATAATGTCTCGGACATAGCCATCTCTCGCAACTTGTTGTTACATACATTCCAATCGCCACAATGTAATATTTTAGTAAGCAGTTTGTCACAGAACTTGATTTCACTCGTAAGATTTAATAAGTAACGAATAACAGAACCACGGTGTCGGTAACTTGAAAAGCGACAAATTGCACTTATTTCTACTCTAACCCTAATCCTTTGTGAAGTGAACGCTTATTCAAAAAGGTGTGAAATAATTCTAAAATCCTACGATCGCTCACAAGATAACACCTTTAAGACATAACCATCTCTCGTGACTTGCTGTTACATACATCCCAATCGCTACAATGTCATATGTTGGTAGTTTGGTGCGGAACTGGATTTCACGAGTCCGATATAATAAGAATATTAACTATTAAGTAATAAGTACCGAATAACAGAACCGTCGCAGATGGTGACTTGAATATCCAAAATTTGATACTTTCCGCAATCGCTATATGTTTCACGCCTCCGGTATAGTGGCTGACTTTCGTTGCGTGATACGAATCATGGGAATATTCAATCAATGTGTCAATTTGTCAACTTGAAATGAAACTCACTACACAAATCAAGTTGATTCGTATTTGAATGTGTTGATCCGGTACAACTCTAATCCTTTCGGGAAATCCATTTAACGCGATCAGTTGATTCGAACGTAACCTGAATATTACTGACTCCAACTTCAGCCGCATCGAATTATTCACACATTCCACGCCACTGTTTCACACCTATAGAATCAATACCAACTAGCTGTATGAAAATCAAGAATCACAAGTATGCACATACAATAATTGTATTCATTACTGAGAAATCAAACGCTTAATAAAAACACGCAACTTATCATTTACCAACTCTAGCATTACCAAAAAAATTCAGGCATTGTTGATTGAAAATCCTTGAGTCCTTATTATCAAAAATGTTATAGTGCGGCGTCGGAATCCATTCGCGGGATGTACTAAAGGTAAATTCAGACAATCCAAAATGAAATATCGCGACTTTGACATAGTCTGAATTGAAATAGATTGACAAACATGACTACCATCTTTCCAAGTACCATTTCGATATTATACGCACATTGATTTGAAACAAGTAATGAAACATTACAACTCTATTCACGATCCGGCTTTCCGTTTGTCAAAGAGAAATTTTAACATCTTGCCATACTCAAAAGAATTATTCATAACATTAACCGGTGTTTAAAATATAGTTTTCACTTACTTGATTATATCACTACAACTCGCAAACTTGAATTAATTCGTCCTGGTTGTATTCATATGACCGATAATTTTTATTCAACTGTAAAGGTCGTTACTATTCTGTAAGACAAAGTATTTACTAATCGGTGCATATATGCGATTTGACATAAACTTATTATATTTTGAGTATACGAGATTTGAATGTCTGAACAATAACTGAGAATTAAATTATCACAATTGAATCCATATATGACAGCGTAAAAGATATAGGAATGTCAGCAACTCATTACGGTCATAGTTACAACCACATTAACTAATTTACCCAGCCAACACGTCATGATAATTCCTGAAATCAACACAAACGCGACCACTGACTTGAGTTAACCACAAAACGGCATCAAGTTTTTAATCCGCTTGCAGCTGACAGATTATTCGAATGCATCGATGGGGAATATTATTGAACTCGTCGATATTGTTACTTCAACAAATTATCGCTTACGTCGACTGCGAAAGTTAATATCGAATGGTAAGACTTGATCGCATATTTGTTGAACACAGACATGACAAAGAACATCACCGAGATTTTATAAACTAGTCATATTACTTTTCACATCTATCAATATCAGAATACAAGTCATCAAACTTTTTGTTAAATGTAACATAGCACTTTTGGAATCGGATTCGTTATAGTCATACAAATTGTATTAAACCCAACACCGAAACAAAAGGATTTTTAAGCTCATTGAAATCAAATCATTTGTCTTCGACTTGCGCTTTATTAGATTGCACGCAACAATTCGTTACGAATGAGCTGTAACCAAAGTTAAGAAATCTTTGTGTCCACAGATATAGAACATGAATATAGCTAACACAATCACGAATCGACGTTTCAGAGTATTTCACGGATGTAATAAACTTGTTAGTGTCGCCTATCTAAAAGTATGCATGCGTTCGATTTCCATACCGACTGTTGCGATCTTTAAGATTCGCTTACAATGACCAAGAGTGAGGATTTAACATCAATGTCGTTACTGTCGATATTCACAACAGAGAATCGAAACATTACACAGTGTGAAAATATATCTTTGATATCAAAGCACTATCCCAAGTACCCGATTAATACTCAACTCCGTTCACACTTTCCATAGAACGTGCTAAATGTAAAATATCGCGAGGAGACTTTGATCATTACAAAAGTAAATTGGGGTATGTTTGCTAGACGCGTCCAATTCAGTTAGAAATTTCTGGTGCACAACAATCGTAATATTAAGGAAGTACTTGCTACACTGTAATTCACTAAACGCGTTTTGCATTGTTGGTCGTTTGTAGTATTGATTGAAATTGTTTTTCAACCCTCAAATAATAATTCCCGACATGAGACCAAGCCGCTGAAAGTCGTTACCATCACAAAGAAACAATTTGTACGATGTTTGCCAAATGTGTCCTATAGTTAGGTGTACTAGAATTATTTGTGTAACACATACACCGACAATGCAATCAAAATTAACTCACTAAACCGAACTCCAAAGAAATTTTACTCACTCGACGGATATGAAACAACGTCGCTTAATCGGTCTATATCGTATTGCAAATCGTATCCACCCAATAGAAAACAATTTTCACTAGCTTGGTAATGAAACCGAAGAGTGGGTCTTCATTCAATATTTTGTTTGTGTCAAATACTTTGCAAAAAAACACACTGGAGTGGTTGAGCTTTACATCATCAGGCTGTCATCTGTAAATCAAGCTTACATCCGATTTGTAACTGTATTGTTTACCTAACCGAGTTGTATGCAGAGATTGATATTTTTGTTATTTAGTGATTGCTGAACATACCACTTCGAAACACTCCGTTGATCTTAATTCTCTTTGTCGTTATCATCGAAGTACATTTGTTTCGAGCTCGTAACAACCGACTTTTCTATGACATGATAAATTTTTGACAAGTTATGCTTAGAAGATTGGTGCATACCGCGAAAAATAATATACCACTCATATTGATACTGCTACTCCATTGATCGGCATTCTCGAGCGGGTCGATTTTCAAACGAGTAAAATTTATTGCTTGAGTTGTTCTGCTTACTATATTTAAATGTAAACTCACCCGTCTTTCAAAACCACAACAAACAATGACAAAAAAGTATGCAATCAAACACAACAAGTTTTACTGTAGGACACTAATTATTATCCCACATAACTCATTTCTTACCGAAGGCATATGAAATATATTCATGTTACACGAAAATACTCGATATACCCATGCTACAAACCTGTACAATGATTGGCGGTGCTTTCAAACTGTTTCGATACCTCAAGAACTTTATTGTCCGAATGGTTGTTCATGTATCTTAATAATTGAATAGTTCAACACAGAACGAGTACGAACAGAAACATCAGGGTTGTTTGCACAAAGTTTGTATGTGTACAGTACGCGAATACCATGTGTAAGTCCAGCACAATTGCGGTATCTATCCGAGTGTAGTTAACACAAATCTATTACAACGAACCACGTAAACTTTCGTGAAAGAAAAGCATACTCACTTCCCGAGGGTTCTGTCAATGTCACAGCAATAAATCAGCTACTCCAACAACAGAGTACATATGTTTTCTAGTCACGGCCCGTACATCTTTCACACAGATCAATCTACTTTGCTAACGAAAAGTGCTGGGTCATCACATGATTGTCCTCACAACAAAACAACCAGTAGATGGAGCTGTATTAAAATTTTCTTAACCCTTTGCACGCCAGTGACAAATTGTTTAGTGAATCGAGTTGTGGTTCAGCGTCAAGTCTCCATGTTGGAGCGTACATTAAAACTGCGCAATCACAATCCAATTAAAACCACGGATCTATTTTCAGTTCCTCACAAACTGCCACATACAGAAAAATAAATTTTATTTTCCCAAAACATACTTGTAACCCATCGCTTTCATTAAACACACAACACCATAAAAGTATTTACTTTCTACAGCATAGAGATTCCGATGTAGTCAAGAAATATTTTTATTAATCAAAATCATCGACTTCTGTTTACGGTGTTAGTGTTTGCATGTCATACATGTGGGGTCCGCATTAAAATGGACAAGACACGACTGAATGAAAGGAGATAGAAGTCTATCGCATAGATTTACATGTGGCCTTCGCTACGGTTTCAAAAAACGAATCATCTCTTTTGCATTGATCGAGACCGAACAAGTTAGTTACATGTATTCACGGTCATGATTGTGTTCGTCATATGCGAATGATAGGGTTACTGTCGAATCTACATACAACAACCTTTTGGCGCTCATAATAGCAATTTCATTCTCTCCCTTCGTAATTGTATATTCACAACAAGTATATTGTACAACTCGACAGCTACGTTTAACAAGACCAACGACACCGAACCCACGACGTTTACCTATGTAAAATTACCACTTTCACTTGGCAGTCCATCGTTTACCTGACCAAACACATCATTTTCCTTTGGAGATCTGACGTTTTTCCCGGGTAACAAACCTTTCTAGCTTGGAAATATATTTTTTCCCTGAAAAACAAACCATTATCACTTGGAAATATATTTTTTTACCTGAGCAACAAACCATTTTCACTTGGAAAAATACTTTTACCTAGAGTAACTAATCATTTTCTTTTAGAAATATATTTTCTCCCTGGGTAACAACCCCTTTTTGTTTGGAAAACTATCATTTACCTGAGTACCAATACCGTTTTCACTTGGAAATCTATCTTTTCCCTGGGTAAAATACCATTTTCGTTTTGAAAACTGACAACCACACCGGACAATTTGATATTTTTGTATATTGTTACAACGGGTAGCGACAAAATATACAGCAACAACAACTCCAATACATTTGTGTAATCGCATAATCACTTGTGCTGATGCAGCCCATCAAAATCATCGGTTACCCACTTGCAATATGCTCTTGTACACCGAAATGCATGTTTTGGAAATTGGACAATAGATTTCGACATGTCTGTGATGTCCGGGTTCGTGCTTTGAATTTTCCAGAGTCAAAATGTCTGAATAAAACACCTCCTCGACGATGGTTGGTACGTGGATAACGGTGTTCGGAAAACGGTTGGATTTATGTCACCCATCGCGTTAACAATCCTAGATCGAGTTTTCTCCCACATGTTTACTATATTGTGTCTTTATTGGTCAATGTATGTCTCGACATTCAGTTTGAAATCGGAAACCCTGATAAAGTACGTAACCGGATCCGGATATCAACTCTGAATCGATAAACCAACGAACAATATTCAAGTAAACATGTTACACCCTGTGTTTCCACGAAAAAATACCATCCACACACACGTCGCGCTTGTTTGCCCACACAAGTATACGCGTAAATAGAGGGGGGCTGTAAGACATTACATGCAATGTGTTGGTATACAAACATCGGGGAGTAACATCGGGAGACATTATCATAGCCGGTAATTTTGATGGAGATCGAATGTCATCAAGCACCCCCCGATAACAATGTCATACCAATAAGACACATTGCAATGACTCTGAGTCTGTAAATTCAATCTGAAGCATGACATACAGACACACAAACACGGAGCCGTAACATGGTTATTCCCACGACTACCTTCGACGGTGAAAGTGAACTGTACAACATATACCAATAGAGCCTTCACAGTCAAATATACGAACCGTGCACAACCGTATACCCGGGTTTTTGTTGGATATGTACGAATCCGATAAATCGATACATTTCTTTCCCTTCGACGTCAATAATACAAGGGTCATTTCAATGCATCGCTCGAATGTGAGGTTCATCGGGTGTAAAATCCATGTCAAATAGCACCAAAGTGTGCCTTCCGTGTTTTATTATTTCCACCGTCGCATCTTGTCTGTGTCGTAACACTATGGTGCAGGGACTTGAAAAACGGTACATTGTAAAACGGATTGACATGACCAACTAAATCGACGTCAATAGACTTGTGGTGATGCCGTTTCAAAATGTTACCGATATGACGAGGCCAACCACGATCTCTTGTGGCGATGGCCGTTTCGAAATGTCACCGGAAGAACTGGACAAACCTTACGAAGGTGTGTTTTATGGTTGCGTGTGAAATCACGAGAGGTAGTGTTCTATTGTGGTGTACGATTGCAGTCTTCGTTCCACAGAAACACACCTTATTGGATCACAGTATCAGTCCGAGATTTGCAGACTCACTTTTCGCGATATTTATCTGGAGTCGTTATGTAGGAGTAGCGACAGCCATGCATCGTGACTGAAAGACTAATCGCAATCATTTCGAGCACCCTTACTTCGATAGTTCACCTAGATCAAACGCTGCAGCAGAAAACTTCGGTGTTGACAACACGATGGGTATTGACCGATGTATCCAGTCTCCAGTGGGCTGGGTGGTCTATCCGGAGATAGGGTCATGACTATCTTGTGATGTTACAACGCGATAAAACCATCGAGAAAATCGGTGAATGGTGTCGAAATATCGATGTAATAGCGCGGGCTCAGAGTCATTGCAATGTGTCTTATTGGTATGACATTGTTATCGGGGGGTGCTTGATGACATTCGATCTGCATCAAAATTACCGGCTATGATAATGTCTGTGGATCGAAGGCTTACTCCCCGATGTTTGTATACCAACACATTGCATGCAATGTCACACACCTCCATTTACGCGTATACTGTTGTGGGCAAACAAGCGCGACGTGTGTGTGGATGGTATTTTTTCGTGGAAACACAGGGTGTAACATGTTTACTTGAATATTGTTCGTTGGTTTATCGATTCAGAGTTGATATCCGGATCCGGTTACGTACTTTATCAGGGTTTCCGATTTCAAACTGAATGTCGAGACATACATTGACCAATAAAGACACAATATAGTAAACATGTGGGAGAAAACTCGATCTAGGATTGTTAACGCGATGGGTGACATAAATCCAACCGTTTTCCGAACACCGTTATCCACGTACCAACCATCGTCGAGGAGGTGTTTTTTTCAGACATTTTGACTCTGGAAAATCCAAAGCACGAACCCGGACATCACAGACATGTCGAAATCTATTGTCCAATTTCCAAAACATGCATTTCGGTGTACAAGAGCATATTGCATGTGGGTAACCGATGATTTTGATGGGCTGCATCAGCACAAGTGATTATGCGATTACACAAATGTATTGGAGTTGTTGTTGCTGTATATTTTGTCGCTACCCGTTGTAACAATATACAAAAATATCAAATTGTCCGGTGTGGTTGTCAGTTTTCAAAACGAAAATGGTATTTTACCCAGGGAAAAGATAGATTTCCAAGTGAAAACGGTATTGGTACTCAGGTAAATGATAGTTTTCCAAACAAAAAGGGGTTGTTACCCAGGGAGAAAATATATTTCTAAAAGAAAATGATTAGTTACTCTAGGTAAAAGTATTTTTCCAAGTGAAAATGGTTTGTTGCTCAGGTAAAAAAATATATATTTCCAAGTGATAATGGTTTGTTTTTCAGGGAAAAAATATATTTCCAAGCTAGAAAGGTTTGTTACCCGGGAAAAACGTCAGATCTCCAAAGGAAAATGATGTGTTTGGTCAGGTAAACGATGGACTGCCAAGTGAAAGTGGTAATTTTACATAGGTAAACGTCGTGGGTTCGGTGTCGTTGGTCTTGTTAAACGTAGCTGTCGAGTTGTACAATATACTTGTTGTGAATATACAATTACGAAGGGAGAGAATGAAATTGCTATTATGAGCGCCAAAAGGTTGTTGTATGTAGATTCGACAGTAACCCTATCATTCGCATATGACGAACACAATCATGACCGTGAATACATGTAACTAACTTGTTCGGTCTCGATCAATGCAAAAGAGATGATTCGTTTTTTGAAACCGTAGCGAAGGCCACATGTAAATCTATGCGATAGACTTCTATCTCCTTTCATTCAGTCGTGTCTTGTCCATTTTAATGCGGACCCCACATGTATGACATGCAAACACTAACACCGTAAACAGAAGTCGATGATTTTGATTAATAAAAATATTTCTTGACTACATCGGAATCTCTATGCTGTAGAAAGTAAATACTTTTATGGTGTTGTGTGTTTAATGAAAGCGATGGGTTACAAGTATGTTTTGGGAAAATAAAATTTATTTTTCTGTATGTGGCAGTTTGTGAGGAACTGAAAATAGATCCGTGGTTTTAATTGGATTGTGATTGCGCAGTTTTAATGTACGCTCCAACATGGAGACTTGACGCTGAACCACAACTCGATTCACTAAACAATTTGTCACTGGCGTGCAAAGGGTTAAGAAAATTTTAATACAGCTCCATCTACTGGTTGTTTTGTTGTGAGGACAATCATGTGATGACCCAGCACTTTTCGTTAGCAAAGTAGATTGATCTGTGTGAAAGATGTACGGGCCGTGACTAGAAAACATATGTACTCTGTTGTTGGAGTAGCTGATTTATTGCTGTGACATTGACAGAACCCTCGGGAAGTGAGTATGCTTTTCTTTCACGAAAGTTTACGTGGTTCGTTGTAATAGATTTGTGTTAACTACACTCGGATAGATACCGCAATTGTGCTGGACTTACACATGGTATTCGCGTACTGTACACATACAAACTTTGTGCAAACAACCCTGATGTTTCTGTTCGTACTCGTTCTGTGTTGAACTATTCAATTATTAAGATACATGAACAACCATTCGGACAATAAAGTTCTTGAGGTATCGAAACAGTTTGAAAGCACCGCCAATCATTGTACAGGTTTGTAGCATGGGTATATCGAGTATTTTCGTGTAACATGAATATATTTCATATGCCTTCGGTAAGAAATGAGTTATGTGGGATAATAATTAGTGTCCTACAGTAAAACTTGTTGTGTTTGATTGCATACTTTTTTGTCATTGTTTGTTGTGGTTTTGAAAGACGGGTGAGTTTACATTTAAATATAGTAAGCAGAACAACTCAAGCAATAAATTTTACTCGTTTGAAAATCGACCCGCTCGAGAATGCCGATCAATGGAGTAGCAGTATCAATATGAGTGGTATATTATTTTTCGCGGTATGCACCAATCTTCTAAGCATAACTTGTCAAAAATTTATCATGTCATAGAAAAGTCGGTTGTTACGAGCTCGAAACAAATGTACTTCGATGATAACGACAAAGAGAATTAAGATCAACGGAGTGTTTCGAAGTGGTATGTTCAGCAATCACTAAATAACAAAAATATCAATCTCTGCATACAACTCGGTTAGGTAAACAATACAGTTACAAATCGGATGTAAGCTTGATTTACAGATGACAGCCTGATGATGTAAAGCTCAACCACTCCAGTGTGTTTTTTTGCAAAGTATTTGACACAAACAAAATATTGAATGAAGACCCACTCTTCGGTTTCATTACCAAGCTAGTGAAAATTGTTTTCTATTGGGTGGATACGATTTGCAATACGATATAGACCGATTAAGCGACGTTGTTTCATATCCGTCGAGTGAGTAAAATTTCTTTGGAGTTCGGTTTAGTGAGTTAATTTTGATTGCATTGTCGGTGTATGTGTTACACAAATAATTCTAGTACACCTAACTATAGGACACATTTGGCAAACATCGTACAAATTGTTTCTTTGTGATGGTAACGACTTTCAGCGGCTTGGTCTCATGTCGGGAATTATTATTTGAGGGTTGAAAAACAATTTCAATCAATACTACAAACGACCAACAATGCAAAACGCGTTTAGTGAATTACAGTGTAGCAAGTACTTCCTTAATATTACGATTGTTGTGCACCAGAAATTTCTAACTGAATTGGACGCGTCTAGCAAACATACCCCAATTTACTTTTGTAATGATCAAAGTCTCCTCGCGATATTTTACATTTAGCACGTTCTATGGAAAGTGTGAACGGAGTTGAGTATTAATCGGGTACTTGGGATAGTGCTTTGATATCAAAGATATATTTTCACACTGTGTAATGTTTCGATTCTCTGTTGTGAATATCGACAGTAACGACATTGATGTTAAATCCTCACTCTTGGTCATTGTAAGCGAATCTTAAAGATCGCAACAGTCGGTATGGAAATCGAACGCATGCATACTTTTAGATAGGCGACACTAACAAGTTTATTACATCCGTGAAATACTCTGAAACGTCGATTCGTGATTGTGTTAGCTATATTCATGTTCTATATCTGTGGACACAAAGATTTCTTAACTTTGGTTACAGCTCATTCGTAACGAATTGTTGCGTGCAATCTAATAAAGCGCAAGTCGAAGACAAATGATTTGATTTCAATGAGCTTAAAAATCCTTTTGTTTCGGTGTTGGGTTTAATACAATTTGTATGACTATAACGAATCCGATTCCAAAAGTGCTATGTTACATTTAACAAAAAGTTTGATGACTTGTATTCTGATATTGATAGATGTGAAAAGTAATATGACTAGTTTATAAAATCTCGGTGATGTTCTTTGTCATGTCTGTGTTCAACAAATATGCGATCAAGTCTTACCATTCGATATTAACTTTCGCAGTCGACGTAAGCGATAATTTGTTGAAGTAACAATATCGACGAGTTCAATAATATTCCCCATCGATGCATTCGAATAATCTGTCAGCTGCAAGCGGATTAAAAACTTGATGCCGTTTTGTGGTTAACTCAAGTCAGTGGTCGCGTTTGTGTTGATTTCAGGAATTATCATGACGTGTTGGCTGGGTAAATTAGTTAATGTGGTTGTAACTATGACCGTAATGAGTTGCTGACATTCCTATATCTTTTACGCTGTCATATATGGATTCAATTGTGATAATTTAATTCTCAGTTATTGTTCAGACATTCAAATCTCGTATACTCAAAATATAATAAGTTTATGTCAAATCGCATATATGCACCGATTAGTAAATACTTTGTCTTACAGAATAGTAACGACCTTTACAGTTGAATAAAAATTATCGGTCATATGAATACAACCAGGACGAATTAATTCAAGTTTGCGAGTTGTAGTGATATAATCAAGTAAGTGAAAACTATATTTTAAACACCGGTTAATGTTATGAATAATTCTTTTGAGTATGGCAAGATGTTAAAATTTCTCTTTGACAAACGGAAAGCCGGATCGTGAATAGAGTTGTAATGTTTCATTACTTGTTTCAAATCAATGTGCGTATAATATCGAAATGGTACTTGGAAAGATGGTAGTCATGTTTGTCAATCTATTTCAATTCAGACTATGTCAAAGTCGCGATATTTCATTTTGGATTGTCTGAATTTACCTTTAGTACATCCCGCGAATGGATTCCGACGCCGCACTATAACATTTTTGATAATAAGGACTCAAGGATTTTCAATCAACAATGCCTGAATTTTTTTGGTAATGCTAGAGTTGGTAAATGATAAGTTGCGTGTTTTTATTAAGCGTTTGATTTCTCAGTAATGAATACAATTATTGTATGTGCATACTTGTGATTCTTGATTTTCATACAGCTAGTTGGTATTGATTCTATAGGTGTGAAACAGTGGCGTGGAATGTGTGAATAATTCGATGCGGCTGAAGTTGGAGTCAGTAATATTCAGGTTACGTTCGAATCAACTGATCGCGTTAAATGGATTTCCCGAAAGGATTAGAGTTGTACCGGATCAACACATTCAAATACGAATCAACTTGATTTGTGTAGTGAGTTTCATTTCAAGTTGACAAATTGACACATTGATTGAATATTCCCATGATTCGTATCACGCAACGAAAGTCAGCCACTATACCGGAGGCGTGAAACATATAGCGATTGCGGAAAGTATCAAATTTTGGATATTCAAGTCACCATCTGCGACGGTTCTGTTATTCGGTACTTATTACTTAATAGTTAATATTCTTATTATATCGGACTCGTGAAATCCAGTTCCGCACCAAACTACCAACATATGACATTGTAGCGATTGGGATGTATGTAACAGCAAGTCACGAGAGATGGTTATGTCTTAAAGGTGTTATCTTGTGAGCGATCGTAGGATTTTAGAATTATTTCACACCTTTTTGAATAAGCGTTCACTTCACAAAGGATTAGGGTTAGAGTAGAAATAAGTGCAATTTGTCGCTTTTCAAGTTACCGACACCGTGGTTCTGTTATTCGTTACTTATTAAATCTTACGAGTGAAATCAAGTTCTGTGACAAACTGCTTACTAAAATATTACATTGTGGCGATTGGAATGTATGTAACAACAAGTTGCGAGAGATGGCTATGTCCGAGACATTATCTTGTCAGCGATCGCGGGGTTTTGCAAACTATTTCACACCTATTTGAAGTGTTAGTTTGTGAACGCGGCTATTGTTGATATTCGAATCGTCGTCTACGCCGGCTCTGTGGCAAACTAAATACGTGAAAGTACGACTTGCCACCGCAGCCATAAGACACCACACGAGAGATACCTATACCCGAAAGTACGACATGCCAACGCAGCCTACACCTGAAAGTACGATGTGCGAGAGATGCCTATACCCGAAAGTACGAAACACCGCCGCGGCCATAAGAATAACGCTATATTAAAGTCGCACTCACCGTAAACGTTGGGATTACCTCAAATTGGTCATATGTAATAATTTGGGATATACACATTAACTAAGAACCAATCACGTGATTATTTACTTGATGCATATTCAACACCGATCGAGAGATACCTATACCCGAAAGAGCGATTCACGACACATGGCGAGTCACCACAGATCCCGTAAGAAATACATGACAGGCGAATCACCACCACAGCCTATATCAAAAAAGGCGAATCACGACCACGAGTTTTCACGGCGAATCACCGCCACGAGCTATACCTGAAAGGGCGAATCACGACCGCACCCATAAGAACACATGGCGACTCACCAGCGATAGGGGGGTCGAAAAGGGCGAATCACCAACACGAGTTTCGCGGCGAATCACCAGCGGGCCCATAAGCCGCAATGGCACACCACGAGCGATTATAATAACTACTTGCGTTGCATGTAAATTAGGTTCAGCTGACCCACGTTCAACTGCTGTTCACATAAGACCCCTAGTCCCCTACCCACTTCAACCTTCAGAGCGCTCATTTGAATATTTGCTACTGCCACCAAATGCGACTAATATGGACCTTACAGGGGAACTGGTGCCCGCGGGCACCACGTCAGTGACTCCTGGAATATATGCTTTACGCTTAACTGATCCATTCCGGTATCCTCGCAAAGCGTTGTAAATTCCACAGTCCAGCAGAAATGGCTGCCAGTGAAGAAATCCGCTGAATGCATTCGTTTAATAATACGGACGAAATTCTGCCGAAGCGCACACAGTTAAAATAGCACGATAGCGCCCGACACGGAACTGATACTGACAACACGCAAATAACTTTGTAAGGCCGCAAACAAGCCCAAAAGCGGCAAGCACATCAGTCGGCACATTGCAATTTTCAAGACCGAGGAAGAATCCTTCGCGCGTGAGAATGGAACTTCAAATTATTCCCAGGTAGAATAACGCCAGTTCACAGAGCTTCTCGCTGTCGCAGTGGCCGTATCGATTGCCCAACATTTGAGCATGTGATATTAGGCAAGGGTTACCATTCGTCCTCTTTTTTCAGTAAATTGAAAGTGCCCTTGGAGGACGCCTAAATGTCCCTTTTTCTGGGAATGTGTCCTCTTTTCGAGAAAAAGTAGTAAAATGCGATCAGAAACTCGACTCCGACGCCGAGAACGCCGGCGCGGCGGGTATTTCGGGAGTAATAAAGATTGGAGAGATGACCTTTTTTTAATCAACACCACATATCGCAAAATGCGAGTAATTCAAGAGTCGAGGCAAGGTGATGACTTTTTTTAGTCAACACACCTACTATTGGTCGTAAATTTTCGAAATCACCAGTTTTCTTTTCCGATACTAGAGCATTCAGAATTTATGAATTTCGAATCTCAACATATGGTAAACCTGTATTAGATTCAGCTCTAGGTTGCAAACCAAACTGTAACCCTACCACACATGCAGAGGTAAGTAAGGTAGTCACCATTGGTACTGAGGTAGAAGTATCGCCGTCGCATGCTAATAACCTCCTGGCCAGTTGTACCACAGCCACACAGGCTCAAATACCATGCAAGTTCGCATAAAATCAAGTGTTTACATATTGCTAGAGAGTTACCGCGTGTTCGGACAATTGACCAGTTAACCACTGTCATATGCCGATTGAGATACAGCCTCGGCTTCAATCCGAATTCAGCTGGCGTAGATTGTGCCAAAAGTTGATTACAGTGCAAAGTATTTTGCTACCCTTCTTAGACTTTATCGCCGTCGTAACCTAGTATTCATTTTAGGATGTGTGCAATCGATCGGTTAAAAATTACTTTAAAAATCAGCACAGTTGGCAATTGCTTGTTAACAGCAACAGAAACTCACATTCCCCGGCAGGAACAATCGTTCAAAAAGCAACAGACAGCAAAAACATGATAAAAAAAGAGTAAAATCTGCAATCATTTCATCGTGTAGCAATATCAGTGCGCCGCTGCCCGTAGGTAAAACTAAAAACGTATCGGAGCGAAGACAGTCGAATATAAAGAAAAGGTACCGAAAAGTGCAACAAGCAAAGTCCCCCGGGCTCATTATGGGAGGGATAAATAGCAGATGGCAAGGTATATGATCGCACGGTAATGCCGTCGCCCGGTATGGTAGCATACTCTACAAAATCTGAATTGTAATTTAGAAAAGCAAATAAAGAAACAGTACACTTGATGATTATTACGACACCTCTCGTCCAGCGACGCAGTCACAGTATCATCATAAAATCCGATGGCAAAAATTAACAACGGCGAGTAGAGCTAGAACTGCGTAACACGATGGACGCAGTGAGAAGGACCGGCTGCAAGGACTGTCCAAGGCCTGTAATAGCGTAGGATTAGTGGTGCATACTGTCACTGTTGAAGAAAAGATTTGCGGTAATATTTAGATTCATCTGCGTACTTACTTCATCGAGATTGCGAGAATCGTAACAAGCTCCCGGCGTCTCCCGATACCTGGATTGAACAAGAATGATTTTGTATAATCAAAAGTACCAGATTATTGGATGCTCTTCCGCAACTAACTCATGTTTTCGTGGCATTTGAGCACGCGGCAGAATGCAAAACGACAGAAAAGCATGCGACTTTATAACCACGATACTAACCCTATCCTCATGCCAAACACCACAATTAGCCCTTACCCAAACCCAACCCCAATTTAAATCTAAACGCAGCCTCCCCTAACCCTATAGCTTTAACCCATATGTTAGAGAGTCTGATGCTATCATGTGTACCGAATGGCAGACCAGGCGCGACTTGAAAAACCGAGGAAACACATGAAGCAGCGTACACAAGGAACCCTCTGGTGTCAGACCATAAGCATATAGCAGAAGACTGCATACATTTTAGTGATATAGCGATTGAGCGATACCTAATTGGTCGAAAAGTACCAAATTATCTCCAATGAAGTGTAACTTGCATCATATTATTTGCAGCCTTATGAAATTTACATATTAGAACTTTCCAAGTCATCTATACTGCTACGGTGTCATAATGAGCAGTATTTGAATCCTCTACTCACAGCGTAATACTCAATTCCTCGCCGAATCATTCAGGTTCTTAGCATAGCATCGACCCAATGTGCTCTGAGCGCACTGTCTACGCTTTAAAGTACGCCAAGACTTGATAACCAATGCTTACCGAGCCGTGCCATTGGCACACATCAGATCGAGAGTAACATCGGTTGAAGATAAAGGATACTGCGCTGAAGACCGGCAGGCGTCGTAACAAGCCGTATCTTTATCCAGTTGCATTATTATCATCATAAGATTAGTTTCGGTGATCCAAATCGCATTGAACTCCCTGTAATTGGTATAGTGATGATGAACTGCACAGAGATTGTCAAAAGTACCAGTGAAGTAGAAGTTTAAGTAATCCCATAACTATCTAGCGAAGTAGGCAAGTAGAAAATCAATGGTGTTAAACAGGGGCAGGCAAGGTCTCCAGTCTGTGGGGGTGACATGGGAAAATTAAGTACTTGGCAGATTCCTGAATCGATACATCAATCGTGGATTTATTCACCTATACAGTACAAGGAATATATCCTATTTAATGTAAACTTCAGTTTAAAGCGTAGAGACCATAAACAGTATTCAATGAATTGATTAACATAATGTGCTTCAATAGCTGTTGAAGATAATGAGACATCTGTGGTCGATCAAAGCTGCCAACAAGTTCTTTGAGCTCTGCTGCATGACGTATGTGGAAACCCGTATCAAAGACTGCATGTGAACATCAGTTCGATTGGAACACAGCTTTGTCTTGTTAATGTTTATGGTCGAAAATGTTTGCTCGCACCCGAACACAATAAGTATGTTCATGGCCATCTTTCTCACGTTGGCAAACTTGGATTCATTCAGCAACGCTCAAACACAGAACACAAAGAACGAAAGAAAAACTTAGTCACTATAATATGACATAATAAGCAAGTAGTGGGGAATTGCGACTGTGGCCGCGGGTCACATAATCATGTGGGCCGTATGTTGCCTGCCCCTGGTGAAAGGTAGTTAGACAGTTAGTTTTAAAAAGCAGGCTCGGTAGGAGGTGCCGTCAGAGGACGTCAAAGTATTCATCATTGGAAGTAAAGCGGAACTACAAGTAGAAGTAATGATTTCCTGGTAAGTGAAAGAGCAAGTATTCTAGCCTAGGCCTAGTTTTGAACAGTCAAGTAGAAGTGACCACTTGAGTATTCAGAAAAAGTAGAAATACTTTGTCACTGACCATCCCTCGGTGCTGCATACTTTAAGTAATAAATCGGAGGTAGGGTGGGCTACTATCAAATTGCAAGATACATTTTCGCGACAAAGCAGAACGACCGAAGACACTACAAACGAATTGATTTTAGAAAAATACATTTTACTGATACTTCAGCCCACGTGAGTCTTCAGAAAAAGTAGAAACACTTCTTTACCGACCACCTCTGGAAATGTCACAGGCAAAAACAAGTAATCCCAACCTATCACAAGATTCCGAACACTTGTACTCTCCCAGTATGCCATTGCCGTTTTGACCGTTCGGTCCAAAGGCCAGCACCGGTTGCTTCACGACGCACATGTCCGTCTCGTGGTGTGTGGCCGCTGCTTCAGACTGCAGTATCCGCGAATGCCCGACAGTGAGCAAGGACCACAGTGCCACGAATGAGTTTTGAAACAACGAGTGTAGGAATATCCGGGCGGACGACGTAAGCCACCAGCCTGTGGGCGAGGTAGCCGGTGAATGGCGCGGTTATCGTTAGTGTATTATACATAGGCTGATATTTACAGCTGGATTCAGTTTTGTATCCAAAATAAAATTCAATGCGAGTGCATTTCTAAGGTTTGTAACCCAATCCTATCTTTCCAATTTGTCGCAATCTTCTAGTGTTTTGAATTGATAAACTAAATATGAAATCTCATAGAATATGTAATTGTTACATTTTGCTTTTTATTTTATTTCGGAGGAAGACCCTATTGAATTATTATTGAATTGAAAGTGAACGCATATTGAAATGAACTTGAATATTTTCGGCTGACACTCGTCAGGTGTCAGCAACTAGTAAATAATTGGGAAGAACATTGTACATCAACAATCGTATCACACGGCACGAAATTCCGACTAATCAGGCGAAAATGCAGCTTAAGCTCGATGTACTATTTTTAGATGGTACATGAACTTTTTTGCTGGTACAGGCTAGGTTGGCGTATTTGATAAAAGTCGACTCCAAGGCACAGACATGAAAGTGTAAATGCCGTCTCGAGACGATGCGAAATCTGTCTTACCGATAACTTTTCACAGAAACAGAATTATCCAACAAATTTTTGATAATGGAAGAGATCATGGCCTTTATCTGTTCTCAATCCAGCTTCAGAGGTTGAGTCAAGGGCGAGCTTTTCCCCAAGCGCGGTGCGCATGTTCTAATATATGTAGGGACATGCTGTTTTAAGCGCGCCTGCAAACATTGTGTCGTTCTTCCCACATAGCTACAATCACAGTGGCGCTTAGATTCATATGCTACATTCCTTTGTTGGAGAGCAGGAAGGGTGTAGAGAGAGCACAGCCGTAATATAACATACCTACTGACAAGATGTCGCTGATAGAGGGCGCGCGTGACATTCGCATTCCGCTCGATTTATCCTGAACGGTCCGCTCGCAATAAGCTTGATAATCGTACGAGTGAAACGTCTCGTACAACTTTATGTCCAACATTTCTTCCAAAAGCTTGCCTTCAAGCTTACCAATGAACTGACCCAGCTAGGAACACACGATACGTTTGGGATGCTCGACTGCAAACACACTAGCTAACACATTCAAAGGTAGTTTACCGATTTATTATGTCTTTCCTGGTTGGAAGAAATCAGATAGCCTCCGTCGTCTAATATCAGACATTCTACACTCTGAGAAAGCAAGTAGACAGATAAATATTAGTTTTAAACACTGAGCATTGATAGAAGTACCTCAGCATCACCGCATAATAGTCCCCAGTCATCTTTGTTGCAATTGTTGGTATCATTGCACTGTAGAATTGTACATGACAGCAGTTAACACTCTCAGGTTTTCAGTAACAAAGCTGTTCAACTTATTTGGAGTGGTTAAGTAGAATTTGGCTGCTTGCACTACTTACTAGTGGTTATGTATTTAAACAACACTTCAATTATTCAGGTAATTGGGGTTAGTTTTAATCACCTTCATGATTAGAAGAGACGTAAACAATGAGTAAATAAGCCCCTGTATCATGTTAACTAGATGTAGGAAAGGAAATGACATTATGCATTTTTGTCCTTGATGATTTTTTTTGCGGCATATACACCGGCTCATGATAGACAGTATCAGTATCAGTACACACTGCTCTGTGCATATTCATACCATGAGTGCACGATGTGCATATGCCGCTGGACAAGAAAGGTGCACATATAGCCTTGAAACGCTTTCTGAGTCTAGCAACACCCCTCCATGTTATCCCGGTAATGCTGAGCGCCAAGTGGGAAAGTCATGGACACCAGTTTTACTAATCAGGTCTTTGATCCGACCCGGCCGGGGATTGAACTACCTACCGATCAAGAACCCGGACGCTTCACTATTACGCTATCTTGTTGGTTATACATATTAGATGATTGGTCATATTTGTAGTGTCACTAGTAATTTCATGTTAGTCCCGAAGACGCATCTTGCAATTTCAAAATCAACATTGACCGCTAAAAATCCATGAACCCTGGAATAAATCCAATTTCTGAAACTATTTTCCCGGGTACTTTTCATACCTTTTATTTTCACTTGAAGTAGTCTATCATGCCTTGGAAATTGCTATTGTACTTCTACTTGGCATCTGACAATAAATTTACGGACTTACATCTACTTCAACCTGAGCAGCAAGGTGACTACTTTGACCGCCTCGGTTAGCAGGCTGTTATTGGGAGAATATAAATATTATTGGTACAAATATTTATGAAATACATGCTCAGAGACATAAATTTGCTTTAGTATCTTGTTGGTCGCTTCGGATTTCGTTATCTCAACAAATACGATTTGCAAAGCCGGTGAGAAGTACTTTGAACCAGTGTATAACGTAGTAAATTCTTCCCCCAAGTGTGAAAATATATCTATAACACACACATCGAACATTCAATACATTCAAAACCTTACTTTCCAATCTAGCGAGACCATGTTCCTCGTAAACGCTTCCGGACTGAGCACAACGCCGCTGACAGCGGGATGCAGGTTGTTATCGCTTTGCAGAACCCTCACGACTTTTGTAGCGACGATATACGCTCCGCCTGCGTTCAGGTTTGCATACGCGGTTGAGGAATTGACATCCTTGCTTTCCTCGATGGCGTCGGTGGTGTGAGCGGAGAACATCAACCACTGTGGCTTATGGGTGGCCCTTCGAAAATAGGTGCTATTTCTCGGGTCCCTTAGTATTTCTTTGATATCCTGTCAAATGAAACAAAAACGTTTTACAAGCATCCGTGGTCTGTGACTTGATATCCGGGGTAGCCAGTGAATAACTTCTACCTTTTCAATGCACTCATTAAAAATCTACTTGAGTATTCCGGAAAGGTAGAAGTACTTCATTACTGACTACTTTTGCTTATGTAACCCTGAAATAAGTCCTGGCGTCCTGCTTTGAAGAGATAAGAAAAGCTCAGAATTGTTTTCAACAGAATACATGTGACATATTGAATAAATTACTGGACCAAGTTCTGAAACGCTGAACCCCTGAAGCACAATTCAACAAACCTTCTTGATAAGCTCATCGCTTCTCGACAAACTCGTTCCAGTCTGCTTCGTGAAGTTTCGATAGAGAATCCGCACAAACGACGGGCTGTCGACGGCGAAAAACAACGCCAGCGCGCCGTTTTTGACGGTGCCAGCCGCTTCCCATTTGTTCATTGAGAAGTCGTCGCTTAGAAAGCCGTGACACAGCAAGTTGTTGTAAGGGACGCTTGTTTTGTCGCCTGAAAAGATTAATGATCAATATCAAACTTGTGCTTGGTTACAGACGACCTGCCGACAGACTAGGCCTGGACCGGGTCTTGGATTACTCTTCGACTAGGAAGAGAGCATATTGCTGTGGCAAATTTCTGCGGTGGTCAGTAACCTTCATTTTCCATTTCCACTTGAAATAGTTTTGACGTCTTGGAGATAGCTACCTTTACTCGTCATCATGTAGAGATACTTTTACTTGAGCATCAATGCTGACTTCTTTGAGAACCTCTGGCCAGTTCTTAAACCAAAACAAACCGTGATGGAATGCGTCATACATAGGCTCAAATCAGATTTCACTGATCCTTCTTGCATGATGATTGTTTCTATGCAAATACTTCTGTTGAATTACAGGTGGTATTTGAACAAGGGCTGTTCAAAAATAACCTTTTTTCCTGAATCTTGCTGGCTACGTGATTAAATCGTGAGGTTGCCTTAAAAAACGACGCATGCCAAATTTCAATTTATTCCAACCAATATTCGCGGGTTTCGTACAGTTTGAAATTTCGAATTTGCCAAAATATGCAAGAATTTTTTTTTTCAAATTTTCCTTCCAACCCCATGAAATTGTTGGGCTGTCTTCAAAAACAATGCAAAACAAATTTGACTCAATTCCAAGCTGTAGAAGCGGAGTTATTCAAGTTTTTCGATAATAATTCTGGGATGATCCACCGATCAAGGAATATCCCAGAATTATCAAAGAAAAACTGAAATAACTCCACTTCTACAGCTTGGAATTGAGTCAAATTTGTTTTGCATCGTTTTTCAAGAAAGCGCAACAATTTCATCGGGTTGGCAGAAAATTTTGAAAAATTTTTTTTTGCATTTTTGGGCAAATTCAAAATTTTCAAACTGTACGAAATCCGTGAATATTGGTTGGAATGAATTCAAATTTGGTGTGCGTCGTTTTTCAAGGCAACCTAACGATTTAATCATGTAGCCAGCAAGATTCAGGAAAAAAGGTTATTTTTGAACAGCCCTATTTAACAGTTATGTGAAGGCGCAATCGCAACAGAATGCATTCAGGATTTTTCTTGTTAGGAATTTCGTACTTGCGGAACTGCCACCTTTGATATTCAGTTGAAAAGCTCACAGCGGAACAGGTTTCAGCAATATGAAGTGTAAATTTCATGCAATAGGCACGCTGTATCCACGATAATAAAAAGTCTTGAATCAGATTTGAACGTAATTCAAAGATCTGAATTCAAGGAGTATGTTGTTGATGCATATGTGTAAGTGACAAATATCATGGTGCATATCGTAAATGATGTAGGCCTGCTGATATTTTACATTACCGGTTGACACTGCAAAGAAATCACTGCCAAACAAATTTGACTGAAGCAGAAAAAAAGTTGCTCACATTTCGAATCGTCAAAATCGCTCAACGGCACTCCATCGGCGAAGCAGTTGTCTTGACACGGCACGGCGGATGTCTTATTCACGGTACAGGGATTGTGGCTTGTTGAAGTTCTGATATGAAAACTTACGGTTAATATACATTAGCGAGCCTACGAAATCAGCGGTGCCCTAAATTTTTCTGGTGGACTACAGGTTAATGCTCAATGCTGCCATATTATGCAATATAGAAATATGCACACTGTTGATCACTCCAAACCATCAGATTGCGAGAGCAAATTTCACATACGTTACACTACAGCGAAAAAAATTGATGTCAAAGTCAAAACGGAGGTGTAGTATAATCATTGAAAACCTTTATTAATTTTCCGATCAAAAAACAGCATTCATTTTCAAATAAAGGAGTACAGAAATTATAAGCGTTATCACAAAGAAACAGAAAAAACATAAAACCAAGCCGCTTAAACTACACACATACGCCCAACTCAGATTATACTACGGCATGAAGCATACTCGTAGCCAAGACAGTCTGCATCAGTTTACCTGGTTTCGCAAGGAGACGAGTACAGATAGGCTTCCGATACAGAGCCACGGTCGTTGGTATTAGTGAGGAGGCTCAACGTCACTGAAGAATAATTGTTTCGCGCCAACTGAACAGTGTCTATGTAACGTGACTTCGACGACGGAATCCCAACGCCAATTCTGAAAGCAGGCCGGGTAAATATTTTTAAATTGAGCAAGACAGTCATCTATCCGTTTCTGGAGTATTAGAGTATTAAAATGGTCCTGTCTACTTTCACTTATAAAACAGTTTTCAAAGTCAGAATACTTCATTTTACATTTTGTGAAGTGCAAAGTGGTGTTTGTAGAGATTTTCAATTACTTTTTAAGCAGAATTGCCATACCATCTAGACCAGGGGAAACCAACTCAGAACGGGTCGCGGGCCACTTCTAAAATTTCGTACAGGCCGCAGGCAGCATGAATTCAATATTGAGATAAACTAGGCCACACAGTTTAACAACAACATTTTTACGCGAGTACAACACTGCGTTTTCTAACACGGGCGACGGGCATAGGTACCACAAAAGAACTAATATTTTATCACCCCGGTAACAAAATACAAATACAACAAAAAATATCACGATCATCATTTTCATTCTATTTTGAACTATGAGCTGCGCACGATACCTGACAGCACTTTTCAGCAACTAAATAGTTGGGGTTTACTAGACGTAGACTATTTCATTGTAGAGCTTGATGTTGTGGAGGAGACCCAAGTCATTTTCTACACGTCTCGGTCTTGGCAGTGTCTGAGCCATTGCACATGAAGGCGACATGCCCATTCAATCAGCTAATTCTTCCTCCATGGAATGTTATTACAATTGCTGTAGCCGTATCAGCCAGTGAGGAATAGTGATGTTGGGCACAGGATAATAGTTTATTTCGAACGACAACAATAATATATTTTAACTGAAATTAATTCAAGCGTTTCAAAATGCTTCACCAAGCGTTCTTCCAAAGTTTCAAATCAGATCGTTCAACAGATTTATATAATTATGAAAATTGAGGCGCTATTAGAGATTCCGGGTTGGGTGAGAAAGTGAATCTTGCAATTTTCAACATTTTCACCGGTGATCAACTAACAAAAGCCAGTGGCGACTCTCGAAGTTACTCGAGTAAATTACTAACGTATTTCTAGTTGAAGTAGTTATAAAATGTCCAGTAATGATGATTATTGGGGCGTTAGAGCTGCATAAGGCATATCCAGCAGTAACACTACGGCTGAATACTGCAAAAAACCCATTTTGAGGATAATATTTACCTGAACACATTGTTGACCGGCGCGTACACATATGTGTAATCCAAGTAATCCAAATATTTGTTATCGCTGAAAACGTTTTTCGAAATCATCATTTCGCCGATGGCCCCGGAAGCTTTTATCATTTGCTCTCGAACCTAGACATAGCAGTACATTTCTCTTTTCAACAAGTAAGAAATAAGCAAATATGTACACGCATATTACTTTCATCAATTTTTCGCCTTCCAATTCGAGTAGGTCAACCGCCAACACATCATCACCTCTAGCCTGGAAAATACATCGATTTCATAGATCTTCCCCAGGAACAGGATATTGTATTTAATATGGAATCAAATCAGAAACATGCCTCTCGGGTCCGTCTCATGATTTATTGATGCCACCAGCATTAAAGCACACACAAGTTACGCACACAGGACCTCGAATATACCCAAGGGACCGTGTTAAGATATATCAAGTCCAGGTGACAAGAATTATACCTCGTTTAGGCCCGGGTGGATGACTGCGAATCCGTTGTTGTCGATTACGAACGAGTGATAGTCTTTGTTCATCTGCAATGATTGGAAAAACGTAAAGGGAAAAATTTTAGCAAAACTGTGTACTATTAATGTAGGATGTAGGTTTCATATTCTATGTAAAGCGATATATAACAAAGTTTTGGGCAAATAACTGTGTAATAAAACATCATATACAATAGAATCACAACAGACCTATTTTTACAAGGTTCGTTACTTTGCAAAGGTAGTATTTGACCGTGTCGTAAATTTTAGTACAAATTAATTGCATAAGGAACCCTATAATGACCCCTCACTACTTTTTTACGTTACTATGAATTACAATTTTCCCTTCCCGCCATTCCTAGCTTTACATGTACTGCATATACAGAAAATAGCACTAGAAGTACCGTAACGTGTAACTGCTGCAGCATTAACTTGGAATATGTCCATGTCTAATCCAATTCTGAGTGTCAATGAAACCGCTTGGTCATTTAGTTACCGGCCAGATACTCTTGAATACTTCATAACAACAAATCAGATCATACGTTAAATAGCAAAATAACTGAAGTACAACGTACACTCATCTCCTGTCAAATATATAAAGGACAAGTGAATGGTATAGAACCCACACTATTGATACACGAATGTTGAATCCAGAGTCAAATATCCTTCAAATCGGACATATTAACTGTATAATGCTTTAAATAGGTTAGTATTATGTCCAAATCTAAGTCAATGTGGTCAAATTTTTCAAAGTTCCAAAGCGTTATCACAGTTTTAAATACATTCAAGAGTCCAATCCAACACAAACCGCAAATTCCAATATGAAATTCCAGAAGATTTCATCTAGCCTTATCAGTGAGCAACTTTGGCAGTTAATGAGAAAATCACATTACCACTTTCGCCCACTTACGTCGATATCATATATTATCTTCTTGAGCTCTTCCAGTGATAGGTCGGTGCCTACAACAGCAGTCACACGTGACATATTTTCAGCAGTAGTATTACTGCTTTGATTGCCAAAATACACAGGCATCGAGACAGACAGGACCTCTCCAATACCGAATCTGTCCTGGTACGGCAATGTCCATGACGGTTCTTGGCTGCGAGGATAATTCAAGATATTTGATAGCAGAAAACATAACCCCATACATAAAGTAGTAACCCGGCATACGCAGAGGTCGTCAGTGATGCAGTTGCTATACCTTTCCTGAGTAGCCTACTAAAGTAGACTTTGCCTACATGGACTCCTTACTAAAGGGGTTTTCCACTTCCACTTCAACCGTGCATCATTACCGTATGGCAACTTCTTGTTTCACTAAATTCGCGAGAGAGTTACACTTAATTTTGACAAAAGTTGCCACAGTACAAAGTTGCATTTGTAATTTTTTTCAATTAATAGGGTATGAGATACTCGAAAGATTCTGTAGTAGGACCTAACAGTTTAAGATTCGGAGGGTGTATGCTTGTTCGGTTTCTATCATCGCTATTAAATCGATCCAGGCCCTGTATACACTTTTATGTTTTTCAGGTTTGAATTGAATCCTACCTGACAGCAGATGTGTCAAATTAGTTACTTTCCCATTTCACGGACGGTCTGGCGAGACCGTCGAAAATTACATTTATTTCCCGTACACAGCAAAAAAATAACGCAATTCGGAAATTATTTTCCCCAAAGACTCAAACAGCATAGCGATAACCCAACCTTCCCCTTCCCATAAAAAAGTCAAATACCACACCCAAATCTCCCTAGGTCAGCAAAATTTACCCAAGACATTGCAGAAAAACTCAGTGTTGGCGATTTTAACAAAATCAATGACCTGAAAAAGGTGACCCAGTGCAAGCCATTGCGTCATGTGAACATTGAAATGCAGCTAGTCCGTCATATAGCTTTTTGTTATGCAAATCAAAGAGAATAGAACCATACTAGAAAGTATTCATAGCATGTTTTTTAACTCACACCTGTACATTTTGCGCTATATTTCACAAGATTTGCAGTAGAAATTTGCATGTAAAATAGAAGTTTAAAAAATTCGCACTATAAATTCCTGCAAACAGCTTAAAACATCATAGTACATAGATTCTGAGTATCTAGGAAGCTTCCGGAAGCTGTCAAAATAAGTTGCAAAAACTCGCCATAGTCATTGGAGATAGTCGCAAAGATACATCTTACATTTGCGAAAGGAGCCAGTGGAGCCACACCTGCTTACCAGCTAACAGCGTGCAACCACTAAAGCAAATCTACTTCTTGAAATTACATAATCGTCCTCTAATTTCTGCTTCTACTTGAAATTCTTTTGACCTGCCTCCTCAATCGCTCTTTCTCTTTGTAATTGAGTAGAGATCTAACTGTCTTTTAATTCTACTTGATGATCTTCGAAAAATATTCAGTTAGAGATTCAGGGGCTATTGCACACATAAATGCGATGAAACCTATTCTAAAACTACTTCTTGCGTTAAAAAATCCAAAGAGAGTAAGTGGTGTTACGTAAGCAATTGTTCAAGTATAAGTCAAAGTAATCCCAAACTGTAACCAGTGCCAGCACGCAAAAACTTGATTGGACACTCCGTAAAAATAGAACTTTGTTACTGATCAGTGATCACCTCTGTTCAAGAGAGTACTGTCGTTCAGGTTCAATCGAGCGTTCCAGCAAAAACACACTCACTGCCTGTTTTCGTATAGCGGCTGACTCAATTTCTTCAGATACTTCCAGACGCGTTGTCGCGCTTCGAAAAACGGGATCAGGTCAAAGTAGCCACGGTTTTCGCAGGCGATTTTTTTCGTGTCGCCTTTCGAATAGAACGTCTCGCCGACCGCGAATGAGAAAGCTCGAAACTGTAAAACAGAAATACGGGTCTGTTTTGGAATGTTTTTGCTACCAGTTGAGCGCTACCGCGAGTGCGCCAATATGCATTAGTTTTATTAAGAAACCCTAACACCGTGGTTCTTAACCCTTTTTAGCCTGGGGATCGATAAAATTTGACACCATCCACTAAACCTCAACATTAACCCAAAATTTAACCAAGACGAATGTATGCAGCTCATAAGCAAGTTTTGAAAACTTGAATTCACTGAGAAAGTTGTTGCTGCCTTTTTGATTGACACGTGTTTACGGCATGTGGTTCTATTGTAGTTTCTACAGGGCAAAGCCCTTTTAAAAAGGTGCTTGATATTGACTGTTCGGTTTTATATGAAGGAATTGCAACTCGTTACTGTTGGCTGGTCTCTATTATACTTCTAAATGTCGCTGCATAATATCGCCAAAATTCAACGAAATGTCTTCTTAGCTGTCAAATCCTACAGTTTTGTACGAAACTTGTAGCATTGTGACGTACACTAGAACCAAAGTACATCATGGACTATCTATTAAAACACGACACAGAAAAATACATTACAAATTTCTAAATCAATGTAAAATGCGATGCATCACTTCTTTAATTAATCGACAAGTGTACAACATCTTGCGTTTCATAATTGAGATCATAAAAATGAGCCACTAATTCTCCTCCCTTGGCTACACCAGTGCACACGCGTTATAGACGGACACTTGCAATAAACTCAAAACAACACGAAGTGTACGCTGACCTCTTTTTCCGCATTCCATTGCTCCACTGCTTCGTAAGGATAGGTGGAATCCCCGTCAGTGAATAACACCGCGCTCGGATTGCATCGGGCAGAGAATCTGCCTTCGTGACTGAAGGCGGTGTGCAGAGACGAAAACGCTTCTTGGAACGCCGGCTCGTAGATGGTCTCGTAGCGAAATTCCGCGGCGTCCAACAGACGAAGCACTATCTGTTAAGTCATTCAGCGAGGGTTACGTTTCTATTTCCGCAGTTTCAGAGCAAAGATACTTGAACATTCTGTTGACTTTATATTTTGTCAAGTTGAAATTAGTGAATAGGTAGGTCAGTGAATGGTAATGGATTAGAAAGCTTGAAAATTGCACCATCTCCGTCACTTCTACGAGCACTCTACTACTTTGTTTTTCACACCTGTAACAACACTTTGTGTTGTGCAATGAAAACAGCCATGAATAATTTCAAATCACTTCAGCGTAATCGGTTAATTTTCAGAACAGCGAATGATATTCAAACCAAGTAGTGTTCAGATAAGAGGACAGTTCAATTTTCACCGGGCATTGACCCAAATCCAAATGTCTTGTGATTGAAATAATACATCAGATATTGATCTGACGTAAATAGCTTAGTACAGTTTGTACCGACAGTTCAGCAAGGTAAAATGATAATTTTCCTGTTAAACTTTACACAAAAATAACAGGATCAATAGTATGCTGTTTTCAGGGAGCCACATTAGGTCCATATCACCGCATGCACAATCAATTATCCCCAGAACATTAAATATGGTAATTGGACATTGTTACTTGGGTTTCATCATTGTAGTTAGTGTTGTCATGCAGATGTGTAGCAATAAAATAATATCACTGCACGGTGTACACTAGGTTGGTAAATAGTAAAAAAATTGAGAGAAACTATTGAAACTGAACGTGCCCGGCATCAATTCCCTTACGTACAGAGACTTACCAACTCAAACAGTGAAGGACTTAAAACTAAATCCTACTGTAAATGGGGCGTGTAACATCTGAGGCTTATCGATATCTTCCAGCGAGGATAAAGCCACACTACCCTCAGAGCTTAGTACTTGGAACGGGGCTCTATTTATTATACAACGTCGTCCTTTCTACCATTGTATCATCATTTCAGACTGCAATAAAGCTTGATGAAGTGGTATAGGTCCTGCAGGGAAACAAGTTGCTAATTATCCGTATCGGAAACCATTACTCGTCACCACTTCAAAAATACCACAATTCCAAGAATGTCTGGTGGCCACCCATGGGGATATGGCTAAAGATGGTTCCGATGGTAGCAAATATGTAACTGTAATTCGTAAAATTGTTTTGCTAGAGTCAGTTGGGATAATATAAAGCAAGTTGAGTCATTTAGTACGCCTAATTGCGCAATGACAGGTTTCTTAATCGGCGCTTATCTTTTCATGGTCCGTTAAGTCCTTAAAATCAGAGCAATTAATACCTTCTGGAAGATTTGACAGCTGTAATCAAATGACAAGAAAAATATGACACCTCACACACTCCAGCACATTTGCACAGCGTTACGAACGTGTGACCATTTGGCAGCGCTACTGTTTATCAGTCTACACATTCGATTGAATGAATGAATAATTCATTCCTATTTCGTTATAACCCAGATTTTGAGCCGGATACATGATACGTAGAAACCTCGTCAACGAAAATCGGTATCCTCAATTATAATGTCGTGATTGGTAAAATTATGCATGTACAGTACAGCCCACAATGTAACAAACTAATGAGGGACAAACGAATAATACGAATTCTTCTAGCTGACATAGATGACAACAAAAGTTGTTGACTGATGATTAATTAATCAGATAAACACAAAAATATGCAACCCTTTGCTAAATTAGAGATCCTGTCTTCCCAAAAACTGGCAGCATACGTTGGATTCGAGCAGCTTTTGGGCCATGGATTGATTGCATTTGAATGCTGATGCATTATTTGGTTTTGAATTCGACACATGAGACTTGATGGCGAGGGTTAGATGCTTGTTAATTGTGATGGCTTGTTAACTTTTCAAGTTACACCACTAGTATTTGCAGATAGGAACAAGCCTTTTATTATTGAAAATGACACCGAAAAGATGTGGCACTGGTTATAGCAGCAGTTCTTAAATTTTTCTAAAAATTTTGCTTAGCAGACCCTTTGCAGTTATATTGATATTTCTGTTCAATCAAAGAATGCCAAAAATGAAAAACCACATCCATGTAAGAAAAGGCAAAAACTGTGCAACACGGTGAGTGATTAATGGCAGTTACTCCATCAATGCTAGGTTTGGTTTTGGATAGCGAAAGTCTTATGTCGCAGACCACATCCTGTCGGTTTCTGTATCAGGTTCACATACTCAGTATATCCTCATTGTGGACACTCTCAACCATATGTACTGACCCCAGTTTGGGAACCGCTGGATTGAAGCGTCGCAAAACAGATATTTCCCAACCGGCCAAAGCCAGACCCACGACTATTCTCTTCCAAAAAGCATTGCTTATCGAATTACCTGCTTATTCCTCGGCGTTGCCGGGAACAATCCTTTGCAAGAATTTACAGTGGTGACTTTGTTATTGAAAAAGATGACGTTCATGAAGTCGTTCGGCGTTAAGGTTTTCAAGAACTCGACGACGGCCCATCGTAAAGCGGTATACGTGGGTCCTTTCACGCTGCCGCTGCTGTCGATTAACAGGATCACGTCTTTCGGAGACGACATGCTCTAAAAAGATGAGGACAATTTCATTCGCGGCATTAGTAAAACGTGCCCGCAGTCCTTCCGGGTTGATTTCAGCTGCTGATATCGACATCATAAATAATTATTGAGTTTCTACCATAAAATGGCAAAACACATTGGGACAATGCCACAGGCTGGCCGGGACTTTCGGAGGGTCCATGGACATACCAGCATGCGACACTTCGGCATGAGACAATTGGGGATGTGACACACGAGCATGTGGGTTAAATTACGGGTTAGGGGTAGGTTAGCGTTAGATTTATGGTTGGGTTATGGTTAGGCTTGGGGTTAAGATATATATAAGGGTTAATTTCAGGGCTATGTTTTGGGTTAGGGTAAGTTTTTGGGTTATAAATTGCCATGCTGAAGTGACGCATGCTGAACTGTCGTTTTCGAGTGCGTCGCATGCTCATGCTCATATGCCGGGCAACCCTTTCGGAGAGATATCGGTTTTACGAATATGTGTAGCACTTCGACACATGTTTTGGATGATGCCGTGTGAGGACAAGATGATAATTATTTTTGAAGAAATAGTTATTAGTCGGGAGAAGTGCATAAATTCAGCACTCAGAAAAATTGACTTTCACCACCCACCTCGAATCATTAAAATCAGTATTCAATTCGAATCATTGCAGCCAGACCCTATAGCATTATTATATAGGCTAATCCTCGCAGGATTACGAGCAATGCCAGCTATTATATATAGAGGAGACACAAACATGACTGTTGCATTTATGCAAGATTTTTTTCTTTTTTCCCAAGTAGTGTCCTAAATTTAGAGTTTTAGACGTTGAACCTGAACGTCTGAACCCGAAAAAGGGAACCAAATCACAAATATCGCCTGTTGGGATTTGGCAAGTCCACAATCGCTCAGAACACACCTAAAGACTGCTCAAGCTAGATTGGTGCAATGACCAATACTACCGATGCATACTTCCGCCAAAATCCAGTTCACTCACGTTAATATACCATGGCGCCGTTCTGCTGTCGTAGACGTTGTTTACATCGTCACAGTTCCTGGTCCAGACTCGATCCGGATAAAATCTCATCACGCCGGTCTCGGTGGTAAAGTAAACCCACTTTGTCAAATGCGAGAACTCGCTGCTGGCGCAAACTTCCTGCTTCATCACACCACCGATACCGTCGCTCAGAAGTATGTCCTTTAGAACCAGTTCACCTGTATGATAATTTCAATGTAGTCTATAACACGTCTCACCCAGAGGAGGTCAGTAACACGATGCTGCTATTTTGGAGTACTCAAGTAAGTTTTGCCTACCTGTACTCCATACTCGAGCGGTTACGTAACAAAGTACTTACTTTTACACCTTGGATTCAAGTAGAAAGTAGTTTCCTGATGTCTTTTTTATGACATAACTTATCACAACAATCGGGCCCATTTATAGCGTCATTGGTCGTTCTACGTTAATCGAGAGGATGCAAGGGGCAATTTGAAAAGTGCCCCCTCCAATTTAGTGCTAAAACTTTTCCAACCCTTAATCAATCCTACTTATTTAAAGGACCTATAGACTACTTTCATACCTTCATTTTCTACTTCCTCTTCAATTAATTTTGACATATCTTGAATATCGCTATTTCTACTTGTAATAGATTAGAAATTTCTACTGGAGTACCCACTTCAGCCAATTGTGGTCTGACAAAGGCGTCTGACACAACACCGATTCAATATTAAATGGGTGAATTTCAGTGACAACTACATATTTTATTACCAATTTCAAAACCTATCACAACGTGACATACTTTTTTCGCTTGTTTTCCATACTTTCGTTTCATTACAAACAAAAAGACCAAAAAAGACCATTTCCGCAAGGAAAAATATTGCTTCCGGCATGTAAATATAGTTACAGTAGATTGCAGAACTCACACGTCTCTTAGTAAATGTCTGATGAGACCAAACTTCACAGAGACCGTAAGGCTCCCCAAAGGAATGGTTTAAATTAATTTCAAATCATGCCTTCATTTCCCGAGGGTAATACAACAGGCCAAGCAACGTTACATATGAATAGCTAAAGCAATTCGATGATAGGTGTGCCTATAGAGTAACAATATAATGGTCGCTTAAATAACATGGTCGCCTTTCAACATGGTGAACGCTATGATTCACAAAAGGGGTCACGAAGTCTGTATCAAATAGTGGATAGATAGAATAGATCAATGAATTATTTACGTGTTGGCTGATCAAAATAATCACATAAGGTAGTTGGCTATTTCAAGAACGCGTCATAAGCATAATAGGAATACAATTTTTAGTTTACCAGATTTGATTAGAGCAAAGAGAGGCCATGTATATTTTAGATTGACATAAAAAGACACTATAAACTGATACCTCCTTCATACACGTCGATCGGTAAATGAACGGAAGTATTCATAAACGAGACTCTTTCCGTTCCAAAATGAGTGTTGGTGATGTAGTCTGTTTGATATTGCAAGCATTGTGAAGGCACGATTCCCCCTCCCAGTTCCTCTTCGCAATTGCATCTCGAATTGTGGTACGGCGTGATGGAAGGGTCCCACTCTGGCTGGGTGCCGTTTACTGGCGGATTCGGGTGATGAAACGATACTTTCTTGGCCTGAAAATATTGAAGAAGGAAGTCAGTCTTCAAAATCGAGTGAAACGGTTTTAGCCGGACACTGAACCAACCAAGATATTGGTTCCTAAATGCGATAGACAGGATCCCATGCGTTCACTGAGCATGTCTCAAGGGTTTGCTGCACATCAAGAAACATACGGAACTCATACAGCAAGATTCCCACTGCTTTGCAGTAAATATTAATGGTAATTTTTATCTCGTGTGAAAATCAATGCCTTTGAACACGACTGTTGATGTATAGGTTTAGGTTAATTGAGTGAACCAGTGAGCCTATTCTGCAGTAATGTATTAGATGTGTAATATGGTAAATTTTTGTAAAGGTCCGTCAGGTTGAAAAAGGTTTAGAACTGCTTGCAGTGTGAAGTGGTGTTGGCCCGACATTGAAACCAATAAGTACCGTATTTAGTGCCAAGAATTTACGCCATTCATATTCACGAGTAGCAATAGCAGTTGCTTTGGATACCTCGGCGGTTATTGAACATTAGGGCTGTTCAAAAATAACGTTTTTTTCCGATCCAGGAGATTCGCTGATCAAATTGTTAGGTTGCCTAAAACACAACACAACACAACAAATTTGGCTCAATTCCTACCAGTAGAAGCCGAGGCATAGCCTATTAAAATTTATTAATTTATTATAAATAAAATTAAATAGTATTTTCAAATTTAACTGTAAATATCATGAAATCGCTGAGTTGTCTACGAAAACGATGCAAAACAAATTTGACACAACCCGTAGAAGCGAAGTTATTTGAGTCTTTCATTAATAATTCTGGGATTTCCCACCGTCGAAGGAATTTTTGCAAATTTAAAACTTTCAACTGCAATCACTTCGCTTCTACTGGTTGGAATTGACCAAAAATTAGTATGGATCGTTCTATTAGGCAATTAAATGATTTCGTGGGGTTGACAGTGAAATTTGAAAATTTATTTCTTCATTTTTATAATGAATTCAAAAATTTCAATTGGCTCTGCGTCGGCTTTTCCTGGTTGGAATCGAGCCAAATATGGTGTGCAGCGTTTTTTTAAGCAATTTAATCAGTGGATCCCTTGCATCTGGAAAAAAAAAGAAATTTTTGAACACCCCTATTGAACATCTGGAAGTTTATTGCTCGTTGACCGTCGTGCAATATATATATATATCCAGTAGTATTTCTCGAAAACAAAGTCGATCGAGTGAGTGAAATGAAAGTATATCATATCAAGAGTTGATCTACTTAACAGTTCCCCAAAGATTACCAGTACCAAATATAGGGAGAACGAAAGCAATACAGTGAGACAAAGTCAAACGACACATCCAAATCTGTAATGAATGTGATACTACGACTAGATGGAGTATTTGATCAGGTCAAAACTGTTGTAAGCTTACAACTTACAAGTCACACAAACGTTGGCATACCGGGAATCCGGGATGTAAAATCTAGTCGCACTCAAATGTTCAACTAGAATGACCTACGAATGTCATAAATTGTACTCGAAATTCACGCACGAAAACAGCACACAATAGCTCACGCGGGAGTGTTACAGCGAAATTGAACACGAATTCCTAGAAAACTACAATACACTCAAAATAAATGTCTAAATAAACTACTCAGCTAACAATGACACACGCCACAAACTTTGAAGTTGGCAATGAATGTCTTTTGCACTATATTTTCTTTTCAAAAGACTTTAATTCTGTAAATGGATACACAGCTGTGACTACCATAAAAGCATATATGAGAAAAATAGAATTACAGAGCGATAGAGTTGAAGGGTTATTCAAACTTTCACTGTAAACTAGAAGGAAATAGTATTGAAACTTCAGTACTGCCGGGCTACTGCCAGGGTAATGTTCTACTGCCAGTGTAATGTTCTACTTACAACTGAAACGTTGGTCTAAGAAGTTATCCCGTGACAGCCATAGATTGTCGGTATATTCCATGCAGGGACTTTATTGTAGAGGTCACAACACTAGATCATAATAAACCTATATTTTGGTCACTATGAGAGCTAAAATTTTGCTACCTAAACTTTTGATTATTTTCGTACTAATTCCATTGTACCTTAGCTTGTAAGATAATTTACACAATCAAATATCTAGGCTACTTATAACATCGGAATTTCGCAGCTTACCAGCACGCTCAAATCCTCTGGGGATAGGACTCCGTGTAACCTTTGAGCTTCTTCTGCTATTCTCTGTGAAGAGCAAACGTATTTCATTGATCTTGGTTACTGATAGCCCATATTAAAGTCACAAAAAATCTTCCTAGCAACAAAAAGTTATTCTCGAAACAATTCTGGCTCATTGGTTATGCTTCCTGCAGACAATGCGTATCAGAAATACGCATACGATTTAGACCTATCAGGTTTTTATAACTACAAGGTGATGATGAGAAATAGTATCAATTACTACGTGCAAATATAATCAACTTGCGACTTATATGATAATTACTACGTGTATGTAGATGTGGCATCAAATCTTAAGAAAGCATATTCAAACTGAACGATAGTATGGCGAATAGACCAAAACTACAGAAAAAAGGGAGTAGCCTATATGTGGATTGTACAAGTGTAGTCATTGCCAAACTCAAAATGAATCATTTAGTAATCATAATTAAAACATGACTTGACATTAATTGAAGTTTGAAGAATTTTTTAACGTAAATAAGTGTAAAGGCTACTCGTAAATCCCTGTGAAGAATAATGTTATGAATATAGTCAGGGGCGTAGCCAGCCGAGATAAAAAGGGGGTAGAACTGAATAAAGGGGGCATAATGAGCCTCTATGCGTCATACCTTCAGCGATAGCGACTTCTGTCTACGCTTTTCAAAGCGTAACTAATTGGCGGATCTAATTACTGAAAGCGAGTTAGCAATCAACAACTTGCACGGGGATCATGTTACGATGCGCACGCGCTCATCCTGTGACAGTGCAGGAGATCTCATTTGCATTCAAATAAGTAATCGACCTTGAAACAATACAAGAACAACATTTCATGACGAACAATCTATACAGCGCAGAATCTGTTATATCTTCATGAATTTTGACATGATTCAATTCGCGTGTAAGAGTAACGTCTGCTCGGCGTTTTAATTCCATTCATTTCGAACATGGCGCATATACTAATTGTACCGGCGTGTGAATAATGACTTATTCGCAAAGTGAGGGAATCGTAAGCAAGTGTCGGCGCGGCTATTGAAGGCTGAATGTGTCCCGGTGGAATGACGTATACATGGTCATTGAGGTCAAGACAATGCATAACAATGGATTCAAAAATAGAATGCGAATCGAATGTATTGTGTCTTCACGCTGATTTGGGGAACAGGCTTGAGTTCGGCAAAGCACGAATCAGATCAGATCAGGGAAGCTTTTTGCGATCATGAAGAGTTTACAATAAACTGTTGATTAGAAAACCAACGCGTGAACGACGCAACAAACGTTATTATTGCTCGACGACTGCATTCTGAATAAAGAGATTAAGCTGGTCGCTTACCCTCGCCGAGAGAAAAATGTAACAATGCCACTTTCATGCTTGCATAGACGCGCTTCCGTAGACGAGAGATCGACAAGAAAAAGGCATGTAATCAGCGTCGGCGATCAGCGTCGCGCGCAGCAAATTGAAATTAGGCGATATCGTGAAGAAATGTTGTTATAGCAATAGCGTTGACTTGGGATTTTCGGGATAGAATCGAGCCTGGAAAGGGGGTAGAACGTTCTACAATTCTACCCCCCTGTCTACGCCCCTGAATATAGTTGACATTCCCACTTGTCGTACCTTCACGATATTTTCTTTGTCGCGAAGAATTCCTGACAAGGTAGCAGCTTTGCGAAGCACAATATCCGAGATGTTACGCTCAATTGTTGTCAGCGTGAGGTCTTTGTACTTCTAAATACACAAACACAGCTGGTTTAGAGACGCAGCTCCAATGCCGGCATAGCTTGCACTGTAATATTAGCAGTGATCTTAAGATTTTTCTGCATTGTAAAATTGCACCCTTGTGAAAGAAGTTTTGAGTTCCTCAATGATTTCAGGGGATTATAGACTATGCCATCTCTACGGTGTCGTTGTAACCTGAAAAGTCCTCATGTATTTTCTGCAATGGGATGTTAGACTTATCATTCAATTGTCCTCCTAGTAAGTGTTCCTACTAAAAGTGTTTATCGACCGTTAAAAGAACTTTGTTCTAAGCCTTTCTTACAGTCGTTAGCACTATAACAAAACAGTTGGAGGCCAATTTCACCAACTCTTACTGATGTGACTTAATACTTTCAGAACAACTTGAAAATTACCAAGTCATTACTCATGTATACAATGATGCAAAAAAGACTTCAAGAAATGACAGCATTACTACAGACAAAATATCTATCAATTGCATCATAACGTGAGCGAAATACATCAAACATAGCGCTATTTAATAGGGTGCTCTTACATTAGAGTACATCTTAGCATTTCTATTTGTTGCTACTTGAGCTGGGAGCTTCTCAATGGTAGTAAATCTAGCTCAATTTCATTGATTTCAAAACCCAACAGTCAAATCTAACAGGGCATTAATTAAAATGCATCTAATTCCACTGGTCTCTTGAGGTTAAATTACGCCGATTTGTCATGTTCAGCTAATGTATCAATGCCGGTATCAGATGGCTATCGAGAATATTGATTTTGGTCAATCTTCAGTATTATCCCGTTAGCGCGTCTCCAATAGCACCATTTCTTGACATAGGGCTACCTCTGCTCAAATTGCATACAAATCGAAGTTTGCGTATTTCAAATAACTAGCAAACTGACAAAAGATTTATGATAAGATTTTAATAGGGAAGTGACGTCCAAAAAGTGAAACAATTATTGATAATAATTATCACATTATTGGTGTTTACATATTCAATTTGTCTGTTGTCAATGTTCCCGATAATTTTTCTCTCTCTATCTCAGACATTGTGTAAGCTTAAAATTAGAGATGAATTCAATGTTATAATATTAATTCGAGTTAACAGTTTTGTATTAATTTGCAGATACTAAAATTGACTACCGGTATAAATAATTGTATGATTCAAAGCATTTTTGAAAACGACCAGATTACATCCTATGAATGGCGGGATAGCACATCAAGAGACTACAAATCAACTACCCGTGAATTGGCATGATATGTTGGAAAGATATTTTCTACATAGCGGTAGGCTACATCAAAGCTTACATAGTGGCACAGTCTTATGCCAATGTTATTCATAGGCATATTTATCTTCACAGGTTCAAGAGCTGCCTAAGATGATTTTTATAGGTCCATTGCCATTGAATGACCATGTAAACATAAATTAAACTGTCACAACCTATGGAAAACACACATCAGTGTTTAATTATTATACTTTCTAGCGTCATATGCCAAGCAGTTTTGTTTCACGTTTCATAGGACGTAGAGCAACAATGGCACTGTATTTAGTAGCATGAATCTTGAAATATGTATAAAGTTGGAACTATACTTACTTTTTCCAAATCATTCAACTTGATGAATTCGTTGAGTACAGTCTCCTTCATAACCTTACTGAATTCAGCTGCATAGTTTTGTTCACTGTTGAAGATTAATACCAGTAATTATTAAATTAAATAAATAAATAAATAGAAAAGAAATCATAAAACGCCAGTTCTAAATCAATATTGCACCACTGGGGACAAAAAATTGCAATATCAGTTATTAATTGAAAGACAATATATATTTTCAACACAGGTACGTTTTCATTGAATCTATATTCAAATAAGTGGCTCCCATTTAAATGTTGAAACAGGAGTGCATAACTGTGATGGATCAGTATCTATACATTCCAATCAGACAGCAAGCAATATAATATGCAAATCTAATATTTTACAACAGCATTTTACTCATACCTTCTTCCAGCACCGGCATTTGGTGCAAAAGAGCCCCTGAAGTTGATGATAAGGAGTATTGATATCAGTTCCTTATAAGCCATGATTACAGAAGGTTTTAGTCCTTATGCCTCAGTCAACCAGTAGATATTATTTCCAACTTAAATATTTCTCAAATCATCGCCGTACTACTGATGACCGGTCACGGCGTCAACTCATTCCATTCCTGCCATGAAATCGCATTAGAGCTGAATAACACCATCTGCAAGGTAACCGACAAGAGGCGAATACCAGCTGATCGCACTTCTCTCGTTTGCAACGTTGGGTCTATCGTTCGCTCACTGACGAATTTCGAGTCCAATAGATGTCAGCATAGAGCAGGGCATGGTATGGATGGAACTTTATATCATGGCGGCTCGGCAGCTTCCTCCTACGGCAGTGGTTCTCAACTGGGGGTCCGCGAAGCCTCTCAATTTGCAAAATGGTTGATAACCGAATGGTGATTTATTTTTTATATTAGCGGAATCACGAGGCAGTTTGTGCTTCAGTACGGCTAAAACTTCATGACTCAGATCAACAGAACGGCCGTCTTAGATGAAATATTCTACTGTGAAAACTCATTTCAATTGCCAATAGCCTACGGATACAAACATATTGATGTATAGAGATGGTTTGTTGGGGTTTTTGGAAAAAATAGAAGTTGGAGTAATAAGATCAAGCAGGGTGACAGGTGACTTCGAAATGTTTTTAAAAATCCAATTGCCAATTCCAGAATAACTTCAAGATGAGCGGCTTGATAGAAATTACCAGGCTGGACGACGGACGTTATATGTTCATTAAATAATCTGTTTCCCTATTTTGGTGCAATTGCCATATATGTTGCGATCGTACTTACAGGTGTCATTGGAAGCGTTTTCCGTTATTAGTACATTCGCCACATACTTAAGTGGTATTTTATCATCCAAATTGATACCGTAGTCAATACTCCATCGCAGGGTTGTAACCAACTCGCAAGATTCCTAGTCAATCTCACTTTTAGAGTTTTGACTCGAGTCATTTTCAATCCACCACCAAGTCAAGTCCGAGTCCAAGTCAGTGAGTAGAGGGTAGGTCCAAATCATTGTTGTGACGTAGGGCTGGGCAAAATCGAGTACCTGAGTGATTCGATTCTGAATCACGTAATATGCTTCGAGTCGAGTCGAGCAATCGAGTATCACTCATTATGACGTCACAACAGGATGCACTATGTCGAAGTCAAAATAGGAACCTTTCATGCCTCCACAAGAACGTAATGCCCGTTATCCATCACATTAAAGATACTTTGGTATTTTTTCGACCATACCGATTTCATTGCACTTCTTAACAATTTTGTTCGGTGATAATGACTTCCAGTGGCGGCTCGTGACAATATCGGGTGGTGGGGCAAGGGCTGCGAGCGACTTTTATCAACATGACGTCACAATGGCGTTTTCCAACGTAAAAAAGTAACTTTATGATGCTCACATGAATTTCCCGACAACAGTGATTTTAACGTAGGTGCCGCGAGAGGTTTGCCGGTGAGCCTTGACTTGAAGTGTGGTAACAAATGTTTTATTCATTTATTTTTTAACAAAGGATTATTTTACAAAATGTACGTGAACTAAGAATCGTCCCTATGCCACGAATCAAGTATCAGGTCATCCTTAGTAGCATGCGTTATGATTTCATGGTATAGTTATAGATTACGCAAATCGATAGACCCTAATTTTTCTAAGCCCGTCCGAAAGTGTTTCGTACACGATCCTGGTGTGTTACGACCACTGAGCTGGTGGTGACGACCAGAGATGGGCGGATTCCAAAATTTCGGGATCCGAATCTATCCGGATCCGGCTGGCAATTGGAAATTCATAGTCCAAAGAAATCCGGCTGGTAAATGTCCAGTTCGGAATCCGAAAAAATCCTGCCAGAACAATGCTAATTAATCATATCACAGCAAAAAAATCCGGCTAAAATCCGACCGTCACCCCAAATTCAAAATCCGTATCCAGTCCGGCCAGGTAAAAAAAACATTGAAATCCTGCTCCGGCTCCTGAACCGGACTGTGGCCATCTCTGGTTACGACCAGGTGATAATAGGCAACCAAAGGGGAGGCACCCGGCGTACGATTGGATCAATAGACTGGACAACTTCTACACCTCTCATTTTCGCTCTAAAGCAGTGGTTCTCAACCTTTTTTGACACGCGCCCCCCTTGGAGATGGTCAAAAAATTCGCGCCCCCCCTGACCCCCTTGCATTTATCGTCATGTCAAAAAGAGCACATCATCTAATACAGAGGTGGGCAACGTTTTTGATAATCATGGCCGCATTTCGATTTCTTATGTAGCGTAAGGCCGCATTCCAGGGCATAGCCGCAATGAACGATCTGGACGCAAAATACCTATGGTAAACTGTCCATATCCATTCCCGGTGAACTCCGGACATCTACTTTTCACAATGGCCTATTGTACGCACCGAAATCGCGAGTGTTAATGTTATGAATAGTTGCCGGGAGGTGCATATTGTCGCGCGGCGCGCGAAAATTTTTCAGGGCCGCGAACGAATTGTTATTTCTTGCCAGTTCCCATTCCTGCTCAGATTAAGAAGGGCGCTACTGCATTAAAATCGAAAAATGAAGTCTTGTGGAATTGCGCAGAGGGCGAAGAAAATTTCAAGATTAATTAAAATCTCTCGAAAATGCGGGAGTGAATTCGTAATTGCAATTTGCATGTCTACGGCCGCCAACACATACTAATTGAAATAGGCGTCGACGGCCGCTCCAATTCCCCTCTACGGCCGCAGGCTGCCCACCCCTGATCTAATAGTATACATAAGGTCTATCTTACGCCAATTTTGAATCTGCATTCCAGTTGTTGAGTCTTTTACATTGCTGACAAATTTCTCCAAACTTGTTTGAAAATAACAAAAAAACATTGAACAAGACACCCATTAATTAATTTCATGGTAGGTCACCCCGAGACTAATCCTGATGCTGGTAGTGAGTACAGAGAGCAAGGCGTCGTTCCGTCCTGCCAGGCTAAATTTCATCAGTTTTGGAAATTAATTAAATTGTATTGATTTAGAGTAGCCTAATTGAGGGCGAAACCGGGCAACCTATGTTGCATCTAAGTCTGTCTTAGGCAGTGCAGTTCGCAAGCTACTAACAAGAGCTGCCCGGCGCGACAAGCTTTAGGCTACTGTCAAAGCTATGAAGCAATAAATGACTTACACGTGGGAATTGCTCTCTATATCTCCAAAGAATTTCAAAAACTTGCTCAAATGAAGTTGAAATCAGACTATACTCCGTTGAGCGCGGTTGCTAGAGTTTGTATTTTGCAAACTTTCTTGAATATGGAATAAATTTCATCTTCATTAATCGTCTTCTCATAATGGATGTGAAACACATGTTCAGACACGTACAATTTATACTGACTTTGTCAATTTCTCGCGCCCCCCCTATACTGACTTCGTCAATTTTTCGCGCCCCCCCTGAGAGCCTCCCGCGCCCCCCAAGGGGGGCGCGCCCCCCAGGTTGAGAACCCCTGCTCTAAAGGCAACTGCGTAAACTACGTACGGAGCAAAGATTCAATACGATTCGTGTTCGCACTTGACTTGACCTGACTCATTCCAATGACTAGAACTCGAGAGATTGCGTAAGCCTAACTGGAAAGGTCAACGAGTTCGGACACATACGCAATTGTTATCTCATAGATTGGGCCTGTCATATTGAATCCAGAACATCAATTTGAATGGTCTTTGAAGAACTAAGGACAGCAGTCTCGGAACATCATAGGACATTTTGGCCTTGAAACTGGAGACTGTGACACAACACATACGGCTTACAGTCTATAAGTCTGCTGCGAAATCGCCGTTGGAAAATATACTAATCAATAATGATGACTTTTTCATACCTGCTAAACATGTCCATTCCCATTACACGAGATCTTCGTCTAAAGGAAACGTCTACTTACCCCAACCCAATAGCAACCTAACTAAGAGATCTATCGACTACTCGGGACCTATCATCTGGAATGCATTACCATCACATATCCGTGAATTGCCTTATAATAGATTCAAAAAAGCCCTACTTGATCACCTCTTGTCGTTACACTAACACTGTTGCCCTACCTCGCCCAGACATTGCTTCATTGATCATTTGCTACCATTGTTTAATTTTTTTTCTATTTTCCTTTTTTAACTAAACATTTTTTACAGCCAGACTGTTCTGAGTCAAGTGTACCTGTTTGATGCTGGTGTGATCAGACTAGATGACCTTCATGGTCTTATCGATCATTCCTATCTAATACCGAATACTGTGCACGCATATTTTCTGTACCACCATCACTGCCGTTTGTTATGTATTTTGGTTTGATGAAAATAAAGACTCTCTCTCTCTCTCTCTCTCAATAAATACATGAATAAAAACTTAGTATACTGTTACAAGAAATCATCGAGAAGTAGCATACGCAATCTCATAACCCATTCCGGTATGGTACACTGTCAAAATCAATACAAACAGACGAACACCGAACTTTGAGTAAAATAGATCGAGGAATAGGCTGATCGAATGATCAGCTGTTAGCCGACATCGAAAATGAAATAGCTATCGCATTTGACAGGGGATTGTAAGCAAATGGTTTGAAGGCCACAATTTCACAGTGAAATGGACATTGGCGAACATAAAATTATGTGAATATTTGAATGCAAACCGAGAATCTTGGTCAGCTGTTTCATGCGATCATCGAGATATACCATTGGAAATATCATCACCGATCTCGTTATGGAACGCAGACTATAGATTAGCACAGACCGACACCGGCTATTGCGTGAGATCCGCAATGACGTAGGTAGGCTAAGTATCAGATCAGCGCGCATCTCTACCATACTCGACCTCGAAAACGAAATAACTGCCTCAATCATTGAGTGTCAACTTTAAGACTTGGCACCGTGTTCGATACTAAAATCCAGACATACCGTGCGAAAGCTCATGACAGATCTAGGTATGGAACATCGTTGAAATCAATAGAGACCAATAACGGCTTTTGCGTAAATTTGTTGGCGATAAATGAAGAGTCAGCTCTTACTCGACTTTGGAAACGAAATTACCACCCACATAGCTCAGTGACAAACTTAAAACTTGTTACAGCGGTCGATACTAACACTTATCGTGCCAAATGTCATGACCGATCTCGGTATAGAACATCGTCAAAATCAATGGAGACCACTACCGGCTTTTGAGTAAAATCTGTTTGCTTTACTATGTACATGTACATGATAGATCAGCACACACTGAACTTCGGAAACGGAATTACTACCATTATCTTTAAGTAGCAAGCCTGAAACTTGGAGCAGTGTTAAATACTACCTTCACGACATATCATACCAAGTTTCAAGAAATATCATGGTGCGAAACACCGTCAAAATCGACCTATTCCAGCAAAGGTCGACTCAACGCATATTACGGTAACCGAGTTCAGATATAGATACGATTGTTACATCACACCTTAGGGGCGAGCAAGCATATTTGCCCCGGTTGCTCGGCCATTTTACGAATAGGAGAGAGTAAATCACCGTTTCTTTATTGTGCGCGGCTTTGAGAGAATAGATAGTGAAAGCTTGTTATGAGCGCTACCGGGGCAAGCCCCGGCTAGGCATTCACAAAGCGAAAACACAGAAGAGAATTCGATTTTCGCAGAGACTTCGCTATGTATGGGCGTTTGCAAGCGAAAGCACAAGAAGAACGCGGGTTTCGCTGTGATCTCGGTATATATTGATTGCTGTGCGTCTATAAATGGTTAAATTGTTATTGAACAGAATTTTAGGTGGGGCAATGCCCCAGTTGCCCTATAGAACGAGCCGCCACTGATGACTTCGGAAATGTGTTATTTCCAGTAACGTTCGTAGCATTTAAACTGTGCCTGGTATGCTCAAACACGGCCAAACAAGGTTTCACGGCTTCCTCAGTGGAAAATAGTATCAAAACTATAATTCTCGTCAGTAAATTAACTTTCAGTTGCGAGGACCGCATAATTTCAGTACTCGAAAAAATCGTCTTTTACTACTCGACTCGAATCATTAAAATTACTACTCGATTCAGATTCGAGTACTCGAATCATTTTGCCCAGCCCTAGTTGTGAGTAGGTCCAAATCATTGTTGTCACTTTTCAGTTTTGAGTTCAATTCGGTTCAATCCACGTCTTTCAACTCTGCTCGAGTGATATAGAGTGGCTCGCATTCTAAACATCGTGATTTTCCTCAGTCCTAACAGTTTCTGGCCCTCTTTTCCAAGTATCAGGACTGATAAACGTTATACCAATAATGTGGTGTGCAGGGCTGTGGAGTCGGTAAATTTCACCACCGACTCCGGCTCCGACTCCGACTCCACACATTTTCAATATACCGACTCCGACTCCGACTCTGACTCCTGAGTCTTCGAACGTACCGACTCCGACTCCGACTCCGACTCCTGGGTCTTTAAACGTACCGACTCCGACTCCCGACTCCGACTCCGACTCCTGCAATATTACCAATTTACTTCGAAAATGATATGCCACATTGTCGGTTGAATGACTATCATACAACCATTAAACATATTCAAACATATGAATAACGGTGGCATGCTAAATTGTTTCATTGTGGAACAGCTCGAATTATCCACTATGCAATTAACATGAAAGAAAGATTTGCTAAATATCCTTCCCTTTTCAAGTTTTTATAACGTGGACTCTCTAATATCCTGAAATGTATGAATCATTCAAATATGGCAGATATCCAATAATGTATGATAAAATGTAGATAAAAAATCTAAGTGTAGCTCTTGTGTATGAGGTAGCAACTAATAAAAGAGATTGAACTTACTAATTTTGTCATTGCACACTATCCTGATTACAAGCACACACACTCTAACTGCTAATAGACATTGGTCATAAATGGAATTTAGTAAAGTAGTCAAAGACCATAGCCTATGTCTAGTCTACACGTACTTAATCAAGTATTCAAGGATTGGGACTTGCAGTCTTTCTTAATCATTTGTTCGACCGAAACACCTAAGCTACACTACAAATATTTTTCATTTTGTCAAGCGGGAAGCATCGTTTGGTCATATTTACATCATTTTTACAATTTTACAAAACCAGTCGATGCATTTGCTCTTTCACAGTATCATGGTATAATTCCAAGAATTGCATCAATTTCGACTGCATCGCGAAAACGCATTTTGCGATTTTCTTCCCCTGTGCAACCGAGTTGTAATTAATGTAGTAAGTAATGTCTAATTTTATCTATATCAGGGGTGGGCAACTTTGTCGGCCAAAGGGACACATGAGATTTACGAACCATTGCGCGGGCAACTGGAATGTTGATAACCTTGTTTTAGTCGTCCGATAGGAGCAAACCGAATTAGGTAACATTGCAAACAATAGTTACGCTCTAAAATTGCTAATATGTCATGCAACTGTGCAGTGCGCAATCACGCCCTTGTCGCGCGAAGCGCGAAATTTTTTTGCAATATAATGTCTGAATTATATCAATAAATATGTTGCTAACATACATTGGGGGTCGCATTTGTATACCACTGGGCTCATTTGGCAAGGACAGGATTATTCGATGTTTAGACATAGCAAAATCGACGGTATCAGTGAACATGCCTCTATCATTTTGTGCAAATGTTTTGTCGACGATCTCGCTGCGAGTGCACAAGCGAAGCCGTATCTCCTTTTTGCGAATATAGTTAGACTCAATTCTGTGAATGATATGTATTTATAATTTCAGAAGGGGGCTCAAATAGGCCTACTGAATGCAAGAAATCTAGTGACAATGAATCACGCGAAGTACAGAGAAAAATTTCAAGTCAAATAAATCAGCTATGAAACATTCTACTTTATGGTCATATACGAAGATCTGGGATAAATGTGGCTGGCCCCTGGATACGTCAATGCGTCAGAACTGTTGTTTTAGTCATCATCAAATTTCGCGGTCATGCTAATCAAATTTTGGTTGGCCTTGCAATTGTACCTGATGTCATAAATAATTTCGAGAATTACCTCACAGGCCACACCTAACCTTCTCGTGTGCTAAATTTGGCCTGTGTGCCATGGGCTTGCCGCACGTGATCTGTATGGTTATTAATAACAGCGATTGGTAGTACATAAAAATTATATTGAAAATTCTTTGAAAGCAAATGTTTTCATGATAGAGAAGTTGGAGTCGGAGTCGAAGTCAGGGTCATTCTCACAAACTCCGACTCCGACTCCAGTGTGTATTTTCCCACCGACTCCGACTCCGACTCCGACTCCAGCTATTATAGTTTTCACGACTCCGACTCCGACTCCATCAAGCGAAAATTACCCAGACTCCGACTCCGACTCCACCGACTCCGACTCCGACTCCACAGCCCTGAACTTAACTGTTCTTGAAGTTACATCAAATGTCTGTCTTGGCCGTCCTAGTCTTGAGTCATGCAAAATGACTCCAGTACATGTCGTGTCAATGCAAAAATTGACTCGAGTCAACTCAATTTACGCATTTGAATAAATGACTCGAGTCATCAAAATATCGCGATTCGTTTTGAATTGGCAACCCCTGGTCTAGGCCGACTTGTATACTAGTCTGATAAATGAGCTAATGAGGCTTGTCAGTTGTCAATTCAATAAATGCGAGGAATTGAGCAGGGTCTCAATTATAAAATGTTTACTGATCAGACGAATTTCACGCAGCGATTAGCCTACTTGACAAATAACGAGATTTTGCAGTATAACCGAAAATATAATGAGCGCATGCGCTACTTATAACGGTGTGAGCGTACCGCTACCTGGCATCGGCCCGAGTTCTGACTTTGCCCTGTTGCCATCAGCTCATGCGGAGTCATGCCATTTCTAATGAGGTCCCTGCATTTTCCATTCAATGTGCGATATCCTGACAACATATTTAGCAACTTTCTAATTTAATTCTTAACCAACATTTGTTACATCCAGACTATGTAGATACAAGTGCTGCACCTGTTTGACGCGGGCGTGAACTCTGATCAGATAGCTCACCTCCAACGTCGATCGCGAATACTCTGTATGTACAGTGCATGCGTATTTTCTGTACCCCCATTATTGCTTTTTATTTGTTATGTATTTCGGTTGAATGAAAATAAAGAATCTCCGTCACCTCTCCTTGCATAGGGTTATGCTTAATGGACGAATCACTAGACCAGTGCTTTTCAACCTTTTTGAGCTTCATTCGCACTTTTTTTGTAAAATAAATTTCATTCGCACAAACTAACCGAATATTGATATACAAAAAGAAGATGAAAATACAACATTTATTTGCTCAGATGTGCAACAAATTAGCTACTATGTATCTTAAGCTATCAAGTGCCTCATGAAAAATGCTATACTATTTTCGCTCGTTTTGATTTCAGCTATTTCACTAAAACCCTTCTACTAGTTAACTAGTGCTTGGATGGTCAGGTCTTAAAGCAGGGGTCACCAACACGCGGCCCGCGGGTCGCATGAGGCCCGTGATGTCATATTTTGCGGCCCGGGATCTGTTTTCAGAAGAACGCCCAGTACTGAAATTCATTTCTGTTTAAAAATATTGTCGACGTTGTTCAAAATGTTCTATTCTCCCTTTAGAAACGCGAAACCCCCTCCTTAAACGTGAAACCCCATCGTTTTGAAATGGCCCTTCAGACCCTAATACTCAGTTGCAATTCAATAAGTCGTATTATCAGTGTTGCGCCTTGCGCGCGGCCAAATAACGAAAGGCGTGCTACCAATTAGCGAGATTCGTCATTGCGCATTGCACTGCAAATGTAATATGACACGAGCGACACGATCTCCCGCTGAGATAATTGCGAAATCAGGTCATTTATTGCCGCGCGCTCGGCAATCGCTGCTAGCCTGATTTATCGCGTCTCCAACAAGCCTAGTTCCGCTGGCTTGAATAATCGCATCTGCAATTGGCCCTGTGTGCACGATATCATCGCTGGTCTACACAATCGCATCTGCATTGGCTTGGTGCGCACGATATCAGAGCTGGCCTGCACATGCACAATCGCATCTGCAATAGGCCTAGTATACGAAAGATATCGCTAGCCTAACTACCGCGTCTTGGGCCTACCATACCTTGGCCGGGGCTATACGTAAGACGCATTGGTCAGTGCGCGTATTTTATTGTTCGATACCTTGATAAGCACGGGTATTCAATTGTTCACGACAGATCAGGGAGTCGCTAATTAACAGCTCTTTCGGACTCGTCGACAAGCATATCATACGCGTATAATCATCAACACGAGGATGTTGTATAATCATTATTTACGCATGTACTTAACCCTAATGAATTGATGCTATATTACCACGGCCGTAACTGCCGCACCCCAAACCCAATTTATGCAATATTTTCAAAAATATTTCGCGCTAGGCGCAATTTCAAGTCGCCAAATATCTTGATTATTGGGTGCTCTTCCCCCAAGAAAAAATACGCAAGATTTATAGAAATGGGCATATCGGCGTTGGCCATTACCGCGGCACGAAGCACAAAGACATATAAACGTTTTAGGCCATGAAACATGCGACTCCAAGAAGTGTGCCAGAACGATCGCAGCGAGACAAACACACAAGACAAATACCATCCTGCAGGAAAAAATTATATGCCAGTGAAGAAATACCAATCCGAAACCGTGTGATCTTTCAGTCTAGTACGTTTGAGCGATTCTATATGTTTGATATAGCAGACAGGAGGTCACGAAATAACATCATATAACGAAGTCATACCAACGGGTCCGCCCGCCCGAAGATGTTCAATCATTATTTACGGACTGTACAGTTTCAAAGACACCTCACTCAGCTCTACCGGTAAAACTCATTACGTGAAAAGAGAGGACAAGACATTGATAGCAATATATAAGCAATTCCCGATCTTATTGACCGATTTTATCATGAATTATCGAAAATTTTCGCGCTTTGCGCTGGCTCACTGAAGTTCGGTTTATCACCATATGGGGGCCCAGGACCAACGTTTTGGGGGGGCTGACGAAGTGCTGTTACGGCCCTGTATATTACTAAATTCGGTAAAAATCGAGCCCGTCCTTTTATTTCAACCACCCTCCCCTTTTTTCGGCTGGCTTCGCCGAACAGATAGATAGTCCTGGCACCGTGTCGACCCAAAATTATACCCTTTGCGGTCTATACCCTTGAAAGGGTAAAATTTGCGTTACTGTAACTTGCAAATGGCAGTCTGTAATGATAGTATTTACTACTGTCCTCGTGCCTAGCACTAATCGAACAGGTATTACGGAAGTATTGATGATTGTTTAGCGAAAGTAATCAGAAAGTGAATTTAACGTCATTTTCCCAGTCTCAGACGGGCTGCTATATATCTGTCACTACACCAGCTTCCAAACCAGGCTTTTGGTTACGTAATAATTATAGTGCGAAAATATCATTTCACTACGGCTTGTGAGAGCTACGACTAGTGGTGCGTCGTAAGTTAAACAAGTTTTTACAATTGCGTCGCAACAACTAAAGTTACACTGCCCTTGAATTTCGTATTATGTTTATTTGAAAAGCAATTATTATTCACGATTTTCATTCGCACTCATCCGGAATTTTCATTCGCACCGTTCGCACCACCTTCGTCATTCGCACTCATCCGAGAATTTCATTCGCACCGTTTGCGCTGGCTCACTGAAGTTCGGTTTATCACCATATGGGGGCCCAGGACCAACGTTTTGGGGGGGCTGACGAAGTGCTGTTACGGCCCTGTATATTACTAAATTCGGTAAAAATCGAGCCCGTCCTTTTATTTCAACCACCCAACCGTCATTCGCACTGCATATTTTTTCATTCGCATAAGTGCGAACCGTCACACAGGTTGAAAAGCACTGCACTAGACCTTTCTCAATCATTAAAATGTCAATACAGTTTTGAATAAGTCCCTCTCTCAAGTATCTGTTTGTTCGTCATTTTTCAAAAGACCAAATCAGAAATAGAAACTCACGACTGCAATTCTATTCGACATCAAGAGTGATATCGTCTCTTCAACATTGCACTTCAATAGTCCATATAAACAAGCGCTGTTTACAAATTACAGTATGTGCTGTTGCTTAAATGGCAGGTGGCAGTAAACACATGACAAAGTCGGGAAGTAAGTAGAACAGAATGCAGAAAGTTCAGCGCAAATACAACTATTTGCGACCAAATTCTACTGTCGATTCGACACGGATAAAACAATAGGGTGTCCACTGTCCATCATAATGTGAACATACCCTACACAAGTTACCAAAGCACATGGAGATGGATTGGATAGCCTCTCTGTGGAATAAAGGACAGGATTCTAACAACCCGGCAAGCTCACAAATAAAATTTTCAAGAACACCAGTGAAAAAAAAAAACATAGCAAAAATTCAAGTCAGCAGGTCGAGACTGTAAACGCGAAACCTTACAGGGAGATACCATACAATAAAACACATCAGCAAGAAATTTGTGGTCTGGGGCGGTGTGGACAATCAAGCATCCGAACACATAAGCATTTGGATTGGACTTGGTGGTACCTTTGAAGCTACTATTATTGTATAGGGTTAGAAAGGCACATGCTCAAAGGGGCACTGTGCTCTAAATATCTCTCTGTTTTAACAATCCCACGACAAAAATTATGTAAAGACACCATCACATCAAATAAATTCAAGTGTGTAGACTGCACAGTGTACAAGTTGACACTGTAGATGCAAAACCTTGCACATACCAAACACTAAAACACATTTTCAAGAAATTTCTTGTCAGGGACAGTATGAGGGCATACTGGCATCCCAATACATAAGCATCTGGATTGAACATTGGGTTAGTGGTATATTACATGGTTCAAGTCACATGCTTGAAGGAGCGCTGCGCTCTAGATGTACGATCACAGATTATTGATGTAAGTGTGAACATTTTTTGGCAGCAGCCATTTTCCTTACAAAGCCACCATATTTGCACTACAGCCAAAAGATTTTCACATCTGTATCATTCCTCCCCATCTCTATGGCATTGAGATCACTCTTATGCCATCGATTCTTAACCATTTTCTAACTCGGTTGCGCTTTCTCGACGCGATGAAGGAATTTCTGATAGTTCTCAGCTGCTTTTACGAAGAACTGTGACTTAAGGCCGAAGGCTGCGTAGTTACGGTAACTAGGTGTACGTCATCAGGGGTTAACATAGGAAACAGTGAAAACATCGATTGAAAAGGGATTGGCAACAGTGCCAGTAATAAGATTCACACACATACCAGTCCGAACATTTCGTCGAGTTACTGTACCGTGTGCCTACCATAACTAAGACGCCATGGTTCGTAAGACAGATCTCCTTCATAATATCAGCTGACGACCATCTAAAATCTTATCTCTGTCCAACAGCTTTACATCGGCAAAAACACGCAATAGTGGAGGAATGTGCGGCAGAAAGCAAGGGGCAATAACGAAAGAGTGCTCTTGAGTCTGATACCGCAGAGATAGCATGAAATATTAAAATTGTGAAAATATTTTAGCTGCAGATCGATTACAGAGGCTTTTTGAGAAAAATGGCTGCTGCCAAAATTTCTTTCACATCTTCAACTATACTTGCTTTGAGACCACATCATACTTTGAGTGGAGTGCCCCTTCAACTGTTGTTCATTGTGTCGCATGTTCAAATGTCAGGCAACTGTACAAGGCAACAATGAGCATCGAATTAAAGCCGGCACAGCATATGCCCTCACCAAGTTGAATAATGCAGTCCTCCAATTTGCGGTATGTTAAAAATTCACAGTTTGCATGATTGCAGTATACTGGACATTATCTAGCCTAGCATGTCAACAGTAAGGGTATTACCAGCAGCATGTGAAATCTACAAGTTGTTACGACCTTCCATCCAGTGATATACGTTCCACAATAGTAGGCTAGTACCCATGACTGTATCTGCACGGGTTATAACGTGCCAACCTGCCAGATGGGTGCGAAATCATCCGGTTGGAATACCCTGCGGGCCTATTAGCCCACTGTTGCCCGAGCCTATCCATTTCATGCTGTCTTTCTTTGCGAAGACGCTCCCTGACCATTTCAGACGCCCGGCCCGGTCTTTTGTAAGAGCTTGAGCTTCTATAGTTTTGTCTTAAACGCAGTGGGCCGTGGATCTGCATATCCCGATAAGGAGCACTAGGCAGCAGTACCTTTCGAGCTGTCGACAGCTTAGGCTGTAGAATCTCATACTCATTGTCAACAGGGACATCATTTGGAATGCTATACACATCGGAATACAGCACACTAGCTGACTGGTATTGTGTGGGATTTTGTCGGCATGGAGGGCGGATCGGAGATATGCCTCCCAAATATGAACGTCCCTCTTGGGGCAAATAAGCCTCCCGGAGTACATTCGTGCGATTGAAAATAACGTCGCTTTCATTAAAGCAGACTTTCGAATCATCCTGCCATGGCAATTGGGGATCGGGGACATTCCAAGCCCGCGCAATGTGCGACAGCAAAATGTTCGTAACCCGACGGTGTGCGTACATGTTCCAATGCACGCCATCTCTGGCTTGCCGGTGCAGCTGAAATTGGAAATTATAATGCAAATCAGCAACGTCATATCCATTTTTGCTGATTTGGACATACGCGTAATAATTCGCCCGCATTACGTCTAAGCGAAGCATATCTTTGCACCACTCCGCGTCGGCAGTCATGAAACCGCCTCTGATGTCATGACTCACAGGTAGGGTGGTTCTCCATATCACAAGAGTTGTTGCCGGGAGTATTTCCTTCAGCCGTGCGCACAGCTTTTCCAAATTATCCCGGTATGTGCTCATCGAATTAACTCCATATCTACTGATGTCCCATAGACACGAGTTGATCATAAGTACGTCGGGCATAGCTGCAGATCCCAGTTTTATTGCATTCAAAATCGATACCACGTAATCATTATAAACACGAGTGAGGAAGCAAAACTTCACATGTATGTCTTTAGTAACGTACTCGCGTTCCTCGCGATAGCCGATACCATTTGTGAGCTCGCTTCTGCGGAGTAACTTGTCTCCACAAAAGGTTGGTTCTCCTTTGCCTTTCAACTCCTGATGGCTAAGGAATCGGTTATCGTTGCTTAATACAACAAGGTCTTTATAAATGGATCGTTGGACTGAGTCCCCCAAAAGCAGGACATGTTGATGTTTCAACAATTCTATTAGATCCTTTTGCCGATAGATAGCCATGCTGTTAAAATGGATACACTGTTTCTGTTTACAACATGACTCAACATACATTGTCACAATGGAAAATTTCAAGCTTACGTGCGGGTGCTGTATCGAGATCTAGCATATTGGTCGGGTACCAGTGATCAACCTCAGTTTATAATTATCATAAACTATTTATAGCACATGCAACAATGCCAGCAATCGGTGCAGAAACATAATGATGGTAAGATATAGCCTACTTTTTGCAAGATAACTGGATAACTTGATTTAATAAATTCCGTAAACCACAACATATTTTTTGGTAAGTAAATGATAAAGACCAATTCTTGACTCATTATAATTCATCTCTTCAAGGATTAACTCGATATGTGGTGTGTTGCTTATATAGTTTAAAGCTAGTTGCATGAATTAGTACGGTTTTGGCTTAATCTTATTACAATTAGGGCTGGGCAAAATCGAGTACCCGGGTGATTCGATTCTGAATCACGTAATATGCTTCGAGTCGAGTCGAGTGTCGAGTATCGCCCATTATGATGTCATAACACAATGTAATACGTCAAACTTCAAATATGTACTGTTTATGCCACCAAAAAGACTATAATGCCTGTTATCAATCTCATAAATGATACTATGGTATTTTTTGGACCATACCGATGTCATTCCACTTGGTGAGAATGTTGTGGGATAATCATGACTTTGGAAATGTGCGACGTCCAGTTTTGTACTATATGTTTCGTATGCTACAATACCGTCAACCAAGGTTTAAAGGCCTCAACAGTGAAAATTAGTATCGCAACTATAATTCTCGTTGATAAATTAACTTTCAGTGGAGAGAAGCGAATAATTTCAGTACTCAAAAAAATCGTCTTTTACTACTCGACTCGAATCATTAAAATTAATACTCGATTCAGATTCGAGTACTCGAATCATTATGCCCAGCCCTAATTACAATATCAATTGGAACTACGAGACATTGGCGTGCTGGCTATGTTAGTCAGTCAAGTCAGAAACACAGTAGGTTGCCCCAGTGAAAAAATCTCCTTGTTTATTGGGTGATGCGATATAAAGCACTGGTTTATTGGTTCAATAGTACCGGTAGGCTAATCAACATCGTCTCAACGTGTTCACTATTCAGTCATAATATTGTCTTGTCCAAGGCTTTGTGGAGGCCTAATATGAAATCGGTGTCTCGTGCACATCAAAGATTCTACTGACTACACACAGGTGTGACGCTGAGAACCATCTTGGCACACCAAAGATATTACGCTATAAGTATCAGGATTCCAACCAGGATAGAGGCCAAAACATCAATATATGCTAGTGTTAATTATGTTTGTTCAGAAAGATATCGGATAACTAGGAATCTGTACAAAGAAAAGGAAACAATACCACAATTGGCGATATGCGACATCTTGATAAACAATTTTAAAAATTCCCAAGAATTGGCAAATCGCCCTATAGGCCTACTGTACTATGACAAACGGCATTGTAGCAGCTGCTTACAAAATTAAATTTCCCTTTAATCGATATTTAATGCAATTTTCAATGTTACAAACTAATACGATGCTTGACCCTGCCCAAGGGTCAATTTATATCAGTTCAAATTATTTAGAAGCATCATCAAAATGTGAAGCAAGGAGTAGAAATGATGATTTCCGACATTCAGGCCCGATTTAGGTAGGGTTTATTCAAGTAGCTTTCTGTCAACACTGACTTCGACATATTTTGCGCGAGGGTTGCCAAAGATAAATGTTAATTAGACTCATATCTGGGAAGTGCTCCTAAAGTCCAAATGACCACCAGTCAAAACTATTCGACAGTGTTTTAGATGTAATGCATATCACTAACCCTGGTCAGTGTTAGATTTTGAGGTTACGGGTATGCCGTTACGCAGCTATGAGACGAAAGTGCCAAAGTTCTGCGCGGTAAGGGACAGAGTGACAAGGAGACCCCGGAACACCCATTTAACTCCTCAGAAATCATGAACTATCACAGTTTCGTACACATATACCTACCACGGGCATGTGCATATTGCATTATAGCACCAATGCGCGGCCTTGGCAAGGCGGTGGAGCAAAGACCCCATTGACGCAACCCTATAACTGAGTGATTGTTGAACATACACTTGGGTCATGGAAAACACTATTGAAGATAGTTCATCGCGGGTCATCGTGAGCACTTCTCGAAATGGGACTTATACCGTACTAGTGCTGAAAATGGATATATCAGAACTAGGTGGTAACGTGACGTTGAAGTACAAACATAATTCCATAGCTGTTTCTAATCAAGTACCATAGCCTCCTTATCGCACCGTGTGCAAGTATGGAGCTTGTAACAAACTATATATATGACAAGCGAAAGTTCGGCAACACGAGAAAGCTTTTTATCCATATAATATCGGCATTTACGCGACCAAACAGTGGGGTAATTTTCAAACCCCCGCTCATTTTTTCTGGGCTGCGTGTGCGCCCGACCACAACAACAACAAATAAAATGAATTCTAAATACCTATGCACGGAGTCCTGGCACAACATAAATGTCATTCGAGCAAGTAACGAAGAAAAACTGGCCGTTTGTACCAACGAACTTTATAGGCGTTACTTTGCTGCTCGTGGGTAACGACAACGTGTAGCCTGATCACAAGTTGTGCGTGACTTCATTTTGAATCTACCCCGACTTGCGGCTGCCAAAGTCATATTTTTCCGGTATGCTTGAAGTCAACTGTGTTATACATCATAAGCCCATTAAAATAAAGTGTCAGATTATAATCACAGCGCGACCTTCAATACTTATACGGCAGACATGATAGCACAATTAAATTATAATACGGAGAGGATAGTGGTTTACACGTCACGGGCAGTGGTCTCAATATGACGTATTCATATGAAACCAGACACAATCGTTAAAGGTCAACTGCATCTTCAAAATGACTTCACCTTATTTCGTACATTATGTGGTTAGGAATATGAATAAAATAATGAAAATTGAAATTACCTGATAGTTTTCAAGTAATTTGAATTACAAATCGAAATTCCGGAAAACGGAAACGAAATCACCCAGCCGTGAAATGACGTCAAGTAGTTGACACAACAAAAGTCCTTGTTATTTCTGTTGGCTGTTAGGTGGGATTATTGCTTAGATTTGCTGTGGATTTGGGTCTTTGAGTGGGATCATGAAAGCTGTGAAGGAGATAATTCATAGAGTCAGATGTTATGTCGCGTATGGTTGGTCCAATACGCAATATGCCGTACCTACAATGCATTGAAATCGCTGCCAAAACCCATCCATATACCGACAGGCGACCGGACGCCATTAAGACCAAAAGTGCGGACTTATAGACAACCAAAGGCAGAGTCATTTTCAAATGCGAATCACTAACAAGTATCTTGCTTCAATGAAGTATCCGAGATACGCAACACGCAAGAAAACTGACTACTGAACACGGGCAACTCTTGCCGACGTACTGCAGTAGTGCCGTTCATATTTTATTTCCACGCACCAGTGAAATTGTGGTAATGTCAGAGGAACGCACTTCTAAAGCTATACAAAGTGTCCGAAATCGGTAAGTGAAAATGTACTGTGTCAGCTATAGTTTTGTAAGAGTGTAACTAACCGCTTATAGTAGTATTGATTGTGGTATGGTAGTCATCGAAGTATTATTATTGTTTACACTCACGTGCATGTGCAAATAACTGAAATATGTATGCCTTGAAAAACTTGTAAGTAGAAGTGTACATAGTCTGAAATAAAAACACTTGAAAATCAATTAAGAAAAAAAGATCTATAAATGCATTAGTTACTATAAAGGGAGTTCATAACCTGCTGACTTCATGACGTATAATGGTTATATATCGCTGACCTCCTATTAATGGAAGAGTTGCTATTACTTTTGAAAATACACTTCTTTTTGTGTACGGTACATGTGCGGTCATGTAATCATATTAGTTACTTTAGTTATTGAATGAGGAGTGTCAGATATCTGTGACTGAGCCTATCAATATTGACCGCTCAGTAAAAGATGAAAACTTATCACTATCATCATAATAGTCGTAAAGTTAGGTAGGATGCAGCTGGCAATCCTTCATTTTTATGATACTTCCGAACAGCATTTGATATAGGTCTACTGCCTTCGATTCGACTTTGTTATAAAACTCAGTGATATTTTTACTCCTGCTCTAGATTCATGCAATGATGAAGTTGACGCATTCATTAAAGCAAGACCGGAAACGGCCAAAGCGACCAAGTCTATTGTGATGATTCATCCTCATTCGACAAACGGCATCGTCAAAATTAGTTGAAAGAAGCTATTGCTGGACACAAAACTCTATATTTCTCTCCCTGACACAGTAGTACTGTTGATGGATTGGTTATGTTGCATTTATTATTTTCAATACAACTATTCCTTCACGAAGCATTGTAAAATTGAAATCCTTTGAAAGTACTGGATTTGATCGGATGCGCAGACAGGATTTTTCGTTGGCTTTTGTTGCAGAATCCCAGTGGCCAGCCAACAAAATTTCCGTGTACAGTTTTTCTCAGCTTCCTGAAAAGCGTAATTGTTGTGTTACTGACGGGTAATTATTTGGCACCCGACTCAACATTTCATGTGAATGAGACTCATTCGCTCATGCATCAAACTGGATGTTATAATTATATGACAATATTCCTGTTGATAATATAGCGAGACAATCTCCAATACATACTCTTGATTGAAATCCTGATAATGCTGTGATGCACTAATAATTCATTCGTTGCTCGAGGGACCTGTTTGCAGCACTTCAAATCTCCCCTGATAGTTTGCATAAGTTGGCAACCTCCATCCTCTCAACTGTAATTGATAATACCAAGATTAATAACTGAAGGAGGTTCTCCACCACATTACACATACCGGTATATTTCATTTGGTCTAGACAAGCGGCTTAAGCTGAACAAGCTAGGCTGATCATACTATATATCACTAACATCCTTAGGTTATAGTCATCAATAATCATACTCAAACGACCCCTCGTTTTCGGAGCAGCAAGAAGTTCCACTGATATGGGATCGAGCACATCAACACTTGAAACGTGTCCTCGTTTCAACATTACTTTCGTAAGTGAGAGGAAAAAGCATACTTACATTCGACATCTGAATACTCGGACTCGCCTGGTGAATCCATTACAAGCGAAACCTCCGCCATAACTAACTAAAATAAGCGCCCTGCTACTGCAAGTCCGCCAACCCTATAGCATACATATGCAGCGGCCAGAAGAGATGTCAACTACATGACGTCACAATGAACATTCCGCTTTTTCTGTAAACATACCAATATTGGGACTTTCGGTCCAAATTACGGCAATTTCCGATTAGTTTGAAATACGGAAAGTCGGCCATTTCGGTATGAAAAAAAATTCTGAACATGATTCCGCAAAGTTGTATATGAAGATGCAGTTGACCTTTAAGCTGTGCGTAAAAACAAACCGCTGAGCAATATAAACCAAAGAATGTATAACCATAAGGACCTTATGCATTCTTTGATATAAATCAGTGGTTTTCAACCGCCTGCTCCGTGTCAAGTTTCTTGCCTATCCGCGAAATAAATTACGATTTGCTATCGCAATTCCAAAATGCAAGAAGTTGGACAAATTGCTTTAGAAATTTGGAATATACTTTTCTTATGATGTCGTATACCTTTGACTTAGCGCGCGCTACAAAGCTGCAAGTGTTGCCCGAAACTGTTTCAAAGTAGCCCACAACTTGTTTGACCATGTGACAATTTGTCTGACCTGTGATCACTGACCAGTTATATGTGAAAACTCTGAAGACTTTTAAATGGAATGGTTAAAGGGGTCCTGCGCTGTGAATATGATGTGTTTTCAGATCATGTGTGAAAAACTTTTTGAAGAAAGCATTCTGCTCATCAGAAGTCACCACATTCAACTGCGGAACATGATTTTCATGGGTGAGACTTTCACTCCAACTTATCTCTGTGGTAACTAGGTCTCACGTCTCCGGAAAAGTTGTAATCGTCATATGTGATTAGGATTACAAATCAGCATTGCCCTATGTCTGATGTGCTAATTTATATGATCTAAATTTAGACTGGGCCGAAATAAGTCAATGGATATTTCAGTACATTTCTAAATGACAATACAGGAATACATGCAGCGTATGATGAAAAATACAACTCGTAAAAAGCGTGCCCATATTTCTCTTATCGAACGGCAAAATTTTCGTTGGATTCCTGAGCTTCTTACATTGACTTCGAGATGCAACAATGCATATGCATACGTCAACCAAAATATTGCCATATTTGTTCAAAAAACAAACTACCACTAAATTTACTGGTATACTATATCCAGCAAGCAGGGATCAAGCTGGGAGATCCAGTTTAAATAGGCTATCCCTGTATCCAATATCTAAACCTTCGCAGAAAGAAAACCGTGTAATTGAGTATAGCCGTTTCCTGATGAAAACAGATCACCCAATGGCAGAACATGTGTCGGGACAGGGAACAATTCATATTGCCGTTTTGACATGACGCGAGGCTTCAGCGCAAATACTATCACCTAAAATTCGCGTGTTCGACGGCATTATTGTATTTTGAATAGCCATTGAAGCTAATCATTGAGGCTGCCGTTGAAATGCCAGCGCCTGCAGTAACGTACACTCGGGCGCATGATGTAGAGCCCGAGACTCAAGCATCCCAACGCCTTCAAGTGATTATAGGAATATATCATTCTCTAATAGTTGCGATTCCATGGCCCTTTTCAGTTTCCACCCCCTGGACCACGCCTATGCACAATGCACATTGCACATATATCCGATTGCCTAATCTATGGCATCTCGTGTGATAACTGTGATACTCGCATCTCGGGTCCACAGGAATATAGAACAACACTCTTCATGTGCAAATTCATCGGTTATATTTCATAGACACAATCTATTACAAAACCATCTCAAATATTATCCATAAAACAGTGTCAGACATACATTCAACACTTGAAAGGTCACAGTAGACTTTCTAATTGCTACCAAACACGCAGCTATTTCACTCGAACTCCTGCTAACGGAGCTAGCCCGCGTAATCTATCGCGAAAAAGTAACAGGAGAAAATAAAACACTTGCACACTGCAGTCACACGCTTATGTTGCAAATCTAATTTCTAGGCAATGATAGTCTAGCAATTGGAACACTACTAAAATCGACAGGTTATGTACAAGGATTAGTCGCAAAATGTATTGTATCTACAATTGAAAATGGGTGGAGAATGTTACTATATTCTTGCTGCATTAGCGCATATCATGCATGATATGATACAGTTACAGATGACATTCAGAATTGATATAATCGATAAGCCTAAGGCCTTTATGAAATCATTAGTGTTATGTAGGGAATTGAAGAAATTGAAATGGGTGTGCAAAAGCTGATGGATGACCCAACCACGCACAGACACTCTCACAAACAAACAGGGCTTGGGAAGACAGTTGACGCCTTAATCGTCCAGTTGACACATAATCGCAGTTCCGCGCTTTATCCAGTGAGACTCGGGCTTTTTCGTGGGCAGCTTGATTGCGATGACGTAATTGGTGGAGTGGCCAGTCGTGGAAAGGGTGCCTTTCCGTTCGCTGGTCTTGTACACCGGGCATTCGTAATCGTGACCTTCTTTGATCTTGTCGATTCTGTCGGGTTTGAACCAGATGATCGGCAGAGGATCGAAGAGGACTTTCGGATGTTGTTCTGCCAGTAGTCCGCTGTGGAAGAAGAAGTTAGCGATTTCAAGCTACCACCTAGAGAAGGAGTGTTCAAACTATGGTCCAAAGGCTAAGCATAGATAGCGAGGCCTGCAGCGAGTTTCTGAAAATCACCTGCACATGACTGTTCTGATTTCTCACGACCAAGCCATAATAAGAACTTGTCAGCAGAAGTGGTCGGTAATAAATTACTTCTACTTTAGCAGAGTACTCAAGTAGGGTTTACCAACTTCCACTTGAACAGTCTGTAGTCAACCCTACTTATTTTTTAGTTTTTGAAAAGTATAAAGCATCGAATTTTGCGAGTTGATGAACTATATCGCTTCGAAGTATCAAAAGTTGTTCACAAATATTTTTCCAACAGTCTGCCTCCTGTGTTTGATGACTTTTTCATACCTGCTAAACATGTCCATTCCCATTACACGAGATCCTCGTCTAAAGGAAACATCTACTTACCCCCACCCAATAGCAACCTAACTAAGAGATCTATCGACTACTCGGGACCTATCATCTGGAATGCATTACCACCACATATCCGTGAATTGCCTTAATAGATTCAAAAAAGCGCTACTTGACCACCTCTTGTCGTTACACTAACACTGTTGCCCTACCTCGCCCAGACATTGCTTCATTGATCTTATGCTACCATTGTTTGATTTTTTTGCTATTTTCCTTTCTTAACTAAACATTTTTTTACAGCCAGACTGTTCAGAGTCAAGTGTACCTGTTTCATGCTGGTGTGATCAGACTAGATGACCTTCACGGTCTTATCGATCATTAGTATCTAATACCGAATACTGTGCACGCATATTTTCTGTACCACCATCACTGCCGTTTGTTATGCATTTTGGTTCGATGAAAATAAAGACTCTCTCTCTCTCTCTCTCTCTTGGCATCAGTATTTTGAGTGAAATTGCCATAAGAACATCACGAAACAGCCACTGTCTCATTGTAACGAAATATATTTTTGAAGATTGCACCCATGCGTATTCCGCAGTGTCATAAGCCATTGTGTGTTAGTCAAGCGGATACATCCTGCAATCTCCAATGTAGCAACCTCCGATTAGATGCTAAAAGTATGCTACCTATTACTCTCTACTACGAGTTATTTGAGTAGTTTTTTAAACGTTTCATTATCAATTCATACATGAAGTAGTTTGGACATATCTCAGAAATTGCTCCGACTCCTAATTGAGAAAATATTCACAGTGTCACTTCTACATCTACTTTATTAGTTACACCGAGTACTTTTACTTTACAGATTTAGTGTGAAATGGTGTGTCTCCATTCCCACGACACAGTGTAACGTTGACAAATAAATTTCAGCGACCCATCAACAATTCACTGCTTGCAACATGAATTTCTAATGCAACAATTTCGGGTATTATTTTGAATTCTAATTCTAAAGGTATCCTTTTTACGTGCTGTCTCTTCGCACGCATACCGCCAACAACCCACCTGGTTCTGTCCCATCTCGCTCCGTCCAGATAAAGCCCAATCACGTAAACGCCGTCATCCGGCGCGCCATCCGTGGTCTCGTCTTTGGCAAGAACTTGATAAGTGAAAGTCAACTTATCGATCGGAATCGTGTATTTCCTGGCATAGTTCTGCCGGGCGCCGGTCAAGAAAGCTTGCGTAAAGTAGAACCCGGAAATCCAGAAGACATCGGGCTTGCCGTCGTCGTACCAGTCCTGCGAGAAAGAAATTCGAACGTATGACTTGTAGATGTGAAGCTAAACCAACACAGAAACATAACTTATGTGACATATAAACATTCGGTTGAATGGCAATTGAAAAAGGCATTCATTCGAGTGACAATACCAATGACAGTTATTCGAGTGACAAATACTTCAAGTTAGGTTTGGGTTAGGCATCGGGTTAGTGTTAGGCGTTAAGGATAAATTAAGATAGGATCTAGAACAGGGGTGGGCAATATTTTGAGCTCGCGGGCCGCATTCGACATCTGAATCCATTCGCGGGCCGCACTATATAAAATTGGGACTATACACCAAAACGCAGTATTGGTATTTGATTATATCATATAGTGATGACATGGAGATAATATATATGCTTATTCAATGCAAACGAAACATTACTTTGATGATATCGGACAAGCGTGAGAAACAGTGACGAGATTTCATAGGCTGGTCGACCTCAATAATCAATTTGTCGGTTGTCCTGATTCTTAGCAGCGATCTGTTCATAGATTTACCAATTCCACTTTTGGTACAGTTCCAGGACACACAATGCTGACAGCATCATAACCATGTTAGCTTCAAACACGGTTCTACTATGTGTAGACGAAATATAAATACCCTAATTGTACGCATACAGAGAACGAATCTAACGAACCTGAAATCACACTCGTGATCCGAATTATGTGAATGTCGTTTAGGATTTCTGTGATGTTTACCAGTTAAAATGTTTTAAACTGCGTGGGCCTTGAGATCAGGCTGTCACGCCAGAAATTGAACATAAAAGTAATATGGGAAGTATGCACCCTAGAATCGTATTTAAATCGCGCGAAGCGCGTAAAAAATTTCAGCTGAGCTCAGCTTTGCGCCCCCTTCAGATGCTTTCACGACCCCCAAGGAGGGTGCGCCCCTCCGTTTAACAACCACTGTCTTAGAATTATTATGGTGAAATATACTAAGAAAAGGTTAATGAAGTACCTGCATTAATACGATTTTTGGTACGCATTTTATCAATATTTTTGATAAGTTTCTTTAGACTCTCGCGGGCCGCACAGAAGGGTGTCGAGGGCCGCATGCGGCCCGCGGGCCGTAGTTTGCCCACCCCTGATCTAGAATCAATGATTCAACTAGAACGTGCCAATATGTTGTGCAAAATGTCTCAAAACAACTTTACTTCTACCACTAAAACAGTTGAAACGACACATACAAATGTGTAACCTAAAAACTGGTGAACTGATTCGTCACTTACCTTAATAAATATCTCACTAAAAAACAACAGTTCTGTCACTCAAGCTATTTTGAACAGCAATTCTAAATAAGTTTCTCTCAAGATCACAAAAATTCTGTCATGATTCGTCACTCAAGTGATAAAAGATAGCACTTTAATAAATGTGAGCTGTCCAACAGTTGATACACACCAGCAAACAGTATAAAACAAATATCCAGTACCCTCTTTAAGAAAAATAGATCCTTACCTGCAGGAATTTGAGCCTCGCCAAGAAGTCGTTGATGTAACTTCCCAAAGGCTTCAAACTCGGGTACGATCTCTTGGCCCACAGTTCCGGCACTTTGCCGATCAGCAAGCTGCCCGCGACGCCTTCCAGCTCGGAATTCATCACGACGAGACCCTTGATGGCCTTCTGCAGGTTGATCAGCGTTGTTCGGATAGTGGCGAGCAAGCTGCAAAAAAGCAATGCAAGCGTTAATATTAGCTGCATCTCAATGTTATCTATGACGCAGTGGCTTGCTAGCTAGAAGTTGAACTATATATCCCGGCCCAGCACGACCGTGTTTGAACTATATGTAAATAGATCGTTTGATTAATTCTCTGTCGCTTCGATTTGAGGTAATTTCTCATTTTACGGATGCAAGTCTTGAACTGCTAGGTTATACAACGGAACCTTTCGAGTATCTCCTACCCTAAAAATATAAATGCAACCCTTTACCACAACTTTTGTTAAAATCAACTTTCTCAAGATTCTTGTGTAACAAAAACTTCCCCTACTGATTATATAATATCATCATTTTTCACTACATCACAACAGATATTCGCAAAGTCCAGTAGTTATTCACAAAATTTCGTACCCCACACAAGTTTGAACATCTCTAGCAGCAAAAGACATTACTTGTTGAACCGTTCCATCTCCTGCACCAGGACGGTGTTCATGCTCTCCTCATAGCTGACCGGGTATTTCTCGAGCGACAACTCAAGATCAAAATTAGGCGGCAGTTTGGCCAATATGTCGGATGCGATTTCGTTTAGTACGTCGTCTGTCTTCCCTCCCCCGCTTCCTGCCGACGAGCCCATGGTTAGCAGAACCGAGTTAAACAGCTGACGTGTTTCTTGTAGCTCTTTTGATATGTCCACGTTGTCGTGCATGCCAAATACTTCAGGGAGCTGATTGGTGGGGAAGGCCTGGAAATGGTGAAGATCCATGTTAGGAATATTAAAAATATTTTAGTGGCCGTTATCCAGGGTATCCAGTATTGACTCGACTTGTACTTCAGTCATTGTGCACGACTCGAACCAAGTCATATGACTCAAGACTAGGACGGCCGAGACAGTCATTTCATTGCAACTTCAAAGAATAGGAAAGTCACCACATTATTGGTATTTCGTGTATCCGTCCTGATAATAGGAAAATATAAGGTGAGAAACTGTTAGATTGGAAAATTACGATAACATGAATGCGAGCCATTCTATAGCACTTGAGCAGAGTCCAAAAAAATGGATCGAACCGGATTGAGCTCAAAACTGAACAGTGTACACCAGCGGTTCTCAACCGGGGGTCCGCGGACCCCTGGGGGTCCGCGAAGCAATTTCAGGGGGTCCGCGCGACCTACAAATTTTTAAAATGGTTGATAACCTAATTTTTATTTTCTTTAATTTGAGAAAGCATGAGGCAGCTTCGCGCCGCAACTGCTAAAACCCCATGACTCATATCATCATCATAATCGTCTGACCGGGACTATCGTAGTGTGGAAACTCATTTTCATTGGCAATTTCCCAATAACCTGCTGATACAAACAAATTGCTGTTTAGAGATGTTTTGTTGGGGTTTGTGGAAAAAATAAAAACATGGAGATAGTAACGTCAATCAGGGTGACTTCGTAAAGTCGGCGAAACCTTTTCGATTTGAAGTTAGCAGTCTCATCAAATTAGTGAACAGTCGTTTGAAATAAAAATTTCCGAAGTATTTCCATAATTTGGCCCAATGCAGGAAACAGTTTCTTGGAGGTTCAGAACTTTAATATACAATTGAATAGTATATTCATATTGAAATGAACCCGAATATTGTCGGCTGACACTCGTCATAAATCGGACAATGATATACCTGCTCCTAAAGCTCGGCTATCAGATTTTGGTCATTCTTATTGCGGATGACAAGGCTAATTTTTTGATGAACAAGGAGTGTTTCGTTACTATCAAAGCATTACGCTCCAACCCTGAAATTCATATCACCAGTTATATTGGTATGCAGCCTTGTATCGGGAATGTTCAATTGTTCATGGTCGAAAATGTTTGCTCGTAAATATATATTTAAACCCGAACAGGACAAATGGTTTCATGACAGTCTTTCTCTGGTTGGAAACTTGGATCCATACTTTGGTGCATAAAATTTGTCTATACTTTTAGATTAGGATTTCACTTTGACGGTAGAAACTCTCTGCGGGCCGATCAAAATGTCGCTGCAGGCCGAATACGGCCAGCGATCCGTATGTTGCCCGTCCCTGCGCTAGATGCTGGACGTGATATGTTCATAAAATATTTGTTTCTTCATTTTGGTGTCATAAATGTTGCGATCACACCAAAAGTATCGTCGGAAGCGTTATGCGTTAATATTGCATTAGCCTCCATCTATCTTTGTGGAAATGGTTTTCCGCACTCCTCGTTCATATCGAAACGAAGACTCGGATTTTCAAGACATGACCACGTACTTCAAGAAATACAGCAGCAAAATTAGCTTTGAAATAACAAAAGTCCACTAATTTCTACATAAAGAGTATGATGTTATCTTCAAGAAAAATCAATATTTTGCTGTTCATCACAAGCCTACAGTTCATATTTGCACAAGGCAGATGAAGGTTGCACCATAATAGAGCTAAAATTGTACTAAAACTTGAGGGGGTCCGCGAGGGTCCGTGACGGTCAAAAGGGGTCCGCGAAGCCAAAAAGGTTGAGAACCACTGGTGTACACAATGACTTGGACTCGGACTCGAGTCACAACACTATGACTCGGACTCGACCTTCCACTCCAGTGGTTCCCAACCTTTTTTTAGACACGCCCCCCCCTTTATGATAGTGAAAAATTTTGCGCCCCCCTCATCGTCATATCACAAAATCCAACCGGGATGCTGGCAACCCCAACAGATTGTTTGATGGCGTGGAAGGTTATGACTGTTGATGAAAGAATTCAAAAATATGAAATTCGGTCTATATATAGAGAAAGACGCGTGAAATGGAGGTAAATCGCGCAAAGCGTGAAAATTTTTTCAGTTGACTGCTTCTTCACGCCCCCGTTCAGATGCTTTTATGCCCTTCCAAGGGGGGCAGGCCCCCAGGTTGGGATCCACCGCTCTACTCACTGACTTGGACTTGACTTGGTTATGAATTGAAAATGACTCGGCTTGACTCGAGTCAAAAGTATGAAAGTGAGATAGATTTGTGACTTGGTTACAACCAATGTTCCCTCTAAGCTGCGCAGTGCGCACGTGCGCAAATGCGCAGTGCTGGGACGGTCTCTGCGCACAGAAAATCTAAGTTGCGCACAAAAAATCCGAAGTGATGACCTTTTTTTAGTCGTTACGCACTGTTGTCCAAGGGTCTGTGCAGTAAGTTGGCGAGTGTGCGCAGACTCGTCAAAAATTTGCGGGAACATTGGTTACAACCAGAGGTGGTCAAAGTAGTCACGAAAGCTACTCAAGTAGAAGTGAGTGACGCAAAAATCTACTCAAGTACGAGTAGAAGTACTTCTTCCATGAGCAACCTAAAACTACTTGAAGTAGAAGTAGAATTCGCTGGCTTTAAATCTACTCAAGTAAGTAAGTAGTTTTGAAACCGGTCATAATACGATCGCATGGACTTTCAAAAGCTGCAAATTGAGCTGCGTGGGGAAGGTGCAGAGAACTTCTTGTATAATGCATCAATGCATCCCATTGATGCATCCCAGAAGGTATAAATTTCCGACAGCATGAGCATTCGACCGCATCATGAGATACAAATGAGATACTAATCTTTTGTTTACTCAAGCATCCCGTTTTAGAAAAATGTCATAGCTTGTTCGCGCACGCATATTACGGCCTTTAGTTAGTTGAAGAGCAATACGGAGAAGTTTATGAATACGGTGTTAACACTTTGTTCGATTCGTATACGATGATAAAAAAAAGTATGGCGTAAGGTAAAATGCCATATAGTGTAATTGTATTTTAGGAAAGTAGACGGCGATGCTACACTTTTTTTAAAAACTTAAACATGTATGTTCTCCAGACGAAAGAAATGGAACTACATCATAAAATTGGAAAATGCATACTATTTGTTTTATCGAGACAGTTTTAACAGCGGTCTGCTAAAACAGATCTAACGCTTAAAAAGTCAGAGCCCACTTCTCCAGGTTAGGACACGCCAGGGGCTGCTAGATTACGATATGATGTTTAAATGCTAGATTGCGAAACGGTTGTACCAAAGGTTATGATGGGCCATATTTACTGTGATGAAATATGTCATATGGGCGACAATGCGGTACAATGCAATCTGCAACCTAAATAATATTCACTTTCGTGAAACATATTTGTAACTCTATATCTAGTTGATGTGAAGCGCGACGGAAATTCTAGGTTTGACTTAAATTTTCCCAAAATTGAAAGTTAAAACTCCGTGAAAACAGCTTGAGAATTCCCCAGTTTCTCTTTCTAATTGGAGGGTTGCACTACTTCTACTTGAAAAACTGAAAATAGCGAGAAGTTAGTAAGTAGATCACAAAATATTACGAAGTAGAAGTAGAAGTATCGAAGATTATATCTACTTGAGTAAGTAACAGAAGTAGAGGAAAACTACTTGAGTACTTCGAAAAAGTAGAAGTACTTCGTTACTGACCACCTCTGGTTACAACCCTGCCCGTATCGCTATTTCTACACCCAATCGGGCACTTGGTTGCGGGCAAGATATTTCCCGCGAATCTAGCGCAATTTTCCAGAGGTTGGTCAGTAGTGCTTTCACTTTTTTGCAGTACTCAAGTAGATTTTGCCACTGTTTATGATTTTAGACGTCTTCCACTTTTACTTGACAGTTTTCGATTTTTCAGGAAAAAAGTAGACATTGAATAGCCCACTTACCTTTTTGATTGCTTGAAAATGGCTAATTTCTACTTGTACTCCATAAAAATTGACTATGATGACTACTTTGACCACCAGACTGGGAAGATTACGAGTAACAAAATCGCTTATACAAACCTTTTACAGGAAGTGTTATTTTATTACAGTAAAATATGGTTTCGATAATACCTTCTCACGGCCTTGAAACCTAGGTTGCTCGTAGCACAGCGTCCAAAACATGTGACCTAACCAATATTTCAGGAAATTGGTGATCCAATTGTAGCTTTGTTAGAAAAGCGCTATGAAATAGTCGCATCGCAAAATAGATACATCATTTGCGCCATCTAGTTCAGTATTACCGCTGTCGCTGTAATAGACAGTGCCCGGATATTCAAATTGACACTTAATACTAGAATCAAAGCTTAATTCTCAACTCGGAATCGAATCACCCATGTACCTGAGTTTACCAAGCTCTACTTATCAGCCAGATTTAGATTGCCGTACTTGTAAGGGTTAGCTGGTCGGAAGCAACGGCGATGTAATTAATGTAGCGACATTGCCAAAGCAGCAATACCGTATCTCTTTAAAATGAAAAATTGGAATTTTTTGTTTGCTTAGCGTTGACATCACGCCAGAAAAATAGGTTATTAAATCACAACGTAAGTCAGTCATGATAAGTTTACTGCAGTCGTATCAATGTTTAGGGCCGATCACGTTACTGAAGAACGATAGGAGACTTCCATGTACCTTGATAAAATCGATATATCCGTCGTACTCCATTTTGGGCGGAACATAATAATTTCCGCTAGTCGACAGCTTGCATTTGTGTTCCTCGACGACGTTAATGTTGTAAAAGTCATTCAACGTCGCACGAAGCAATCTACGGTCCCAGTCATCAGTGACACGGCCGCCGTAGTTGCATTCTCCGGTTAAATATGAGACGGCGTCTAACGGAATCTCTTCGTATTGGTTGATAAATATCTGTCAGAAGGGAAAGTGGTGTGTGCTTGCTACGTATCTCAAGGCGACATTAGCTCTTCTACTCTTGAACATCAAGACCGAGAAATTGGCGACTAGTCTCTTTCTAATTTGTGCTCATAACAGACAAGGAAATTGCCTGGCTAACTTATAAAATAATCTCTTGCAGTTTCAGTGCAATAATTTACATACACATTATACTTCCAGTAATGTATTCGATTGAATAATCTCCATATTTCTCCATAAAGCCAGAACATTGACAAAGCAATTATATGCAGAGCAATGGCCATGGCCAAGGGACTGGTCATTATTGAAAAATGGCACAGCTTTGATAGCACCAGCAACTCACACATATTTTCTACATCATTTTTGTATGGATTGATAAATTCCCACCGATCTACCAGTACATTCGTATGTGCGCCACGTACCTGAAGTTGTCTCACGCTAATTCTCAAGTCGGATTCATTGAATCCGTACGCAATGTTCCATCCCAACGGACCGAATTTACGCCTCTCCTGCACTAGCGCGTGGAAGAAGCAGAGGCCGAACAGCAGTTTTTCGAACACCTAAAAACAAAGGAGCCAAGCTGACACGCGGAAAAACAATATCCAGCATCGGTTGACGTACGGCTTCTTTTCCTATGCAGCCGGAGAAAAACTCAGGATCGGATATCGGATCTGTCAGGTAGGACTGCAGGATGTTCATTCGAAGTCCGGTTGGCGGTTCATTTGTCATTTTCACGCCATTCTGAAGAACTGTGACTGGAAACTAAACAAAGGAAATAAAAATTTGAGCACAAAATTCTTCACAATAACAATCAACGGATCTATTTGTAACTGCTCCTAACTTCAGGAGAGATATTATTGCCACTTTTTAAAGTAAACGGCCGACATTCCGCAAAGAAACTCTTTGGATGAACGTTGATATATTGAAATAAGCGGTGTGAACGAAGGATTGTCCAAAAGACAGCAAATAAAGTAAATCATAAAACTAGGTTTTAAAATAGTGGTCGTCTGAGGTTAGGGAGAACAAATGTATTTAGAGGATAAATACAAGTCAACACAAGAACACACATAAGGAATGTAACTACAAGCATACTGGCAGCTAAACTAAACTGGCAACGCCCAATGAACATTTATAAAGGAGTCACGCAACGGCCTAATCAATTAATAATTAACATTATTTTTCTCGCTAAATTAGAGAAACGATTTTCACCTTATCCGACGGATACGACGTTAGCCATAGCCTGAAATTGGGATGCATGTTGTCGGCGTTGAACTCCTCACAAATCTTTTCCATCGACGGCATCCACGACACGGCGAGATGGCAATTTTGCAACGCCACCCAGGTGCCGTCCTGTATCGCCGCGGTTATCATGCTGGCGGCGATGGGGCCCTGGCCCTGACCGAGGGAGATCGCGTTGAATCGGTCGCCGCCGAAGCCTTTGTCGCCCGCGAATTTCAGTAATGCTGAAAAAATTGGGGCGTGAAGTTTATGTTTTATGACCACTTCAACTTCTACATCTTTTTTCAGGCAAAGCTGAAAGTTTGTAAAGTATTAAGTAGCTTTGGATATGTTTGTATCACTCTAATGAGAGACATTGTAATAACAACTGGACAAAGCACGGTAACTCAATTTATTTTTGAAAATTCGACCTATTCGCAGTGTTATTTGTCACTTTGCGTTAAATGCACCCTGCAAGTACGCAAAACGCCACCTCTGATTAGCTGCTTAAAGTACACGACACCTGGGTCAATTCTACGCTTTGAAACTATTTACATGAGTATTTTTCACACCTTCATTCCTACTTCCTCTTGAAGCGGTTTTGACGTATCGTGGAAATCACTACTTCTACTTGCAAACATGTAAAAATTTACGGCACTGCTCACTACTTTGATCAATTCTGTTTACTAGCCTGCTATTTACTATCCGCATAAGCAGTGTTTGGAAGTGGGCTGTGCTACAAGTCACAGATACGAAATCATAAAAGAATATCAGCCTGGTGTACATGTCGAAAAAGCAAGAGTACCACAAACAACACACAAAATTGCCTTTCTTCGATCATTCTAAAAATCTACACACGGCGCAATATAGACATCCTACCCGCCATTGGATCCGCTCCGGGCGAGAGAACAAATATCAGCGGCATCGTCGCATTAGAATCGGCGAAACTCTTTCCCAAGTCAAAGGGCGGTGGTTCCACAAATTTATGTCCCAACCTTTCTTGAACGTACTGCCTCACCATCGGGATGACCTGAAGAGACGCAAGCCTCAATATGGAGACAAAGAACAGGAATAGCCCAGTCCACTTACCTTGTCTGGTCTCAAGCATCTGATGACTACAATTCGCTGGAAGTCGTTGATGTTTTTGTCCCAGGGGCTCGGTAGTTGGGCGTTCTGCGGGTCTTTCAAGTCATAGACCTTTCTCCATTTTTGTATGTTATCCTGGAAGCTATCGCTGTGAAACGGCATTTTCCACGGTAAAAGCAACTGAATTTCTAATGGCGTCAATAAAACGGTTCGAAAGCAAATATTGAAAACTTCAATGCAATATAATGAGTAATTTGCCCTTTTGAGATCATAAATGTTATCGTGGCAATTTGAAGACATGTTCGGCCCACTTACAGGAAGCCCCTGAACGGTTTCAAGTCTTTCATCCGGCACAATTCGTCCCACGCTTTGTCGCTGAGCCACGATGGGTCCGGATTGGCCAATTTGTTTTCGAGACCGACACCGCCCGTCAAAAAGAACATAAATTCTTCCCGATTCAATTCACCTTTTGCCCTGGAGAAGAAAGAAATCGTCTTATGATAAACGCGATACCTCGTCCTGCCGAAGGCATAGCAAAGTTTCAGAGTAAGATCCTGTTTCGGACTGGATTGAAGCTACGATTGAGCGCCTTTTTGTGGAAACGTATTATGCAACTAAATTATCTTATTTTAGAGAGAGCAAGCCAGTACAAGTGTGTCAAATATACAGTGGTGATTAGTAACGAAGTACTTCTACTTTTTTGTAGTATTCAACCAAATTTCGTCTATTTGCACTTATAGTTATACAGTTAATTGACATGCAGGCAAAAATACTCACATGGTGATGTTGGCACACAGGACAAGTGAGAAAAGCAGCTTGTCCTTCTCAAATAGCGACCGGCACACGTTGCAGTACAAGTTATAGGTGAAATGGTCTGATAAATACCGGAGTCTCTTGTCCAGTATCTTGGATTTGTTACTGAACGAGAAGATACATGAAAATCGATGATGTCATACGGAAATGAACGCTTGGCAATATGCAGTTTAAAGAAATACTAATAATATGATAGCAAGTTAAACTGACAAGGATAAACTTACCAAGCATAGTAGAATGAACTTATGTTGCAATTTCTAAAGTTTCTAACACTGCATTTGGTTGGAGTTTATGGTAAATCATAAAAACAAAGATTAAATCATAGTCAAACAACTTCGTTCAATCTCAACCACAGAAATAACCGTTTACCTTTCTGCAATGGAGTTGAGGTAGAGATTGATAAACCAAGTCAGCGAATATTGATACATGGGATCGATGTTGGGAAGATCCGTGATGCTGAAGAACAGGATGGAAGAATGCTTTGCGATCGGACGGTATCCCTCTCGCGACTCGGCAATCTTCTGTTCTGTGTTGTCGGCAATCTAATAGGAACATAATTCATGATAATCAGTTTAAACGGCTTGATTTCCGATGGCAAAATATCATGCCATCACGAAAATCATCTTTATCACATCATTAACTGCTAAAATTGACGGATCGACACAGATATCTTCATGTGAACCTAATGGTAAAGCTAACAGTTACGGAAATCACACAAACTAATGATAAATTGGCAAGGGCAAACCTATGCAACAAAGGGACAACACGGCCTGATGCTATTGGCACAAAGTGTCCGAAAAATCATTATACGTTGGTAATTTCAAAAACATCCTTTCGAAACAAACTAATTACACAGTTGCGTATCGTATTGTGAAATTTCAGACATGCCAACATCAACCAGGCCATTTGGCATCACCAGACGAATCACACATTCCCACTGCAGCAAAAAATGGGAGAGACTCGCTTTTTGCTTCTTCTGAATTTCGTCGGATAGAATTTTGGACGAGTCCAAAATTTTGATGGCCGCTTCGTTCTCGAGAATGTTTCCTTCCGACGCGGACAGCGTGTATAAGATCTTATCCTCAATTTCCTTCAGCTGCTTCTTGTTGGCCGCGCTCTGTAGAATGAGGACGTTTCTCTCCTCTTCCAATTCGGGTCTGTGTGGTTAAGAATAGATTTTTCACCATGAACTCGTCGGATACCCGGCAATGTAGCTCGATTCAGGAAAATTTATGAAGGCAAGATGTGATTTGTAATAGTAGTCAGTATCAGCGTATGTAAATTTCTACTCAATGATAAGTAGAAGCCCAGATCATGTATATGTCACACGAACAGTGGATGAGAAAATACAATTATTATGCTTAGCTGCACTTGGTCAAATAGTCTACAATTCTGAACCAGTTTACGCGAACATGTCAGCAATACTGAAAACGCACCGTTCTTTCGCGACAACGATTCCCAAAAGCTGATCCTCGAGGCCCTCGGGGGTGATCATGAAATTCAACAGCGACACTTTCGTGGCCAGTTCCGGTAGGTAATGCGGGTTCCTCAACTTCGTGGTGATATAAAACCGGAATTCCGAACTGTACTCGATCACATTTTCTCCGAGTCTGATACACAGCACGCCGGCTAAAATAGAAATATTTTTAGATTTATTTTTACAGCTTCTTGGAGGTACAGATCTTCAATATACAATTGAATGGTATGTTCATATTGAAATGAACCCGAATATTTTCGGCTGACACTCGTCAGGGGTAATCGTCAGCAACTAGTAGAGAATTCAAAAGAACAGCGTATATCAACAATCGTAACACAAAATATGACGTCACCAGCACGGAATGTCGAATACGAGAGCATTCAATGTACTATTTTTAGATGATACACAAACTCTTTTGGTTGACACAGCCTTGGCTGGTGTATTTTGATACAAGTCGACTCCAAGGCACACAAATGAAAGTGTGAGCGACCCTTTCCGAGTATGCGAAATCTGTTGTCTCGATAATTTTTCGCACAGGCGGGATTATCCAACAAGTGTTTGCCAATTGCATAATATATGATTCATTTATAAGATTTACAAAAAGATAACTTCAGATGCCACATTAGATATTTTCATGTTCAAATCCAGTAATGGCTAAAATTGATTGGAAAATCATGTGAAAATTGAAAATGATTAGAAATTTCATGTCCATCGTATACCCAAGGCTATTCAGGTAGGTTTCCGCCGTAGATTGCTGCCAGAACACAAAAAACTCGGTATTCTGAGAGTGACAGACGTCATAAAATACGAAACGGCAAAAATGATGCACAATATCTTCCATCATAATATACCATTCTTTGACAAACATTTTACTACTTTTGCCTCGGTACGTTCGGACTTCACTCGTTCTGCATCATCAAATGAGTCGTCACTTCCGCTTGTATCTAAATCGTCCTCCCAGAAAAGTTTCTATTATATTGGTGCCGCTACCTGGAACTCTCTACCGGTAGACCTCAGAGATTTGCCCGATCATCTATTTAAAAACGTTATCGGAAATATTTATTAGATAAGTATATTGATTAAATGCCGATATTGCAATTACTGTCTTGTGTTGTAAAGTACCACGAAATCTGCACTATAGACTCAGTCCTGCACTGCAGTCTCGAAACTGTGATGTTTACAACTCGTTGTATCCTTGTTGAATATTTTTCTCTTCATTTGTTGTAGTTTTGTATATTCATTTTCATTTGTTATGCGCCATTGACTGTAATGTGCGTACTCTTACAGGTGGCGACTGTGTACTAAGGCCTTGCGGCCCATCGTCATCATCCTGGTCCGTACCGGATTTTCGCTGGTGCGATAAATAAATGATTGATTGATTGATTAATTCAAATCTGGCTAAAATCTTCATCTTTCAAATTCATGCTCATCTCTACAGTCTAGAGATGAAGATACTGTAAAATCCTTGTACATAAATACCTTGCTTAAAAGTTTGCTTCAAAAGCAGAGGTTCCAACGACGGGTCCAATTCCTCGCCGACATTCTCCAACAAGACGGGAGTTCCAAATTGGATCGAGTTCTCCATAACACGCATGTAGTCGGCGTCGGTCAGTTTGATCACGCCGAGTTTGTTTTCCTTTTCGGAATTGCGAACCCATTTGTTGGCTTGACCCTGCGGATCGATCATCAGAGGCCTGATAATTGAATAGGCAGAGTATGACAAATAGGTTGATTACATCAAGATTCGTGCCACAGAGAAGTACACAGAAACTTATTTCGGTTCATGCCTAAATCGGGAATTAACCGGAGAGTAAGATGTCACCAAAGTGTAAGATATAACACGGTTACGATGGTAGTTGTTTCATGACATGTAAACTCAATTTTTGACAAGATTTGAACGGTTAATTCTTTTTACAGGATGATTATCAGATAGATTTAACGCCGAAATCTTTAAAAATATGGATAACCACGAATATGGATGTCAGTCCACTCGTTGTTACTCCTGTAGAAGCAAAAGTAACGTCGTGAAATTCTACTCAATTACAAGTACAAGAAGCGGGGATATTTCACAGTTTTTATGACAATTTCCATCATAAAACTCATAAAAACTCAAAACTATACAAAGAACACTATATTAATATTGAAATAAATCCTAATATTTTAAAAGAAATGGTTTTAATGAGACTCTTGGATGTACAGGACTTCAGTATATAATTTAATAATGATATACTAATATTGAAACAAACCTGAATATTCCGGCTGACACTCGTAGTTGCTGGCGAGTATCAGTAGAGAATACTCAGGTTTATTTCAATATACATTTTAATATGTTGTAAAAAGCAAGCCGTTTGCCTAAAAAGATGTACATTGCCCAGTTTCTGGCATTCAAACTATGATTACTATTTTAACAATCTCAACCGAAAAGACCTATCGTAAATGGAATTGCAACTAATAAGTACCCTCTGGTCTAGCGTTTGCGGATAGTAAATAATATCTAAAATTCTGGCAAAATTCACCATCTTCGAGAGTTGTCCACGATTACACCGTTGTCGATCGAGAAACTGTCGGTGGGAAGACCAGCAATATTCCAGGCCCGGATCTTGATTGGATCTCCGAGCGTTTTGCTCAACGAAAAGTGGTCCGAGCAAGTGATTTCGCGTCTCTAAATAGAAATGACACAGATGGTTATCTCAATTTAAAGTATTCCTGTAAATATATACTCAATTACAAGTAGAAGTACCGTAATTTTCCAAGTATAGTACGCCCCCATGTATAATACGCACCCTTAAAATGGTATGCAAATTCTGGGAAAAAGCCTGTACCCATGTATAGTACGCACCCTGCATTCGCAGTACATGAATAGCTGTGTTTTAGTACACGATGGTGTTCTGTTTTGCGATGTCACTGTCGAACAATCATGACATAACCATCGCTAATCATTATGCAATTAACGGCATTGTCTCTAAACGATAGTAGAGAGCAGCCAAAGCCTGCGAAGCTGGCGACGCGATAGTTCGGGCCAGCGACACGACGTCTTGTGCACGAGGCCTATTACAGATGCGATTACTAATTATTATACAAGTAACGGTATTGCCTCTATACAATAGTAGACAGCAGCCAAAGCCTGCGAGGCCGGCATCTTGCGCACGAGGTCAGATGCGATTGCTCAGGCCAACGGTTATGTCGTGCACATCACGCCTGTTGGAGGTGCGACTGATTACGCAAGCGATTATATTTTGCGCACATGGCCTGTCGATGAATTAGCGAGGATTGCCGCATGCGTTCGGCAATCAATGAATGACCTAATTTCGCTCACGTGCAAATGGCAAACCAACTCAGCAGGAGATTGCGTGCTGTGCAGACGACTGTCGTGAATTGGCAACACGCTTTTTGCTAATTGGTAGCACGTTACGCTAATAATACGAATTACTGCGCACGATGGCTAAAAGTGATGCGCGATTGGAAACAAAACATGAAGAAAGGTGTGATTTTAAGCTTTTTATCGAGGGAGATTTTTTTCAAGTGTGTTGTTTCCATGTATAATACGCACCCCCCCCGATTTTAGGGCAAAAAAAATTTTGTGGATTATACATGGAAAATTACAGTAGCAATTTCAAAGACATCTCACACTACTTTCAGTAAAAGTAGAAAATGGATGGAACAAAAAGTACTGAATCAGGTAGTTTCGAAAGTATAATTCGTAGAGCTTTGCATGCTTTTACCGGTAAATGGCAGATGGATATTATCGAAACTGCAAGATGCATTTCACTACCACAAAATGACCAACGGGGCCAATAGCTGCAATCTTCAACATACAGTCAGTTACCGCGTCACAGGGTTTATTTCTTATCAGAATTATGCTCATACAAGTGATGAAACCATATTCCAATCTATATTCTGCTTTACATAATGCCAGCTTTCTTATTTTAAACAATACGTTATCACGTCATGCTTGACGTGCGCTCAGAAAAAGTAGCGGCGCTTCTTTACAGACCAGGTGTTGAAAACAGCACAAAGTCTTCCATACCTGGCATTGGGTTGTCCAGTCATGAGTGCACGATTTTCTGAATCCAGCTGTGAAGGCGCCGAGATACGCAATCACACCGGACGAGATTAGCACGTCACCTTAACGATAATATCATATGTATAAAAGCCCAAAAGTTTTCAGCGAAAGAGCCGAGTACCGGTCAGGTTATCGTAGATCTCTTGCAAGTCTTTGGCAGCCTGCGTCCATCTCGATTTTTCACCGCCTAGCCCGCCGATGAGTTTTTGCGCACGGTCCAGTTTCTTAGCGCACAGATCGACCTGAATATCCCGAATGACATGACTATTTAGAAGCGACAACGGCATAGAGATTAGCATGCAAAAAGGGATTAGAAGTTTTGGCCGGATTTGGATCAGATATGGAGATAAGATAATTTGAAGCTGGATTTGGACATATATAAAGTCGCTCTTCCTTCAGGCATGATTGGAAGATGATGTTTGGTCATAACGAGTGACGAAAATTGCCATGGTAAATAGTAATATTGTTAAAAATAGCCGATATTTCGATTTGGGATTGCTGGTTTCCATTGGTCGGAATTTGGCAGGGTTGCAATGACTCGAGTCATGACTCGACTCGTGTCCGACTCGACTTGACTCGAGTCATATGAGTCGAGGCTAGGACGGCCATGACAGACATTTAATTGTAACTTCGAAGAAGTAAAGTCACCACATTATTGGTATTTCGTCTGTCAGTCCTGATACTTGGAAGGTAGGGACAGAAACTGTTAACACTTTGGAAAATTGCTATTTTATGAATGTGAGCCATTCTATATCGCTGGAGCAGAGTTGAAAAACGTGGGTTGAACCAGACTGAACTGAAAACTGAACAGTGAACATAATGACTTGGGCTCGACCCTCGAGTGAAAACTATAAAAGAGAGATTGACTTGTGACTTGGTTACAACCCAAGAATTTGGTGTGAATTTCTTTAGGCAACAAACCAAACAATTCAATCAATCAGTGTTCTCTTGGATATGCAATTTCTAATAGCTTTCAATTTTTGTGTGACCTCTGAACAAACTTTAGTCATTACAGCAGTTGAACATGATACGAAATTAGTTTTGACTTTTGATCTCTAATCGTGACATTGGGAAAGAAAATTATTAGGAGTCCCAAGTATTGTCACGCTGTTAAAAAGGCCACCTGAATTCAGAGAAAAAACCTGCCCTCATCTGCATTCTGATGCGAAAATCAACAAATTTCACCTGATATTCCAAGTCTTCCTTTTTCTTCGTCGCGGCTTCAAAGCTCGACTGCAACTTAGCCAGCTGATCTTGAAACTGTTTCAATTCCGCCCTCTTGGCGTTTAGAATCTTCATCGTTTCGGCCAGAGACGTTTCCGCTTCGGCGAGTTTGATTTTTTTCGGCGCCACGACCTAGAACAGGGATGGAGAATTATTTTTCCCAAGTGTCCACACGAGAAGCAGAAGTATTTGTGGTGGGCCGAGCTAAAACTTCAAACTCTATTTTATGGCGTATGACGCAATACATGATATACACATGCTGTTGTGAGGGTTTATTTATAAAAAAACACTAAAATCATAAATAAAGTCGTAGACCGTGTAATTCTCAATGGAATCAAACAAGATTAGAATTATACTCTAGGAAAACAGTAAGGCTGAATCAACATTTATGAAAGTTAACCAATCAGAGTTTATGACAAGTATAATAATTAATCTGCACCTTTCAAATCTCACATTAGTATCGTACGTTTCTATGTAGGTATTTTTATTTGACATTCGAAAAGAGGTTCTATTTTCCGAATTCCAAGCTACTTTTCAAAGGCCCATCCTAGTTTGGTCCCAGGCCATATTTGGCCCATACCCGTAAAATGACCAGGTCAGACCTAGAATTATTGTTACCTTATTATTATTGAGTTATGTACATCAAAATATGATGGAAACAAACCTTAGCCACGCGATCGTACACTTCCATGGCGAGAATCCATTTGCAAAGCCCTTCGGCGGCCGAAGACGCCTTGGCTACTTTGACCGGGTCAAATTCCGGGTTAGTGACATATTCGGTACGGATTTTTTTCATTACCGGAACCTGAATTTGAAAATCATTCGATCAAGACCAAAACAGTGTTATAGAAGACAAGAAGCTTACAGGTATGTTGTCTTTGTCATATTCTCTCAGCATGCCGAGGAAATTCATATCTCCGAGCAGCTTTTTGCTAGGGCCCCAGTAGTCGAGGACTTTCTGCCCTGACCCAGACGGGTCGTTGATTTTGTCGGGTTTAATGTCCTTCATGACGCATACTGCGGACATGACGAGTTTGACTCCGGCCGGAGGGTTTTTCATGGATTTTACAATTGTGATGTCCGCAGGCTGAAAAGGCGCTAACAATTATCGTATCTATATGACGGAACAACGATGCGTAGCACATAGTGCAGTAAAACTCCTTTTAGTTCCAATAACAGTCATTTTAGTGTATTTATAAAATAAAGATTTGGAACGGTGCTGCCTCATTTTAAATGGCATCCACGATATGGCTTATCTGGTTCGTCAGAGCCAGGAGTCGAAATGGTAAGTGCGTTTTCGAGTGAGTCAAAATTACACGTCTGAATAGCGATTTCAATATAGACTAAGTCGGAGCCACGTAAAAATTCGCCACGATTGTCACTAAAGTTCTAACTTGAACATTGTGAATTTTCAGTCGGACAATATAGTTAAAGCTTCGCAATAGCAATTTGATCTCGCTAAGATCCCTTCCAAACGGACACTAAATTGGTAACTTGAACATTATGAATTTGTTAATAGAGTAAGTTGCTTAAGCGTGAATAACGCGATTTAAGAATGAAAAATTCTCAGTTTGTCGAGACCTTTTCCAAGCGACCACCAGAAACTTGAAAATTGAGAATTTCAGGTGGGTTAATCGACGTGTCGATGTATGAAAATTGTGATCTAAACAAAAAGATTTCTACCTTTGGCAAGTTCCATTCCGAAAAATCATCACCCGCTACTAATACGCAAAGTAAGTCGCCGAAGGTACAGTCAGGATTTAAGAATAAATCCTCCACAACTCACTTTGAGAGTTTTCAACGCGCTGAGTGCGGCCTCTAAAGCCGGCAGTGCCTCGGCCAGGTCACTCTCGCATTCAGACTTCAAAGCAGACGAAACTGCCGCCTGTTCGTTGGCCTGTGCTTCGTCTGCTGCGACGACCTGCGTACGCTCTTCCACGATCACCGTTTCTTTCGAAATTTGCTGCAAAATCGAAGAAAATGATGAAATTTCCGCACAAAAATAAATAAACATAAATAATGATTAAATTAAGTAATAAAGACTAAAAATAGAAACTAAAACTCACGATCATCAGTTCTTCGTTTTCCGCAGTGCTGATCACCAATTCGGGCTGTAGCGCTTCCAGCTCTTTTTGCATTTCCGCCACCTGCAAGTATATTGAAAATTCACTGACTGCCATAGACATTTGTTGTCTAATACACAGGAGTGGCCTGTACTGAATTAATTCTTCTTTTTCGGAGTACTCAAGTATGGTTCGCCTGCTTTAAATATTTACTCGAGTGGTTATGATAGAGACTACAACTTCTAATTAACAGTTTCTAGTTACTTCGGCAGGCCTATAGTACTTTTTTACTTACTTAGAAATCGCTACTTATACTTGTACTTAAGTAAAAATTTACAACGTTACTTTTTCTTCTACTTGAGTGCCAACGGTGACTCGAGTACAAAGGCGGTTCATGGCTTCCTAAATGTGCGGCCACGCCTTCACACGACCAATGATCGATTAAATTTTGTGTTTAGAACCCAAAAGACCGAATTTGATAGCGCCAAAACAAATAGGACAACATATGGCGAAAGTTCCGTATTTACCTGGGACGCGGCGAATTCCAGCTTTTCGAGACCGCCCACATATCTCTTCTTTTGTTTCATCACAGTGTCGCGCTTTTGCATTAGAAGAGTCTTGAACGCGGCGATCAGTTCCAGGTAGGACGTCGGGGTTACGTAGTTATGACGGCCGAGTTCATGGAGATACCTGCGAGCAGTCAAGAATCATCAGTGAAAGCATCCCAGTGTTTTTATTTCAAGGTCAATAAAATTCTGTCACATTATCGATAATACCATAACATACAATTGAATAACATATTCATATTGAAATAAACCCAAATATTTTCGGGTTCATTTCAATATGAATATACTATGCAATTGTATATTGAAGTTCTGCACCTGCAAGAATCTCTTCAAATAGCATATTACCACATAAAATCAGAATTTCAATGATGATTTCTAGCTAGGCGTTTACCGATATGATCACATTATGTTATTATGTACCGGTAAGTCTTTCCTCATTGTTGTTTTTTGTAACATTGTAAGATCACATCGGTTGGCAGTCCAGGCTAACAACCTCAACTCAGTTGGTTCAGTTGAGTTGATTTCATTTGCATCAAGAGTAAAGTCATGAGGGAAGATTATCAAACTCAAGTTGTGCTCAACAGAGTATAGGCTGAGTTCAACTTGAGCAAAGGTTTAGGATTCAATGAAGATTTGGAGTGATTTTCACTGACCACATTGATCAATAGGTTTGACAGTAGATAACAGCCCGGTACAGGCTCTGTTGTTGATTGTAAGCGATCTGTATTGCATTCTGCGGGTATGGGTGCAACAGGACTGACTTTCTCCCTCAATTACATAAATACACACTATTTGAATTCTACATTTGATGAAATTAACGGTGAGATGACAATACGACACTGAACCATCCGTAATCACTACCGTTACTTTCTGTGGGTCGTACTATTGATGTATAGTTCACCGCATATTCATTTTATGATCGTTAAAGATATATCACACATGTCTTCGAAGTTTAATAACAATTTATCTCTATATCATGCTAGGAAATCCGCAAAGCTCAAAGACAAATACCTTTCAGATAAGCTCCTCGACGAAGTATGAAAATGTTTGCATATCGGCACAATCTCCTGTCTCTCGTGGTCAGTCAGTTCGACAGTTTCCAAAAACTTGTTGGCCACCATCTCCAAGGCATCTTCTGGCCATGGCTGAGTAATAAAGAATTGTTAAATTCGATATTGTGTGCATCACGGAAATAGAATATAATTTTGTAACATATAACTATTTTGGGTCATTATGTCGTAGTCGCGATGATGCGTCTTGCTATCTTGCAACGAAAGTCTACTGCGCCTCGTCCTTGTCTACCTACCTAAATTACATACTTAACCCTTACGAGGTGGGGCCATATTTTGCAGAATTGACCTTCACTTTTCAAATTCACACCGTGACCCCACCAAGACTTGAATCTGGGCCGTTCCAGTTTAAAACTGGGTGGAGTATAGCCCTCTTACGATTCCACACTTGATCGACACCCCATGACATGTCTAGGGTTTTTTAATAAGGTTAAATAAACAAAATTCTTCTCCAAAATCTCTCTCTCAATTATAAAGGCTGACCCTCAGGATGGCGTTAGAGAGAGAAATATGATGCTTCAGTGTGTAGCCACTGTTGCCTGGTTTCAAACAAGCAGTCAACCATGGTTGTAAACCGCGCGGTTCGTCAGATATCGAAAAATGGAAAAGACGTATAAAATTTACAAATGGGCGAAGTCAGTGAGTGGCCCTCAAGGTCAAGTTCACGATCAAGACTCAATCGGACCCAACAGTCTGGTTTATGGCATAAAACAACGCAGTATGCTTTCTTTGGTCATATCCAACTATTTGCAGGCATAGTAAACCAGTTTATGACTCATATGCCGTCCGAATTTAAACTTGAACTTGACCTCGATCTTGAAAATCACTGAAGCGTGACCAAAATTAACAAATCCCTCGGAAAACTCTCCAGAACACGTTTTGATGTTTGAAACGGTGAGAATTTACACAGAATACCGTACATGTCGACTTCTGATATTCTGGCAGATTTTCTGACAATATTTCCCACTCGGAAAATATCTGGAAATTTTAGGTGATAACCATTTTTTATTTTTTTCCTATTTTTTTTTTTTGCAAACCAAAATTTTTGAGTAAGGTACCAAATGCATCGGAAAGGTCTCAGCTTTTAATAAAACGTAGTATCTGATGTCTAGGGCGTGTGAACATGGAGAAATCGGTCTCAGAGACATGCCATATCATATATGATACAACCACCTCGTAAGGGTTAAGTACCTTGCTAACAAATCGTTTCAAAGGGTATAGCAACTCTTGAGCATCGAATCCTCCACTTGCCATTGGGTTATGATTTTGGAGTAGTTCTAGTGAACAGCAGCTAGTCACCTTTTACACTTTGGATAATGTAAAGTAGAAATCAGTTTTGAGGTATGTTTACATCACCTTTACGAGTGAAATTGTCAAAGCAACTGGGGGCAAAGGCCCCAGAATTACGGTAACTGAATATATTTTCAGAAATTGTGCTTACTTTTTAGTAATGTCACCAGACTACAACCATTTGTAGTGATTGAGGAAAAAATTGGCATTCTATGTATAAGACTCATCCAATGACGTAAATTGAAACGAAACGTGTCCACCTCAAGCACACATTATTTCAATCGTTGCTGCCATTGTCACAATACATGAAAGCACGACATACCTGGAACCAATCAATCGTACAGCAGTTGATAAGAGACGGGAACTGACGCAGCCTATTACGGAAAGCGTCGCCGATTGGCGAAAATGCGATGATTAGATGAAGATTCTCGCGGCAGCGATTCACGAAAAACGCAAACATCGCTAACGGACTGTAGTCGGCGTTAGGGCCCATTTTTTGATTCATGGCAGGCCGGATACTCTGAAAGAAAATGCAATCGATGTCTTTTATCATGCCAGATTTAGGTACCGCAATTCAAAAACACCATATTTAAATCCGATACACGGAGGCCGAATACACGGAGGCCGAAAACGCCAAATTCGAACACACAAATGTCTGCTGAGACGGCTCAAGTAAATCAGTTACTAATTGAATTTTGGTTGACTAGACCTGCCACAGCAGCACCAAATAAGAGTCTATAACTTCCCTGCGGTTCGGATACCAAAACTGAAATGACAATTTAAAAATACAGATAGAAAATATCTCCTAGAAAAGTGTAGCTAAGTTGGACACTATCTACCTCTTTCTTGTATCTAATAGGTATGTACATTTTACAATTGTACAATGTACATACTCATTGTGTATAAATATAAGTGATTTTGATAGCTGAATAATCTGTTAAATATTTTTAATAAGTATATTACGGTTAATTTCTGGTTACGTTTTGTTACTTATTTCACGCTTACACGCTTCACGTTACATTTCCTGAAATTATGTATAATTGATTTAAAAGAATTAACATCTACTTTTTCTACATCATTTTCTATGCATTATTACTTACTACTGGCATAAACTTCTCACCTCGATTATTTCCTGTTTCTCGTCGATGGCGAACAAGTTCGGCACTTCCCCGGTGTTGAGAAGATTGTCGACGTCTTCCAAAAAGGATTCGTCTTTGATTTGAGTGTCGGTAATCAGGAACACCATCTTCTTCGCTTGCACCCCCGATGATTTCAACACGTCCTGTATATATTATAATTCTTACCATGCGACATACGAAAACTGACTCTGTTCCTGGATAATCACCTTGACGTCTTCCCTCCACTCGGTGACGCCATAACTTTTGGAAATTTCAGGCTGAAAAAGGCTCATACCGGCCATGGACGTTGCCAATCTTGTCAGCGACTGTCTCCCGCTGCCACCGACGCCAACAAGCAACGCGTTCCCACCCGGCGACTTCAGAACACGGCAGATGCGAGACAAATGCTCCAATACATATCTGGGAAGATATTCAAAGCATCATAAGTGATGTGAAATGATTACAGAGTGATTGTAAATGATACCGAGGAACAAAGTCTCATCTTCACATCTGTTCCAATCGACAGTGAAATATGCCACAGGGTTAGGTGATTCCGGTAAAAATGGACTTCCTGGTTGATTCTAAGTCTAATATTAAGCTTTGATTCAAGTCGAGTATTTGAGTAAACCCTATTGTAATGTCATAACAGATATAATGACCAGAAAAGTTCAAAGATTTTTTTCCGGGAACCAGGAAAATACTGACAGATATTAACGAGTTAGAGTTAGGCTTAGCTTGGATTAGGGTTTGGGGGTAAGTTATCTTGAGCTCCGGTTCAGATTAGGTTGGTTTGTGTTACAAATAGCGTTAGAGTTTAGGTCAGTGTAAGCTTGGGTTATTTTGAGCGAAAGCCATCATTATCACCTGAACGTGACCAAGTTCATCTGCGCCTTGTGAGTCTGATTGTATTCCTCCAGACAGGTGTCGACGATACCGTTGAAATCTTCGAGCGATTTCACCTCTTCGTAAAGCCGATCTTCGTTTTCCGCGTCCGGATTCAGATAATCGCCAAACAACAAGGAACGCATGTCGTCCTCCTCAAGCTGAAGATAAAAATAAATTCCACAAAATCGCCTGACGGAAAGAGAGAGAAAAAGAATCTAAAGAACTTCTTGGAGGTAAAGAACTTCAATATACAATTGAATAGTATATTGTATAGTATCTTGAAATAGTACATTGAACGCTCTCTTATATATTATTCAAGAGATAGAATCGTGAAAATGAATAACCTACATAACAAAAATACAATTAAGTGATATATTATATACGCATAAACAAGGTATAGATGGGAGGCCAAGTCACCCAGTCCAGGAGCATCTTACTACAGCATTTTCTGCGCTTAAAACGTTTGATTGAAACTATGCAAAAAGAAACAAACCACAGTATCGGAGAAAATAATTGGAAATTATAGGACCGTTCTTTTCCCTACCGTTTTCCCTGGTTTAGCGAGGTGATCGAACAGGGTGTCAAAATTTTCCTTGAACGTGTCTTTGATGATTGTTCGCAGCGAGCTGTAAAGCCAGTCTCGGTCCGAGTCGTCCACGAGACGATCGTAGAAGACGCGGAACACTTCATGAACGAACAGCCTGACGATCGAAAGTCAAATGTCGTGTGTGTGTCAAATTAGCGGTAAGAAGGACAGGGTCATAAACATCCCAAATTGCAGGAAGATCGGCTGGTAATTAAGTGATTCTACTTCCAGTTAATTATCGAGTAACATGGTAGTTACAGTTGTTACTTAAATAGTTTATTAGGTTTCTAAACGGGCGGTAGAGTCCTTAGATCAAATGATACAACATCAAAAAAACTGCTCAGTAGCTCAAAAATCACTTTTTAGGCCCTTGCTAATTAAAAACATTAATTCCCCGCATTTCAAGTTGCTTCACATAAGTTGCGTCGCGTTCCCCGCTACCTGATCATTGTCTTTTTATTTTCGACGCTCTCCTTCTTGATGAGCAAGCACCCCATGATGACGCGGGAGAAATCTCTCAGATTGAAAGTATAGTGAGACTTTGCTGGTGTCGGCAAGAGATTTTCCATGGCTTGTTTGTACACCTGAAGTGCGGGATTGAGATATAATTTTAAAAAGAGGAAATGGAAAATCCTTGATGATAAAATAAGGTCTAGCCACTGTAATAGGAAATTTTCAGATTTCGGACCTTCCGATTGCTGAATGACTGAACAGGGCCTGGCAGCAGGTGATCAAAGTAGGCATTGTTGGTTCTCAATAAGAAGTAGAAATAATGTCACAAATTTCTACTCAACTACAAGTAGAAGCAACTCAATTAAATGCCTAGTTTTGCCAAAAAAATTTGAAAATTTCAATTTCAATTTTAAATCACAATCCCTTGAGCAAGTAACACAACTGGCCAAAACCTAGTTAAGTACTTCTAAAAAGTTGATGCACTTCATTACTGACCACCGCTGCTTAACAGTGAGAGAGAGACTTTCTCCAATGTGTGTATTGCCACTTTCACTTGTAAATGAGTAAAAATTTATGGAGTTACTTCAATCTTTGCTTGAGTATTGAAATTGACTAATCTAACCACCTTTGCTTATATGCAGGGAATTACAGTAAATAAGAAAATCCAACACCACTCAGCCCACTTACTTGCATTGTAGCAGTGACAATTTGAGTACATGTCGAAAATATGTCGGTCGGAAATTCGTGTGCCTTCAAGTGAAACGACATAATCGTGCTGAAGATTTTCGTCATGGTCTCGTCGTTGAACTCGAGGGTCGAGATGATGTTGAAGTGACGCAAAAATCGGGTGGTCACCGGATTTCTGGCGCCGCCCGGTGGTCCCATGGCCGCGAGGAATATGATGTCGACCAGCGTGACTTTGGTGGTGTCTTTCAGATCGTACCTTGAGTAGAAATATGAATTTCGCCGAAGGGTTGCATGCATTTTAGCGCTAAATCAGAGGTGGCTACTATTGGTAATCGGAAGATGCGCATTTGCGACTGACGCAAAATGACTAAGCACGCCACGTATATAGCTCTTTCGCCCTGCTGCTTTGATAATTTCCCCGTTAAAGTGTTGCAATGCTATCCAAAAAAGTACTTTTTACTTCATTAATCCATTTAAAAGTATAAGAAGCAAGCAGTTTTGACTAAAAACTGTCATATAGAAGTTGAAGTGGTGTAAAAATAAAGCCACTTGATAAAGTAATGAAAGCAGGCAAGATCCACCAGATTAGTCTGAAAGAGTAACGGTACTTAATTGTCTTTTAAAGTTGTGTCTATTGGGAAAACGGCTGACCATTTTTCTGATGTGTGCAATGCAACACTACATAATAATATCACACAATGGATTAGGATTAAGACTTCGCACGGATTATGTTCAAGGTTAAGGCAAACTTATTGTTCTTATAGTTCTCACGTTGATTTTGAAGAGCACATCCCAAAATAAGTTACCAATGTTCCCGACATTCATACCTTGACAAAGCTCCCATTGTCAGATAGAAATGCTACTTAATTTCAACACAACAACACGACAATATCAGTCCCCGACTAAATCTATTGCAATGAAAATTACATCTCTCACCAATTTCCATGATCAAAGTATTGTCGCAAAAGCTCGATGGGAGGCTGTGCTCCGAACTTTTCACGTGCCGGCATATTCATGTCGTCGACAAATATAAGGCATTGCTTGCCCATCGGCGGACCAAAGACACCTGTAATGAAAAAATAATAAAAGGCATTACATAATGTCAGGAGCTTTTGCGATCAACCCCATCAAGGTTTCAGACTGAGTCTGGCCAAGTTTATAACGTTCAGTTCATCTCGCGGCCGTTCGAATTTGATTACACAAGAACTACTTATTGTGAAACAATGTCAAATACTGCCGCGTAATACACAACAAAACTTGAAGTGTTACCCTTTCTTCTCTTGTCCAGCTTGGACATGACGAGCCCTTGCGTTTGATTGGCTGTCGTTTTTGCCGAGAAGTTTACGAACGCCGGCAGGAAATCGTCTTTGGATAGGTTGTTCATCAATTTATCTTTCACGTATGCGCTTTTTCCTGCGAGTAAACAACTTTTGTAAACAACTCTGTAAGGAGTCTCTGATGACGGTGTAATAATAATGGGCTACAATTGAGCTTTGTGTTCAAATCCTATTTGATGGATATGATTTTATACAATGAAGTAAGAAAGAATGATTAGAAAATGATTGCGTTACTGAAGAATTGTGATTTTATACGATGTCTGTATTGCAATTATTATTAACAACAAAAATGATAGAAGATTGCATTTTTGGTCCTGATTTAGATTATAAAAACATTGGTAGTGAGATATATGTATAATTTTAAATTTAAATCGCATAATTAGTCTAGAAAAGTGATGCAAACAAACAAACCTGTTCCAGTCGGTCCGACAAAAAGAATGGGTCTCTTATTCTTGATGCAAATATCCATCAGGTAAGTGTATCGCGCCGTGTCCATCGTTGGCACAATGATATTTCCCGCATTGACAGATTTATCCGGCGTCAGTTCCTGTCCGCGCAGCAAATGTGTCCACGGACTCCAGTTCCCACGACCTTTCACCTGAATCAAATGCCTGGATAGTAACCATTTTGGAAAGCATCATACTATTAATTCCAGGCAGAACTCCACCAGGCCTGATTTGCGAGGAGCAAAGCGCAAGAAAAGAAATCTAAAATGCAAACCTCGTAGAAGTAGTAATACACCAAGCCCTGTTCGGGAATTTGCGTTTCAATTTTTCCGACAACAGACGGAATCGGATGTTCTTCCTTCTTGCCAGCAATCATCTCACGGAGGAATTCGGAAAAGGTCTGTCTTCCGTCTTGATTAACCAACGCGCCCACCGACCAGATGAGGGAGAATAAGAACACGCCCTGTATTGATATTATAAGTGTTTCAATGCGAGTGTTATCGAATAAAATAATACTGGGTTGATAATAATTAGTGGAACTCGTGCAAAGTAAATTACTGCAGTTTCCATGCAAAGAGGATAAGTCTTATTTTTTAGGAATGGTAAAATGCAAGTGAAATTGTCTTTGTGTCTAAAATTGTCTAACATATTCGCACCCCAAACTTGTGAACTGACTCTCATTAGGGGGCAAAAGCATAATTAAATGCGGTATTCTCGTTCAAATGTTAGCAATCATTTCATGAAGATGTTGCAATGACGTAAGCTACACAAAATCCAGTGTCACGACGAAAAGTTCACCTCATGATGATTCAATTAGACAGAGAAATGAGCTACACTTGGCAACACGCGCCCGGCATTTACTCACATAACTCCTTACCTGAATGTGCAATTTGATGCTTTTGTGGTCCGATTCGCTTTCCGGGGACACCTCCTCCTTCAAGAGCATTTCGAAGAGGTGCATGCACGAACGAATTAGATTGTGGTCTTGTGACGCCATGATCTGCAAACAAAACACTCCGGGTAAGATTACTCGTTAACTCCAAGTAAGATTTAAAAAAATATGCGCTATCACTGGATGCATCAAGTCACAATAGTGTGCGTCTGTGTCATTTACTCAAGCTCCTTTGGTTTCAGACTGACTTCATTTCTGCCCGAAACAGTTACAGATTGCAAACCGCTTACATTTACCATTTCAAATTTCGAAATCCGAATTCGACTACTTCTCGAAATGAACTATTTCCACATATGTTTTATATTATACTGGAAATGTTGTGTATCATGCATTGGTTTGTTCATATCTCATGCTGTATACGAAATGAACTATTTCTAGTGCATATTTTTTGCAGTATAGTCTCTTTTTCATTCATTTATTTTTCACTGTAAATCCTAACACTGTGCGTACTGATGAATGTGTCCTAAGGTCCATCCATCCATTTATGTGTCTGTGCCTCTATCCATCCATTATCAATCTACTTTGCTTACAACAGTGGTTCTCAACCTTTTCTTACCGCGTACCAGGGTTGTAACTAAGTCACGAGGTTCCGAGTCACAAGTCAATTTCACTTTTATAGTTTTGACTCGAGTCAAGTCGAGTCATTTTCAATTAACCACCGAGTCAAGTCCGAGACCAAGTCAGCGAGGAGAGGGTCTAGTCCGAGTCATGGTATTATGACTCGAGTCTGAGTCCAAGTCACTGTGTTGACTGCTCATTTTCAAGTTAAAGTCTTGTTAGAACCACTTTTTATAACTCGGTTTGGTGATATCGAATGGTTCGCATTTATAATATACTAATTTTCATCACTTTTAACAGTTTCTGGTCGCATTTTAATGTACCAGTACCAACAGACGAAATCCCAATCGGGTGGTGACTTTACTGTTTTTCGAAATTACAATGAAATGCCGGTCTTGGCCGTTTGAGTCTCGAGTCATATGACTTGGTTCGAGTCATGCACAATGACTTGAGTCGAGTCATTTCCGTATTTTGAGAAAATGACTCGAGTCAAGTCGAGTCATCATAAAATCGTGACTCGAGTCTGACTCGAGTTGAGTCATGACTCGAGTTATTACAACCCTGGTAGGATTATTGACATGAACGGATTAGTAAATAATTTGGCCCTGATTTTCAAAATAAATGCGGCCCACGAGTTAATTCTGCCCCTGATTATTAATAGCACACACTAATAAGGCAAAATTTATTATGATGGTCGCAATTGTTTCATCTCCTCAACTCAATAGTCAATTTGCAACTGAGTCGTATAACATATAAAGTATTTAACTACGCATTTGATGAAGTCATTTATTACAGTAGAACAAATTATGGTAACGATTTGTCAATACTGTAACTTTACTTAAAAAGAAATGCATTCACTGAAACCACTTCGATTATAGCAGGTTGAAAACCACCGGTTTGTAAACACGCGGTGATAATTCAGCAAGCTTTACGTACGCATAAGCCCGAAAAAGAGTTCAGTTCCAACTCACCTCTTTGCATTGCTTCCGGACGACCCGCAAGGAAGTCGGAACGAGCCATTCGAAGATGGCTTCGATAAAGGAGCGGTTGTCGGCGGAAAGTATCGCCGGCAAGTTATTGAGCCACGACTGAAACATGGGCTGCCATCCTAGCGAGTTCGGCTCCAGATAGATCATGCCGCATCTGCTCACTGTGGCGGGCTGAAAATACGAACATTCCGATACATGAGAAGAGATGGCCGGTAGCAAAGTAGCTTCACCTTTTCGGAGTACTAGAACATCTTTCTGTTATCGAACAGCTTGCCGGCAACTTTTACTTTTTGGGAATGTCAGAAAATGTTTTCTCTACCACTGAACCGACGTTGAATTACATGTTTCAAAATTTGCGGAGGACAACAGTTTTATTATAGCTTCCTATCATTTTTACTAGCGAAATCGACAAAGCATCCAGCAATATTGCACCTGTATACCATTTGTCAGATATAGTTCCAAAACCGTGCCTAATTTCACCACATAGACTCGTACCCAGAGGTGGTCAGCAACATAGTTCTTCTACTTTTTGATGCATTCAAGTAGGTTTATGACGTTACTTCTAATTCTACTGGAGTACCGATGCTGATTACTTTGCTCACATTAGCTGATACTGCGTCAGCCACCCAGAGATACAACAAGCTGTTCTGAGCTGACGTTGAAGGCTTTCAAACCTTGTTAACTATCTATCCCCACTTATCATCACTTATAAATTGTCAGGAAGAGGTGCCAGTGTACAACAATTTGTGATAACACAGTGTCTTTATACTTGATACAATGTCCAGCTTTTCCGTCCTATGCAGTTATTACTTGTAAATTGTTAGGCAGAGATGCCAGTGTACGACAATTAGTGATAATTCAGTGTCCGATTCTTCCGTCGTATGTAGCTACCTTTTAGGCGTAACTCATACAGCTATCAACCTGTAATTATTACTAATAAGTAGCGTATTATCCTTATATAACTTAATACAACCAAATACTCCAACAGCAGACCGCCTTTACACTAAATTCTGCATCCGACATAAAACGCTAGCTACCCTGCGACTCAAAACTTACCGAGGCTTGCGACAGATCTTGCGTCTCGAAGATCAAACTCATGACGTTCGTCATCTGAATGATTTCACCCGACATGAGACACAGCTTCTTATTGTCGTCGAGCACGGTGTTCATGGATTCGATCCACAGGGTGTCGATAGGGCCGTCGAAAACCACCCATTTCCTGTCCGTGGTGTCGGTGCTCGAGAATTTACGGAAGGTATTCGCTACGTTGCCGTCAGTCCACTAAAGTTAATTGTTAAATAGAAAATTAATATTGTACAAAGAACCATGTTACAACGTGAAATTAGTGAATTCAAGACATAGAGAGAGAGAGAGACTAATATCTTACAATCCAACCGAAATACATAACAAAGAAACAATAACAAAAACGATACACTCATGCACACACAGTATTTGGTAGAGGGTAGGAATGATCGATATGGCCTTATTCAATTCAATTCAATTTATTAATAACAATATCATCATTCAATGCAGCACAAGACCGCGATACAATGAAAAGACAGGAAGGTGTCGAAACGACTTGGAGTAGTCTTAAAAATCGGACACCCAACTGGCCTAGACGATGTAAAAAGGAGGCATGCACACTGAATGAAAAGTAAAGGAAGATAATATAAAAGGAAAGCGACAAAAAAAGGTGGCATGTGTCGGAACGCGAGATCGATATGTCAGGTCACAGGTCAGGTCAAGTACAGGCCGTGCATGTGGTGTGAGATTGTGGAAAGGTTGTTAACCCCTGCTCTACATGGATAGTGATTCCACATATTTCTAGGTAACTTGAAGCAAATATATAGGACTGGAATGGTTAATATATCAATGAAAGGTAATCAAGTCCTCTTTCAAATCTTTGATATGGCATTTCACGGATATGTTGCAGTAGGGAACTCACCTCGTGCGAGACAGGGTCGAACTGACCAAACAATTGACCCATTGTGACGGCTTTCGGATTGATCGTCTTGTAAATGACTTTGTCTTCTTCGTTCTGCCCTCGTTCGTTGAGTAACGACAGAACGTCGGCGAGAACGTGCAGACATTTTGTCTTGCCGGAGAACGGATCTCCCACCAACATGAAACTGAAATGACATCATGCGAAAGTTAATCGTTTAATCACAATCGGTTTTCGTACATAGCCGATGGAACAGGATTGTAATGACTCTACTCGAGTCACGATTTTTTAATGACTCTACTTGACTCGAGTCATTTTTGCAAAAGCGTAAAATGACTCGGCTCGAGTTAATTTCTGTATTGACTCGATTTGTACTCGAGCCATTGACTCGAGACTAGGACGACCAAGACAGACATTTCATTGCAACTTCAAAGAATGGTAAAGTCACCACATTATTGGTATTTCGTCTATCAGTCCTGATACTTGAAAAAATAGGGCCAGAAAGTGTTAGGACTGAGTAAAATCACGAAATTATGAATAGCTTCTTGGAGGTACAGAACTTCAATTCACAATTGAATAGTATATTCATATTGAAATGAATATACTATTCAATTGGATATTATGAATGCGAGCCATTCTATATCACTCGAGCAGAGTTGAAAAAAGTGGACTGAACTCAAAACCGAACAGTAAACACAATGACTTGGACTTGGACTCGAGTCACAACACTATGACTCGGACTCGACCCTCTACTCACTGACTTGGACTCGTACTTGACTCGGTGGTGGATTGAAAATGACTCGACTCGACTCGAGTCAAAACTATAAAAGTGAGATTGACTTGGAATCTTGTGACTTGGTTACAGCCCTGCCATGGAGTATTGGCTATCAATCTGGATGATAAAATACCACTCAAGTATGTAGACAAAAGCAACCTGAGCACAAAAAGTAGAAGTACTTTGTTACCAACCACCTATGGAATTGCGACAGATAGAATATTACTTCTTATAAAGCCCCCGATTAGAACTCAAAAGGCTTGCACTAACTTAAACTCCATGACTTCATTAAACTTGCCATCACTGACCCGTGTCGTACGATCATCATCTCGTAGGTCTGTATCAATTTCTCCATAAAGACAGGCGCGGGCTGGATCTTGTGTTTTTCGCACATTTCCTTCACGGTGTCGATAAAGATTCGGTAATCGGCCTCCGGCAGACGCACGCCGGGGAACAGATCGGAAGTGATGCCACGGAAAAGCGGTATGTCGTGGGACAAGAATTTCGGCAGGTTCACGTCCTGGATGGATCTCAAAAGCTGGAAAAAAGGGTGGAAACCGATAAGAAGTCGGTGAATTAAGAATTAAACCAAAATACAACTATGAAGACATCACCGGTGTCTTGTTGTTTATTGCTGGACGGTTGCATCAGGTTTTAAAGAAGTTAAAATTGGATCTTAATCAGAGGGAAATATAGGGTAGAAACTATCGGTAAGGGTTTGGTTATTTATAAAGACGAATTTGTCTCGTATACCGTAATTGTGAGTTGTTATATGCAGTTCGCGAGTCCGTGTACTTGTCATTATTAGATCAACAAAAACGGTGCAACGAAAATATTCTTAATATAATGATTTGGATTTTGGTTTACCGTATGTACTGACGTTGGCTCCTGAGAGTCGGTCGAAGAGCCTTGAATGGAATAAATTTGGCAGCGTTAACACATTGTTCGTTACAATTTCGAATGTTTCTACCACCAGAATCTGTGCGTTTGCAACAGTTTATCCATAAATCAACATTCCCTCTCAATTTAAGGGAAACAAGAACAAAAACTACCTGTATCCTGCTTGTGGTTGGACGCGGAAAGAGACAAATTGAAAAAAGACTTGCAGATAGCAGTGAATGCAACGAATTTAGTCGACCAATGGAAACCCTTTTGTATCACTTTCACGACTCTTTTATTGTTACCAGCGAACTATTGAGCAACATGAAAGACACACAAATAACCTACCAGAATGTCCTCATTTTCGTCAGGAAACTTCAACTTCAAATTGGCGGCAGCCACCAGGACAGCTTTCACGGCCCGCATACCGTAATCGTAATGGAACTGACTGGACAGTTGTTCCGAGCAGAGCCGGTACGTCATCACGATTTTCACCGACAAGTTACGGGCGTCCAGAAAGCCGCAAGAGTACAACGAGATCTCGGCGATCAGTGCGTAATCAGGCACCATCATGGCGACCGTTCGGAAAAGCACCTGAAAGGAAAACATGTCCCTGTTTACAGCTTGAAGAGCAGTGATGACCGCTCCTGCCAGAATGCAGGTTTTAATAACTTCCCTTGAGAATATATTTGAAACTCGAACAACTATGCGATTTGGCATATATCAATTTCAAACGAAAAACAGATATAGTCAAGTACGACGCGATAATGTAAAATTTTTAAGATGCAATACATATTCTGAATTGCAACGATTGTAACTATACGTTGACAAGACAATCAGACAAAAACAAAAGTTGAAACAAATTACAAATATGTCAGCTAACAATGATTCCTTTGTTTTACAGAGATCGGGATAATTCAATCGCAAAAATATTGGTCCCAATCTCCAGAGTGTGAATGTTCACTGTTCAGCCTTCCAAAGCACAGGTAAAGGGAGAAAATTCGAAGTCCGGTAAAGTATTCAATCAAGCAGCATTAAAAAGTAGCTTGGGACAATAGGACTCCAATCACCAATAGTTGTTGACAACATTTTAACTCACGTGATCACCAGAGCTAAGACAAGAAAGCCAGCAATGCAATGAAAAGGTACACGGTTACATGGTTAACGCATAAGAGCTACATTGTTCATTGGTCATGAGGACAGTGAAAACGTACTTATAATCAACTAAAACTGGCACGTTAAAAGTGTATGATTTGTAATTGAAGTCAGCTCTAATGCAAACAAAATCAATGACACAAGAATACCAATTAGAATCAACTGCTGGATTTTACAAATTTGCATTTCGTCACCTTGAGATTATCGGGCAATTCGGATCTGCCGGCGTAACCTGGATTCATCGTGATTGCAACAAAGCAGTTTGGATTCAGTTTCAGCTCTGTTCCTTCAAACAAGAAATATTCCTGGTGGGTCTGAATGGCCCGTTGGATGCATAACATCTGAAACAGAAAGATGGTAGCTATTTTTAGAAAGACATATATAATTCTGGTGCCGGTACTAGAAAACATAGACGTTTACTACTTAACTTAAATTTGAGTACTCAAATTGCTATGTCCAGCACTATAAATAAGACTCGGACATCGTAATCTTTGTGCGCATAGATACATGACCAGGCCGTGTTATTTTTGGCATATGCCAAAACTGCCAAAAATAACTTATTTTTGGCATTTTTCGATTTTTATTTTTGCCAGTTTTGGCATCGTCCTCTAAATAGATAGTTTCAGCCTCGAATTAGTCACAAAAACGCTTTATTTGGGCTAGTTTGTCAAAAGACACCACAAAATCTGCAGCATCCACGTATAATCAGTGCCAACGAACAATAAGAAGAAGAAAAAACCTAACGATTTCATCGGTTAATAATATCAAACGAAACCACAAAATGTGCAGTATCCATCGGAATCGGTGCCAATGAGCAAAAAAAAAGAAAGAAAAGCCTAACAAACACGCTCAACAGCTGATTGTTACAGCTGTTGAATAGACTTAAATCGTTTGCACTGTAACAGTGCTTCCAAACTCATGTCAGCTAAGTTTCTCCTAAATTCATTTCTCGCCCAGCGAATCTGGGAAATATCGGCTTCAACAGTAGCCGCTGAGGGAAAGAATGTTGCCAGTCATCCACAAAAGGTTTTCAGAGCTTCAAAATCTTTGGAGGGCCGAACCGGCTTCCATGCATCATGAAAAGAGATCACTTCGCCAGTGCCATCGATCGCATCGCGGAAAGAATTTTCTTCCCGATCCTTTTCCAGGAGTTTCCTGTGTTGTCTCTGAACACATTCTATTTAGTAGCCCGACTATCATTTCTCCTTCAGTCTACCGATATATTTTCGGGGGACTTTTGTCACTTCAGGTGGCTTTAATATTACCAACTCGCATGGAATAGTCCTGGGAAGGTTAGATTGTTTAAGAACATTAACGCAACAAGACTGTCTGGAAAAACGAGCCTATGCAGCTCAGAAATAGCCAAACAGTTTGTTGCGTCACCATGCTCAACTCGTTCGCGATGCAAAAACCGTGGTTGATTTTGGGGGTTCCAGTTCCATGAGCAGAATATAATTTATATTTTAATAATCAGTACTGCGGCAGCTTCTTATTGATACCCGTTTTATCAAATTTAGCGCTCGACAAGCCCGTCAAAAATGGCCGTAAAATTGCCTTTGGACAAATGGAAAGTATGACGTAAACCAAATGCAGTCAGCCGTTCAATCTCGCTGTACCCACACCATTTAGGACACCATGCTTTCACCCCTAATGGGTAGGCTGGACCCATATTAAGAAACCTGCCTTTCACAAACGCTCTTTTCGCTTGTAAAGCGGTCCTGTTAACACAACACCATGAACGAAATACACTATTTGGCAGGCCGTGTTATTTTTGGCATATGCCAAAAATTGCTTATTTTTGGCATTTTCAAATTTTTATTTTTGGCAGTTTTGGCATCTGGCTCCTGAAATGCCAAAAATAACACGGCCTGTACATGACCCAAACAAATTCAATATGGTATACCTGTTGAGCAATGACGCTCAGCACTTCAAGTTCAATTCTGTTGAATTCGTCGAAACAAGCCCAAGCTCCAGACGAGGCCAAGCCTTTGAAGAATTTTCCCATAGCCAAGTAGTCGAGACCGTCCGAGCAATTGAATACGACGCACTAAAGCAAAATGGAAAAGTGTTACACTCATGCAGTGAACAACTTGGACAGTATTTGAAAACATAGAATACCTGCACTGCCAGAGCTTTGGCGAGATCTTTTGTGGTTTCTGTCTTACCAGTACCAGCTGGACCTTCCGGGGCACCACCAAGATTGAGGTAAAATGCACCGACCAGGGTACGGTAGCAACGATCGGTCAACGGTGTGATAACGAGTCTATTTAATATACATGGTTACTGTTGTCTTATTACCGGGAAAACACCGAACCGATATCACCTGGGTGAATTTCCGAGATATTCATAAGCATATTTGACGTCGGCGTTAATAATATGCGCCCGGGCATTTTCGTTTTGCCAGTAATAACGCAGTTGGGCAAGCCAGTTGAAATCGTTTTCGGTCGACACGCCTGTTCAAAAAGCCAACAGTCAGTAAAATGGAAGGGTGTACGGAATATGTATTTTCGTATATTTTCAAGTGGATTGCCTCTGTCTGTATTGAGGAAAGAACGGCAATACCTTTGTCTATCATATCCTGGATGACATCTCGTGCGTGCACGTCAATAGTCACCAAAGCGCCGAGAGTGATTCGCGTCTGTTTCAACAGCTTGCCTCGGACCAAATTGACAATATCACCGAGCTGTTATGTATGGGAAAAATTTTAATTTTCTCATTATAGTAACAACTACCGTATACTGTACCTGTGCGACTAGTGTTTGATAGTAATCTTTGAGACCTTGGTTGCCGCCGTCGCGTATCGCGTCGTGAACTTCGTAAGTCCAGTACATTTGCGAGACGTAGAGCACGATCTCAAAGAAAAAGGTTCGATGTAAAATTATGGTCCCTAATTCTTGACTGTTAACCGAGTCTGGGATTCTAGTCACGGAAAGCCAAAGGTTTCGCAGGTGAATCACGGCGGCACAGACGCCCGAAAAGACAGCCCAATGTTTTTTATTTCAACCAAGTCTTAAGATTTCAGCCATAAAATAGTGGCGGTTTCACAATTAGTACTGAAGTGACACTCAAGTAGAAGTAGAAGTGCCATCATAAATTCCTACTCAAGTACAAATAACACTAGCGATTTCCAAGCCACTAAAAACGTAAGTATTCTAGGCGCAGTTTCCCTAAAACACTGAAAACTGAAGAAGTGGGAGTAGCCTAAAAATGTAACCACTTGTGTAATTTCATGTGGCAAGAACGACTTGAATAAACATAAGTAATTCGTGACTGAACAATCCCTCTAACGCATCTCATCAACAGTATTTGCAAAACCACGACGTTTATTGAGAAAATTGTACTATCAGCTGTTAATTCAGCCAACACAAAATTCTGGAGAGACATTCTCAAGTACAAAAAGACGCTAATACCTGCCCAGGCCATTCTTGGACCCATTCAGGTCTCGGCTCATTGCTGTATGCTTCCTTGGCGTTGATGATGACATCGCGAACTGACTTCAACATCACATCTTCCACCTGAGCAAGAATCACAATGTATTCACAATCGTCAAATGTCACAATTATTCATACACAGAGTATTTTATTACCGACTACCTCTGTTTATACGGTAAGGAAACCAAAATCGGTGGTTGTATTATTCTACCGACCTGTAGCAGCCATTTCTCGACGGCGCCTCTGGCTGCGGAGGTGGAGATCAGCTCTACAAATTGAACGACTTCTCCCTCGCTGCTGAACATGGCCTTGATGTCGAGATTGTCGAGGAACTGCAGCTTGGCGATGCCTTCGAAACACTTTTTGAGATGGGGCTGCACGCGAGTCGGGTCTTTCGTTTCCGACAAGATCTCCAGCATTTCGTCGTTGGACAGGAAGAAGAATCTGCGAGCGGCGTCGGAAAATTAAGAAGCCCGCGCGTATCGCGGTAGAGTGGCCAAATATAGACTTTCCAGACAGGGGGCGATGGCTTTGTCAATGTAATCGATAGCGATTGGGATTACTTCTAAAACGCGGGATTACGGTTATGATTATAGAAATATTGCATGGTAGTGGATGGCAATCAAGATTGCCAAAAATTGCGCAGTATTCGATTACGATAAAGATTTCAGTAAAATTGCGGATTAGTCAATTAGGACTAAAATTACCACAATATATTGAGCAGTATTCAATTGCAATTCTCGGAAAATTGCGCAGTAGTCAACTATGATTAAGATTCCCCATAATATTACACAGTATCAATTACGATTGCGAAAATACTGCACAGTGGTCGATTACAATGAAGATTACCCAAGAATTGTGCAGTAGTCGATTACGATTACTAAAAAGTTGTGCAGTAGTCGAATTCAAGAAGATCTTACCTTGGGAAGAACAATCTCTTTTTCTCCAGATACGCATTCAGTCCCTTCATGATTTTGTCGAGCAGGACATTGCTGTTTTGTAGCTTTTCCAATAAACCTTTCATGGAAGTGGCAGCCATCACCTGTCACAAGATAGAATTATGTCTCCTCACTCATTCGATATCTCGCCGATTCGATTGATTCATGCCGACAGAATGAAATGAAAGGGTCAAAATGACTTGGTGAGATGTCTAACAATTAAATACACAGCAACAAAATAAGAAATTATCACACGGTAACAGCAGGGAGTGGTAAGTTGAGTGAAGGTCATGCCACAGTATAAATTGTACAAAATTGATATCCCACAGAGAGGACGTGGTTAGTAATTTTATATATCGCGAGCCCGTATTCGCACAGCGTACAAGATTTTTTGATCAAAACACTTCAATCACCGCCAAGAATCAATGTTGTTTCATTTGGGTTTACCGGAACCCGGGATAACTTCTCTCATACTAACGTGCGGATCCCTCATGGTGAATTTCATGATTTCCTTCCATGTCTTATCAATGATCTGGAAGAGACGCCCTTCTTCTGGCATCTGCTGCATGATGTCCTCCGAGCTGAAGATGGGCTCCAGGTAGAGCCATTGCGACTGGACTTTGAGCCACTCATCAATCGTGTCTTGAATTAGCAGGAGACGTTCCTCCCATATCTGAAGAAAAAAAATAGATTCTTACGACACGGTTATTTAGGAATAAAGCCGATTTGCGGCAGGGTTGTAATGACTCGAGTCGCGATTTTTTGGTGACTCGACTTGAGTCAAGTCATTTTCTTAAAAATGAAAAATGACTCGACTTGAGTCAATTTGTGTATTGACTCGACTTGTACTGTAGTCATTGCGCATGACTCGGACCAAGTCATATGACAGGCATTTGATTGTAATTTCGAAGAATAATAAAGTTATCACACTATTATTATTACGTCTATCAGTACTGGTACTTGAAGATGCTACCAGAAACTGCTAAAAGTGAGGAATATTAGTATATTATGAATGCGAAACATTCGATATCACCTAGCAGAGTTGTAAAAAGTGGGTTTCACATCACATTAACTCGAAACTGAACAGACAACACAATGATTTGGACTCGGACTCGACACTCTACTCCAGTGGTTCTCAACCTTTTTGACTTCGCGGACCCCTTTTGACCGTCACGGACCCTCGCGGACCCCTCAAGTTTTAGTACAATTTTAGCTCTATTATGGTGCAACCTTCATCTGTCTTGTGCAAATATGAACTGTAGGCTTGTGATAAACAGCAATATATTGATTTTTCTTGAAGATAACATCATACTAGTTATGTAGAAATTGGTGGACTTTTGTTATTTCAAAGCTAATTTTGCTGCTGTATTTCTTGAAGTACGTGGTCATGTCTTGAAAATCCGCGTCTTCGTTTTGACATGAACGAGGAGTGCCGAAAACCATTTACACAAAGATAGATGGAGGCTAATGCAATATTAACGCATAACGCTTCCGACGATACTTTTGGTGTGATCGCAACATTTATGGCACCAAAATGAAGAAACACATATTTTATGAACATATCACGTCCAGCATCTAGCGCAGGGACGGGCAACATACAGACCGCTGGCCGTATTCGGCCTGCAACGACATTTTGATCGGCCCGCAGAGAGTTTCTACCGTAAAAGTGAAATCCTAATCTAAAAGTATAGAAAATTTTATGCACCAAAGTATGGATCCAAGTTTCCAACCAGAGAAAGACTGTCATGAAACGATTTGTTCTGTTCGGGTTTAAATATATATTAAACGAGCAAACATTTTCGACCATGAACAATTGAACATTAACAAGACAAGGCTGCATACCAATATAACTGGTGATATGAATTTCAGGGTTGGAGCGTAATGCTTTGATAGTAACGAAACACTCCTTGTTCATCAAAAAATCAGCCTTGTCGATAGGGCATCCGCAATAAGCATGCTCAAAATCTGATAGCCAAGCTTTAAGAGTAGGTATATCATTGTCCGATTCATGACGAGTGTCAGCCGAAAATATTCGGGCTCATTTCAATATGAATATACTATTCAATTGTATATTAAAGTTCTGTACCTCCAAGAAGCTGTTCCCTGCATTGGGCCAAATTATGGAAATACTTCGGAAATTTTTATTTCAAACGACTGTTCACTAATTTGATGAGACTGCTAACTTCAAATCGAAAAGGTTTCGCAGACATTACGAAGTCACCCTGATTGACGTTACTATCTCCATATTTTTATTTTTTCCACAAACCCCAACAAAACATCTCTAAACAGCAATTTGTTTGTATCAGCAGGTTATAGGAAAATTGGCAATGAAAATGAGTTTCCACACTACGATAGTCCATGTCAGACGATTATGATGATGATATGAGTCATGAGGTTTTAGCAGTTGTGGTGCGAAACTGCCTCATGCTTTCTCAAATTAAAAAATAAAATAAAAATTAGGTTATCAACCATTTTAAAAATTTAGAGGTCTCGCGGACCCCCTGAAATTGCTTCGCGGACCCCCAGTTGAGAACCGCTGCTCTACTCACTGACTTGGACTCCGACTTGACTCGGTGGTGAATTGAAAACGACTCGACTTGACTCGAGTCAAAACTATAAAAGTGAGATTGACTTGAGACTCGGAACCTTGTGACTTGGTTACAACCCTGATTTGCGGAAATCGAAAAATCGTTGGGAGTATCCATAAATAAGCGGAGGCTTCAATACATTCACTGATGCCTACTAATAATATGTCAATATTTGCAAAAAAAGGACTCACATTATTGAGCATCAGGCTGATGATATCAAAATTGTTTACCGCACTCATGTTATTGCTACAGACGACCGCGTTGACACAACCATATTTGGGGCAGACATTTTTTTTCTTGACAAATACATGCCACCCCAGAAAGACTATTAAGCAACAGTTGAATCGCAAGGTCGCAATAATCTCGAGTACCGCACGGTACCTACAGTATCTGCATCACTCCGGATAGTAAATTGAAGATCAACAGATATCCATACTCACCTTAATCTCAACTTCAAACGGTTTGATGAAAGGCGAGCCTCTCATGGTCTGCGTTTTGACAATTTGATCGTCCAGCATAGTTTGAACATCGTCTACCGACGACAATATCGAAACTCCTGAGTCTCTGTATTCCAAAGTGTTGAACATCATATTTTCCCATTCACCCTGCATTCTAACCAAGGCCTTCTCCAACGAAAATTCCTGTTCAAATCCAACGAAATTGAGTCAAAACAAGCGAGAATACAGATCCAAACTCGGGTCGTATTACCTTGCTTGCAGCGCCGCTGATAGCTTCAAACTCCTCCATGTGCGGTCCCAGGTTTTTCTTGAGCGTTTTCCTCAGCGTGGTACCGGCGTCCGGGGTCAAATCTTCGCCGTAGATTTCAGACATCTTCTCCCAATGCCTGGCGCGAATGCCAGGATTGCAGAGTGTCGTGATGAGGGGTATGTGTTCCTGGAAGAAAATAATAATCAGTGGAATCAAACGATTGTTCTCGTATATTACAACCAGATCATGCAAAGAAGATACACTTGTTTGATACAGGTGTGAAGATCAAGGTTATACAGATAATTCCCATCCGATACCGAATACTATGTGTTTTTCTATATCCTCATATATGCTGTCTGTTTGCTATTATTTTAGTTGGTTGAAAAAATAAATATTCTCTCTCTTTCATATTAATCATGACCGTAACATTGGTACGAAAAATATTGGCAAGCACAGCAATACTTAGAGTTTAGATATAGAAAGAACAAAAAATGTTACTATCGGGTATGATACCTAAATGAAGTGGAAAATTGTTTTACAAGCGTACGATTTCTAAAGCGATTTCACAGCCAATTTTTGTGTTAAGCGTCAATAGTCTGCACATCTCATGGCGTGCCATTGCTAATAACTGCATTTATAACTTCTACCAACTTCGTCACATATCAAGTATATTGAGCGGGCCGCCTCACGAGTTGGATTTAGTGTTCGTAATTCGAAGTGCTTACTTTGAACTCTTTGACGGATTCCATCACCGTGCTACATAAGTTGATGATGACATCGTCCTTTTTATCGGAATCATCCGCCTCGCCGACTTTTCTACGTCTTGTCGTGGCCTTTCTCTTTTCTTCGTCGGCCTTTTTCTTTTTTTGTGCAAACGTTTTGTTGGCTGTAAATTAAAAGCATGACTTGGAACATGTTCAGTACGCGACAATTTCCCAACACCAAACATCTGTGAGCCGAATCTTATAGGGGGTTACTCGATTTTGCTTTGAATATTGTATATCAATGAATCATCAGCCACAACAGATTCTAATGAATGAATACTAGTCCGCGCTCGAGATTACCATACCATGATCTGACATATCTATTTTGCCTACTGATGCATGTCACTTTATTATTCATCCCTTGTCTTTTGATGCTATCTTCTGTTACTTTTCATTCAGTGTGCAAGACTCATAGTGGATGTGTGTCTCATTGTAAGACTACTACAGTTATTTTGACCAGGTTCACACATAAAGTTTGGTGGATGGTTCAGAAAGAAATCAAGGCTCCATGCGCATCATCAGCCATTTAAAACACAAAAGAACGATGAGATTGGTAGGAGCTCTGTACCTTTGTATATTTCTCTCCAAAATTCATCCACTTCCGCCTCAATCACTTCGCCTTCCAGCTTCATAAACTCGCCGTCCATCCAGCTGAAATTGGCAAACGTTTCATTGTTAAACCTAGAACACGTCAGCGGTATTCTTTGCATCACAAATTGATCGATGAAACTTTCGACAGTATTTGGGATATTACATCGGGCGCAATGGAATCTCACCGTTTCTCGGCCTTCTGCCATTTCAGCACGGTGGTGTACAGTTTTTGGAAAGGCTCCATCGAAACTTGGATGTTGTCGATTTCGGGATAGTTGGTTTGTTCCCATTTGAAAAGCTCTTCTTCCTAAAAATTGATTGTTCAGAAGATCGTTCAATAGATAATGAAAATGCAGCGCTGGAAACCGTCTAAATCACAACGTCCGTAAACATTGCAACCACTGGAAGCCAGCTGGTTTAGTTTATAAAAAAACAGGCCTACCACCTTCTTATCAGCAGACTGAGAACACATTACATGGGATAAAGGGCGATTAGGAATGAATCTTTGCAAACCTTATTAATGAAAGATATCTGCTCCTGGGTTTCGGCCAGTCTCTTTTGCACAGTGCGGACATCGTTCACGTACTGCTGCATGAGGTCGAGTTCACCGCATTCATTGAATTCGTCCACTCTTCTCGTCAATTTCTCGAGTTCGATCATGACACGCTCCCGTTTCTGCAGCAGCTCTTGCTCGCCGGCGCGTTTCGAAGCTTCGACGAGCTGAATTTAAAAGTCCATCGGATTATTAGGGAGTATAATAGGTCTGTACAATACAATGGAACTGACAAATTTTCCCGTACAGATTTCAATGCCTACTCTGCCGTTACGATCTAAAACGTCTCGAGCTTCAGGTGAGCCATGTCATTTTATGTCGTAAAAACCAAAGTTTATGAGTAAATGTGAACCAGAAGTAATAATGTATATCCAGCTAACGAGTGAAACACTTTTCTTGGCCTACTAGTGCTCATTAATGTTGGTAAAATTGTAGGCTACACAATATGGCTAACCTGGGATAGTCAATGATATAGTTCCGGTTTCTCACGTGGAAAAAAATGATGCTGATAATCCTGATTTAGTCAAGAAAAGAAAATTGATATATCCTCTCAAGTACAAGCATCAATACGACAGCCCCACATCCCATGATTATGATAATTTAATGCCTGACGGACTGACCATAGAACACTCAATTTTGAAAACACATATTTACGGTAGCGCCCAGAGGTGGTCAGTAACAAAGTACTTCTACTTTTTCGAAGAACTCATGTAGTTTTCCTCTACTTTTGGTACTTACTCAAGTATATCTTTTTTTCATTACTTCTACTTCATAATATTTTGTGAAATACTTACTTACGTTTCGCTATTTTCAGTTTGTCAAGTAGAAGTAGTTTAATCCCCCAATAGAAAAGATAGCCTAAGGAATTTCGGGGCTGTTTTAACGAAAGTTTTGCTGAATATAATTTAGATACCGGGTTGCGTGGTTACGTTCACGCCGCATTGTCGCCTATATCGAATATTTCATCACAGTAAGTATGGCCTCCGTAACGTTTGAAACTACCGTTTCGCAATCTTGCAATTACCTATTATACCTAGCAGCCCATGACGTGTCCTAATCTAGAAAAGAGGACTTTGACTTTTTTTAACGTTAGACTGGTTTTAGCGGACCACAGTTGAAACTTTCTGGACAGAAGACATGAAATATATTTTCCGCTTTTTAGAAGTAGTATTTGTATTATTCTTTCAATTACGAGTGTTATACGTTGAGTTCTAATTATAATTTCAGTTCTTTTGTTTGGAGAACAAACAAGTTAGAGTATAAAATCAAGTGTAGTAATGCCTTATATTTACCGAAAATAAAGCTATACGGTACACAATATGGCATTTTACGATCTGTCATATTTTTAAATAACGTGTACTAATCGCGGAAAATGTTAAAGCCATATCTAACACAATTTATCCGTATTGCTTTTGACTGAACTAGGGGCCTTATAATATGGGGAGGTTGCCGTGCCGTGATTTTCTCTAAAACCGAGTGTTCGAGTAAACAAAGGATTAGTATCACATTTCCATATCAATACCATCATTTAGATCCCATGATGCAGACGAATGCTTATCCTGTCAAAAATTGACCCTTCCTGGGATGCATCAATATGAATCAAGCTCTCTACACCTTCCGCATAGCGCAATTTGCAGCTTTGACAGTCCATGCGAACGAATTACGATCGTTTTCACAACAACTTACTTGAGTACATTTGAAGTCAGTGAATTCTACTTCTACTTCAAGTAGCTTTAGGTTGCTTATGAAATAAGTACTTCTACTCGTACTTGAGTAGATTTTTTCGTCGCTAGTTCTACTTCTACTTGAGTAGCTTTCTTGACTACTTTGACCACCTCTGGTAGCGCCACACCAGTTATTTTAGATAATACAAGCCGCGCTGTGCGGGCATCTTCACCTCGTCGTTTGCCTCGAATATCGGGTTGATGTTACTCGGCCACGTCAGCACCGTGCTGTTGAGTTGAATGTCTTTTTCGGAAAACATGTACATGTCCAGCAGGAAATTCAGTCTCTTCCTGCATTCGCCGATTCTCTCGCCGAGCTCCGTGACACCTGCGACGGAGATGAAAAGCTGATATATCTCCATCACCTGACTTACGCCTACAATTCAATACTGGGAGACTGAAAACTGCCAAGCTAGACTGTACTGAGAGTCTGAGACTGAAACTAGCGGCAGTTCGAATACAGTGCCCTTCTAAGGAAAATGGCTGCTGCCAATAATGTTTTCACACCTTCAACTTTACTTTCAAGCCTCATCATATTCAGAGATCAGTCCCCTTCAACGACGAAACACCGTGAATGGATCGACATACAACGAGTAGGACCCAGAACTTTATGTTGGTGATAACATGGGTCGCCAGAAATGTCGTAACAAAATCGCCAGAAGATCGGGTACGTATTTGGAGACCAAAAAAAAGTAATTCTTACCGGCGGTACGGGCGTTTTGAACGTAATCGATCATTTCCATCATTTCCTCGCTGTTGGCAGGCTTTCTTGTTGCCCGTTCCTTGATCTCTTCAAATCGCGCGCATATCCTGCGAGATAATCAATATTAGAAAAGTCCATTTGGGACTAGATGATTAGACACTTACACGGGTGTTTACAGAAATATATCCGAAATGCATAATAGTTGGTAATTCGTTAACAAACTTTGAGTATAATGTCAACAGTTAGCTGGGTACAGAGCAGATGAGTAGCCAGTAGGTGAATATAGCCAACCACCTCTAGCAACGTCATTTTGCCTCTAACCCAAACTTTCATTCTGGCTACGTCTCTGATATTGACAACATTGTAGTATCCAATTCTTGGTGTTGACGCTATGACATCATTGAAAGCTCATTTGCTCTTTTGCAGTAATGGGTTTGGTTCAATTTTTAGTTCAAACAACATTAGTACTCCAAATTAAAACAGCGGGAGCAATATTAATGGCGGCTCGGCATCACACTCACTCTTCATTGTCAGTTCTGTGATCTTTACTCAATCTGTTCAGCAGTGTGTCTGCATGTTTTCTGGAATATTCCATTAACGCCCGCTTCAAGTCATCGCAATCCACTTTGACCTTTGACAAAATAGGAGTATCACAGGCAAATCTGCAGCGATCGACCTGCAGACCAGGGTTTCCATTTTTTGCACAGACAAATTGTTAAAATCTGGTCGTATTTTTCGACGGTCGGTAATGAGCAAATCTGTTTCATGGTCAAACCATATTTGTCCATGAAAATCAATAGACTTTACAGCCAAAATGCCGGGCAGTTTAACACAGGGATTACGCATGATATGGCATCAAACAACCTAAAGATCTTCAACTCAGTTTATTATTAACAATTTCATCATTTCAGTACACCACAAGACTACGATACAATGAAAAAATAGAAAGGTGTCGAAACAACTTGGAATAGTCTTTGAAATCGGACATCCACCTGACACCCATCTTGGCTGCTTTCACACCTTATTTAACGTCCACTTGCAAAGTTGGAATTTTATTTATCATACGAGCTTTCGGAGCTCCGCTCCTTCATCAGGTGTTAAAGTGGAAGCAACGCAAAAAGATTTTGAATTCACCAGAGGTGGTCAAAGTAGTCACCGTTGCTACTCAAGTTGAGTAGAAGTAACGCCGGAATTTCTACTCAAGTAGAAGTGGTGGTTCACAAGTAAGTAAGTAAGTAGGTATTCTACGCTTATTTTTGCCTACAAAACCGAAAACTGTCAAGTAGTAGAAGTAGTCTAAAATCATAACTGCTTGAAAAGTAGTGTGAGTAGGATAAATCTACTTCAAGATGGTATTCGGGACAACTTTGTAACCACAATGGTTACTAGCATACTTGTAAGCAACTCGGCCGCAGACGGTCACATACCATATCAAAATGGACGACATTGTCCAAGTCATTAATCTCTCGTGTGAAGGTTCGGAATTTCTCAATGAATGCGCAGTAGTCTTCGAACGAATGCTCTTCGGCCATGAATTTTTCGATGTCCGCAGCTGCCTCGCCGTTTACAAGAAAACTGTAGTCTTTCACTGTTGAATGGAGACAGATTTCAACAACTGGATATTGCTGAGTACGAAAATAAGCTATTGCCGCAAATTGATGAATGCAAAGTCACAAAGATGCATGTTCACTGTTCACTACAGAAGTAAAAAATCGAAAAGTATATTCTCATCGAAATGAACCCGAATATTTTGGGCTGACACTCGTCAGGGGTGTCAGAAACTAGTGGAGAATTGGAAATAACATTATATATCAACAATCGTATGACAAAATATGACATCACCAGCATGAAATTTTCGATAACAGATTGTTCAATGTACTATTTTTTAGTGGTACACAAACTCCTTTTGTTGACACAGCCTTGGCTGGAGCAAAATTATAATACACACACCAATTCCCTGTGTAGCAGACGGGACTCTGCCTTAAATGCAGGACTGTAAACATTATTTATGGTTCTGAAACTTGGTTATTTGTTGGGGGGAAAGCCCGATAAGATAGATTTTCTTTGTATTCTGTACTGAGCTACAAAGTATTTAATTTCATGCATGATGCTCTTACTAGGCAAGAAACGCAGATAGTTATATAAAACCAAAGCAGTAATATCTAGCATTTGTCCAGCGTGGCATGGTAGCGTAGTAGTATAGTAGGAAAATGTACATTTTGGATATAATAGATACGTAGATTCATTCTGAAAGCTCTAAAATCTCGAAATGCATTGTGAAATAACGAATTAGCAAATAAACAAACTGCCAGTATGATAATATTGGAAGTAGAAGATCCTGATCAGAAAACGTGTTCAATTTTCTCACCAAACCCTTGCATATATTCCTGTGGTTCCACAAAATTATTTTTGACAGCTTCCTTCAAAAAGGCGAGCGCTTTATTGCTAATGTGGTCCGCAATATCTGTATCGATGGGAATGGTGGTGCTTGACCCTGACAGCCACGACTGCACTGTCGGTACGCTGTGCATGCTGCCCATGATAGTCTTCGCAACAAAGATAATGCAATCTTCAAGGTCCTGAATAAAAAAGAGATTGAAGCATTTTCTCATAAGTGGTCAGTAGGACTATTCAGAATACTAAAGTAGGTTTACTTACTTGCACTACACACTCTAGTGGTGAAAACCCCTTCCAAATTCTACATAATTATTTAATTTATTGTTTTACTTTAGGTAGTTTTGACAGGTCTTGAAAATGGCTACACTTTACTTGGAAATAAGTAGTAATTTGCATTAGTACTTCTACATTAGTAACATCTATAACGGCCTTGGCAACATCTACAATTTCTACTAGAAATTTCCGCAATATGACGGCTACGTTGCTTGACTTACTTGATAAGAAGGAAAGAATTCCATCTTTCCGTCGGTTTTCGACGGGTTCTCATCGAATGTCAGTTGCATTTTGAAGATCGGGAGCTGAGATTTGTTCTCCTCTTTGAAGAGACTGACCCAATGCTCTAAGGAGCGTTCCACCAGATCTTTTAGCTTAAAATTGAAGGAAGAAATCCAGATTTTGTACTCGGCAATGAATATTTTTTCCTCTGTATGTGCAGATAAAGAATTGGGAGCATTGAAAAGGACTTGCAGGTACAGGCAGACAGAACATTTATCATCCCGTCACACATAATAGAGAGAAAGAGGCAATATGACCTGCGAAACCGTTGTTTGGTGCTCAAAATTTAAGCTCGACAGCAACACACCAATGAGCAAGGAACAAAGTTTGGTGCCCAGGATGGTGCTATACTTTACTATAGCTATTTTCAGATTTGACACATCAATTTTCAATTGCTTCCAACATAATTCAGTGGATACTAAAATCCAGGCATGCAAAATATAATCAGAACACTCTCAAATAAGTAATATGATACGCTCTATTTGCACTCCCACATTTCACCACATGAAAGTGATACGTTGTCATAAATTCTAAATATAGCATCAAATTGCTACACAGGAGAAACAATGAGATACTAGAACTCATGCTGAGTAGGCAAACCAACATGAAATTTGATACTATGTGACCTGAGAGATTCAATATTACAACAACAAGCTATAGCTAGAATCCTGACTGAGAATTGAAAATTTCATAGGGCAATTGTCTTTCAATGATAATTTGATGGATGTCGTCAGTAACAAAGTACGGTACTTATATTTTTTGGAGTAGTCAAATTGGGTTTTATACTACTTCCATTCTACATAACAGTTTAGGCAATACTGCTTACTTTTAGCACTTCAGAGTTTCTGAAGTAGGAAGCAGTTTTAGAATATGTCTACGTCGGTTTCATATGTGAAATGTTCATAATGTTCGAAATAGCATTTGATACCTGGTTGGAAATCAACGTCGACACACAAGTGTAAAATGAGTCCATCTTGTAGCTTTTAATGTTAGAAAAGCGTTTATTATCCGTGAATATATTGAGAACTTTCGGGAACCATCCGTGCATCAAATCGCCTTCCGATTTCTCTGCCGCCAAAAGCACGTGATTCTTCAAACTTTCAATTTCTGTCGGCCCCTGATTTCTGTGTGATGGCACCGCTCAAGTTTAAGCACCGAACAGGTGCTTAAATTTGTGTGTTAAATTCATACCTGAGGTCACTGAGGACGACCAGTATCATGGATTGTAAGCTGTCTTGACACATGTCAAGTACGGTTTGCATGGACGGGTGCGTGATCCACAGATTGGACACAATTTCCATTTTGGCCTTTACAAAAGTGTCGTGCCACGGACTTGAATAATCCAGTCCCCTGTGAATACAAAATAACATGTTCGGTAATCAATTTGATGTTCATTGCAAGGTATTGTGTATTGTGTCGTATTGTGGGCCTACATAGTGTGTGTTTAATGATCAGATGAAAAATATAGAACCGCTGATTTCATTGCATTGAATTACAGATCTTGACAGTGCATGGGCCATTGCACATCAAGGAAATTTGCCAATTCATATCAGCCAATCATTTCTCCGTAGAATGCTATTGCCATCGCTGAAGCCGTATCAGCTAGTGAGGAATAGTGCTGAAATCAATTTCACTATTTCAAAATGCTTTACTAACGGATCTTCCGAAATCTCAAATCAGGTAGAGGTTTCCCCTGATATGATGGTGTGACATGAGTACTACAGTTGAGATTCAACTGTTTTTTGGTGTTAAATACTAATGATGTTGCTAAATGCATGCAGTCCTATCAAGTAATATCAATCAAATAAATCGACAGTGACTACCCAAAACAAATAATTCATTTCCACATATACTTGATTCAGAATCAAGTACTCGCGTGTTCTCTAACACATTTTATTGTGAGACATCACCAGTGCAAGCCACTACTGTTTTGTAGAGATAATTCAAAAACAAAACAATACAGTACTGTTTTATTGTTATATGATTTGCAATAGTCAATAATGAAGTCAATAAAACAAGCGAGGCATATTCTACACCTTGCCCAACAAGAACACAGCCTCACTACTCAGTACCTAGAAATGGTTTTCTCTGCTTTTCTGAAATAATAATCTTCTATATTAGTGAGCTATGCATATTAAAGAATGGTGAGAGAGCATGCAGTGATGCAGGTATACACTGTTATTTCTGAAGGTCACCGATGAGGCAAGATTAAAGAACTTTAAGACAGAAGCTTGTAGATATCAAGATTGCACCAACTGCGGGAACACAAAGAATGTGGCACAGATATTTTGAACTGAAATAAAGAAAAAGTCTTACAGTGGTTCGGCAGGCGGAGGTCCTGAAACTACGTTTTCCAATCCCTTTACGGACGGCTTCAAGAGGACGTGTTGAACTGTCAAAATTTCGATATTAATTGAATCATACAACAGACCGCAGGGTAGCGCTGTTGGGCACTAGATGTATGGGTCAGTTACTGGACAGTAACTTTAAAGACAGTTACTTAAGGAATAGACTGCAATACAGGTATTCTATACAGCTGTGTGAAACACAGAAAGTACCCACCTTCAATTGACTAATAAAGCATGCAATGCCTACTTTTTTGAACTATTTAGTCACATGATATTTTCAGGATCACTCATTTTTAACTTCTAATCAAAGTAATTTTGGCACGCTTAAGAAATTGCTACTTTTACTTGTAATTGAGTAAAAATCTACATGATAGGGACAGACAGTTCTGACCATAAAATGTATTAAAGTAGGCCAACTACAATTTAACTTATTGTACAATAATCCGTAATAAAACTGCATAAGTGTTCAATGTTTTGTCAAGATTACCGTAATTCTTTCAGTGTCATAAAACATCAAAATTTCCAATTTTGATGAGTAATTTTGCAATTTTAGGCCAAAAAATAATCGTCCTAGTATGCGACCCCTCCACCAACTCTACTTTTACAACCACTTTTTAGAGCATTGATTTTCTAGTTTTACTAGAAGTACTTGGAAATCACTACTTCTACTTGAGTATGTATTTACAATATTACTTGCTTGACAGTAGACTGCCACCTCTGCAGAAAGCCCGATGTAGAGTTTATAAAGTGACAACACTCACCCATCGATTTCTTCATGCTGGACGTAAAATCCTTCTTCACTTCAACAAACAGCTCCTCGATGTGCTCCCGTTGTCCAGCCGATTCCTGGAGATGTTCCGGTACTTTCGTCAGCATCGAGTTGAGCCATTCTTGCTGCAACGGTACCACCGGGCCGCCCTCGGCGCATTTCTTCATGTACATGTACATTTGCTGATAACGGCACGAGAATGTAAAATAGATTATATAAGTAGATTGGTCGTCGCTCACAAACTTACCCGGGTCTTTCTGGCGGAGCTCATCATCTACAAAAAATAAATGCGGGTCAACTTGGATGCAGCAAACGAATGAATCTGGCCACATCGTTGTCGTAGTAAATTGGGTTTGCCAATTACCATTTGCCTGTAGATTTGGCCAACGAATAATAATAACAGGAAATAAGAAGACTTTATAATCAAATTTCAGCAATGGGTATCTAATATCCATGAGGATTGTAACAAAATGAAAAAAAAAATGTAAAAATGAACTGAAAATATAAGTATTATAGGTTACTGTTTAGTGTTCAACTTATCTAATTTGAAGACTACCCCAAGTCGTTTCGACACCCTGCAATATTTCCTTATATCAGACGCGCACAGCACCTCCGCATGAATGAAATTGCCATTATGGAAAAATGGTGAACAATTACTTGTGAGTACATACGAAATGCACCACAACCCCCTGTGATCAAACATATATTTGTTTGTTCGCAGTTGAATTTGCATGGCTGCCCAGCCGACTCTCATGAGCTGGGAAACGAAATCGTAATGAAGAGTAGCCTATTTAGTCAGTTATTACAAAATAAGTTTCCGAATCCATGCAAAAACTTGTTCCATGGTAGGGCACAGTGATTCATAAAATATGCGAGTTGCTGTGCTCTCAAAGTTGCACCAGACTTAATGACTGAACAGTCATTTGGCTTACCCTATTCCGTTGGCACGCGTATAATATTCAGCGTTTCATGTTCCCCTTTGCTATTCAATGTTGTAGCCTCATTGATAAAAAAATCTGACTGACTGACAAGTGCTGAAGTGTAAAATGTGCACCTCACTGCTATCCGGAAAGGTTTAATGTACGATGGCGTATCTTACATCAAATTACGCAAGGAGCAAAGCTTACCGATGTTGGCATTTCGGGAGGATACTGCTTTGGAGGTTGCCTTCGCACTTCGTCTGCTGTTTCTTCAGCAGCTTTACATGCTTCATTCACTCTGCAATGCAAGGATATTTGAGCTTCTACATTTCATTAGCAGACCAAGGACTGCTAAAGGTAATAAAATGTGTACGAGATTGAGATCGTCATTATTATGCAATCTCGGTCGAAAGAAAGTGTTACTCAACGACAACTAATCAAAATGATAAATACATTGAGAGAAGTATATAATAATCAAACGAAATCTCTTTGAAACAAATCAGGGGAGCATGTGCACCACAATACAGTGAAAATATATGAAAGGTGTAATATTCCACTTGTCAGCAAAACTGAATTTGATTACACTTCATCATAACTAGATTACCATGTAGATAAATAGAAAACATATAGCCTCAAGGTAAGAAATGTTTGCTTGTGATGTTCAGACTAGTAGCATCCAACTCAGATATTGGAAACATGTCAGCAAACGTCGACCTGTTATTGGGTTGATTTTACAATCGATGGGCCGAGAAGCTTGATTTGTTATAGCTAGCTTAGGAATGTTTGTCCCGTATATTTTTGTAGGAACGGAAATAGAGGTAGCTCATCAATGTTTGTTATCAGTTATCACCATGCTTGTTCAATTGCATGTACCATTGTACATAACGCCCCACTATCATTTAAAATTCACAGGTTTACTCACATTATGTTGCTGAGGACATCTTGATATTCATTACTTCGCCGGTATGTCATCAACTTGCTGTTTTGAAATCTTGAACTTGAAACCAACCCATTTTTGCCTGGAATGGGCGGCAAACGTGGTTTTTTGACGCCGCTGCTGCGCGTTTTCTTCATGTTGAATTGCTGTTCTTCAGCAATATATTAAAACTATAATCTCATTTTACATAGTAATCTATCTCAGGTGCTGAGAAATGAAGTTTTTCGGTATAAAACTGAGACGCCCGGCAAATGAAAGAGGAAAGGATGGCGGTTCTTCAGTTATCCCCATATCCCCAGACATTTTTGGGAGACTAATGGTTAGGGTGGGGGGTTTTACTGACTAATTCACATCAATTGTAAGGCCATTCTCCCTAACCCTAACCTAACTCTAATCCAGGGAAAAGTGTCTCGGACCAACGAAAGAAGCATGGAAGGATCTTCTATTGTACAGTACAAACTGTCTCACATAAACCGGCATATTAAGATTATTCCCCAATCTAATGCACCGAGAAGAAATAAAACGATCTCAGTTTTAATTGTCAAGGCTTATTTTTCATGGTTGTTGGTTTTATGACACATTGACTAGGTAGAGTACAGTACAAGTTAGCTTTATTCCGGGTTCCGCTAGAGAACCGATTACAGTGTCTCTCTAGTAAGTTTGCTTGTTTAATAATGCTTTCATCTGTTCAAAGATTGTGACGGAATGATAATCTAGAAAGGAGTCGAAACGACTTGACTAAGTCAACCGCCTCGGTGTTATAATGAAAACATGTCCAGATGAAGCATGCATACTGTATTGTGTGTTGGTGTAGAACTAATCTTCTCTTTTGTAGTAAACTGTCATTCTTACCATCCCCTCTATACTATAATGCACTAAATATCTCTGCTAATCGTATATTGCAGGCACCAAAACATGACAAAACATGACAATAGTACGTGAGTCAACTACAGTTTTCATTTGAGCAGAGTGAGTCGTGTTGCATAGCGACGGTTCCGCATCACCTCATTCGTGTGAACCGCGGTCGCTGAGCCGTACATTCCGTCCGTGGTCCGTGGACTACCAGAAAGTTGACCAGCATGGATAAGATCTGATCTGGTTATTAGATACTCATATAATATAGATTAAATAAAAGCAAATATGGAAATTTCTACGTCCATATTTGCATCCTACCACTGTGATAGTCAAAACGAATACGGTTATGGCGCGTTTTTTATCAGCCTTATTTCATTCGTATCATTTGCATTTTCTCATTATTGAAATAATTTGTTCGCATCGCAAAATCAAATAAAAATATATCTAATCGTGTATTAGCAACATTCTACATGCCCGTATCGAAATCAACGGCGCATGGTGCTGTTTGTTTGGGCTACGCAATAATGAGTATTTAATCAGATCGCTGGAGCCCAGCACTTTTGCAGGCATTATGCAAGATAGCATTGCGAAAAACTGTTGCGGCATGGTTGCGTAGTCATTCGATTTTAACTACAGTTTTTTCTTACGGCATTCGATATTATATAATAAATGATATTATATTTCTACCATTGCATAACCAAGGAATGGTGAATTGCTTACAATATCCGGTGTGATACACAGCGAACGACTATTCTCGATATTATATACGGTAGTTAACGAGTTGAAACGTAGTTGCGAGGCTATTTGCGTTCCTGGCACTCCGATTCGGTGAGTCATAGAAGTGCGTAGAGTTATATGCGTATACATCAGTTTTTATTAGTAAAATGACTCAAATAGACTCGGTAAGCACTAGACAGCTGTGTTTTCTGAAATGACACCTGACGACTGCCGTGGGGCGTGGAGTCTCAACCTATAAGAGGACGGTTGTTGGTGTCATATAGGTTATATATACCCAAAAAACCGCGTTGCATATATACAAAAACCCAGCACGCATCAAAATATTTTAGGTCTGGCTGGTCACATAGCCCACTCTTCGAATAGAATTCGCAATAGGTGTAAACATTTAACCACGCTGGCGACCCAACTTGCCTAAATACAGCCTGCAACACCAGCCGATGTGTCGCAGGGGAGCACCCTACCGAAAATGGCATGTGTATAGCCATACGAAGAGTAGCGTTAATTGAGAATTAATAGCGCTATGAAGTGAATACATTCATTCTACGAAACTAACTAAAGAGATCGCAAATAGCTGAAATATGGACTGTAAGATGTCTTATGTTCTACTGTGCCTTTTTTCCTGACATTTGCAATTGTGTCAGTTTCAGCCCTTGGCTGGTATATTCTATGTACTGCAGATGATATGACAGCTGTGGTAGATGATTATGTTTATGGAAGGCCGCATACTCTGATAATTTGATATCTCCATAGGTCCATGAGATGTCTGGCAGCCTGCTGTATCACTAGAAGTGGCTAGCGCCCTAGCGGTGCAAGTATTGTTTACCTTATTTAATTGATGTTTTTCATGGTCATTCAATGCCAGTACAGTACACATGGTATGTATTTTACAGGTACGAGCATACCTGCATTGTTTCATAGTCTATGAAAGTCAAAACTTTTACTATGATGAAGTTATTGCGATTTCTTCATTCTGGAAATCAGTAGCCAGGTAGTAAGACATCACCGACATGTCTGAAAACAAGTTCCAACATATCAGAGATATCGAATTCAAAAGACTCGGCGATCAAGTATATTTCGATCACACCGGAAGCTGTTTGTATACAGATTCTCACATCAAGAGATATTCTGAACAACTGACGAAAAATGTATTCGGCAATCCACATTCTGGAAATGCTTGCAGCGAGAAAATGTCCGACATCATTCACCAAACAAGACTAGATGTTCTGAGAAGATTTAATGTCACCGTCGATGATTATGATGTCATCTTTACATCAGGCGCGACCGACTCTTTGAAAATAATCGGCGAAAACTTCAATTGGACACCTGGATCTGTGTATGCTTACACTGAAGACAACCACACTTCTGTTGTAGGAATAAGGGAGCTTGCTGCCGAACGAGGGGCAAGTGCTTATTGTGTTTCATGTGCAAAGGCTTTACTATCTGGCTGCACAATTGTGAAGGCCCCGCAAAATTTACTGAAAAGCAAATCTTCTAATGAAAATCCGCTATCACTGTTTGCTTTTCCAGCACAGAGCAATTTCTCAGGAGCAAAGTATCCGTTGACCTGGATAAAAGATGTCAAGAGAAACTTATTGCCTCTGGATCTGATTCACCCATCCAGAAAATGCAATTGGTATGTTTTGTGTGATGCTGCGTCGTTTGTTTCTACCTCTGCCTTGGATTTGAAGGAATATCCGGCCGATTTTGTCACCATTTCATTTTACAAGATGTTTGGTTTCCCCACCGGTTTAGGTGCATTGCTAGTCAGAAAGAATTCAGAAGAAACATTGTGCAATAAAAAATTCTTTGGCGGTGGCTCTGTGTCTGGTTGGCTTGCATCGCGAGACTTTCATTCACCAAAGCCTGTTTTGCACGATAGATTTGAAGACGGAAGTAGTTCATTTTTAAGCATCCTAGCATTGAAGCTCGGATTTGATACGTTCAACCAGTTGGGACTAACCATTGACGCTATAGAAAAACATACCCATGACTTATGGAGAAATTTATACTACTCCATGAAAACACTCGCACATGAAAATGGAATGCCTCTTGTAGAGATTTACCTCAATCAAGACGACTCTACGATAAATTGTACGTCTCAAGGACCTATTCTTGCCTTCAACATTAAGAGATCAGACGGTAGCTATGTGGGTTACAATCATGTTGTGCAATTAGCGAACAGTAATAATATTTATTTGAGAGGTGGGTGTTTTTGCAACTTGGGCGCATGTGTTTCCTTGATCGGTACTGAAATCAATGTCCTTCTTGAAGCGTATGGAAATGGCCATGTATGCGGTGATGCAATTGATCTTATCGAAGGTAAACCCATTGGCGCTGTAAGAATGTCATTAGGACCACATTCCACTGTGGGTGATGTCAATACTTACATTGAATTCCTGACCGACTGTTTTAGAGAAGAGAGCTGCGTATATACTTCACAATATTCTGCCGATCCCGATAAATCTACAAAAATCATTCTGGATGATATTTTATTGTACCCAGTCAAGTCCTGTCAAGGAATGTCTGTCAAGAAGTGGGAAATTTGTGATACCGGTTTAAAGTATGACCGTATGTGGATGGTGGTTGATGAGTACGGATCTCCCATCACCTTGAAAAAAGCACCTCATCTAACGTCCATACGTCCGACAGTTGATGTTACAAAGCAATGTTTAACTCTGCGAGCAGATGACATGGATAGCATTGCCGTACCGTTTATTCAGAATTTGAAGGAAGCTGTTGTCCGTGATCTAAATGTGAACGCAAAATGCGTAAGCAAAGTCTGCGGCGATACTGTGGTCGGGTACGATTGTGGTGAATCAGTGGCACTGTGGTTAAGCCAGATTTTAAATGTGTCTTGTTCATTGGTTCAAAAATGTTTCGATTCACAAAGATACACGAGCAAACGTTTCAACGCTTACGGCAACCCAAATAAGATATCTCTGGTAAACGAAGCCCAACTGCTGCTTGTAAACCGGTCCAGTATAGAATACTTGTGCAGAAGAATGATTGAACACGGTTACTTGGATGAAAGTGACACGATGCTGGATAACATGGCCAAAAGATTCCGAGCCAATCTCGTTGTCTCTGGTGCGTCATCGTTTTCAGAAGACAAATGGAATCGTATTTCATTCAATGCCACCAACATCGGCGGAAAGAATGGCAGAGTCGACATGGTCAAATGTGGTTTGTGCCAAAGATGTAATGTCATCTGCATTGACCCGGACACGGGCCAGAAGCTCAACGGTCCACTTCGGGCTTTGGCTAATGTCTCCTTGAGTGATAATGCCGTTCGAAGAAAGCCAACATTTGGGATTTACTTGAAGTGTGACCAGTCTTCATGTGTTCTAACTGCAAAAAGTGAAGTCACCATAGAAGACATTACATGAGAATCGACAATATATTTACCTACTTGGATGCAATATTTTTGATTTTCATAGTTATTTCATCGTTATGAATCCTGTTCCTTTTTTAATTCCAGTCGCTCATATTTATGTACAAGCAAAATGTGTTATATGTGTCTGTGTGCGTGTGTGTGAGTGTTTGTGTTATGAATATCATGAAAATAAATGCCTTGATCCAATAAAAAAATGCCAACACATCACAAGAAATATTATTCTGTATCACAAATATGTCCACTTCCCCGATGCTCATGTTTTTTTACTGGTTAGTACCAGAGGTGGTCGATAACAAAGTACTTCTACTTTTTGAAGTAGATTTTGCCTACTCACACTACTTTTTAAGTAGTTATGATTTTAGACTACTTCTACTTGACAGTTTTCAGTTTTGTAGGCAAAAATAAGCGTAGAATCCCTACTTGTGAACCACCACTTCTACTTGAGTAGCGACGGTGACTACTTTGACCACCTCTGGTTAGTAATTTCAGAGTACAAAGACCCAAATAAAATAAATGGAGGCCTGCCAAAGAAAAAATGATGGGTAAAAGAAATATTTAGTTATAGATTCATAGTCGTTTACTTAATGACCCATACCCTCGTATTTTTCCGAATTTTTCAACTACAGCCGTATATTATTATGGTCACATTGTATAATCTAGATCAGTGGTTCCCAAGTCCCAACGTGGCCGACGTCGCTTTCTTTGTAAATCATACGTCATTTGCTTATTACGTCATAATGCGCCCATTACCCAACTCTATGCAGGACTATTCGTCGCACCCAACGATTTGCATTCTTGCCAGGTCCGTAACTGCCACACCCCAATCTCCCCAATAGGACCGGGAGCGAGCTCTAAGGGGATTCAAAAGTATTTCGTAAATCAACATAAATTATTATAGAGTATTTTCAAGAGAGTTAATTAACTTGAAAATTTTCTTCGAGCTTCCGGATTTAATGTCTCTAAATAGCTTGATTTTGAAATGCATACCTCTCCCCCCCCCCCTCAAGAAAAAAAAGCATGCATAATTTATAGGAATATGCATTTCGGTGGCGGTCATTACCCCGCCACGACACACCAAAAGACGTATGCAATTTCGGCCAACATTCAACTCAACAAAGTGTGCTACCAAAGAATGACCTTGGCCAAAACGTTGGGTATGTGTCCATTGTCAGTAGCCGCGCTCTGTGGGCGTGACGAATAGTCCGGTCCCTCCAATCTGAGCCCCAGCAATGCAAATGCTAGCCGGGGCACTCACAGAAGAATGAAGACATGACAATTTGTGTGTGCGTCTCACGAAAGTTTTTCGTTTAGTCTACTGCGTTTGGGCGACTACAGTATCATTTGATTATAAGGCGGGAGGTCACGAATTAACAACATACAATATAGTAATTATAACAACATACCAGATGCTATAATTATGAATTACGTGCCCCCCATCTCTACCGCTAAATCTGAATGAATAGCAATATAATGCAATTACCAACAGACATGGGGTAATCGCGATTAGTAATCGTAATCGATTACGACGATTACAGCATTTTCGAGTAATCGTAATCGTAATCGACTACTTCACATATCTAATCGATTTCTTTGTGAATGAACGATTACTTTTTATTTGTGCAATGAATATGACATAACCGAACATTTGTGAATAAGGAAGAGATATTATACCAGGCTATTGATAGTTTTAAACGGTTAATTTTCAAACGCCACTGCTCATTATTACGTCAGAAGTATTAGCTTTGCTCGTCCTTGCGTAAGTATCCACACGTAGTAAATATATATTCGATGTACAATTGTACATTGCTGTGTGATTGTTGGAACAGCGTAAGCCATCTTGTATATCAGGTTATCAATACACTCCAGACGCCACTACCTCGCAGCAAGATAATAATCACCAGTCTGCCTAGTTTCAAATAGTAACTTATGTTTGGTTATGCTTAGACGCAGTTTGACCGTTGCTGCTTGGCGAGCAGTAGGCCTATGTATGTAGTATACGTATATATTTGTACGTACACCGGACAAAGATTTGAAATTTTGTACTCGTGAAATACAACACATTACGATGGTTTAAATCAACAACTGCTGATATATATCATAACCGAGCCGTTCTTTGCCGTTTCTCGTAACGGCAGCTTGCAATATCTGTAATAAGGGGAAGGTAAAATTTTAAGTTCACTTTATATTGTTCTCATATGACTCTACTTGAAACGGGCACCAACCGTTATTTCACAATTCATCACTCTACAGTTATACATGTCGCCATATAGCCATCCGCTTATACACAATGTTAGCGCGGGTTGTAGGTACAATCAGGACCAAAACAGTTATTCGTCCTCCACTCCAAGCGTTGGTATTGGTAGGGTTGTAACCAAATCACAATGTTCCGAGTCACAAGTCAATCTCACTTTGATAGTTTTGACTCGAGTCAAGTCGAGTCATTTTCAATTCACCCCCGAGTCACGTCCGAGTCCAAGTCAGTTAGTATAGGGTCGCGTCTGAGTCATAGTGTTTGACTCGAGTACGGGTCCAAGTTGCTATGTTCACAGATCAGTCTTCAGGTCAATCCGGTTCAACCCACTTTTTTCATCTCTGCTCGAGTAATATTTAATGGCTCGTATTCATAATATAGTAATTTTCATCATTTTCCACAGTGATGGTCCTATTTCCAAGTATCAGGACTGATAGACGAAATACAAATAATGTGGTCACTTTACTATTCTTCGAAGTTACATGGAATGTCTGTCTTGGCCGTTCTAGTTTCGAGTCATGTGACTTGGTTCGAGTCATGCAAAATGACTCGAGTACAAGTCGAGTCTATACAAAAATTGACTCGAATCGAGTCAATTTACGTATTTGAAAAAATGACTCGAGTCAAGTCTAGTCACCAAAAAAGCACGACTCGAGTCATTACATAACCCTGGGTATTGGGGCTCCATAGGATGGTCAGTTTTCATGTTGATGATTGAATTTCGTCAATAATATTGGTAATTGAATTATATTGCTATTCATTCAGATTTACGGTAGAGCTGGGGGCACGTAATTCCTAATTATAGCATCTGGTATGTTGTTATAATTACTTTATTGAACGTTGTTAATTCGTGACCTTACGTCTTTTATCAAAAAATACTGTAGTCGCCCAAACGTAGCAGACTAAAAGAAAAACATTCGTGAGACGCACACACAAATTGTCATGCCTTCATTCCTCTGTGAGTGTCCCGGTTGGCATTTGCGTTAATGGGGCTCAGATTGGAAGGACCGGACTATTCGTCACGCCCGCAGAGCGCGGCCACTGACAATTGACACATACCCAAAGTTTTGGCCAAGGTCATTCTTTGGTAGCACACTTTGTAGAGTTGCATGTTGGCCGGAATTGCATACGTCTTTTGGTGTGTCGTGGCGGGGTAATGACCGCCACCGAAATGCCTATTCCTATAAATTTTGCATGCTTTTTTTCTTGAGGGGGATAGGTATGCATTTCAAAATCAAGCTATTTAGAGACATTAAATCCCGAAGCTTGAAGAAAATTTTCAAGTTAATTAACTCTCTTGAAAATACTCGATGATAATTTATGTTGATTTACGAAATACTTTTGAGTCCCCTTAGCGCTCGCTCCCGGTCCTATTGGGGAGTTTGGGGTGTGGCAGTTACGGACCTGGCAAGAATGCAAATCGTTGGGTGCGACGAATAGTCCTGCATAGAGTTGGGCAATGGGTACATTATGACGTAACAAGCAAATGACGTAGGATATATAAAGAAAGTTGTTATCTCATTAGACCTTTTTATCGCGAGCCTTATATTGTCTTCCAATATCTCTTCTAAAATTAGTTCTAAGAAGCAAAACAAATGTAATCGTGAGTAATCGTGATTACTTTTGAAATGTAATCGTAATCGTAATCGACTACTTCCTGATTTTGCTGTAATCGTAATCGTAATCGTAATCGCGGGATTCACAAGTAATCGTAATCGCAATCGATTACATTCGTGAAGTAATCACCCCATGTCTGATTACCAATATGACGAAATTCCGTCATCAACTTGAAAACTGACCACCATGGGGTTCCAATACCCAGGGTTGTAATGACTCGAGTCGGAATTATTTGGTGACTATACTTGACTCGAGTCATTTCTTTAAATGCGTAAATTGACTCGACTTGAGTCCATTTTTGTATTGACTCGACTTGTACTCGAGTCATTTTGCATGACTCGAACCAAATCATATGACTCGAGACTAGAACGGCCAAGACAGACATTCCATGTAACTTCGAAGAATAGTAAAGTTACCACCTTATTTGTATTTCGTCTATCAGTCCTGGTACATGGAAGTAGGGCCGTAAACTGTGAAAACTGATGAAAATTACTATATTATGAATACGAGCCATTCTATATCACTCGAGCAGAGTTGAAAAAAGTGGGTTAATTGAACCTAGGGTGACCATATTTCAGCAACCCAAATTCCGGACATTCTTTAGCGCCCACTAGTGGATTTCCAATCAGATATGACGTCACACCAGCAAAGCTTTGCTCATAGACCGGAAGTGGTCACGGTTCGGTTCAGGAGAATGTGGCTGTGTGTTGTGTAACCGTGACAGAAAGCACATGTGATGGTAAATCGCGCGCCGCGCGAAGAAAAATTTCATGCATCAGGATAAATATTCCCAAACAATATTGTTTTTATGCTGATTTACTTGAAGAGCTTCTTGGAGGTACAGAACTGCAATATGCAATTAAATAGTATATTCATATTGAAATGAACCCGAATATTTTCGGCTGACACTCGTCAGGGGTAATCGTCAGCAACTAGTAGAGAATTGGAAAGAACATTGTATATCAACAATCAACAAATATCAACAAATAAATCAATATCAACAAAAAAAATAAAAAAATAAAAAATAAAAAAATAGTACGTTGAACGCTCTCTCTTTCATGCTGGTGACGTCATATTTTGTGATACGATTGTTGATATACAATGTTCTTTCCAATTCTCTACTAGTCTCTGACGATTACCCCTGACGAGTGTCAGCCGAAAATATTCCGGTTCATTTCAATATGAATATACTATTTAATTGTATGCTGATTTACGAAAAAATTTATGAGCCTACGTCAAAATTCCGGACATTTGGCATATTTTAGAAATTCCTCCCGGACGCTAGTTTGAACAGTGAAATTCCGGACATGTCCGGGAAATTCCGGACGTATGGCAACCCTAGTTGAACCGGATTGATCTGAAAACTGATCTGTGAACATAACGACTTGGACTCGTACTCGAGTTAAACAGTATGACTGACTTGGACTCGGACTTGACTCGGGGGTGAATTGAAAATGACTCGACCTGACTCGAGTCAAAACTATAAAAGTGATATTAACTTGTGACTCGGAACATTGTGAATTGGTTACAGCCTTACCAATACCAACGTTTGGAGTGGGGGACGAATTGCTATTTTCGTGCTGATTGTAGACCTACAACCCACGCTAACATGGTGTATAAGCGGATGGCTATGGCGACAGGTATAAATGTCGAGTGAAGAATTGTGAAATAACGATTGGCGCCCGTTTCAAGTAGAGTCATATGAGAATAAGATAATAAAGTGAACTTAAAATTCTACCTTCCACTTAATACAGATACAGAAAACTGTCGTTACGAGAAACGGCAAAGAACGGCTCAGTTATGATATATATCAGCAGCTGATGATTTTAACCATCATAATGTTATATTTGTTGAGTACAAAATTTCAAATCTTTGTCCGGTGTACTGCACGTACAACACATACGTATACTACATAGATAGGCCTACTGTTCACCAAGCAGCAACGGTCAAACTGCGTAACCAATCATCAATACATAAGTTACTATTAGAAACTAGGCAGAGTGGTGATTATTTTCTTGCTGCGAGGTAGTGGCGTCTGGAGCACGTCATGGCTTATACTGTTCTAACAATCGCACAACAATATATATCGAATATATATTTACTACGTGTACTGTATATACTTCTAACGCAAGGACGAGCAAAGCTAATACTTCTGACGTAATAATGAGCAGTGGCGTTTGAAAATCAACCGTTTGCGCTATCAATAACCTGGTAGAATATCTCTTCCTTGTTCACGAATGTTCGGTTATGTCAAATTCATTGTAGCCTACAAATAAAAAGTAATTGTTATTTCACAAAGAAATCGATTAGATATGTGAAGTAGTCGATTACGATTACGATTACTTTGGATTTTTTCGATTATAATAGATTGCGATTACGATTACTTGAAAATGCTGTAATCGTCGTAATCGATTACGATTACTAATCGCGATTACCCCATGTCTGCCTTCGAGTCACAAGTCATTTCGAGTCATTGCACATCTTGACTCAAGTCAATTGATTTCCGAAGGTGACTCAAGTCAAGTCACTCGATTTTTGGAGGTGACTCGAGTCGAGTCAAGTCGAGTCAATTCAAGTCAAGTCACGCGTCAAGTCACAATTCAAGTCATGTATTTTCGAAGAATGAGGCATGATTACGTCATTGTATTTGCTAGCACTTTAACATACAGATTGGGTGGTCATTGATTTTAAACCGCGATGAATGAATACAAAGTTCTTGAATATACACAGAAGAAGGCGTTTGTATCGCTCAGACGCTCACATGTACGAAGAACTGTTACATTATACTTAAGTAATTGCATAGCCTCAGTTTGTACTTACCAGCTAAAATAGGGAATATTCAACAATTTGTTAAGATGCAATATTACCCAACTAGCCTGCATATTATTGCGATACAATTCGAGCCTGCGCCAAGGTTTGACGAGTATATAAACTATGTTCGAATTTAATTTAGATAAAACAAGAGGTTTGGTTGAGATAAGAACAGAGATAGACATTTGCTATTTGCATTACTACTAGTTTACGAATTCGCAACTTGTAAGGTCCGATCACTGCGTTTGTGTTCAATTTATTTGTGAGAGAGCAATGTACGCACGATCATTAAACGATTGGTCGCTCTCACGGGCTACACCCGCGAACAATTCGAACAGTAATTTTTATCGACGCCGATTACTTGATGACTTGAAATTAACTCGTGAATATTGCTCCGAGTACGAGTCAATCCACATTTCTGATACGCTGAGTCAAGTCAGGTCATTTTTGCAAAGTGATTCGAGTCAAGTCAAGTCATACGAAAAAGGTGACTCGAGTCTGGCTCGAGTCAAGTGATGGGATGACTCGAGTCATCCCAACACTGACATGTATGCAAATAGGTATGGTATTCGCAAGATGAATTAAATGTTTAATGTAAATGACGCCACAAGGTAAGCGGAAACCAAGAATGGACACAAAAAGGTCGGATTGATATTGTCTCCTTGAGCAGCCCGATACTCGAGCCTACTCAAACGCTGGAAACATCGTGATCCGCGTTGTCGATTGAAATAATCAGTCTAATGTGTTGTATTCTATGTACCTTTGACTTAGTTTGAAAGCTTCAGTAGCTTAGGATCACAAGGCATCGTTGGGTTATATTTTTCATCTGAACAAGTCACACACAAACAATGCGAAGACAAAATGAACGACACGCATCAGTAACGATCCTTTACTCTAACATCCACCTCGGCCCATAGAGCCCGATGTCACAGTTCTTTTCGATGTTGTTGTTTTTTTGAAGCCGCGGCCCTTTCTACTAGTTCTTTTCATTCCTTGTGATGGCTTTCTTTCGTCGGGTCTTTTACTGGGCTGTTTTGTCGCCGTAAGAACGGCGACGGCGGGGGAAGAGGAGCCCAGATAAACCTCCGACGGGAATCGAGCCCAGTCCGTCAGATTGGTGGGCGCTTATCGCAACCACTACACCAGGGGCGGGCAACTTCTCCAGTCGGCGGGCCGGATATAGGAAAATTAAGTACTTGGCGGGCCGGATTGCACATTATTCGCCCATTTATCCACATATACAAGGAATAAATCGTATTTAATGAATGTATTTTAACGACAGCAATGTCACTTTAAAGCCATTACTCGCCGATAATGACGAAGACAGTGTGGATTTGAGAATAGCATTGTCATACTGCAGCAGGCGCCGCCATGTCTGCTTCTATCTGATCAATCAACACACGGCGCAATACTTAATTAAGATTTCAAGGCATTCGATAACCCCGGTAGGCCTACCCCTAATTTACCAAGATATCAATTCATTAGGGTGGAGTAGGTGACGAGATAGCGTCGTTGTTCAACTGTGTGGCCTGATTAATCTCGATATTGAATTCATGCGGTCCGCGTCCTCTACGAAATTTGAAAAGTGGCCTGCGACCCGTCTTGAGTTGACGACCCCTGGTATAAGCGGTGTGACGTCCTCTTTTAAGAGGAATTATCCTCTTTTTTGACTTTTTTGAAATTGTCCTCGTAGGACGCCCAAATGTCCTCTTTTTGAAGATTTTGTCCTCTTTTTTGAGAATTTCGGGTAAATATATGGGAAAATCGACTGAGATACAGTAAATTAGCACTGAAGTAACGCTCCAGCGGTTATTTCTGGAGATGAGCCGGAAAGTTGACCTTTTTTTAGTCAACCAACTGATAATGTGAAAGGAAAAACTGTATTTTAGTCAACCGACCACGAAGTGGGAAAAATAACCATTTTTCAGGATTTTCCGCCGGTTTTGTAAGTCTGAAAATTTTAAAAAAGTGTCCTCTTTTCAGATTTCCAAAATATGGTAACCCTACGTGTTACAAAAGGCTATAGAAGTGTGCCGTTCTACAAGTCGGCGGTTACGGAATGAAAAATAAGAAATATCAGCCTGGTGTAAATTTCTATTGTAGTCGACAAACACCATGATTACCACAAACGACATTATGGTTGAGTACATCGTAAATGCCGATAATGCAAGTCTTCTCGCTTCGACAAACTTACGCGTAACCTCCACTCTCGCACGCTGAGCATACAAGTATATCATAACATACAGTCACTAAAATTGGAGGTAGTATGCAAGTAGTGGGAAAGCTCGGCAGACTAGGGCCGCGAGCCACATTATCATGTAAGACAGAAAACTCTCCGCGGGCTGGACAAAATCCCTTCGCGGGTCGGATCCGGCCCGCGGGCCGTATGTTGCCCGCCCCTGCACTACACTGTCTTCTCCGCCACTACGGCATATCGACGGAAATATACATGGAAATAGTAAGAAAAATTTAGCCATTACCTTTCTTCTTTCTAATATATATCGTATGCAATTTGTTTAGCGAATGGCTGTTGGCCTCCGGTTTCTGCAAGTGACGTCACTCTGAAAGGGGCAAACGGTATATGCATAGCAATTTACAGCGTAGCCACGTAGCTACGCTGTAAATTGCTATGGTATATACGCTGCAACAAATTTCATTTGAAATCGAAGATATAGGCCTATATCTGTACAGTGTACAGTGGCGTAGCGGGCACTTGGCGGTTCTGGCTCTGCGCCAGGGGCGGCAGGCTCCAAGGGGCGGCAAAATGAGGCTACACAGTGTACACAGCCGGATAAAAGCAGCGTAATTGGTAGTCCTATAGCTGGCATCCCGCGAGCTAAAATTTAATCAAACTGGTCTCAATCAAAAGCTAGTGTCGCGCTGCTTCCGAAAACACGAATTAATATCTTAACATGGCAATAGAACCACTCCAAAATAGCCGTCAAGGCCGATTGTTCCTAACAATCGGAACGCCGCAACACACTGACCAATTGACCATGATAATGGAAATTATATCGATCGATTATTCGGAACAATGCTTATTTCCATACCAGTATTTAAATTGTATTTCCGGAATCAGGTCAACAATGGTTTCGATTAAGATCAGTATTGTTAAATTTGAGCGCTCGGAGGGCCTGGACAACAATATGATGACCATGACCAATTATGCTGCTTTTAGCTGGCTCTGCAGTAGGCCTGTCTGGGTATTCAAGTGTGACAACTAAACTTAAAGCCCAAACTAGGTTTACCGGCATAGCCTACACCACTTGATGATATTTGGATTTTTTAATCCCCACGCGCTGCTGCAAAGCGAAAGTCACAATTTATTCACCAGCGCTTTTAAAAGCACCTATGACGACGAGGTGGACTTTTTGGAGTTAGCTGTGGAAATTGACAGATTTAAGAGGCTGTTATGGAGCAGTGGTTAGTTAATGCAAAGCTACCTGATGCGACACCACACCATATTTATGCTCGTGTCTGAAACTTTATCTGACCATTGGTGTTTCAATTGCAAGCTGCGAGAGGAGCTTCTCAAAGCTCAAACTGATTAAGTCTTATTTACGTTCTACCATGAATGATGATCGGCTATCAGCTCTATCCATTCTGTCTATAGAAAGAGATTATACGTTCAAAAACTTGAAATCGAGGTTATTATCGCTGATTTTGCTTTGAGGCGGCTATTGATTTCTATTAGCACAATACATTCGTTCGCCATTTCTTGTCTGTCTTATTTTTGGCCTTATTAACGTTGAGACGGTGAGGCTGAGATGCGGCATATGATTTGTAATTATTTGTATTGACAAGATTGCTTGAAAATCAATATATGTCGAAATTTGCTGCTGTCTACTTGGGGGGGGGGATTTTAAGCGAGAGCCAGAGGCGGCAGCACATGCTGCTACGCCAGTGTATCCGTATGGTCGCCGAGAAAATCGGTCTAGTTTGGACACAACTCAAACTCATTCCAAGTTGAAGAATGCATGTTTAATAATCTCTCAAAGTAGGTTTGCGCCCCTTGATGTCATTCTCACCACCAGTTACAAGAAACACTGTATTGGTGTATTGAACTGATAAAATTGCTAATAAACCAATGATGATGATGAAAAAAAAAAGTAACGACACCATGTGTGTTCACTGTTTTGTATGCGAAACTTGTAATCAATTTATTATTACCAATTTCACCATAGCACACCACAAGACTGCGATGCAATTAAAAGATGGGAAGGTGTCGAGCCAACTTGGAGTAGTCTTTGAAATCAGACATTCTCCTGGCCTAGGCGATATAAAAAGGAGGCATACACAATGTGAATGAATGAATGAAAAGTAAACGAAGGTAATATACAGGACAGGCGGCATGTGTCGAGATATAAGCACAAATATACAGAACAATGTATGTTAATCCAATCAAATCAAACAAGTCCAACTATAGAGATTTTGGGCAATTGTACAATCTCTATAGTTTACTACGTCTCTAGCGCGGTGTGCAAAATCCATCTAGTCTAGAGGATGATTCGAACTAGACGAGCCATATTTGTGTACTTCGCCGCATGCGGCGCCACTTTCGCATACCTGATTTCCAAACAACCAGCCGTTGCGATAGAAGCTCATGAGTGTAAACCGTATGTTTAATTTCTCTAGTTATCGCGCATAATTATGAGATTCAAGACAAGCTTCGCCAAAGAACAACCTTCCGAAGAGGTTATATCGTGTGCGGCATGGAATTCAGCGAACGAAGTCATGTCTTGCGGCGACGACCACGAAGTCCTGAAGTGGAATCTGGTGACTAACGAAACGCAAGTTGTCACGAAACTCCCCAATGAAATATTCTGCACACACATGGACCGCTACCCTACATCAGGCGTTGCAGGGAAAAAGGGACAGTCCGAGCTCTACGCCCTCACTAGCACCGATGGTAGATTTCGTTTGATGACCAGTTCCGGTAGACTAGAAAAAACAATAGAAGCACACACCGGAGCTGTAATTAGCGGGAAATGGAGCCATGACGGCACGGCGTTTGCCACTGTAGGTGAAGATGGCCTGATCAAAATCTGGTCTAGATCAGGTATGCTCCGCTCAACCTTGTCACAGATGCAATCTCCTGTGTACGATGCCGCATGGAGCCCTGAAGGGGACCACCTTCTGTACACTTCTGGAAAGCAACTGGTAATCAAATCACTGCAGCCCGCAGCGAAACCATTGTCATGGAAAGCTCACGAAGAAATTATTTTGAAAGTCGACTGGAATCCGGTTAATTCATTGATATTATCAGGCGGAGAAGACTGTAAATATAAAGTATGGGACAGTTACGGCCGTGCCATATATTCGAGCATTATTCATGAACATCCGATCACATCGCTTTCATGGTCACCTGATGGTGAATTATTTGCCGTTGGATCTTACAACACATTACGTCTCTGTGATAAATCAGGTTGGTCCCACAGCTTGGAGAAACCAGCCGCTGGTAGCTTGTTGAATATCTCATGGAGCAACGATGGAACACAAGTCGCTTGCGCCTGCGCTGGCGGCAAAATTCTTTTCGCGCACGTTATCGAGCAACGCTTAGAGTGGAAACAATTCGAAGTTAAAGTCGTGAGCCGTAAAACGATAGAAGTACGCGACGTCACGAGCAACGCTCACGAGGTTCTCGACATGAGAGACCGCGTCATCAAAGTCTCTCTCGGCTTCGACCATCTAGTCGCGGTCACGTCGACGCAGTGCCACGTGTACAGGACCAATAATTTCAACACCCCGGTGATATTCGATTTGAAGGAAGGCACGGTGTCCATGATTACTCAAGCCGAGAAGCATTTTATGCTTGTCGACGCTGCTGGGGTGACGATATATTCCTACGAGGGGCGTACTGTATGCAATCCAAAACTACCATCGTCAACCAGACCCAATTTGCTCAGTAATCACATTGTGTCTTTGAGTAAAGATGTATTCGCATTACGTGACAACAATGACTTACGCTCTGTTATCATATTCGACTCAAACACAGGAAAACCGTTCCAAGACAACAAACCAGTCATGCATAAGCTCGAAGTGCACCAATTATGCTTGAGTCAATGTGGAAGCTTGCACGATCGATACTTGGCGGTAATCGATAAAAACAAGGACCTTTACTTGACTGGTGTTCGTAAACTGGAAGCTCACTATAACATCACTAAGTTATCGACTATGATTCGATCCGTTAGTTGGAATGACGGCACTAACATGCTTTGCGGGGTGCAAGAAAACAAACTTTTGGTTTGGTATTATCCGCCAGCTGCTGCTGTAGATAAAGACATATTGGGACAGACCGTGTACGAAAAAGATATTTCTGACAGCGGAAAAAATCCGGAATTGAGAGGATTTATCGGCAACACTGCAATAGTGCGACAAGGCGCCGGCGCTACGACGGCTGTCGGCATATCCCCGTATCCTACGATTCTGCATCAGCTTGTGAGTTCAGACCGATGGGAAGAAGCAATCCGGTTGTGCCGTTTTGTGAAAGAAAAATCACTCTGGGCGTGCCTAGCCGCTATGTCTGTGCAGCGTAAGGATTTGAACACGGCTGAAATGGCGTACGCTGCCATCGGAGCAGCTGACAAGGTAGATTACCTGCATCACATTCAGGAGATTCAGTCGAAAGAAGGCAGAATGGGCGAAATCGCGTTGTTTTGCGGCAATGTGGCGGACGCGGAAGCCACCTTCTTGCAAGCCCGATTGTATTACCGTGCGATCAAACTAAACGTCGACCTTTTCCGATGGGACAGGGCTTTGCATCTCGCTGTGAAACACAAGACTCATGTGGATACTGTGCTGGGATTCCGGGCGTTGTATCTCGACAAGATCGGCAAGCCGGAGACCAACGGTGAATTCAAGAGCTACGCCGGGAAGGTCGAGGTGAACTGGCAGAGCATCAATAATAAGATTGAGATGGAGCTGGAACAGGAAGCCGGACGCTGACAGTTTATTCAATGTTTGGCTGTTATTCTATGGAATTTTGTAGTTACTGCTGATGATTGTTATTTGGTAGAATAATATATGTATTTTTGTACTATCGTCCGGTCTACTTTACTATGAAAAACAATGATAGAAATTGTGGTTGCTGTGGCGCGCACAGGCTGAGTGGTTATAGTTTTGGCCTGAAGCATTGAAAACGCACCGGGCCAGACATGGGGTGATTACTTCATGAATGTAATCGATTGCGATTACGATTACTTCTGAATCACGCGATTACGATTACAGCAAAATCAGGGAGTAGTCGATTGCGATTACGATTACATTGGAAAAGTAATCACGATTACTGACCATTACATTTATTTTGATTCTTAGAACTTATCTTTGAACACATATCGGAAGACAATATAGCGATTGCGATGAGAATGCCTCATAAGAGAACTAGTTTCTTTTTAAATGAAAAGTCATTATGCTTGTTACGTCATGATATATCCATTCCTCAACTTCATAGCTGACGATTTCTCGCACCAAACGATTTGCACTCTAGCCAGGGCCTTAACTGTAGGGTTCCCATACGTACTCTTTTTGGAGAATATTGGTTAAATATAGGGCAAAATTCGACTGAGATACAGTAAATCAGCATTAAAGTTACGCTCCGACAGCTATTTCGGGAGGTGAATCGGAGAATTGACTTATTTTTTGTTATTTTTTTATTCAACCAACGGACAATGTGAAAAAACTGTATTTCGGGAGTTGGCCTGAAAGTTGACCTTTTTATAGTCAACCGACTATAACGAAGTGGTAAAAATTGACCATTTTTTAGGATTTCCTCCGGTATTGCAAGTCTGAAAATTTTGAAAAAGTGTCCTCTTTTCAGATTTCCAAAATATGGTAACCCTAGTTAACTGCCGCACCTCAAACCTCCAATTGGGTGGAGAGCGAACTCGAAGGGGACACAAAAATATTTCATAAATTATAGAGTATTTTCGATAGATTTAATTAACTTCAAATTTTTCTTCATAATTTGATGTTGCTAGATCTCTTGATTTTGAAATGCATACCTCTGTCCCCTCAAGAAAAAAATAAGCATAATTTATAAAGATAGGCATTTCAGTGCCGGCCTTTACAGCGACACGAAACTCCAAGACATATGCAGTTTCGCCTAATATGTCACGCTGGCTAGGCGCGACGATTAGTCCTGTTCTCCTAATTTGAGCCCCACGATAGGAATGGCACTTCGCGCACCCACGGACGGAAATGATGCGGCCGTGAAGAAATGACAATTTGTGTGAATGTGTGTGCATCTCACGAATAGTTTTTCTTTGGACTTAGCCCGCCCGCCAGAAGTTTGATTGATCAAATGATCATACTATCGCGGGGCCCAAAACCAACGTTTATGGACGAAGTTCTGTTACGGTCCTGATTCTAGCTACAAGTCACGCTAACATGGTGTATGAGCGGGTGGCTATGGGGTCAGATACAAATGTGCACATGTAGTATAGGGTTGCCATACGTCCGGAATTTCCCGGACATGTCCGGAATTTCACCTTTAAAACTGCGTCCGGGAGGAATTTCTAAAATATGCCTAAATGTCCGGAATTTTGAAGTAAGCTCATAATTTTTTACTAAATCAACATAAACAATATTATTTTCGGGCAGAATTATGCTACATGAAATTTTTTTTCGCGCTGCGCGCGATTTAGTATCACATATATTGGTTTTAATATGGGGACTATCACCCTCGCAAAAGCTGCGATCAAAAATAAATGAATAAAAATAACATTCAGTTACAGAAATAAGTCTAATTGTAATTGCAATCGCAGGATAACGGTATATGCATAAGGTCGGTTTAGGGCGTTTGGACATGACCTAACTATGTATATTGTACAATTACGCTCCTTGCATTTTCAAAGTCATATCATCCTCCACCAGCTCTACCGCAAACTCTGATGATGTGGGCGGAGAGAGGATCAAATTATATAGTAATATATGGAAGAACCAATATTATTGACATAATTCATTCCAATCAATTAACGACCGGATGCATATAGTAAGCCCTCAGAAGCTGCATCGATTGCCCTACTTTGGGCTCAAGATCAATGTTTATCTGGACGGGAGGGGACAGAAAAATGTGGCTTCGGCCCTGGTTACAAATTACAACACACAACCACATACTCCTGAACCGGATCGTGACCACCTCTAGTCGATAGACAAAGCTTTGCTGGTGTGACGTCATATTCATCAATGTGCTCATACCTCATTTTGAAATCCGCTAGTGGACGCTAAAGAGCGTCCGGAATTTGTGTTACAAAAATATGGTAACCCTAATGTAGTATGGCGAATGGCGAAATAACGATTGGTGCACGTTTCGAGTAGAACCATATATGAGAATAAGATAAACTAAACATCGACGCCTTCCTACAATCCACTTAATACAGATATTGTAAGCTGCAAACAGCAAAGAACGGCTCGATTATGATTTATATCAGCAGTCGTTGTTTTTAATGCTTCGATGCGGAAATCATAATGTGTCATTTTACGAATACGAGATTTCAAACCTTTGTCTGGTGTTCGCCAAGCAGCAATGGTCAAACTGCGTTTGGCTAAACATAACCAAACATCAATAGTCAATACACGCGATCTATTTGAAACAGGGCATCATGGTGATTATTATCTTGCTGCAAGGTACTGGCGTCTGGAGTGTATTGATGACCTGATACACGATATGGCAGGTGTTCTTACCACCACACTACTTTTATCTACATGTGAATCGAATTTCTATTTACTATGTGTGGATAATTCGTTACTCAATGCCATAGCTAATACTTGTGACGTAATAAGGAGCAGTGGCGTTTGAAAATCCGACGTTTCTGCTATCAATAACCTGTTATGATATGGTACTCTTCATTGTTCACGAATCACGAATGTTTAGTTCATGCCATGTTCCTTGTACTAATTAACAGTAATCGTTCTTTCACAAAGAAATCGATTAGAAATGCGAAATAGTCGATTACGATTACGATTACTTCGGATTTTTTTCGAATGTAATCGATTGCGATAACGATTACTTGAAAATGGTGTAATCGCCGTAATCGATTACGATTACTAATCGCGATTACCCCATGTCTGCACCGGGCTAGGGTCTGGCCAAGCCTGCTCACGTATTTGTGGCATGATCTGATGTCACACAACGTGTGGATGATCTCTGATCAAGGATCACAGATGATGTATCTAGAGTGAGGTCCTCCAAGCCTGAGCCTTAATCTCGGGTTGCGAAATTCTAGTTTGAGTCGTTGGCAAATTGGGTTACTCCTATCTCTGCTATTTATTAATCAGGCCGCGCGTAATCCGTTTAGTCGTCACACTGGCATGTTTCTGGCTGTTTGTGCCGCAGGAGGTCAGTTGACAGACGACGGGGAGGCTGGGACCAACAAGTCTAGTTCTAAAGTTAGGGACCAACATTGTTTGAAATGAGTCGAGTGGCAACAGCAGGCTCACCTAATAGTGGGGCAATGTACGACCAAGTGATAGAGATACATTTATTCTGGTCTGCACCATCGAGGGGTTCTGACGATGGAGATGTAAACGCACCTTTAGGTAAGAGAGAGAGATATGATATTCTTTCTCGCCTGCACCGTCGAGATGCTTTGGCGACGGAGTTGCGATACGGCCCCATGAGGTCATCTAGTCTGCGCCCCCGTTTTTTTTCTCCTCCATGCTATCCGTGATTGCTGAGCGCCTAGCAGGATAGCTGCGGATACCATTTTTCGAGTCTTTGGTATGACCCGGCCGGGGATCGAACCCACGACCTACCTAAGCCGGACGCATAACCATTACACTATCTCGCTCGGTAAGGTTATGGAGTCAGCGCTACCCTTTTTCTCCTCCAGCTTTGGGTTCAAGTCTTTGGTCTAACTGGACCGGGGATCGAACCTTACCCTAACCAATGCTGTTAAAAGTGTATATCTGCATCGGATGTTGCAACACAAACCCAGATCTCTGCACCGTCCGCATATGCCAGTTTCCAGGTTTTGACGGTCCATGAGAGCGTGTTTATGACTGCTTTTCAAAAGTATTTACTTGAGTAGTTTTTAAAGACAGCATATTTTTCTTGGTTCTAGTATTGGATTGTTTCAAAAAGTACTGCTTCTACTCGTACTAGAGTAGAATTCTGCATCTCCACTGCTTGAGTAGCCTTGTTTACCACCTCTGTCCTTCATTGGTATGATACCATAGCAATTAGTAGCCTACTTTACTCGGAATCAAATGAGCCACTTAAATTTACTAAACCTTACCAATGGCACACCAGAATTTTGAAATTTAACAGCGATTGCATGAAGGCGCTATCCGTTTCAGAAAGTCGGGGGCAGTCAAAGTTCCGTTGAACTGAATCACATCGCCAGCCGAGACCCTTGCGATCACCAATGTTGGCTCGGTGCGAACACAACAGCACCAAAGACGAGCGGATTTGATATTTTTAAATCCTGATCCTGTCCCGGTCTTGAGATTCAAATTAATTTCGGATCACCCAAGTCCTAATCCAATAATAACCTAAATTTATTTGTAAGTCGCATTCGAAGTTGTATGATCAAGTCGAAATCAAATAGTCTTAAAATATTCGTGAATCCATATACAGGCAAAACCTTAAATTCCTAATCACAATCCATGCTCATGCTCAATGGTCATCTCTACCGGACACGAAGTCGGTGTCTTCAAGAATACGAAAGACTGATCGACTAGCCCCGAAGAAAATCACGCCTCCACATCCAATATCGCTCTTTATTAGACGACGCGTTCAAAACGAATCCAACCACGCACTCTCCCAAATCATCGTGACGGCAAGCAATAACAAAGCGAAACGAAATCAAGACAAGTGCCCGAATCGGATGTACTGGTGAAGAAATATAAAGAAAATACTGAGGCGTCCGATCGCGAGGATGGCAGCTCTTGAAACGGAAGGACGAAATTACAGAGTGACGCAACGATATAGATGAAGAAATTAATCGTCTTGGTGCCAACGCCGTGGCATGAAACTGAACAAATAGTAGTGGCCCGATAACCTCGCATGACATTTGAGGTTAATTCACCGATTAGGTAGTACTAGGGCTGAGCAAAATCGAGTTACCGAGTGGAGTTTTGCCATGCCTATTTTATAGCAGTTTGTGAAAAGTCGAAAACAACTGCACAGAAATGGGATTTCCAGTAACATACGCAGCTTTATACCACCGGCTTCAAGATGCTTTGGTAAGACCTTTCGAGATGAAACCATCATAACGATAATTCTTGTTGATAATATCAATGTTAATGTAAGGGGGTAGTCTATAATGTCAGTAGTAAAAACATCGTGTCTCACTGCTCCACCCGAGTCTTTTCAATTATTACTCGATTTTCATTTCAGTACCGCAACAATTATGCCCAGCCCTCATCCCTGGTAAGTAATAGCCACGAGACTAGCCAGGTAAAACTTTTACAATGACGAATATCACCGGCAACACAAATTTTACAATGGTGGCGGAAATCGACGAATAGTAATTTTACGGTACGGATATACTGTATCGTGTGGAGATGGTCAGACCGCAACCGACCGGACCACTATTCTTCGTCCTCAGTGTCGCCGTCTTCGCCTAGCCTGCGAAACGAAAGGTGCCTGTAGTGGTCCAACCACTGGTCCAGCAGCCGTGCGACCAGCGGCGGGCGTTTGCCTTGCTTTTGTCTAGCAACCAGCACCCCTTTGTTAGTCACCAGGCAATCGAGCCAATCGTTCAGTATGCACTCCTGCTCGGTTTCGAGTTGACCCTGTGCAAAGGGAAAATATGCACTATTTACTCAAGTGGGCATGTAGTTCGTATGTAGTATGTAGAACGTAGTTTTGTGGAAGACCTAATATAAAGAGATGCACAATAGTTTTTGGACAGCTTTATTTCTGCGTCCTCACGGCAGCCAGTTCGGACAAGGAGGAAGCAAGCATTGTCATTTGTCCACCAAGTGTCCTTTTGTATCGTAGATTTTGCACTGTCGGTGAGCTTATCATTTGACATTTTACAGCTTGTAGCCTACTTTATAGGCCTACTGTTGAAGACGGCATAGTGTCTGCTCAATGTGAATCATAAACATTCAAAAGAAACAAATAGGTTGACATGGTGTTATGCTCAACGTACCGCAATATCCCAACTGAAGCAAGACTGCGTGGGCATTGCATGGTTTTTATATCAAGAAGCGCATGATGAAAAATTGTGATGTAGACACCATTGCCAGAATGAAGCAACACGGTTTGTCACCAGCAGTGTACGCACAACTTCAGCGTTGTCAGCCAACAACTGCAGCTGTTGAACGTTCTTTCTCCATTCTTGACAAGCTACATACTAAGAAGTAAGAACAGACACTTTATACCCGAGAATGTAGGAAAGTATCTTTGGTTGTAACACAAAATATTTTATTTCAACCATAATGCGTAATCTAACTACTTGAATTCTTCATTGGGCCAGACTTCGATAAAATAAAGTTTTTTCATGTAAAAATTTGTCAGTTTTTGAGGAGAAAAACTACTTCGTAAGGTCAGACATTCCTACCCGCAATGAAGATAAGTAGTAGGCCTACAATTCTAACATTATGTGGGAAAACACCTAATTCGCAGACGTTGGGTCAAATTTGGTCAAAAATTTGATTTTTTAGGGCAAAAAATGTCAAAATTTTGATTTTTATGTCAAAATCTTTTGTTTTTCAGGTAAAAAAAATCGCCCTAGTGATAAACTTGCATAGCTTTTATGAGTGAAATTGTCATGGGAACCGCGTGAAATAGCATGTGTATCACGGTAACTGATCATGATACTCCTCGACGAAATCTACATTTTGCATTTCAGACATTTTATTTTTCGCTTCCGCTCAAATTTGTTTGACATGTCTGGAAAATAGCTGCTTAATCAACTAACTTGACCAATGACAATCTCAGAAGAAAAAGACTGTGCGTTCCAATGTCATTACAAATTCATGCAGCCTGCCGAATGGGTCTCCAATTAAGCCTGGGCTAAAACAACGCTAAAATATGCATATGCTGAAATTTCTGCGGGATTATTTTAACGAAATTTATTTGATGATTCCCGGATTACGAAACGAGAATCTATTCAATATTCCCGAGATTGACACAGAGATTGGCGCTTCGGTGCCCAGTGTGGCAACGCAATTGAACTCGGAGACGCTCAACCCAACGCGTGTAAATGGCGGAAGTAACTGGTAGGTAGTAATATACCCAAGTAGCTCTTGGTTTCAAGAAGGTTGATGACCCCCGGTGTAGTGCGATACGTAACTTCATTTCCGTTATCAATTCTTACCGCAATGATGGACCTTACACTGTAAGAAAGCCTACGTCGGCCTGTGCAACAGTGCAACACAAATCCGATAGCACACAAAAGTAATCACCTAGTTCAGGATACCTAGCAAATCTGGTTGTCGCGTTACCGATCGGCTGCCAGATATCACGATATCGGAGAAACGGCAACGACGAAAACGCTTACTTGATTAGACGAAGTAAAGTGTATGGGCAGGAGCTTTCTGTCACAGTCCATCAGAGGAAGATACGTGCAGGATGCGGAAGTAACCTCGCTAGTCGAGCCCAAACTCATCCCTTTGAACGACACCTGCAACGGAAGAATTAGGATTCCAAGCAAAGGCGGGATTCCGCAATTTCTCACCTTCGAGTCATTCTCCATCGTGATTAAGGCAGTGAAGTGTCCGCGCGTGTAACCCAGCGCGATCGGGCTTTTCCAGCAAAAGCTACGCTCCCACAAGAACGGAAGATACACGCCTGTTAAGTAAGAAAGATTCTTGGAGGTACAGAACTTCAATATACAATTGACTAGTATATCCATATTGAAATAAACACTTGTCAGGTGTAATCGTCAGCAACTAGTAGACAATTGGCATACTAGTAGTAGTAGAGTATTGTACAATGCCAGTAAAGAGTTGAGTATAATACAAAAGTAGACAATAAACATGTCCTTTCCCATTCTCTACTAGTTGCTGGCGATTACCCCTGACGTGTCAGCCGAAAATATTCGGGTTCATTTTAATATGAATATACTATTCGAAGATATTTTCGGTGTCGGCGTGCATAGATAATGCATATACTGAACTACTGTTACTTTTTCAGAGTGCCCGAGTACGTCCCCCCACTTGCAATACTTACGCGAGCGGTTATGTTTTACACCATTTTTTTGTAAATTTGTAAAAGAGAAAGTAATTTTGGGACAAGTTTGTATCACTTTCAAGAGTTTAATTGTGATAGCAACCATCAAACAAAAGTGACAGAACGGTCTGCTAATCACATGCAACTAATCCTGATAAAGCACAGCAACTTTCCATTCTGAGTGTATAAATTACAGGAAATTCTGAACAAAAATCCACTCTCGGCTAATTGAAGTGTTTTAAAAGGAGACAGAGGCAGTCGAGTGGGATTAACGAGAGACAAAATAAGCCCATTTCTGCAATTCATTTCTCTCGCAATGATTCAAAATCAATAAGCTCTATGAGGCCGGCTTGCGTTATTCTCATCAATCCCATGCACAGAGACTGCACAACCAAAAGTGCTGCATCACACAGAGATATCCATTGACATCGCACTTCTTCATCATACCGATATATCGCCCATCCCGCAAATTCGACATTTGAAGTAAGAATTTACTCTAATCACCTTGAAACTTGGCATACCCGAGCGTATCACCTTGATAGCTCTTGAGGTACTTGACGCCGTACACAATAATCGGTCGACGCAAGATGTGTGAAAGTACAAAGATATGACAATGCTCCAAGGATGCGCCGGGCTGTAACACAAAAGCACAGAGTAAGCCCGTCACCAGAGGTTATCACTTTATCGAACAGAGGTTGGATGAGGCAAATTGGAATTTTCCACGCCAATCTCGGAATCCACCGAACTACATAGCGATCAACTGTTAATATTCACGCCAGATGCAAAATCTGGCCACAACATATGTACCGCGTGTACCTTATCAACGCTCAAAGATCAATAATTTATGCTAGGATAAACCAGGCGGATATTAAAAAGGCCAACATTCCATAGCCATCACATAAACAAGAAACATACAGAACAATGGTATTTTATTACCAACAAGACAATTGTTAATGGATCGAGAGCTATAGTCTGAAATCAATATTCTCGACCAATCATATTAGTCACTTTTTCACTGATATCATCGCATCTAAGTCAAATACAATGCTATATAAGCCCGCATTCAATTAGCAATAGGAAACATTGTATATTGTTCCGGGTTCAATATCTGAACATAACGCAGCCAATCCAATACATCATGTATGGGCTGTGTAAGTATAAATATTGTACAAGAACCAACCGCATAAGTATTTCTTCAGTATTTGTGACATAACCGCCGAATGAAATCTGTGTGGTGAAATACTAGACCTCTACAGATACTTTTGAACACTATTTTAATCGGAGTAAATGACGGCCATCATCTTATGACATGGCATTTAGTCATGTAACGTCACATGCTGAATATATCAGTTGTTTTTTATGGGCTTCAGGGATGCAACTATAGTATATCAAACATACATACAGCTACGCTGTAAAAAGGTTCACACACTTGGAAAAATGGAATTTGCCATGCAACAGGACACAAAATTTAAAATTGCCGAGATGTCAAACTTACACCTTCTAAGTCACATAATAACCTGTTTCATGATTGAAAGAACGGATATTAATAGACTAGGGTACAAGCTCACAAATCAAAATTAACTTTAGTTGGACCAACCTGTCTTGCCAAAGATAAGAGAAACGCCCAGTCCTGCAGGCATTGTCTGTCCGATATAGAAAAGTTCAATAAGCTTGCTTGCATAACTTCCCATTCCTTCCATCTTGTATAAAAACTGTAGGAAAAAGCAAAGACATTGCCAGCAAGTCTAACAACCATCGGTTCATTCGTATCATTACATATGTGGAGCTCACTAACTACATGGTACGAACTGATATAGCCGCCAGTCGCATATACTTCAATCAATTAATTTTTATTCAATCTCAATGCAGTATCGTAAATTTTCAGGGAGAGAGTCCATTGCAATCTGAGCTGGGCCCGTTGAATTCATTATCGGCAAAAAGCATGTAGCGATAGCCAGTCCATATCTATATAATATTTGGTTTTTCTTTCTTCCCATCAGTCCTAGTTCAAATATTTATGAATTATTAGCTTTTCCGCAAGTGAAAACTATTGAGAGTGAAAATGGGAAACTACTAGACAGTCTCGTCTTGCACGGTGCTTTCCTTACAAATATCACACACAACATCGAGTGATACATGAAATTAACTGAGATGCGAATTCTGCCCATCAACATTCAATGCAAACAGTTGAAGATCTTGGCCTTCCACAACTGTGCTTACTATGGCGAGCATTCCTGCATCGTCTCCGCCATTGCTTTGCGGAGAACATTGTCTCGATCGAACACGCCCCAAGTTGCTTGAAGTACCGAGTCCAAAAGACAATCGCCGGCGGACCTATTCCACAGTGCGTACAATCGGTCAGTGTCGCCACACCAGTTTATGGCTACTTCGTCTTCTAGTTCTGAAAATGGCCAAGGATGCATAAGATCAACACCCGACTCAATAATATCAACCGCATTATTCGTAACTCCTTCCATAATGATAAAATGGAAGTGGTAGCATTATAGTCACGATTCTAAAAATATAGATTTTTACATAACTCATAGAAGTAGGAATGAATATATTAGCTTGTATAACATTATTATTTATTAGGCATATTTATGTTCCAACATAAGTAACAAACTGTAGTACTGGTACTACAAGACTTGCAAGATTACTGCGCATCCGTCAAGGAGATTCAGATGCATTGCAGACAGACATATCCTTCAGCTATTTATACATATATCCAAAGGTACTACAGCATAGTTGCTTAATACGACCTACAGTGCAGATACCAGTGGTATATACCTCGCATTGTATTCACTAATAGGCCTATAGAAGTACATCACATTATGTAACCTACAATATGTAGCTCTGGTAGCTTTACAGTAACCTATCAATGTCTGGAGTTACACAAAGCATAAAATAATAATAGGCCAGGAACCAAGTACCTTTTTGAACATCTTTATCAAGGAGTTCATCAAATAACAATCTTTGTATCGAGCTCGGTAAACCCGCAATCTCTACAAATAGAATGCAGCCTGGTTACGTAGGTGCGGTTGAAATAATTACGGTTGAAATTTTTTAACACGGTAAGGCTATATAATTCCAGTCTGTATGACCAGTTGGGCAATGCTCAAAACCCTAATAAAAATTCTAATAAATCAATAAGTTCAATGCGCAGGATCGCTATAGCTCAATTGACAAATGGCATCCGCTACTACACAAAGTAACAATCAGTTATCGGTTCCTCAAACACAATAAGCGACTGTTTGCACACAATAGATATTGTGACAAATTGGATTTACGAGTTCACAGCAAAATCAGCTGATTGACGCACCCAGAGATAGCCTAAGCTATGCAATGCCCAATCTAAAATACAGGTGTGTTATTTTGCATGAAGACGAGTTGGGAGATCGCTAGATGTGGTCTACAAATTCTAATAGATAATTGGGCTGTGGTGAGATAACCAAGATCAACTAACCACTCATTTTAATGCAATACCGAATCGGCTATCACATTATCCCTTGTCATCAATATCAGAGGACAGGTTTCAATTTCAAGGATGCGGACTGTGGAGTTATATAATCGCTACACCTAGAGGCTAATTCACAGTTCAACTGCGATTCTGCTAGAAAGCCATAACCAAATCAACCATACGTTGTAACCAAAACAGTGCAAGCAATGAGGAATCAGTATGAAACTGGTACAGCAGTCACAGCACGCAAAACCAAATCACCAGGAAATAACCTCTGCAGGGTAAAACACAAATCACTCCTTCACACAACAAAAAAGTCGAAAGAATAGTTCTTACCTATCGGCAATACGAAAGTCAAATAGTCACAAAAGTACTGACAATGAAAATCTCCCTTCATGATTCTGATGCTGTTGAAAATTTCATGACGAATATGCTCCGCTATTTCCGGGCATAATATCGCCGGACTCCGCTTCGAATTGCGCTTGGCCACCTGAGAATTTGTGGGTTCAAGTCAAAATACAGTGGAACAAGGTCAAGCTGGAGCATAACTCGAACAGATGATAGGATATCAATTAAATGGGGCTGATGTTAGGTCTGTAGCACGCAAGTGATGTTCGAAGAAGTATTATGTCGATACATAAATATGAATGCGAATGTAACTTATTTTCTGATTCAAAGATAAATTCAACAGACACATTTCCAGCTTTTCAAGTAATTGTTTTCAGGTGCTAAACCTACCGAATTTGCAGCAGCAATAACTCAAACTGACAGCGTGACACAGTGCAACCATTTATCAGTAATATTCCAATTAAAGTGAGTTGGATATGACAGGAAAATAAGTCCAGAGTGCTTGATTTGGTAATAAAATTACTTCTATGTTTGTGATCATACATAACTAGATAATGGTGTAGCCTAAATGTTCCATTAGCTTGGTTTAGTAGATTTTGCAAAGTCTCGATGAGTATCAATATTCAGTATCACATTACAATATTTATAGTTATCTATATCTATGACTCATTTTAATGTTTCCAACAATTGTAATCTAGTTGATCAAGTAAAAAAACTTGCAGAGACGTGGCTGCAGTTTCAATCAATACCGCTACGAAGTCAATTGTTCAACGCTATTGGTAACAAACTCACTTCCGGCGTTAGTATCAAGGCTAAGATATTCCGCCTTTGAAATCTCACAGCCAAATGTACGAGGGTATGCCCGACGTCAAATGCGGAAGGCCTGTTCAATAGCCTGACTTCATCTGCCGTCAATGGTCTCGCGACATTTCCACCGCACGCCAAATATCTATCCACAGGTTCGATGTTATCTTCCAATATACCTGAAAAGTAACAGCCAATTGACGACTCAAACTGCATGGATATTGTTACCTGATAACCTGTGATTTACTAATATTCGTATTGGCGGGCTCAATGAATTTTTTTTTTTCAAATATTTTCTTCACATGTAAATTAAGGATTTGGAGGGATTAGGAGGTTACAATGTTCAACGCATGGTATGTGTACGTCCGTAAGTAGAGGCTAAAGTGTCATGCTATGACATACTATGATAGGGTTACTATAATTATTATCTAAAGCCAATTATATCTCAATTATCTTATTATGTAATATTGTCAGTCATCAGATATCGGTAACTGGTTTCTCGAAATATTAATACCCTACAGTCTACACAGGTCACCCTCACCCCAAATTACTCTTAGCCACTAACACAAGTGACTCAAACACATACCAGTACGAATGAACTCATAGCAAAATGTAATTGATTGAAGATATTATATTTGAATAGTATATTCATATTGAAATGAACCCGAATATTATTCATTTCAATAAGAATATATCATTTAATGTATATTGAAGTTCTGTACCTTCAAGAATCTCTTGAAAATATATTTGTCGTAACTGAAGTTCTTAAAATCAACCAATAGGCCTACACAAGAATGGTTTTATATCTGAGTGATGTGTATAAGCTGTCCATGAAAATTCTGTGAAAATGATTTTTCACATAATTTCCATCACGATTTTATGGATTCTGCGATTGTTGAAATTTCACAAGCATAAACGCACGACTCTTTAATATTCAACTGCTGGTATGTCTGTCTCTAATATGCGATAACTGATCATGGATAAGTGATTGTATTTACGGTGCACAGTGTGCACATTTCCCAGGAACCAATAGAAAGCTAAGCCCAAGGTTATATAATAAATGTATTTTCATTAAAAATTATGTCACCAAGTTTTGCATTACAGAATAGGCTAACTGCTCTGATTGATAGGCTAATTGCTCTGAATTTGATGCAAGATACACCCAAGATTGGGTAGGGGGAGGCGGGGAGCATTCTCATTCTTTCATTCCTGATTTTGAACATAGTTGCAAGATAAAGTACCATCAGGACAGCGCCAAATTGTACGCCAAACATACAACATGAGAAGGTCAATGTCAAAAATTACTATTGCAGCCAAATTTCACTACCGTCCCCTTGACTACTCTTTTGTCTGACAGGTCATTTCACTAACATAGTAGTGATAGCAGCATTAATGAGCTTACCGGCACAAGCCTTCAAAAACAGCAAGTTGAGTCTTTTGTTTGCTTTTTTCCAACCGCGAGCGTTTTCTATATCCCGAAACTTTGCCAAATGTTCAATCCCCTGCTCTTTCGCAAAGCTATTTTGATTCGCATCATTAAAATAATGCCTCACTTTGGCGCTGAGGTCTCGCGGCGACAAAAGCTCCTTCACATTCACTGCATTGTTCAGGTGCTCTTCGCTGTATGATTTACTGTGCCTGGCACGAGTGGTGGTAGGCGAGTGATTGTGCGGGTCGTGCATACGATGTGATAAATTTGAAGAGTTGCTACGCTCCAAACGACCGCACGCCCCTGGTTGTGGACTGCGGGGTTGCGACCCTTTTACGTTTGCGGATGAAGGTTCATTTTTCTGGACGGAGTCGAGATTGAAATTAGAAGCGGGCGGATCTTCTTCCGAAGTTCTACGGCTGGAGCTTGACTTGCGCGGCCTCGGACTTTCGCAGATGACGCATTTGCTTGATTTAGGCCAATTAACATACGTGCAGTGGACGCAAGTCCACTTTTTATTGATTTCATTCTTATTAGAGTTACTAGATGTCGATGCAGAAGCCGCGCCAGCGCCATGTATCGCAAACTGGTCACAATCGATCACATCATTGCGTATCACAGCCTTTTTTTCCAATTCAGCTGCGATTGTATCATGATAATTCGGAAGTACTTGACGCTGCTGACCGTACTCAATCACAGTGGTACTTTGGGAAACACACGGGGTCCGAATCGGCATGATGATGTTCAAACGTTGAGGTGTGTTTGTTATGATATCAGAAGGAAATTGTGGCTCTTCTATAAGTGGAGTAGGGCACGGTTGCTGGCATATTACACACTTCAATGACGCTGGATAATTTTCGTAAGTACAAATTCCGCAAGTCCATTTCAATGACTTGCTCATTGCTAGAAACCCAGGCCCCCTAGTTGAATTCTCAAAATACCTATGCCGTATTAGTCGATCCCTGGTAAAGAAGTGAAAACAAGTTGTATAACTTTGATAAATATTATTGAAAGCTATCTTGGCACTACATTGTGGTACTGAAGTCATGAGCAGTCACACTCAACAAAATGGCATACTGAAACAGTTCACGATGAAATTCATGATCAATAATTCAATCTGTAACATTCACAAGGACAACGGAGCAGATAACTGTTCTAAAATGGAAGATAGTTGGATCGGAAAAAGCATTATAGAGTACGACAAGCCTTCAAGCCTTAAGGATATTGACAACAACAGGCCAATAATGACATTAAGTCACAGTACCTGACCTCTTTTACATAGTCAACTGTCTCTTTATAGGCTACCTATTGAAATCTTTCGACATTTATCATCAAGATCAATATCAATTAAAACAACCGCCGGTTTTAACAATCTCCAGAATGTACAATATTATGTTATTGAATATATTGGTACAAAGAGAGCGAAAATATTTGGTAATATCATTGCTGAGGATTATTGAAGATTCAATTCGTCATAGATTAATTAACACTGGTTTAGTTCATGCTATGTTACCTAGGTACACTCCTTCCGCATCTATAGTCACCTCCCAGACATCAGATCAGGCTAAGTCCATGATGAAATAGTGTAAACCTGGCCTAATTGATGAAGCCCTGGTATAGTTTTCGATGATAATCTCCGGTCTATAGTATTTATTCCGTATTCACCCGGAGTCGGTACCCAGCCGAACCGAAGGTTACTTTCTACTAAACAGTCACTGAACTGTTTGAACTGAGACCAAATCTAATACTCGACAAAAGTTCCGAGGGTTAGTAGGACAATGTCTCCGAAATGAATGAACCAAAACAATTACAACAATACCGCAAGCAGTCGAGCAGACGAATACGTCATTCTTCCAAGGACAACAATACCTCTAAATTAGGCTGGCGTGTCTGCGGCTGTCAATGAACTATTCGGCTATTCGGCACAGTAAACATTGTGGCGTCATTTCCTATTCGCACGATTTCGACATTTCACCTGGGTTTTCGGTATATTTGCTGTACTATTACTCATGAGTAGAGCCCGACCGATTATCGGCTCATGCCTGCTAAAAATGTCCACTCCCACTACACGAGATCCGCGTCTAAGGAAATATCTACTTACCCCCACCCAATAGCAACCTATAACTAAGAGATCTATCGAGTATCGACTACTCGGAACCTATCATCTGGAACGCATTACCACCACATATCCGTGAATTGCCTTATAATAGATTCAAAAAAGCCCTACTTGATCACCTCTTGTCGTTACACTAACACTGTTGCCCTACATCGCTCAGACATTGCTTCATTGATCATTTGCTACTATAATAATTTTTTTTATTATTTTATTCTCTTAACTACCGTAACATTTTTTACAGCCAGACTGTTTAGAGTCAAGTGTACCTGTTTGATGCTGGTATGATCAGACTAGATGACCTTCACGGTCTTATCAATCATTCCTATCTTATACCGAATACTGTGCACGGGCATGCATATTTTCTGTACCACCAACACTGCCGTGTGTTATGTATTTTGGTTGGATGAAAATAAAGACTTTCTCTCTCTCTCTCTCTCTCGCCGATTATATCGAGTCGATATCACCATAGTGTCCTATATGGTGTCGACACAGGCAAATCTCACGGCTCAGTGAAATTGTATCACGTCACAATTTCCATTTGGCTACAGGCAATTTGACGGTCATTTTTAACCGGCTTGCCGAGCATTAAATTTGGTAAAACGTGTATCAATCGAAAGCTGACTCTGCACTGATGACAAAAATATAAATTTTATTCCGCTTGCGGCCCTGGAACCCCCACAATCAGCCTCGAATTTTTCATTGTTATGGAGGTTGGCATTGGGACGCAACAATGCTTTTTGGACCTTTTTCTCTTGAGCTACACTCTCGTTTCGCCAGACAGCATTGTTGCGTCATGAGCTTCTCTCTCGTTTCACCAGACAGCATTGTTGCGTCCCAATGCCAATCTCCATCACAATGAAAAAATCGAGGCTGATTGTGGGGGTTCCAGGGCCGTGAGCGGAATAAAATTTATATTTTCGTAATCAGTGCAGAGTCAGCTTTCGATTGATATCCGTTTCACCAAATTTAATGCTCGGCAAGCCGGTTAAAAATGACCGTCAAATTGCCTGTAGCCAAATGGAAATTGTGACGTGATACAATTTCACTGAGCCGTTAGATTTGCTTGTGTCGACACCATATAGGACACTATGATATCACACTGAAAAGAATTATCGGTATAGGCCATTGGAGGTGAAAAAATATCGGCAATTCTCGTGGCGTCACAACATGGTGTTAGGAGGTCATCCTTGACCGCTAGACTGGGAATATCTCTGTATTTCATATAGCTCACACTATCGAATGTGAACGTTTACATTCTATACTCACACTTTCCATGTGTCCAGTTGCAGCCTTTCTAATTTATTTCATGTTCGAAATGGACATTGGCTGTAAAGCTGTTGAAATAATTGCTCTTAAGTTTTGAAAATGCGCCTTTTGGGTAGATTATACCTGATTTTATTATCGGCTAAATATATTGGTGCTATCGGTAAAGGTGTTAGATATCGGTTTTATCGGTATCGGCCCAAAAATCCAATATCGCTCACTCACGTAGTTGATCACTGATCGCGAATTTGTATCACTGAACCCTGATTAGGAAATAATCAAGAGCAGTCTCTATCGTGAGTTCGTTATAAGACTATGCATCGTAAGTTCGTGACTCTATCGCCGATAGTTTTACTGGTGTTTCCACTAACAGCATAGCATAGCCCTTATAAAGGCGTACGAAATAATATTTGAAAGAGAAAAGAAAATTTCAATCCGCTAGTGAGAGAGCCATAGCCGTTCACTGTTTGTAGCACACAGTGGACTCCTGATTGCTCAATGCTGATTCCAGTGGTTCTCAACCAGGGGTACGTTAATATTCCAATAAATTTGCAAGTTGAATTATAACCTTCCTAAGCTCGGGTAAATCATCACAGAGCAAATTATTACCTAATTACAAGTGGAAGTGATGATTTCCAAGAGATCAGTTCAGTTTATTGATAATGTAAATGACTGTCCCAAGTCCGTTGTGCGCGAAAGCGTGAATAGATCACTCTCGAAACCACAAGCTGTGACGGCACAGTTAGTCTGCGACGCACGTGTTCTCAGAGCCCGCATACTGAGGTCGGCGCGCTCGCGCTTCAGTCATAGAATAGACAATTGGCTCCATTTCGCTTCATTTATTCTTTCTATTTCTTATTGAACCGCAGTATCATTTGAACCTGGTAAATCTACAAGTTTCTGACCACTAATTACTACTATTTGGCTGTTCTGTGCTAGTAAAGAAAGCTCCTTGGATCTGCGTGTGTGATCAGGATTGCAAGTGTACTCAGAGCGGTCATTAGTCAGTGACTAGTGCGTACAACAGGAACTGTAAGCTGTGGCGTCGACTCCAATCAAGCACTATACCAGCGTGTCTTGCAACAAGTCGTTGCAGCGACCGCTACAGATAAATATAGTATATCCCTTTGAGAACATCATAAGATTGCGATATGAAAATATAGCACGGTGGCGAAAAAGTCTTTGACATCGGACACTCAACTGGGCCTCCACGATTTAAAGAAGTGGCATGTACACTAGGGCTGTTCAAAAATAACTTTTTTTCCGGATTCCAGCCATTCACATATTAAATTGTCAGGTTACCCGAAAAAACGCTGCACACCAAATTTGGTTCAATTCTAACAAGTATAGGACTCCGCGGATCCAATTAAAAAATTTTATTTATAAGGGAAAATTAAAAAAAATCAAATTTTTCTGCCAACCCCGTGAAATTGTTGAGCTGTCTTCAAGGACGATTCAAATCAAATTTTACTAATTCCGACCAGTAGAAGCGGAGTTATATGAGTTTTTCGATGATAATCCCCGGTGGATCGGTCGATAATCCGAGAATCATCAACGAAAAACTCACATAACTCCGCTTCTACTAATTGGAATTGAGTCAAATTTGTTTTGCAGCGTCTTTGAAGACAGCTCAACAATTTTATGGGGTTGGCAGAAAAATTTGAATTTTTCAACTTTATTTTCCCTAATAAATTAAAATTTTTAATTGGATCTGCGGCGTCCTACTGGAACCAAATTTGGTGTGCAGCGTCTTTCAGAGTAAACTGACAATTGACAAGTGAATGGCTGGAATCCGGAAAAAGGTTATTTTTGAACAGCCCTAATGTACACCGAATGACAAGTAATAGAGGATAGCATAAAAGGTCAGGCGACAAAAATAAGGCGGCATCTGATTGAAGTCGAGGTCGATATATGACATCGTGGTCCGATAATCTTGAGCGCTGACTAATATTTATTCCGTAGCCTCTCATCATATTTTTACTTGAATGTGGACAAACTGGACATGGACTGGACATGCTCGTCAACTGTCGGATTTCCGCCGAAATATCGTTCCTCAGTAGTGGCGAGTATGTCAATGCTACTTCAAGTGTAAGCAGAAAATGAAGATCTGAACAGTACTCCAAGTAGGCACTTCTGTAGCCTACTCAAGCTGTAGAAGGTAGAGGGTCGGATAATTTTTGCAGTTAATCGAACGTAGCTATTATAGAGCTCTGGCAAGATGAAATTTCGCAATAAGGTAAAATCACTATGGCACTACAAATGTGCAATTGTCGAAAATATATTCTGATGCCACGATACAGGGGTTATTCCCGCACAGTTAATATATGGCTATATACCCGTGAAAGTTGTGCAAATATATTCCTAAACTGCTTTCCACTTGCAACGGTCAATCAGGGCAATTTCGCAATGTTTGCAAAACTTTCCGAGTTTGAAGTTGTCAGTCTCATTAAATTTTGGGAACATTCACAGAAAAAGAAATCATGAAGTACTTCCTGATATGTCATAAGGGGTTGAAATCTCTCCATAGAATCCAGTTATCCTAGTATGAATAAAAATTGTTAAGTTGAGCGTGGACGTGATATGTCTATGGAAAAATCTGTTTCTCGATTTCCTGCATGTCATACCCAAAAGGGTTGTCGGAAGCGTTATTATGCCGCTATAGCCCCCATATATTTCTGAAAGTGGATTTTCGGTTCTTGTTGATACAAAATCGAACTCTCGGATCTCTGGATCTCTTCAATACTTTGCCCTGACATGCAGATGCAGAAATCCCATTACCCGATTTTGCTTTGAAACAATAAAAGTTATCAGAAAGTTCCAGTAGTTTGATGTCATTTCAAGAAAAGCGCAATTTTGGCAGTTTGCACTATCGTACAGTTAAAATTTCCTCAAGACAGATGACGGCTGCAGAATAATTGAGCGAAATTTCAACTAAATCTTGTGGGAGTCCGCAGTGGCTTTGACGGAAAACAAGGCGTCCGTGAAAACAAACAGGCTGACGAGAACCAATGCTTTAATTTGAAGAAACCACATCATATATACAGCAGTGTGAAAGCGATCCAAAAGCCCACTTAATAATAAATAAACAGTAGTAATATATATGAAAGAGTGACGCTCATATTTAAGACAGTGGTTCTCAACCTTTTTTGAGTGGTGACCTCATATGGTAATTCGAAATGTTTCGCGACCCCACGGCTGATCAACGTTTGTTTTTCATATGGAAAAAACGGTCAAGCCGGATTTCACATTATCCCATATATTTACAAATAGGTCCTACACCGCAGGATAGGGTCTGTGATGGTCGGCTATCCCAACTCTGCCATGAACAACTGAAAACAATTTGTATAATGTAGACTGCGCACAAGGCTGCAGCGTCAATGACTTAACCAGAGATTATATTATTGTTTTATAATAGTATACTATGGTACTTTGTGATCACGAAATGGCACAATGACAATCTTAATCTCATTTTAATCGGAATTTCACACAGAAAGTCAAGTCTTTGAGTGACGACTAGTAAAATCCATGGTCCGCCAAAAGTCGACTAGAGGCTACGTACCCGCCACAAAGCCTGCGTTAGGGATCACAAGAAGATAGATTGGGAGCCTCTGCCACAGGCAAGATCAGAGACGCAGGGCGAATATCACTGAAAACAGTATAGTACATCGTTGCAAGGACAGCCTGCGATGCCTGTACTTCCTAATGAGCTTCCTGTCATATTGTTCTCTCACAAAAGACGCGCCATGTGATTCAGGACATAGATCGATGTTTGATAGACATATGCTTCGCAGTGCACAGACTACGCATAAACTGCAAGGCAGTTTCAGTACCTGGACAACTTTCTAAGAGAGATATGGCAAACGATGAAGAATTTTCCGGAACGAGCTATACTTTGGATTATGGACCTGCGAAAGACAAAATGTTTTATGTATTTGTTGCTTACGTAAGCGCGATGATAATTGGAATAATATACGTAATATGGAGGTTGAGAGGCAAGTTTTATGTCGGCGTAGACTTTCATAGTTGTGTTCGCACAATAAGTGACTATTAAGTGTATCGCAGAAGTATTGAGAGTTTGCGACAGATTAAACCACGATCGACCTTAATGCGGCCGATGGATAGGATATAGCAATTGTGAACAGCTAATGTCATGTTGAGCCACAGACTGTGTTACGAAACTAATGATTCCAACTCTTTGGTAAATGGATATCGAACAATCTCGGGAGCGTTGGCTGAAGTGTAACCTCTAAAAATCAAACATTTTAATGTGTCTACGTAAAAGTTGGAATCTTCGTTTACTACTGCTTCAACATAACCATCAGTCGGCTAAAGGGCTAATTACCGCTGTCGATTATTCTTCTTGGCCAGATTTCAACGGACTTGATTGTGTTACCTGTTCAAGTTTATTGGGGGGTTATTTTAGCGGAGATATGCAACATATTTTACTAGTATAGGCCAGATATATGAGCCATTGCTGTCGCTGTGCGCACGATTTTCATTTTTAACTTCAGACACATTATGGTTTGGGAAATAATATGCCATTGTGCGTGTAACGTGCAGTGTGCAGTACCGAAATGAAAAGTTTTGCAGATTACCAAAGATTGCCGCAGTCGGTAATGAATTTTTAATCTTCTGCACAGTACAGATTGCACTATGACGTCAAAACTATTACTACCAAAGGTTGCCCTGAATTTGTTGCGTCGTGCTCCGTGGCGCACAAGACCCTAACAGATGATTAGTGCCACTCGAAACTTTTAATAACAATATCAAAAGATTGCAGGGAATATATAGCAGTATTTTTAATATTCATTGGCGATGATCATTTGCAGAGAACAAGATCTGTCGCCGACCGGTGCAATTGCATTGCATTTGGCCAGCTCGTGTGTTAAGTATTCAAATCGAACGTTGAATAGTTTCAGAGCACAACTTTGTGTTACACTACTTTCGGCGATTCCTCACTGGTCTAAATATCTAATCGACCTACGTACGGAATATTCATGGGTATCTAGATATCCTTGGGAATATTTTTTGTCGCGGTGAGGCCAAACCATTTCATGTGCTATTAATTAGAATAAATATAACATTGTGGAAGTTGCTTCCGTAATATGCTAGGACTGAATCCTCGTCTGCCTTTCACTGAAGTCAATATTTTGCGATCATTCAGGATACAACAAGCCTGACCTGTCGTTCAAGCAAATACTGGAAAAGGAGGCTCGAAGAAAAAGTAATCATAATTGTTTATTTCAATCAGCTCTACGTAACTACATAGATCAGTGGTTCTAAACCTTTATTGACATATGGAACAGTTACTCTAATCTGCAAACCGTAACGGAACCCCAATTTTCGATGAGTCGTAAAACAAAAAATCTATACCACAATACACATCTAATAGCCTACGTTCCTACAGATTAGGACGACATCATATAGTGAATATATAATATATAGCACTGTTAGTATAGCCACTCAACGGGACTTTTACCTCGAAATCAGTCACAATTCGACTACTGCTCGTGCCTAATTATCCGGATCCCCTGAAAGCACAAACGGGCCTATCATCACAAATCATATGTGTGAGTTGAGTGGGGGCCTTGATCTCACTTACAGAACCCTTGGTGTTCCGTGGTTCCGTGGAACACCGGTTAACAACCACTCATGATATATCTGTATAATGTTGGGTCGCATTCAGCATCTGTCACCCTGGCGTCTCTGACAATATTTTTTCCGTTTCTTCAACTTATTATTAATTCTCTCCGCTGTTCCTTCTCCGTGCCTAGTAGATTTCGAATTCAGTTTTCGTGCATCTTCGTCCAAGTGGTTGTCTGATGACCACATTCCATTTCGTGTTTCAGTTCTTACATGTTATATTACACACGGATATAAAACAGCAATGCGAATGCCTACCTTTACATGTTGGTTTGCTATATTAACACAACTGGCGCTTATAAAACACTTGGGTCATTTGCGCCCTCACAGTAATTTTCGTAACGTTTTACCGCTTTTCTTGCGTCCCCTTTCTGGTCTTTTGCTGCCGTTTATCTAGAGTTCGGCTCTCTCTTCCTCTGGGCTTTCAAGGCGCTGTATTAACTGCGAACTTTACATGTGATACGCTATGCTGTCTCAATATTTAAGGAATGGAGAAAGAGGCAGACGATGATGCAACAAAGGAAACGGAGGCAAACAGCGAAGGAGCTGTACGGAAGCGAATCACCAAGACACGCAAAGAAAATGACCAAAAGCCGACTAAGTCGTCAAGCAGGTAATTATGCGTTCGCAGTGCACAGGAAATCGACCCGAACAAGCTGATTAGGTTAAATAATAGTATAGGGAAATATGTTACCTACGATGGTTCTAGTACGTAACGCGTTAACAGCACCTCCATCGCAAATGGAAAAGTCGACCGCTCCGATGACGACAGCGAGGAAGATCTCGATTCTAAAAAGTCTGCGGGAAAAATAGGAACGAAAAAGCTGAGAAAACTGCAGGAAAAAGCGGAGCGTAAGAAATTCGCAGAGGAAATGGAATTGGAGAGGCAGGAGCGGAAGCAAATGCGTGAGGAGAGAGAAAGAATGAGAGAGGCCGAAGAAGAGCGGCAGAGGGAGATAGAAAAAGAGAAGGTATGAGACACGCGGAGTTCAGCATTGGGAAGTTTCTCGTGCTACACAGACAATATAAGGCAACGCGCGATGTCCACGGATTCATAGGGTAGAAATATCCGATGCTCTTGCGGTTTCTTATTTTAATCTAATCAATTTCGTTGGGCTTGTTTGTTGTGTAAACTTGTGTACGTGTGTTAGAGACAAAGGATAAGATTAGGTCAGTTTGTCACTTCCGTTTTCGGGGAGAGTCATGTTGGACACACAAATGTAATCCACCGGAGTGAATGTGACGTGCTATAAGCGAAAGTCGACCGTACCGCATTCTGATACCACATTGATTGGCGAGTGTAGGTGCCTGTGATGGGGCGAACGCGAACATGATCGTCGATGAATAACACAAACATCCTCCAGAGCTCGCTCTAAATCAAGTGTTCTTTAACAGTATACAATTGGCATCAGATCTGTATGTCTCAGTCATCAATTTAAATCAATTGCAGTGGCGCGATTAGGGTTGCATTTAAAACAATAGGTGTTTTAAAACACTTAGTTTACAGCATGTTTTAAACAAATGCCATTTCAAAAGAAAATTGTTTTTACTTTTCAAACGTTGCATAATTATATCAGAACTGTGTAAATACTTTCGGAAAAACATGTAGTATCAGCCTTCGGATGACGTGCACTAGATAATGTCGACGTAAGCGATATGGAATGGTTGGAACAGTCGAAATCGTCGTCCGTTCTAGTTACAGCACGGTATAGTTATATTTCACTGGAACGGAATGAATTTTCTGATGATGATGACCGCCGACCGTATAAATGCTACGTGACGCTGTAGTCCTGGTCAAAGATATTTTTAGCCCGTTTGAGACAGGGCTCGGTAACCTTTTGCGTCAAAGGAGCCATATTGGCCCTATATTTTGAATTGCAACTCTCAGGCAGCAATATAATAATGCCAATCCACTGTAACTTCACAATTGAAGATTCGTGACGTCATGGTTAAAACATGTTTTACACAAGGGCTATGTTTTAACATGTTGTTTTAAATATATTTTTGTTTTAAATGCAACCCTATATACGCGATGTTATCACGTGCATGATCATATAAGCAGGGTACGTTTTGGTGTGCATTGCAATGAGATTGCTAAACTTTTTGTTTTGAAATAAAAGTACCTTGTGGATCGAAATGATTTCAAGTGTTATTTAAAAATCAAAAGCATTTTAACACTTACCGAACGGAACAGTATCAACTTTGTGTCTATAGGAAGAAGAAGAAAGATTAGCTAAGGAGAAGAAGGAGCAAGAGGAACATGACCTTTACTTAGAATTGAAGAAGGAATTCGAAGTAGATGAGGAGGGACAGGATGAAATTGAGGGCGACGATATGATTTCTAATAAGCTGGAAGAGTTTATTCAATATTTAAAGGTTAGTCCGAATTCGTAAATCATTCCAGTATGCCCAATACAGTCAGCGATGCACAGGCTACTTAATGATTCTTGAAACGCAGTCGTAAACGATGTCTCAAAATAAAATATTTGTAGAGGCGGAAGAAGTAGTTATCTCTGTTACTCGTGTAGTTGTAAATTACTTTTCCAGTATCGGTAGAATTACTGATTTTCAAGATAGAAAATCATAAAGTATACTGTAGGCCTACGCTTGCCTAAAAATGAAATCTGCTGCGAAGTGGAAGTATAGACCTAAAAACCACACTTGTGTAAGCATAATACAAGTTGGCCAAACCGAAGTAATTCGTTAATGGCCAGTGATCACCTAATCCATATTTGTATTGATTGTATTCCAAATGCCTATATCCTCATACTAAATGACCACTCACATGAGTCAGCTTGTACTTTTTATAATATGCATCGAGTTAGCAATACTAAAGATGGGAGTACATCAAGATTGACACAGCCTCCATATATGCAGGACAAAAAAGTTGTTCTGCTGGAAGATCTTGCATCTCATTTTGGATTACGCACTCAGGAAGCTATCGACAGAATTCAAGATCTGCTGACAAATGAGACCATCACAGGTTCTGAAAACTTTTGCTATTTCTGCTTCCGTCCATCTATATAGCAGTGGTTCTCAACCAGGGGTCCACGAAGCCTTCTCAGCGGGTCCGCGAAATCTCCACATTTACGAAATGGTTAATAACCTAATTTATGTTAATTAAATCACGAGGCAGTTTCGCTTCATAACTGCAAAAACTTCAGAACTCACATAAACAGAATGGCCGTCTGAGATGGAATATTTTACTTATTATTATTGCCAATAGCCAACTGATACAAACATAATTGATGTTGAGATATATTTTGAAAAGTAAAGTGTTGCAAAATCCATTTTCTACTGTGATATACATAACCGCGACTCCAGAATATCTTCAAGATTAGCTGCTAGATAGAAATGAATATACTGCATGGATGCTATATGTCCATGTAAAATATGTTCCTCTATTTTGATATATAATTTGATCATACCCAAAGATGTTGTCGGAAGCGTTACGCGTTATTATTACGTTCGCCACCACCTTTGTGGAAGAGTATATTTGTCACTCAATCATATCAAATTGACGGCGCGGATTTTTACGACAAAGCAACACATGTCAAGAAATGCTGCTACAGAATTCGCTTTGAAGTAATAAAACGCTTCCCAATTTCTACATAGACTATATCGATATATCCTTTGGTTTTCGTGAACAGACTGCCACGACTCTAAACTGCTGGATTCTGCTTTGTTCTATAGGTTAGATGTTAATTTCAAGAAGGGTCATATTATTGCTGTTTATCACTAGCCTACAGTTAATATTGCGCATGACAGATGACTGTTGCCCGAAATTAATCTGAATTAGAACTAAAAACTGGGGGGTACACGGGGGTCCGTGACGGTCCAAAGGGGGTCCGCGAAGACAAGAAGGTTGAGAACCACTGATCTATAGTGACATTATATGAGTCTGCAGGCTAGCGTTAAAATCTGGCGAATTTTTCCAAGTTTCATTTATGTTATAATACTCATACATTTCCAAGGCTGTTTACCCGTCACGTGGCTAGATATCTTATTCTCAGCATAGGTTTTGAGTATCAGTATACGAAATTATATGTCATAGTTGTTGTACGACCCCGCAACAACTTGAAAGCTTATGGTCCATCGCCGAACGACGATAATGTGGAATATCCGTAAGCCTGAAACTATCCAGTGCACTCAGTGTCTTCTTCTAGGCTACAGTAGATTGCGGGAAGTATGCATAGCACGTTTATATCAGTCGATGAAGATTGGTCTATACCACTGACACGTATCCGTTATTTTCTATACATAGGAGTGGTCGATGATCGCGGCAAATTCATCTATATATCACAGAAAGAACTGGAAGACGTCGCTAATTTCGTAAAGCGCAGAGGCCGCGTAGCGATCAGTGAAATCGCGGCTGCCAGCAACAAGTTGATTAATCTCGCTCCTTGATGAGGCGCGTTAACTCGTTTTCTTCTGAACGTGGAGCTAAACCATTGTTATTCGAGTTATGAGCGCATTGATTATATTCTACGATTGTCAATATCGATATATCCTTGGGTTTTCGTGAACAGGCCACGACTCTAAACTGCTGGATTCTGCTTTGTTCTATGCATCACCCAGAACAAGTCCTGTGGGATCGCTTTTGATGGTGTGCGTGTAATAAATCGTGCATACGCGTGTGGAATGAAGTAGAGATGGTCTCTGGTTATGATATAGATCCCTACATACATATGTAAGGGACGCCTAAGCTGCATAATTGCCATGAATAGGGAGAATGGATACGCTGAGTTGTAAAATTAGAAGGAATGGGTGTTCTGAAGCCAATGAGACATAGCAGTCATATCATTGTCGGCCCTAACACCAGCAATGCTTTTGTCGTCTCTCATATATTCCAAATAAACTGTCGAAGTAAGACGAGTAAAACTATTGTGTTTATGCATGCCGGATTGCATTGAAAAGTAGCCTACTTATCGCCTTCAATAAGGATGGTCACACCGATGGGTATTGACAGCAGCGAAGGCCGTCAATGTCGGCAGCGCAAATACTTTCTTTATTATCTCATCAGCGGATAGAAGGAGAGTGAAACAGTTGCTCCAATCGTCATCATAAAATGCTGGCGGACACGGTAGAGGTGGCATTCATATGGAATCACAAGCGTCGCTTCGTCTTTATGCAAAGCGTGCGTTGAGTATGCATGGGGTGCTTATCGGCTAAATACTATGGAAGGCACGGATAATGGGCAGACACCGATTGTGAAAATCAGACCCGAAGACGCAAGCGGATCTCTGAGAGCGTCTTTATCAAGCTTGGCTCAAAATGAAGGACCCCAGGAGGTTATCATAGAAGCTGAGCCCGTGAAGAAGAAAACAGTTAGAGGGTTACATTTGCCCGTGAGAGCATTTAAATCCAGGGAAAACCGTGATCCCAATAATGTAAACGAGGAATTAAAGGTAAATTATACTGAGTTGTACATTAGTTTATACTTTCAATACAACATCCGTTGTAGTAGAATATTTATTGAACTCTAAGATATTTCGGGTGCCTCTTTCCAAGAGTTTTAACGGCCCCCGCAAAATCTTCGAGTTCAATAAATATTCTACTACAATGGATGTTGTATTGAAAGCTATATTCAAGTTCTGGGTCACGAACCGGCTATTAGTTCATAGGTAACTCATGAGCTCCTTTCTGCATTTCAGGTTCAATTCGACGACATAATAAACGAACCGGAAGGATTCTACACGCCCAAGTTTTCGTGGCATCTCAGTAACGAATTGTACGGATTTGGTCGCGCCTGCTGCTATTCTGTAACGACTCTATTCTGCGGAATACCATTTTCCTTCATATGGGGTGTCATTTTCGCGTTCTTGGCTTGCTTGAACGTCTGGGTATTTGCCCCGTGTAAGAGAGGCCATCTCATCAACTTATCGTGCATCAGCGGATTCTGGGCAACCTGTGTTTCTGCCCTATGTGATCCTTTTTATAGAAGCATCGGACTCGTGTTCAGTAACCTCAGGGTTCGGACGGAGAAGTTTGTTGTTTAGTTCCTTGAAATGCATGGAAATTTGATAGAATATACAATTTACATTTGTAGTGATGGCGTAAGCTTCGATGCAACATGATTTTCGCATTTTCACAGATGGATTTGAATAAAATACCCGGGAACTGTGATTTCTTTCATTTCTGAAGATGAGAACTATATACAATTTTGACATGCTGAATTCAAGACGTAGTCAGTCGGACGAAGACATAAAGTACAATAGCGAAAGTTAGATAGGGTGTATATACCTACATAGATACCTAAATAGATACTAAAAAAACTCTCAAGTATTTTAGCGAAAAAATTGGAGTCCTTAATTGTTCAACTTTGTCACATTGAAATCAAGATTCAATTAGTTGACCGAATGCTTCCCATAGCAAAAGTTAAATTATGCCCGTGGATTGTCGGCAGAAACTCCAAGGGTTTTAGCTTAATAAATTTGTATCCGTTTGAAATACTAGGGGGTATGGGCAACTTCTCCGGTCGGCGGGTCGGATATGGAAAAATGAAGTACTTTAATTGGCGGGCCGGATTACAGAATATATACATTATTCGCGTATATATCCACCTACACAAGGAATAAATCGTATTTTATGTAAACTTTTAAGTTTAAAGCATAGAGACCAAAAACAGTATTTAATGAATTTATTAACAATACCTGTTGAAATCAATCAGACATCTGTGGTCGGTCAAAGTCATGAACAAGTTATATTTGAACTCTGGCTGTATGTCGTATGTAGAAAACCTTAGTAACGACTGCTTGTGAACATCAGTTATGATGGAACGCAGCCATGTGTCGTTAATTTTCGTAGTCAAAAATGTATGTGGACCCGAACAGAGCAAGTATAGTTTCATGTCCAGCTTTCTCAGATTGACAAACTTAAGTTTGGATTCAATCTGTGACGCAAAAAAATTGTCAATACTTTCAGAATAGAATTTGACTTTCAGGGTAGAAACTATCTGCGGGCCGGATCCGGCCGGGGGCCGTATGTTGCCCGTCCCAGCCCTATGCGGTTCTATAGCCTGTATGTTCAAAGCAAGTAAATAAGACATGTTAGCACGCAAAAACTGTGCAGAACCTTGAAATTAACCTGCGATAAGTGCATGAGGGACGATATTCGACCGCGGACCTATTATCCATGTGTGGGCTAAGGTTGTTGTTGTTTGTGGTATTCATGGTGTTTGTCGACTACCATGGTCACTTACACCAGGCAAATATTCTTCATTTTTTTCCTTAGCTGCCGTTTTGTAGCACGAGGGCCCACTTCTAGGCTTTTATGAGACACCGTTTACACGGATGATATGGCGAGGAGTGTAAGCTAAGGTCTACTCGGGGCCTAAGATATCGTAGGTCCCGGTCTATACTCTATATTATTTCGCATAATAGATAATGGGCCGGAAAAACACGATGCCACTGCCACAAATTGATAGGCATTTTGTCGCTTTATTTGAAGAAACAGAACTAACACGTCAAGGAGTTGGTAAGATCTTTAACCTAAAATCCGGATTGTAGAGTTAGTGAAAATTATACATCTCCTTGCATACATATAGCTTTACGTGCAGCGATACATTACTTCATTTAATTTGTCATTGGCCATTTGTGTAGTACTCAATCGTAGTAATAGCAACGAATAAAGGCAACTTAACTGACTGAGACAGCTACTATATGATACGACTCCTACTATAAAGTAGTTCTACACGATTATATAAATGTGTATTCCATTAAGTCACAAAACGTAGTTAGGAATGAACTTTGAACAGGAACAGGTGTATGTTGATAATAATCCCGTTCACAAGCACAATCTTTTCTCCAGCACTTACATGGTATCGAAACGAGTAATGGATATGCGCATGCGCAATTACACAAATGTACATTGCACAATGCACACCCTTCACGTGCATTTTCTATATCTAATATGAGATGACTTGGTAGAATGCGGTGACATGCACAAAGCTTGATTGGTCGCACCTCAATCTGTTCCAAGCGGACGTCCTCATTCAATATGGGCCTACAAGTAGGGGCTATAAATATTCACTATATTATAATATAACTATACACCACATGCATGTGTGCGCAGGTTAGCAGTACCATGGGAGATTCCAAATCAGTTTTATATTTACTTCCTTTTCCCTGATCGTTTATTTGCGTTGCTATTATGACTCTATCCAGTTTGATTGAAAGTCAACCTAACGAAAAGCATTTTGGGTTGTCCAATTTCAACGGCTAGCAATCACGCCCACGTCTTTTAATTGTTATAAAAATATTCTTTCTTTGAAATTATTTTAATGTGGTTTACGTGGCGTGGAGAACTGGGTTTCCGAACGCTACGTGCATGCAATTTTACTTGATAACATGCCCGTGTGAAACTTGATTTTTAGCCCTACGAGGTTGCTCTAGTTGACGTGTAGGCTACGTCACTATATATAGAGGGGCAAAAGCACTATTAAGTGGTACTAAGGGTGATATTTTTTAATTTTCCGAAACCTCGAATATTTTGTAAATTGTAAGTGTGATGCGAATATTATTTAAGTCTGACACATTATCTTCCTGTCACATGTGTGTCTAACAGAGGTGGTCAGTAACGAAGTACTTATACTTTTTAGAAGTATTCAAGTAGTTTTCCTCTACTTGTGGTACTTACTCAAGTATATCTGATTTTCTCTACTTCTACTTCTACTTCATAAAATTGTGTGATCTACTTACTTACTTTTCGTTATTTTCAGTTTGTCAAGTAGAAGTAGTTTAATCCCCCAATACGAAAGATAGCCTGAGGAATTTCGGGGCTGTTTTCACGGAGTACAACATTTAATATTCATAAAATTCAAGTAACGCCCAGAAATTTTGTTGCGCTTCGCGCATAGTAGTAATGGACTGACAAATATGTTTTCATGAAAGTATCGGTGAATATAATTTAGGTACCGGATTGCTTGATTCCTCTCACACCGCATTGTCGCCCATATCAAATAACTACTCCATATCAAAATAATATGGGGTAGGGCGCCATGCCATGATATTCTCTAAAAACGGGGTATTCTAGTAAACAAATGGTTAGTATCGCACTTTCATATCAATACTATAATTTGCATCCCATGATGCGAAACAATGCTTATTCAGTCGGCTATTGATACCTCCTGGTATGCATCAATGCGAATCAAGCTCTCTGCACCTGCCTCATAGCTCAATTCGCAGCTTTTGACAGTCCATGCGAACGAATTAAGACTGTTTTCAAAACTACTTACTTAAACTTGAGTAGATTTAAAGTCGGTCAATTCTACTTCTACTTCAAGTAGTTTTAGGTGACTTATTGAAGAAGTACTTCTACTCGTACATTAGTAGATTTATTCGTCGCTACTTCTACTTCTACTTGAGTAGCTTTCTTGGCTACTTTTACCACCTCTGGTGTCAAATCGTCGCATACTGCTAAATATATTTATTTAGGCAGGATTCGGAGGTGTGCATGTTTATTTATCCTTTTTAGTTTGGCACATTCTATAGAAGGCACCAGCAAGATAGACTGTAAACGAATGCTTCATTGATAGGTATATTTCCAACACGATGTGCTAATACCAGCAACAGGTGTCAATTATCTGTCTGTCAGATTAATGAGAATACATTGGTAACAAGGCATGGATTTCAATGCCATCTCACGTCCAATAGCAATATCAAGGTTGAATCGTTGCATTTTGTCGCGCTCTTCGCGAGGAGGAGATAGGAGAAGAGATTATTGCGATGATAATAAAAGAAATATACACATAGAGAATTAACTGATTGACTTCGCGCTTATGCATGCCGTACGTTACATCGCCAATACTACGACAGCTGACAGCATCTCACTCCCGATGACGTAACGAAACCCCGCATATAGCAGCGTCGAATAGAGCGAATTATATATGCACCGGTCATGGACTGCCGTCGCACTACCGATCTGCAGACTCACGGGAATCAAACCTGCGGTGGCATGATCGTTTGGAGTGTCAGTTAGATATATGTGAAGATCTTCGCAGGATTCAGGTCGATCATTGGATAAAACGAAAGAGGAGATGACACCAGTGGACGGTGAGGATGTGAGGCAGCAGAGAATAAATGGAGACGATACGGGAATGGAGACAATCGAAATGAACTCCGTGAAGGATGAGCAACCGTCAAACGCGTCGCACGCTGAAGATAAAAACGAAAAGCCGAAATTTGACTACGAAAACAGAGACCCACACAACATCCACGACGCCGTGAAGGTAAACACACTGGAACATTGCCACATTTGAGACTATCATTTCAAGCTATCTTCTCCTCCATCTTAATCTGTTTGTACAAGTAGATCTTGCCTGTTAAGCGGTGCTTTATAGGCATAGGTACTCTCTATCGTAGACGAAAACGACTGAAACGGAAACAGTGGCGTAGCAAGGGATGGCAATAGGCACCTAAATGCCCAACAATTTTGGAGAGTGTTGTTTATGACGTCAACGCAATAATAAACATGTGGTATTACGTCATAGCAAAAAGAACTCACCCACTGGCATTTTACTAACGTTTTCGTGGCAGTTCTCTGACAAATGTACGCGACCTAATGCTGTAAACATCGACAGGTCGACTTTGCTGATATCATCGCCGAACCATCTGGAGCACATAGTTTCGGAACTGTTTGGGGAACTAGTTACAAGGTGTATTCCTTGACCAAATTTTGGATCTACCGCGTATTATCGCTGGTGTTCGGAATACCAGCTTCACTTTTTTGGGGAATATATTTCTCATGCCTTGCGTTTTGCAGTGTCTGGTGCATTACGCCTTGCTTGCGATCTTGTATTATCAAGGTAGGTGGAATTTTGTTACGACGATAGGACATTACATAGGAGATTCGAACTGTCTATAGATGTACACAATGTCATTCAATTTATGTGACCGGTTTCCTGATACAGCTTCTGCATTTTCAGATTGGATTCTTGGGACGCTTGTGGGGAGCCTGTGTTGGCACTGTGTTCGATCCATTGTTTGAATCGATAGGCCTTGTATTGAGCAGAATGAATGTTGCAATGACTGTGAGGAGGGAAGATTAACTCTTGCACTGCTTTCACTCCCTTACACATCGGCAACGTGATAAAGAGTTAATCTATGAAATCTCATGCGTGGTTATTATTTGCAAATCGATTTTGCCTGTTTCGGATAGGCGATAGCATAGTAATCCTTTTCGCAATCAGCAACAAGAGATATTTACATACGAACTATCTGTAGCCGATGCGTTGCCCACAATTCAAGCAGTATAAATGAGGTTATTCTACCACGAAAATATTATTGTTAGACACAAGGATGTATCCAGTATTATATCATTGAGTTCATCGCGCGGTGTATAGTGCATTTCCTATAGCTATAGGGCTGGGCAATATCGAGTACATGCACATGCAATGCATGAATGATTCAATTCTGTATTGAGTAGTAGGTACTAGTTAGTAATCTATAGTAGTAGGCTTCGAGTTGACATCACTCATTATGACGTCCTAACAGTATGAATGGAAAGTTTAAATATGTACCTTTTATGCCACAACAAATAATACAATGCCAGTTTTACATCAAATTGTAGATTATTCGGTATTTTTCGATAAATATGTATTTCATTGCACTTTGTGACAATGCAGTGGGTCCAGCACGTCTTCACAGATAAGTTGGTTGCAGTAACATGCATAGATTTATACTACCGGGTACGTATTTCGTATGCCGCAATACGACCAATCGAGGTTTCAGTGGAAAATAGTGTCTAAAGTGGTTCCCAAGCTTTTTGGATGTCAGAGCTGCATTTCAAACTTCAGAGTACGTATGAAGGCGCATGAAAACACCTGAGTAGGCTACTTGGAACGAATATTTAAAGGTAGCCAGCCTGCCGCTGGATGGATCTCACCATCCAGCAAATTCAAAAGCACGCACATAGACTTCTATAGAATCTATATCGGTTATTTTAGCATTGACAGGCACGCAAGTTGGCGAGAGCTATACACATTGAAATCAACTGAAAATGCATAACACACTAATGTGTCGCTATGTGATAGCTCTTCAAGTCTTCATACATTCCAGCACTTGATGCACAGCGGGGGATTATACGCTGAGTAATATTGGACTTTGCTATTTATACTTCACTACAATCCGTTATTTTTATCTTAGTACACTTGTGTCGAAATATACTCTTCACAGACACGATATATAAAGGTCTATTGACCAGCAGAACTCAAGAAATATCCCTGTCTATGACGGGTATTCAATATTCATCCATGGGTTTGACGCTATAGTCTGCAAAAATTCTCATTCCCGGTTTTCAGAAGCGACCTTGGAAGGCTTTAGACATAACTAATATCCCTCATTTTAGCATTCATATACAGAAATTGACTATAACTACTCATAGAAACAAACAACAGCAACAACTGTCGTCTATCATATTTTTGTGGCATATTTAGAGGTCAATCAGAGCCGCAAGAAGGCTACCTTGGAGCCGCACGCGACTCTGAGAGTCGCGGTTGGGAATCACTTGTCTAAACTATAATTCATATAATTTTAGTTCACAAAAATAGTGTCTCGCTACTCGGCTCGAATCGAATCATTTCAATTAATACTCGCTTCACAATCGATTACATCAGTGGTCTCAAACATGCGACCAGCGAGAACACTTTGTGCGGCGCGCGTAGGCATTTTGGATTTTCAAGTATTCGACAATATTTCACTGTCGCATATCCTATTTCTGATTTGACAACTTAAAATTCACTGTAAAACTACTCCAAAAACCTGAAGCTACTCATCAAACTTCGCTATAACATCACTTTCAAAAGCTACCATGCGACATGGGGTGGAAGATCAGCTATTATGTCACATTATACCTGATCATGATGATAAAACCAGACCTGTTGATGACTCGAGACGCAAAATTGTGATTTGGACTTTTCGTATGGTATAATTACTCGAACTCGGACTGACTGGTTGACAAAATTAAAATGACTCGAGTTGAGTCGGGTCAAACGTTAAAATCACAGAAGGACTTTTGACTCGGAACGCTGTGACTTAGTACAATCACCAACGCAACATACTATCCAAATTTCATAGAGAATAGTAAGATATCCAACGGTCGTAGCTTGCGTTGCTAAGCGTTTAGCTATGTCTAAGCAGGTCGATATCGCAACCATTGATATATTGTTACTAGGCCTGGCAAATCGAGTACCTGAGTGATTCGATTCTGAATCACGTATTACGCTTCGAGTCGAGTCGAGTATTCGAGGATCACTCATTATGACGTCGCATCAGAATGTAGTGGCGAGATAGCGACGTGACGTGCGGTCCAATCAGGCAGGTGAGGCAGTGCCTCACCTGTCGTCAGGGTGAGCAAGTGAAAATTGTGAAAACCCTCGATGAGTCGATGATTGTTGATATATCACATCGATGTTCATAAATAACTAAATTTGAACATTTTTTCACCCAACGTCATCAATTTGCATAATTATTATTCAAAAATACAGCGCGAAAGGAGAGGTGAGGCACAGGTGAGGCACGGGCGGGTCGTCCCTCACCTGCGACAATGCAATTCATCATAAATAGCTCGGAATTCATGTTAACTGGTATCAATCAAATGCTATCGTCACACTGATTCCGAAAATCTAAACATTAACAGTGTCAGAGCACCAGAACCCCCCTAAAATCGCCAAGGAAGGTGACATTCGGCTTTATGACAGACAATACCATCGCAGAAAAACAATAGCTAGGTGAGGCACAAACGAATCTGCCTCATGAACTATTCGCTAACAATTGGACAATCGCAGCACAGTGAAACGCGCTATCGATTTCGGAATCCAACAGTCTTGTAGGAATTATACAGTAACGACTGCCAAAGTGCCAATACGTAATGCGGAGCAAATACACTCCCTTACTTATGTAGCTGTTATGCATTTTCCATCCATAGCTACGTTAAATTGCGGTATGTGACAGCTTCTTGCATAGGCTGCGTTGTCGTTGTTTGTGGCTTTTGTGCTGTGTTCGACTGCAATACCTATAATAACCCTTAATTGTGGTATGTGATAGCTATACTTACATAGCCTGCGTTGTCGTTGTTTGAGGTCAGTGGTGTCACTCCTAGTGTTTTCACTCCAGATCTGGTGTATTTTGACTTGACCTGGCGTCCTAGTGTATTTTCTTTCGAAATTCGGCAAATCTATTGTATTTTTTTACTGAGAAAATATTTGTAAATGAGGATGCTATTTTCATGTGCTTTGAATAATCCATACCGTTACTTGAAGAGACAGTTATTATTATCCGTCTAAACTTGCCCATTTAGCACAATAGCGACCAGTCCTAGATGTATTGTAGAATGTGGAATTGCAACGGCTATCAGTGTGCAAAGAAAATGCTCTCTATACCCGCTTCTGTCGTTATTCACATGTTGGGTCTCTTTATCAGGTACTTTACGTGCGTGCGTGTTTGTGTATGTGTGTGTGTGTGTGTGTGGGGGGGGTCCGTGCCTCACCAGCCATGAACCTCACTGCACGTTACCAGGTGGTATAATCCACAGCTGCAGCACCAACGGGTTGTGGGTTCGAGTCCGACCAGGTTCAGCTCCAAAATTCCGACCCAAATGTTGGAGGTTTAACTAGGCTCGGCCTCGCCATCTCATCCGCGTAAGCGGTGTCTTATAAGAGCCTAGAAGTTGGCCGTGAACAAGTCGGCAGGTACGGAATAAAAATGAAGAAAATCGGCATGGTGTAAATGACCATAGTAGTCGACTCACATCATGAATACCTCAAAACAAACATCAAATATCAGAATGTACTATGTCAAAGTTCAAATATGTACCTTTTATGCCACCACAAAGAATATAATGCCTGTTATCCGTCACATTAAAGATACTTTGGTATTTTGCCGATCATGCCGATTCCATTGCACTTCTTGACAACGTTCTGGGATGATCATGACTTCGGAAATGTGTTATTTCCTGTAACGTTCGTAGCTTAGTATTGTCTCGTATGCTACGACACGGCAAATCAAGGTTTCAAGGCTTCCTCAATGGAAAATCAGTTGCGAGAAGCGTATTATTTCAGTACTCGAAAAAATAGTCTTTTACTATACTCGACTCGAATCATTGAAATTAATACTTGATTCAGATTAGAGTACTCGAATCATTGTGCCGAGCCCTAATTGTTACCCCATCGATGTATATAGTTAGTTACATCATGGGTCAACTTTGGGTCTTTTTATCCATATTATCGCCAATTAAAGGTGATAGGCGTACGGTCATTTAAATTACAATAGCGCAATTATTATATTTAAGTTGTCATCGATCTGTTTCAATATTTGAACAATGATTTAATTCGACTTTGGCAATGGCATGATCAATAGCCTACTTTCAAGGAGTATGCCCGAAACTCAGATTAGGCTACACTGCTCAAATGCTCTGATATCAAATCAATCTTTTCTACATTCTAAAATATTCCATACCTATAATTGTGGCAATTCAAATGTCCGTTAGCTGCAAAATGATGGCGCGACAGCTTATACGATGTCATGATGCATTTTTCCTCTCGCATGTACAAGAACAACTTAATTCGAATATTTTAAAATGTGAGGCCTACTTGGAAATACCGGTTCATCCTGCATACAATACCGCTGTTTGATGTTGCGGCCCGCGGCGTCATCAAAATCAGGGAAAATGGCCTGTGCGTACATTTGAGTTTGAGACCCCTGGATTACATGAGTTATTGTGTCATTCTTCAGCACATACGCTTATACGAGAAAAGTAGGCTATCCCTCGAATATATGTTTCTTTGCATAGACCGCGACGAGTAGGGCTTTTAAAACGACTCATTTAGGCCACTAATGAAATCAAAGCGTAAAACTCGCTCTCTTTCTCCTATATCATTTTAGGTAAGGATCGTGCGAACCCCTGAAAGGTTCGCAACCAATGTTCCTCTAATTTTTCACGAGTATGCGCGCACTCACCGACTCACTGCACGGTCCCTTGGACAAAAGTGCGTAATGCCTAAAAATAGGTCACCTCTTCGGCTTTTTCGCGCGTCACACATTTTGCTGTGCACACAGACTTTGTCAGCAGTGCGCGCGCGCCCACGCGCGCAGCTTAGAGGGGACATTGTTCGCAACCTTTATAAAAGTCGTAAACACGAACGAACTACGAACCAACGCCCCTGTCCGTATAATATATTGTGGACGTAGTAGCCATTAATCAGTGATTCGTTTTGGGCCCGCTAGGACCGTCATTCCCGCACAGTACTGCAGGACTGCTCAGAGAATAATTAGCCTTAGAACAATTTGAGACCAGGGCACGTAAATATCATTTGCGGTTTCATCAGACATGGCTGACGCTGCCATTGCGTGAGGATACAGGTGTTCTCGGCAGTCGGCACTCGATCGCGTTTCCGGGCCAGGTACGTAGTAGTTACGGACGGGAGTCATTCAATTCACAATCGCAGTGGGATATTTTGATCAAGATTATCGTAAATCAATGTCATATTATTAGACTCCGCAAGGCCTATCTTAGTTCGGCGTTCATTTTCCTTTCTTGCTGTCACTAATGACTATAGTGTCACCATAACGGGGAGATTGTGGTATATGAGGTTGTAAGTCAAAGAGCCGCCCAGCACCCCAACTTGTAATATAAACAGCTGGATAAACCGAAGAAGCGGAGAGCTTTTTTTTCACCATTCGCCATTTTTCACCTGGGCTCATCCATCAACGTATGATATACGTACGTAAATGCATTGCGCATTTATGCAATCACTTGAATATGTTAAACCAAGCTTTAGTTATGTCGAGCTAGGATTATTCGAAAGCAATAACATATAACAAAACATGCAATAACATACAACATCCGAGACTTTTAAGCGCGTTTCGGTATTTCTCCCGAGCGACCATTCAAACAGAACTCCATGAGATGTTGGCGTACAGCAGCCCTGTTTTGTCTCGAACGCTTATGGGTCGGGAATATATTGCTGAGCTCGGGTAATGTACTTTTACGGAACTGAGTCACAGCCTGTTCGGGTCACCGTCTGAATGGTATACAACAGCATTATGACGCCAAATAGTGTTCTGATCATAGATAATAACGGGCTGAAGTGTTGGGTCGAGTCTATAAGAGAAGAGGGATGGCATGAATTTGGTATTTTCTATAACGGCAGATGAGAACCTGCCTTCGTGGAAGGCGAATAACATTAGGAGATAATAGTCATAATACCGATTCCAAATAATATATATATATAATTATATATATATAGATTATTCCAAAGTAAATGCGGATACTCATTATTCAGACTAGCACAATACTTTAGCTTCCAGGCCTAGATTACTGGTCAGTGCTCAATTGCGGAAGTACATTACTGAAAATGCGAGACATCGACGGGATATATAATTTTGAAAGAAACCACTTGCCCGATGAATAAAGTTGCTGCCACATCGCTTCCTTTCGAAGGCTCAATCTTTAGCGTATAATATCAACGATATAAGCAGTATTAGCAGTATTACGGTATACCCGTCAGGAAACTCTACGACAATTCCATTTTAGAAAGTTGATGTAGATCACACATGTCGCGTCCTTGAACACTGAACAGGGAACATGGTAGTCTATGAAAATGACGTAAGATAGTATCCGAGTTCGTTATGGCGTTATCAATCAGTAGCCAGCACATATTGAATTAAGTCAGACACCAATTTTTTCTAGCTTTCACGGAGAGAACATGTAGCGTTGGATGAGCGATGTAGTAAGCTTGTATATAGTTAGCTAATCAGGTAGACGGGTGTATTGAATTTTTATTCACGCTTATATAGCAGGGATTTCAAAGGCAAAGTAGCTGCATCAATCGCTTAGAATCAGCCTACCTTGAGAGTAATTCTGCTTTTCTAGGATGAAATACTGAATCTGTGGAACTATAAACAGGGTAATTATCCTTTAACATGCCTGATCGGGGCATAATTTAGATCATAATGACAGCCCGTATTCTTGTACAATTTCCTGATAACGGTGCTATACTGTCATCAAGTGTTATTTACAGATTCTTTTGAGTATCAAGTACATGTAGGCTATAGGCTATAGCAAACGGCTCTGCTCGTACTACACGTCTCTAAAGTCCAGATTATGCCACCCAACGAAAATAATGGCATGACGGCATTTCCTACAGCATGTGAAAACCGGAAATACATCGGTTACCGAGGTCTATGGTACGACGTCACGGACTTCATACCTAAACACCCAGGCGGGGACATAATACAAAGGTTTGTTGGGCAAGATGCGACACATGTAATCGAGACCGCCCACAGAAAGCACGTTATGAAGCACCGCAAACCGTTGCCTGGAAATGCCGGTATGCTTCAACCATGCCAGTACAGTCCTACTCCTTTCGGGCAACAAATGATCGCGCTTCACCACAAATTGGAGAAGGAAGGGTACTATGATCAAAGGTAGGCTCACTAGGCTGGCAGTACCATAAGTCGTTATCATAGACTAACGATAATGTGATGTTTCAAGTGCTGCTAGATAATTATGCGCGTTCTCACAAAAGAAGCAATAATTAGATATTTCCATAGATTAATCCCGTATAAGAAATGTATTGGTATGAATGGCATACGCGAGGTCGGCAGGCACAACACGACGCTAACGCGGAAATGAGTTTCAGCCAAACATTACATAAAATTACGCGCTCGTCAAGGCATTGGATGGATGTATTTATTTACTGTCAAAGGAAAAGGCTTGTTTACCCTGTCAGCGTTTCCAGAGATTGTCACATATGTTTAAGGCGGCTGCTCTCAAGTAAATACCACTGACGAAGCGGACACACAATGACTTTCCCACTTACCATCGGTTTTACAGAACCGTTATATATGATACTGGGTACATCGATAGTGAGATTCGATTTTGTCGAGTGCGCAACTGCGCATTCACATCGTTTCAACATTTTATTTTCACCGTTGGAGCCTCGAAACCTCGGTTGACCGGCACTCGTCATCGAAAACCATGCTGCACAAGGCTCCGTATATCCATAGGAAACGGCATAGTGATCGACCCTAACAATAGCCACTAGCACTACGAAATATTCGTGGTAACAGAAATATGAAATTGTTTCTGATGACGTGTATGACCACAAACATATACAGTACATTATACATATACGAACTTTTGAAGTAATATTTACTGTTATGGCGTCAAAACGTAGTATTCGACGACTATTTACAATTGATTAATACTAGATGACTCGGATGCGAATCACCCACGTACTCGATCTTGCACAGTCCTAATTATATGTTACAGGCAGGTACGCAAAACAGAGTGACCTTTGTGTAGGGCTAGTAGAGGTGTTCTAATGAAGTATTATGAACACGTGCCCGTGCCCTGTCGCGAATCCAACTATATAATTGATATCATCAAAATTTCGTAGGTCAACGTTCAAGGTCACCAAGGTACCGATGCATGCTTATTGCTTACATTTATCCTTAGCGTGTCCGCTGTCCGTGTGATCACGGAAGGAACTGGTCAGCACATAGTCAATTTACACCTCGTGAAAGCAGACATGTCTGTAATGAAGGATGTCTGATGATGGTACAGAATTGTTGTCTGATATTAAGTTAATGCCTTGTAAAACTTTAAGACTTTTGAAGTGAAAGTAATCGGTCTACTTGCAATAGTAACTCAGGTGTCTTTGCTTTCTAACTAGAAGGGCTAGCCGATTTATAGTCGTGGGTAAATGCGGAATGCGAGATGTATACCACGCACCGGGCGCATTTGGCAAACCGCAAAATCGTCAATGTCGTCACCAGTTGTTTCTCACTGTGCTGTACGCATTGTTTGCTCGATAAATTCCCACTTGCAAAAGTTCACTAGAATTTCGTTATGACAGCTTTGTGATATTTGAACTGGATATGGTGTCGTCAGCAATAGCGTGATTGATATCCGTGGTGACTCGTTTGAAATTTCCGTAGTATATACTCTTCCAACCCTGAACTCATTGTCAGTAGAGTCATGTCATCTCCGAAACCCTGTTTGAAAGTGCACTGCAGGGTGTATCGTGCTGACTTGAGCGGCCTATTCGGAAATGGTGGAAAGTTCACCATGCGCCAGGCTGCCAGCAAGTATTGCTATGAGTCACGATGTCAATAATAGACTATCTATCATATGGGTGGGCAAAGTTTTGAGCTCGCGGGCCGCATTCCTGAATCCATTCGCGGGCCGCTCTAAATAAAATTGGGATTATAAACTAAAACCCAATATTGGTGTTTGATTTTATAGTGAGAACAAGGAGATAATATATATATGCTTATTTCAAAGATTCTAAACATTGCTTTGATGATATCGTACACGCGTCAGAAACAGTGGCGAGATTTCACAGGCTGGTCTACCTCGATAACCAATTTGTAAAAATTGTAGAGTTGAAAGTAGGTTGTCCCGATTCTTAGAACAGGATTTAAATTTAAATCTGTGAGCAGCGATCCGTTCATAGATATGCTAATTCCACTTTTGGATCAGTTCCAGGACACACAATGCTGACAGCGTCATAACCATGTTAGCTTCAAACACGCTTCTACTACGTGTAGATGAAATATAAATACCCTAATTCTGCGCACACAAAGAACGAATCTATGTAAGGCACGCGCGAATCGATTTTTATAAGCACATCATTGAAATAATTAAAACTGGATTGGCCAATATGAAATCACACTAGTGATCCGAATTATGTCAATCTCGTTTAGGATTTCTTTGATATAGCAATTGAAACCTTTTAATCTGCGGAGGCCTTGAGATCGGGGTGTCGCGCCAGAAATTAAACATAAAAATGATGTAGGAAGTATTCACCTTAGTACAGTGGTTCTCAAACTTTTTAAGACACGCCACCCCACCCCCTTATGATGGTAAAAGAGTTCGCGCCCCCTTATCGTCATATCACAAAACGCAACCGATGCTAGCAAACCTAACGGATATTTATATGGCGTGGAAGGTTACGACTGTGGATGAGAGATTTATAAATATGAAATTAAGACTAAAAATACAGAGTAACATGTATGAATGGGATTAGATCGCGGTGTTCAGTTGAGCTCAGCTCCACGCCCATCTTCAGATGCTTTCACCCACCCCCCAAGGGGGGGTGCGGCCCCAGTTTGAGAACCACTGCCTTAGAATTATCATGGTGAAATATACTAAGAAAAATCTAATCAAGTCCCAGCTTTAACTCGATTTTTGATACGCATTTTATCAATATTTGTAATAATTTTCTTTGGACTCTCGCGGGCCACACAGAACGGTGTGGAGGGCCGCATGCGGCCCGCGGGCCGTAGTTTGCTCACCCCTGATCCATCAGATACCGGTATCTCGGAGCCGGCTGTATAAATTCCGCTCCAGTCTCGGTGCACCTGTGACCAAGTACACCGTATTACCAAATTGATCGGCGGTGATAAACATTTGGACCCTAACGCACAGCGCGTTGGCGAAACTTTCGATATTGATGCCCACAATCGCTGGAATGTCACCTGTCCCTGATATGCACAGAAGTTGTGTTCAAGACCCTGAGTGAGCCTACCACTAGCGTTTAGGGGCGGCCTGACAAAACGCTCTTTCGATCCTGGATAGGGGGTATGAGACACATTTCATGGCAGCTGAAGGGGTGCGGGCGCTAAAAAGGTTCAGAAACACTGGTCCAGTGGATAGTTCCCCAGATTCTGTAGGAAAAACTATCGTGGAATGGAAACACGATTTCCCAGAAAATGTCGTTAGTGCCACCATTAATTGCATACTGATGTAATTCCTTCGAACAGTGATGCACAAATATATTTCAGCTGAACATTAACTAATCATCACATTCAACAGTTTCGCTAGGATCAGAAATCATCATACATGCCCCGTGTGCTGTAGGTCCACGTAGGCTCACTGCTACGTATTTATACAGCGTCTGGTATAATATATGTTTGTAAAAAAATGGTATTTTCTTGTCTGAGTGAAATAGTATATTTGAAGTTTCCCTCTCGGGTGTCTGTGATATGTCTGGCATCGCACTGGAATTGAAGGCTTCCACTCATTTTCGAGTGGCTTGATTGGAGTTGATTGCGTAACCCGACGAGGATTTTATCGGCACCATGCAGCAGAGAATTGAAATCCCGTGATCAACACATGTTTTCTCAGATACTGCTATTCATTTTTCAGCTTTTCGTGGTTCCTAATGAAGTTCTCCATTCCCATTTTTCTCGCCGTCGCCACTGTGTTAACGCTCTTCAAGTACGGCCATATCTTTTCCGTTCAATGCCTATGCAGTATTACCCTAGGCCTCTTTTTTCATCAAAGTGGATTTCTCATGCACGACCTCATGCACAGTCACGTAAGTATACGCCAAATAGTCTATCTTCTCGCGAATTGTGTGATGCAGCGGATATATTACGTGGACAACTGTGATTTACCATTTCACACGCAGGAACAGTGATGAATGCATTCGCTAGAAAGAATATTAATCGATTCCCGTATTCGGGACTCACTGAGTGACGTAGCAAGGAATTGCGCAGCCACCAATGGACGATTTGGCATTGTGCACGCACAACAGCACAATGCATTATCGTTACGTCACGACATTAAAAAATCCATCGAATATGACGTATATAATAAATTTGGCTCACCGTGACCTATATTGCGCTTTGACATTATAATCTATATTTCTCCCGGTCTTGGCCTACATATTGTCGCAGAAGTTCAGATAGAAGTGAAACCAGTCTAAAGCATAACCAAAGCCACTTGAGTGCCCCGAAAAAGTAGAAGTACTTAAACTCGGACACAGGCTAATTACGGGGTTAGGTTTGGGATTAGGGGTAGTTTTGAGGTTATAAAGTCACATGCTCGAGTGTCGCGCGCTGCCCAACTGTCGTTTTTCATTGTGGCGTATGCCATGCCACTACCTGTTGTTGTTTGTGGTATTCTTTGTGTTTGTCGACTACTATTGTCATTTGCACGAGGCCGATATTCCTTGTTTTTGATTCCGTATCTGCCTACTTGTAACACGGCCCACTTCTACGCATCTTGTAACACACCGCTTATATACGCTACCTGGTTATTACAAATGTCTCTCGAACATGTGCATTAGGGCTCTTCAAAAATGACTTTTCTTCTCAAATCGTCTGGCAACTTGATAAAATTGTTAGGTTACCTAATTTAATTTATTGCCGTCGAAAAATTTGGATTTTAATAAAATAGTATTTACGGTGACCGATTCTTTGTTTATTTATTATATTTGTGCTCACCGTAAATACTATTTTATTAAAATCCAAATTTTTCGACGGCAATAACTCCGCTTCCACTGGTTGGGATTGAACCAAATTTGGTGAGCATCGTTTCTATAGACAGCCTAACACTTTCATGGGGTGAACAGAAAATTTTCAAATTTTTTAGTATTCATTTTTATATAATAAATAGAAACTTTCTTCTCCTGTAGCAAAGCGGTTACTGGCCGGAATTGAACCAAATTTTTTGTGTAGGCTTAAATTAGGTCACCTAACAATTTTATCAAGTAGCCAGTACGATTTGAGAAAAAAGTCATTTTTGAAGAGCCCTAATGTGCAATGTGCATTAGGGCTGTTCAAAAATAACTTTTTTTTCCCGATTCAAGCCGGTCACCTCTTAAATCATCAGGTTGCAGTAGAAAACCTTGCTCACCAAATCTCACTCGATTCCAACCAGTAAAGGCCTCCGCAGATCCAATTAAAATTTTTAATTTATTATGGAAAATAAAAAAAAAAATTTCCAAATTTTTCTGCCAACCCCATGAAATTGTTGAGCTGTCTTCAAAGACGTTTCAAAACAAATTTGAGTCAATTCCGACCAGTAGAAGCGGAGTTATGTGAGTTTTTCGTTGATAAATCGAGGATTATCCACTAATCAAGGATAATCCGAGAAATATCATCGAAAAACTCACATAACTCCGCTTCTACTGGTCGGAATTGACTCAAATTTGTTTTGCAACGTCTTTGAAGACAGCTCAACAATTTCATGTGGGTGGCGGAAAAATTTGGAATTTTTTTTTTTAATTTTCCATAATAAATTAAAAATTTTAATTGGATCTGCGGAGGCCTTTACTGGTTGGAATCGGGTGAAATTTGGTGAGCAAGGTTTTCTACTGCAACCTGACGATTTAAGAGGTGACCGGCTTGAATCGGGAAAAAAAGTTATTTTTGAACAGCCCTAATGTGCATACGTCCCCAGCAGCGAACTTCTGTCATCGTTTCAGGCGTTTCAAAACTACAAAATCGACGAGAGATTCGGCGTCTTCTTCGGTACGCTGTGCTACGGCATCAGCGCGCGCTGGTGGAAGGACGAGCACACGGTACACCACGCGCTCACCAACACCATCGACCACGCCACGGGCTTTGTGGACCCGCAGGCGAAGGAAGACGCTTGGGCTCAGAATGAGATGCTTTTTCCGTTGATGAAAGACAAGTTACAGCACACTCTGATTAAGGTAGATTACCGTTTTTTATTATTCCGTATCATTCACAGAACCGGTAAGTAAAGGAGTGCTCCTACTTTTTCGGATTGCTCAACTCAAGTAGCCTTTTCCTTCTTTCACTGCTTACTCAAGCGGTTGTGTTTTAACGTATTTTCACATCTACTTTTTTGGACAAACTAATCACAAAACTACTTTCTACTATTCAAGTTTTAGATTGTTAAAATTAAGTAGTTTTCAGAAATAAACTTCTCAAGTAGAAACGGAAGTATAGTTCAAAAAACATAACCACTTGCGTAAGTGGTGCAAGCGTGCAAAGTCTGTTTGGGTACTTCGAAAAAGTAGACGTAAGTAGATCACATCTGGCTATACGGCAAGGTTACAGAGGACGGAATTGAAGCAGGGGTCTATATCCGCCATGTCAGTATGCTAAGATATACAACGTGTAGCTACATTCTTGACTTGTCGCAGCGTATTGAGGTTACCATTTTCGTGGCGGGATAGCGTAGAGGTATAATCGTCAGCTGCAACACTTAATGGATTGCGGGTTCGAGTCCGACCGAGGTCAACTACAGAATTCCTATCTACGTGTTGGGGGTTTATCTAGGCTTCTCACCATCTCATTCGTGTGAGCGGTGTCTTATACAAGCCTAGAAGTGGGCCGTGCTGCCAGTCAGCAGCTACGGAAGAAAATCTACCTGGTGTAAATTACCATAGTAGTCGACAAGCACCACGAATACCACAAACAAACAACCGTTTTCGTCTTGCAGATTCAGTACTTCACGTTCGTGCCACTTTGCCTTTTTGTCGGCCGCATCGCAATCATCGTAGACTCGTTTCGCGAAGAAAAACGGAGGGACGTGTGGGTTGCGTTGATTTTGCATTTCATGCTAATGGCGACCATGCTTTCTTTCATAAACACGTGAGTATCGGAAGGAAGGCGGATATGCAAATATCAACCGACGAGATAGCGTGGTGATAGCGTCTCCTAGAAAGATATATAACAGCAATTACATACGTTCAAGTATAGCGTTGCATTTAAAACAAAAATCAATTTAAAACAAACATGTTTAAAACTATGCCTTTTTGTTTAAAACATGATTTTTTTATGTTTTATTAAAGCCACGACGTCACGAATATCCAATTGTTACGTCATAGTGGAATGACAACTGAAAATATAGGGTAAATATAGCTCCTTTGACGAAATATCTGTACTATTGCTGTATTGCTGTTGAACCGACTATTTTGAGGGTTCCAACCATTCCATATCGATATACACCGGCTATATCGGGTGGTTATTGTCTGTAGGCTCAAACAACATGTTATTTGGATAGTGTTTAAACAATTATGGCATAATTTTAAAACTTGAAAAAACACAATTTCTTTTAAAGACCTTTGTTCGAAACACTATTTAAAACATGTTTAAACAAAGTGTTTTAAAACACCGTTTGTTTTAAATGCAACCCTAAGTTCAACCCATAGCAAATCAGAGTTCATTTGATTTTTGTAAGCTTGAGAATGGCAAATGTCTGTGTACGAAGCGTGGCTCATATTCGCACTCGCTCGTATGCGACTATGATAAGATAATTCCATGGTCCGCGCGATGTGCTCCACGCGGTAACTGGTCACTTTCAAGAAAAAGTGTTGCGGTGTCGTACTGCTCAAGGACAAGTATACTGTTTGCATGAGTTGGATTTTGTAACGTTTCGTCAATGGAGTCGCACGCGCTGCGAAAGCCATAGTCAACATCCGTTGTAGTCCGTGCCGATGCTATGAATGTACAGAGTCAATACCAATGATAGGCCTAAAACTCAGATTCTATTGGAACTGTAGGGAGTTTTGAGTGTAAGTCAGAGTCTCAATTTATTACATTGTCCGATGCTAAGTCACAACATACTGTACACTTGTACAGCATGTCATCAACTCAATTATTGGATAATGCTATAGGAAATTGTCGAGCTGGGCTTTGTCTGTTATTCAGTCAGAGTTTGGCGTGGCCTGCTTCGGCTTTCCGGATTTTTACCAAACAGTACTGTAATTCAACATTATCTCTTATTGTGTATTCGGGTACGCTGGCCGGCGATTGTTCTGCCGATCGCAATTTGATCTTTCCTGTCACTGTTTCGTTGCAGATGGAACGCTCGCTTCTGGGTGTATTACGCCGCTAGCGTCGGAGAAGGTATTCTTCATGTGCAGCTGCTGATGAATCATTACAGCAAGCCGTTTTATGAAAAGGAAACAATGCACAAAAAGGCACGTTCGTACATTGTTCAAAGTGTTGTTGGTATACTCTAGAATGGGAGCATTATACGTTACATGAATATCTCAACTCACCAAAGATATGATATAGATTGTAGTGTATGTAAAATATGATGTTCGCTGTTTCACTGGGAACGTGATTGGATTTATCTATGTTTCTTTTTCATCTCACGGCCGGGAGGTTTAACGCTCGCATATCGATTACACTTTTGGATCAGACTGTACTTCGCCTATATTGCGAGCGATCGGCTTACCTACAAGTATTACATGTTCGTTTGTGACGTAGCTATATACGTGACGCCGTCAGATTCTTGCGTACACGCCATGCGATAAATAGGTAACGAGAAACGCGCTGTTGCAGGAGTTCTTCGAAGCCATGGTGGAAGCCAACATTAATATTGTGTCGCCGAGGTGGATGGACTGGTTTCACGGCGGCCTGAACTTTCACATCGAGCACCACTGCTTCCCGAGATTGCCTAGGAATCGGTACCGCGAGGTGTCGACGATGATAAAAAAAATCTGCGCCGAAAACGGAATCCATTACGACGAATGCGGATTTGTTACCGCTGTCAAGCGTACCTTGTCTCAATTGAAGTCGGTAAGCGATATATTCGAGGCTGCGACAGCCTACGAACCAACGACGAAATTCAACGGGAAGGAGAGTTAGCCCGTTAGTAGCACCGTTATTTTAAGATACGCACACACTGCCCAATCCTATTCAGATTATATTATAATACATCATCGTAGAATGTGTGGAGAGCGACATTTCTTATTTTTCATCCAACCGAAATACATGACCGAGAGATTACAACAATGATGATGCAGAAAACGCCTACATAGTATTCGGTATCGGATAGGAATGATCTTTATGACTTGAAAGGTCAACTAGTCTGGTCAAAGAATTAGACACTGATTCTACATCATCTTGCAGTAAAAATGTTCATAAGAATGATTAATTAATAGTGTGCCCGGGCGACATCTATTGGTTCGATTCCGAGTCAATATCATATCTCCGCCATGTGGCGATAGCGACGACATATTCTTCGTCGCAAGGCGGTGTAATTTCTGAACTAGCAATATTGACTTGTCATTACGATTAGTAATCAATAATAATCACTACGTGGTGTGAATCATCTAATTCCATCTATATTCGTTTTGCCCAGCACTATTAATCTGCTTTACCTAACCCAAATCAAATATGAGTTTGACATCTCTATTGAGATCGAAGGATCAATACTGAAGCGCACAAACGCTTGTATATTATACGCAAAGCACTATATTAGCTGGGATTCAATTGAACCTATCGATGCCACGTACTTTCAAATGCATATTATCTCATCGTCGTTGGTCATTACCGAATAAAATTTCCGTGTATATTACGCTGTCAGACGTCACATCGCAGCTGTACCGCGAATTTACCCCTATTGACGAAATTTAAGGTAATGATATGGCACGACATTATCGAAATACCGCATAGCCTATCCTACATGACGTATTGTAAATACGACATATTGAGTGTATTACGTATTATTGTGCATAGTACGAAAAAACAGACTGACTACTTCAAGAGTGATGAAGACTGAAGAGTCTATGCGCATATCTGCCTGTACAATATTAATATATGACATTCCATAATTTCTGTACATGTATCGGGCACTTTATCATCTACCTTATAGCGCAAGGGACACCACGTGATGGTACGTGTTGTACATCGCTGGCTAACCGAATCCTGCACGTTATGGATTGTGTGGAGTTCAGCTGCTGTGTAAGCATAATGCAGCAGAATGTCCTAATGTCTTGCCTGTCCGATGACCGCGTGTTTAATACCAAGTATTGAACGACAGGAAGCTGCCTCTATATTCACAAGTTGCGCTTCGTCATACGTCGTTTTTATTATTTATGCGGCGAATTTATACCGATCAGTCAAACGTTCATTTTTGGATGAAATGCCATTTTTTGTGATGACACACATTTTTTGTGCTTGAATGAAAATTCGAATGGAACTGGAGAAGTTTTGGGTCTTGGTATGAACTACATAGCACCGTGCTCAGGTGTAGGAGCTGGAGGAAAATTTGTTGAGTTTAGCACTGAGGTTTCACTGGGATTATGGTGTAATATTCGCTTGGACAGATGGGTCTTCAGTGAATCGTCGTAGTATATCTGTATGGAGTAGAATTATACGCTGCATCATCCCTACGAATGTTACGTTACAGACTGCAGACTGCATTCTATCCAGACCCGTCGGTGCTGTGGGTAATCCGAGCGTGCCGGAATTGAAATATGATGTTATTTACGAATAGATGAATACGTTACGACTTCTGCAAGACCATGAATTTTGAAAATTTGGGTTGTTAGTTATTCATAAAAAAATAGGGCAGTTTGTCAGATAGTTCTTGGGTTTGTTACGTCAATAGTAATATACCGAATATTACGATAGCATCATTGTCACCTTCCGCAATAATAAGTCCCGTGAGCGCTTTCTAAGTAATTGTCACCCGCGTGACCTCAGCAGTTACTCCGATTGAATTAGTACAGATTTATCAAGTCAATCACACAGCATACTGGTAAGGGAAGTTGCTGAATATATCATATATATGTATGCTAAGCCTATACTCGATATTGATATCATTATCCAACAAAGACGCCAGGTGTAAATCATTTCGGTTCTATATAACATATATGTATATATTTTTTAAAAGTATAGTGTGCAAGATACCACAATAGTTGAATGAGTGAGTGAATGAATGAATGAATAAATAAATGAATGAATGAATGAATGAATGAATGAATGAATGAATGAATGAATGAATGAATGAATGAATGAATGAATGAATGAATGAATGAATGAATGAATGAATGAATGAATGAATGAATGATCAAGGAGGCCAGAAAGAAACCCTGAAGTAGGCAATTACCAAGATACAGAGTTTATGGATTCGCACGATGTCAGTATAAGAGGGCGTGTTTATACTGATAGACCTGCCAACTCTCTGCGTATAGGCCCACCGAAGTAAACATTCTGCAACAAGTGAAATTGCAGCAACTATATGACTCCATTTTGCAGAACATCCATTTATACATCAGTCTGATTATACTTCAAACTGTAATTTGAACAGCAGGACATAGAATTTCGCAGGAATAATGAAAGGCGCCAAAACAAAGATGCAAGGAAAGCTAGGACCTCTGCAACGAGTCGCTAGCCCGCTGCGTAAAATATCCGACACGGATAAGCGAAAGACTGCAAGACTACATCTCGGCAGAGTGCAGTATATGCCAAACAATTTGGTCAACGATGAGGTCAGTTGTGAGTTGTGAAGAGGAGAAACGGTAATGCAAAAATCAAACACGATGGACGATGGTATGTTTGCTATTCCATTTTAGCCTGATCCAACCTCAACTATTTCCATGCACGAGTTCATCGCTGCGGCCGCGGCTGGTGCGATGCGAACGGTAACTAAATATCTGGACGACGGTGGGAGCATACTGGTTGCTGACGAGGTATAACATTCATATGGATGAGATGCAGGTGGTCAGTAACGAAGTAGGCTACTTCTGGTGCTTTGGCTAGGGATGGTGTGAACCCCTGAAAGGTTCAGGTTCGTGTGAACGCGAACCTTTTTGAAAGGTTCTGTGTGAACACGAACGTGAACCTCGTGACGTCACGTGACGTCACAATGTTAATTCCAACCCTACACTTTCGTAAAGTAGTAGGCTACATCAATGCACAATTGTACAATGTACATACCTATAGGTATAGAGACGACTCAGGATACATTATGAAAGCATTCGAGCGATATCCATACTACATGTCAATATTTTCAGCATCACCAAATGTATCAACTAGAACAATCAAATGCTAAAATAATTCCATAAAACCGATATCTCCCATCGGTTGTCGACAATTCCGACGACGGCTCGCAAGGGAATATATGTTTACGCCTTGAAAATCTAGGTTAGACTATAGATCACTAACCTTCGTAGGTTAGTAATCTATAGTTAGATTGGACAATGTATTCTGAAGGCGTCAGACGATTGGTACATTGATGTTGATCAGAGTTAAAAACCGGATTCTTTACTTGCTACAGACATTACCTCAAAAGCAAGCTATAGCTGCTGTAGTCAACACCCCATTCAATCAGATTCGGTTTTCCTAATACAAAATACAATAAACATATCAAATCAAGGTCGCTGCCGGACGCCGTTACATTAATTATATCACTACTACGGATAGTTCCGTCATAATGACAAATCATGCTAAAATTTACGCGCAGCCGTTGAGTTCACTCTAACTAAATTGTGAATCTATTGCACTGGCTGGTATATCGTCGGGTGTCGGTAGTATTGTAAAGGCTATTGAATCGGATCTACGTGGCAGTGAGTGATGACATCCTGGATTTGGAGTCATTTTAAAACCATCATGGAAGACAGTCGCAAAGCAGAATGTCAAATTTGCCACAACGTAATTAGTCGCGGAAAGGACGCAAGCCGTCTCACTCTGTCCTCGTTAAGAAGGCACTTGAATAATGTCCATAGCATCAAGAATCCGAAAGAAGCGGAAGAGGGTTCGTCGTCGAAGTGTGCATCTGACTCACGCCAGCCGACAATAGTGGAAACTTTAGCAAAGAAGCAAAAGTTGGACCTAGCTAGCCCCAGAGCGATTAAAATAACCCGATGCATCTCTGAGATGATTGCTGCTGATTTCATGCCTTATTCAACGGTCGAAAACCGTGGATTTCGTCGAATCCTAGATCTTCTAGAACCAAGGTACAACATTCCATCGCGTGCTTATATAAGTCAAGTTGGAATTCCCAAACTGTATGAAGATACGAAGGCTTACATATATAAATTATCAAGCAACGCTATTGGAGGCATTTGTTCGACCACTGATATATGGTCAAGTCGGGAATGCGATTCATTTATGAGCGTTACAGGGAACTTCTTCGCTTACAACAACCATGGGGAGATTAAACGATACACCCCAGTGCTGAGCTGCAAAGAGATGACTGGATCGCACAATTCGGAAAACATATTACTGCAAATGACGCAATTGGAGAAAGACTGGGCGGTGAAGTTTGATGCTGTATTATCAGACAATGGTGCTAATGTGGTGAAAGCTCTTGCCGATGGTCAATATTTAAATATACGATGCATGGCACACACTATAAATTTGTGTGTTACCCACTCATTGGCTTGTCAAGACACGGTCAAAGACGTGATCACTGCAACTAGGAGTATCGTAGGCCACTATCACCGCTCATACCGCGATGCTAGGCTGCTCTCCGAATCAGTGTTGCCAGGTTATTTTACAACAACAAGCAAAAAAATCCGAAAAACAAGCCCAAGACAAGCGAATTTTTAGCCGAGACAAGCCCAAAAACAAGCAACAATTTTTATAATGCAAAACATTGTATTTACAATACAATTCACTCAGATATAGGCCTAACATGTGAAACGATGTCATTTTCCTGTCCAACATCCACAGTATCCTCATACATGCTTTCATTAAACCACCCCAGCATGCATTTCGTAGGTTTGAAGTCGGTACAGCAAACATTTTGCCGTCTCATGCCATATCGCACATGCAATATTCCAGCAAGTGTTTTGTTGGTCATGCGATTTCGGAGCTTTGATTTGATCATAGTGTCCTATATGGTGTCGACACAAGCAAATCTCACGTCTCGGTGAAATTGTATCACGTCACAATTTCGATTTGTCTACAGGCAATTTGACGGTCATTTTTGACCGGCTTGCCGAGCATTAAATTTGATAAAACGGATATCAATCGAAAGCTGACTCTGCACTGATTACGAAAATATAAATTTTATTCCGCTCGTGGCCCTGGAACTCCCACAACCAGCCTCGAATTTTTCATTGTTATGGAGATTGACATTGGGACGCAACAATGCTGTCTGGCGAAACGAGAGAGTAGCTCAAGAGAAAAATAGCCAGACAGCATTGTTGCGTCCCAATGCCAATCTCCATAACAATGAAAAATTCGAGGCTGATTGTGGGAGTTCCAGGGTCACGAGCGGAATAAAATTTATGTTTTCGTAATCAGTGCAGAGTCAGCTTTCGATTGATACCCGTTTCACCAAGTTTAATGCTCGGCAAGCCGGTCAAAAATGACCGTCAAATTTCCTGTAGCCAAATGGAAATTGTGACGTGATACAATTTCACTGAGGCGTGAGATTTGCTTGTGTCGACACCATATAGGACACAATATGATTTGATGATGTTGACTTGGGAGCGTCTGCATGTCATCTCCTCGCTTAATGGTGACACCTCATGGCCATGGCTCAAGGGTAGAGCTGTCACACGCAAACTACGACTGGAATGTGGAAAATCATTTAAAAATATCATAATAATTTTAATAATCATTTATAAAAAAAACAAGCCCAAAACAAGCAAATTAAAAATCAAACAAGCCCAAAAACAAGCAACCCGCGACTCCTGAAAATAAACCGCGAATCTCGAAAACGACAAGCCCAAATTCGCGGGAAAACCGCGAGGTTGGCAACACTGCTCCGAATGCCAGAGGCGAATGGACTTCCCGGAACATAAACTGATACAAGATGTATGCACAAGATGGAATTCCACGTATTATATGTTGGAAAGATTCCTCGAGCAGCGCGAAGTAATCAACGATATGTCTTACAGAGGCATAAGTAATACACTGACCAGCAGTCAGTGGAGATTGGCAGCTTGTGTTGTCAAGGTCTTAAAGATCTTCGTCACGGCAACGAATGAGCTCTCGTGTGATTCAGCGACTGCATCGCTTATTTTGCCGGCCATTAAGAACTTGATAAACAAAGTGGACGAATTCACTGTTGATCCTGAGATCACCCATCTAGAAGAGCTATTGGAAGACTTGAAATCACAACTGCGACGGAGATTTGTGAGACCAGTAGAAGGTGTACGACAGAACAGAGACGCTTACTTCAAAAATAGGGAAACATGGGAATACTGTGCCGTTTGCTCTGCACTAGACCCACGCATAAAACATTATTGGTGTTCTAAATCAGAGAGTTCAGAGGTGGAAGAACTCTGCTTAAGTTATGTCACTTCTAATATTAATGTTTCCGGTGCAGAGTCCTCGGAAAGTAATGGAGAGAGTTCATCAACTTCAGAAACTGAGGATAGCGTCGCGTTTCCACGGGATCATGGCCGGCAAAGAGAAGATCGGCGTCAGAAAGATCGTTTGTGTGTCGTGGTCTCAACTCTACGTCAGTACCTGGCGGAAAAGCCTATTTCAAAGAAGAGGTGCCCGGCCAAATTCTGGGAAGATCGGTGCAGCAAAGACTGTCCACAGCTCTTTAAACTTGCTCTAAAATTTCTTTCTTGCCCAGCCACATCAGTGGAGTCTGAGCGGCTGTTCAGCTCTGCTGGGAATATTGTTTCACCTCTGCGCAACAGACTCACTCCGAAGAACGTTGAAGTCCTGACATTTCTGCATGTGAACTTGCACAAGCTGGACTTTTTGAATTAGTAAACTTACCTTATTTGTATCAATTTCGTTGATGTCAATAATTGAGTGAGCACCATTCACCGACTATAGCTACATGCGAGTGTATTTCGTTCTTGATTTATGTGATTGCCGGCCATGCCCACAGCAAAGTGTTGCTAAATATTAAAACGGAGAGCTCAATATTTTGGGCTAACGTTTGTAACAAAGCAAATAAAGTGTTTGAAATCGGCAAGGTGTATGCTCGTTTAGTGTAGAGTCACTTTTTGTGCTTCCAACTCCACACAGAGAGTGGCCCGAAGTTGAAATAGGAAGACTTTCAACCAAAGCTGTTAAAGTGACGTAAAAATTGTAATTTTGATAAAGGTTCACAGTGCAGAACCTACCAAGGTTCTGTTGTGAACGCGAACCTCTAAATTTCCGAGGTTCACACACAGAACGCGAACGTGAACCTCGCGTTCACACCATCCCTATTGGATACTCTAGCACAGCGGTTCTTAAACAGGGGTCCACGGATCCCTTTGAGGGAATGAAGCACCAAAGTAGGGGGTACGATATGCCGTGTGCTGTGCAATTATACGTTATTTAATTACGCATATTATTTTGCAAATTAACATAAAGTGGAAGATTATTGGCCGGGTTTTTTCAACTCGAAAATTCTCTTCGCGTTTTGAGCCATTCCATTTCAAGTGCAATTCTTACTTTAAATTTGGATATCTCATTCCCTCCGACAAAATAATGGTAGGCTTAAAATAAAAAATGCAACATAAGTTGCAGAAATGAGTCTGGTCTAGACTTTTCGCAATTATGAGAGAATGGTGCCTTGAGCCAGTTAGAGTGCTTTAGTCGAGGAGTGTGAAACCTGCTGGGGCGAGACTATCACACTCCCACATTTCGGCGCTGGCCGTACCTTCCACCCCATAACACGCCACGACCTGTGAGATTTCGGTGCATCGGCAGCGGTGATTTATATTTGGACCCTAAAATCGCAGTACATCGGCGAAACCGTCGATATTAATATCTCCATTCGCTGAAATGTATCCTGTCCCTTAAATCTAAATAAAAAATGAGTTTTCATCAATTTTACGAGTGAAATAGTCATACGAACCAAGGGAAATAGCCACTGTATTGCGGTAATTGAATATATTTTCAAAGATAGTATCTATTTGTCTAGCAAGTTTGAAAGGACCCAGTTCCGATTAATTGCTAAAAGCAAGGGAACCAAATTTACATTTTGAAACTTATGACTGGATGCAGTCTTCGTATCTTTCATTTACTAATGCAGCTTGGAGTGTCTTTGACATGTCTCAGGAATTGCACCTACACTTAGGGTTCTGGTAAAAATCATTTTGCATCTGATTAAAATTGCTTTTGTATCGAAGCAATAATTCAAATCATGATTTTATTTTTATTTTCATGGTTTCTACTCATAATAAAAATAATAAAAGAACATGGGACGAATGACGACCCTGCCAATCAAGGTATTCCAGTAAATCGCATTAACCCAATAATGCGCGGCTGGGGATGACCATCCCATAGATGAAAATGTTCAACCTCACTGGTAATAATGGCTCCCTAGAATCGCCATTAATTCGTTCCGAGACATGTCGAGTAGGGCCGGGGCAAAATTGTAACCAGGTCACAAGGTTTCGAGTCACAAGTCAATCTCACTTTTACAGATTGACGCGAGTCAAGTCGAGTCGTTTTCAATTTACCGCAAAGTTAGGTCCGAGTCCAAGTCACAGTGTAGAAATGGCATTATATTTGTGGTCGCATAAAGTGTACAATGTACATATTTGAACTTTCCATGTCATTTATACAGTTGAGATATCATTTGTCAAAATCTGTGATACTCGAATACTTGATTTAAAGCCTAATACTCGATTTCGATCAACGCTAATATCGAGTCAAATCGGAATCCCCCACAACACTAGCACCCACAACACTATATCACGAACATCATTGATGATCGCTGGTGTGGTCTCTGGATGCGAAAAGCTATGTCCGGTTTACGTACGATGACGGTTGTCCATTGCCCAATAATAAACCTCATTCACCAGAAAATAAAACCAGCAGCAAAAATCAATATAATCAGCGCGGTGGAATTAAAAGAAGAAAAAAATCATGGTTAAAAACAAACATGAATTAAATCAGCCTGATTCAAACCAGAACCCTACTTACTTAGAATTGAGTACCTTATGCGGACAATCCAGGACCTATCTAAACTCTTGTCTGCACCAGCGTCCATTGTACTGAGTACAAGAACATTGCCAAAGCGGTAATTTCGTTGACAGTGTGGCCGTACCGCTCTGAGCAGGAGCGCTTTGTACGGACAGTCGGAGATGACAGAATTTCTATTGAAGAAAGGAGCGAAGCCAAACGTTCAAGATAAGGTATGGTGGAATCTGATCCGGGCACTGAAATTAGTTCAACCTCCGCTTATATATTGTACTATTTCAATTGTCCTCAGCTAGGTGCCACGGCGTTACACTGGGGGTGCAGATCGATGAACATAGACGTTGTATCGATACTTCTGAACCACGGCGCGAAAGTAAATCAAAAGGACAATGTAAGATGCATGATTCAGGCTTATATATCACTTTGATCCCGTGAAATCAATATATCCGTCTCTCGAATTATCCGTCGATGAATTCGAACGATACATATTGCACACAAAGGATCTTTGATGTCACTACAGTACCTTATCGGACCAAAAATTATTTAAATAACGCAAACTCAAGGTAACATAGTGTTAATCATTGCAAACCTCGGATCCAAAACAGATTTTACCTTCGAGGCCAAATAGGTTCATGACTATCACATAGAATACGGAATGTAGGCTACTCATGCGGCTCGCTTCAATCGAAGGTGACGTCGGCACTGTAAAGATGGTGCGAACCCCTGGAAAATTGATGTTGATGTGAATACGACTTTTCCTGGAAAAGTCGTTCTGAGCACGACGCTATGCTGTCACGTGACCTCACAATGACAATCTCAAACACTACATTTCCGGAAGTAATAAATGGATACAATGATGGATAACACTGGTCTACAAATTTCGAAAAAATATTTGCGCCAAAAATTTTGATGATTGATTTAGGCTAATCTAAGGTTGCTGAATCCGATTCTTGCACTATCACGCTCAAATATTATAAGCGGTTGGGTTTGCTAACGCTGTCAGTGTGCGTATATATAAGCACAACCCGTTTCCACATGAAGGATATAGCGTAAGTCTATTGCCGTGACGGAGGAAAGTGATCTCCCATTATTCGCAGAATAGAACAGCGCCATATTTCAAGTCAAATCCTCGACATCAGTATCATTTTTTACAATACAATTTCTATACCGCTTTTCTGCTATATTTCCTTTCTTGCTGTCACCGTAATTCAGGAGTCACATGGAAGTTCAAATTGAACATAATGTTGTTGTGGTTATGGTTGCTGAATTCTGATATGCATGGTATTTCGACTACTGTGGTCATTTACGCCATAGGCCGATATTTTTCATTATTATTCCTGTTCTGCCAACTGGCAGCACGGCCCACAGATGTTATGATTACTTGTAATTTACGTCGTTTCACAAGTAGGTACGTAGAACCTTTTAACAATCGAGGTTTGAATACCGACATTCGCAACATCTATAATCACCGTGCAGCTTTGAAATAGTGAGGATTGCAATCGCCATTTTGTACTTGAGTATGGATAATCTATAACTGCAATCATCGTATAAATGCAATCTTAGGCGTATAGCTGCCAGGATGAACATTTGAGGGGATGTGGTGAATTTTTGAAAATATTGATGTGACGTCAAATTGGGATTGTGCAATGTGTATAGGCGCCTGTCTCCCGCCCTCCTCCAAAGGCTGTCGCTAAATGCAACCCGAAGGTGCAAGCTTGATTGATTGTGATCGAACAAGTATATGCAATATACAGTTATACACATTACCGTCACTAGGGTTGGATTTAAAACAAACCCATTTAAAACATGGCCCTTATTTAAAACATGTTTTATTGTTTTTTTTAGTTATGACGTCGCGAATATTTAATTGTGACGTCACAATGAATAAATAATATTTTAAATGATAATTTAAAATATAGTATAAATATGGCTTCTTCGACGAAAGGGGCTTCCGACCACTGCCATGAACATGCCAATAATATCTTTAACCAGGAATGCATCGTTATGCAGCATTTTTACGGTCGGCGGTCTTTATCATCAGAACACCCATTCCGCACCAATGATCTATATCTACTTGATATAACTGTTGAACTGACGATGATTTCGATGGTTCCAGCCACCCTACGTCATATAGGTCGACTCTATCGGGTGCAAATCGTCCGTATGCTCACACTACATGTTGTTTCGGAAGTATTTACACAATTATGTCATAATTAGACAACGTTTGAAAAAATCATATATTCAAAAGGCATGCAATTGTTTAAAACATGTTTTATAAAACGTCGTTTGTTTTAAATGCAACCCAAACCGTCACCCGCGGACCTATCTGAATCAGGTTTTACGTGCACAGTTGATGACATCTCCGCTCCACGTCGCCACGAGAGTTGCGTTTGACGAAGCGGTGCATCTACTCCTGGAATGCGGAGCCAACACGAACGACCAAGACTGCGAAGGAGACACGGCGACTCACGATGCGGTCAGAATGGGCAAACACAACATCGTAAAGGACTTAATCATCCACGGGGCGGACTTAGAGGTTAAAAATAAGGTTGGTCCGCATTCGTCTGTTATTCAAACTAGAAAGGCTTGATTGCGATATCATCCGTTGCGAGCGCTTGAAACTCGTGCTTGCGGGAAATATGGAATTGCGCCAGCGTATCGAAATCTGTGGACGCGTCTGCCCATCAATCAAAGTTCGATAATGTTAGCCATCGTTCTATGCAGAATACCAATCAATAAGGTTAAGAAAGTCCTCTTGAAATCAATGACGACGACGTATTATACACATGTTATTGATGGAGCCTATGCGTATTGGGATGCAAGGCAAACGTGCCGTAAACGTGTGCTTTAGCAATCAGCTTAGAACTTGGATAGTAAATTTTAGATGTCTTCGCGTGTTTAACTTGAGCAACATAGTGTTACTTACTCGACAGGAAGGCAAAACGGCAAAGGATATGGTGCTTACTTGGTATAAAGAAACCAAGCTGGCTTTGGAAAGACTGCAATCGAAAGATGGAGATGACGCGGAAAACCAGGCCGAATTAGGAAGCTGAGGAGTTATCGAAGAAGCATTTACTATTCAGTACATATTCGCTTGCAACGAATTACAGATTTTAAACTGATAGGATAAAATACATTTTATAATATCAGTGTCAAGCTAAGTCATTTTCAATCGGTAACGTAATATTAGAAAAAAAATCGAGAAATTGAGCAATTTAAAAGTGCAGCTCCTGCCACTGCTCGCAATATCGTGCCACAAGGATGGCGCTATCGGGGCCGTCGCAGACCACAGCATCACCTGTGAAGATATGATACACGCGGTTACGGGGCCTAGATATAGTTGTTTAATCAATCGGATGATCCATAGAAATCAGATGATATGATTCCATTGGGACACAATTTCGTATCGGTAATTGCAATGGTACATTGGTACATGCATAACGTATGTACGATTCCAGCAAGATTGTGTATCGTTAACAGGCGGATTGTGCAATAGTGTATAAATAGAGAAATGATATTGCGTGCAGGAGCATCTATTATTAGTATAAATTATTATTATTATAATTAGAGTGAGATGGGAGCTGGTGAATGGCAGTTTGAGATCCGTCGTCGAGAAATGTCACAATATGTATGGATATGCCGCCATAACCAACGAAATTCCGCTGTTCGTCGTAGACGCTGTATAGTCGGCACGATTTGAAGATATTTTCTCTCATGAGATACAGTTTGTGATGTTATTATGGACCGGATCATAATTTCCGCCAGTCATCAAATTTCCAGAGATGGTCAGTAACGAGGTGCTTCAAATTTTTCGACGTATACTAAAGTATAGGTTTCGCCAACTTGCACTACCTATACTCAAGTGGTTTTGTTACTACTTTTACTTGAATTGTTTTTATGACGCTTTGGATCTTGAAAAGTAGACTGTAGTTTTGGGATAAGTCTGTATCAATTTTATGTGTGAAATCGTCATAACAAGTAGCAACCGCGTCAAATAGCCCTCTAGCTCACCCAAATCCAGGTCTCAAATTGCTCTCGTCGCGAGATTTTCGATCCGTTTACAACACTAAAAGGAATGTTTAAAATGAGAACCTTACCATAAGCAGAGACGCAGAAGTCGACAGTTGCTCTGCGCAACCGATCAAGCGACCGAAGTCTTGCAAATACAGTTAAGCGTGTGGGCCGTTGATATAATGGTGGTCGTTGATGATGATATGACATATCTTTAAATAATTGAAATCGTTGCAATTACTATCCATTTGGTGAATGCGGTTGTATAAATTGGAATACCGATAAACTAGACCCGTCACTAGCACTGCGCACAGTTCACGCGGCAGTTGTTTTGTTGCCGATAACACCATGCAGTCATTTCCTGTGATCACTCACGCCGTGTTGCGAATTTACAGAGGCGGAAGACGATGCTTTTAGATTTTAGATATATTTATTTGTCATACAGCCATACACGGCATTTAGTCGCAGAATGTGGTGGCATTTGCATTGCTTAGCATTGAGCAGAAACATTCGGTATAATAGCGAAACACAGAGTTTAAATCGTCATTGTAGACATTAACATGCTTCCATCTCACCATGCCTGTCATTTTGACCAAGACCTTCACTCTTGTCGAAAGAACCTAGTCTGATCATAGCATAGGTGAATCTTCGCAGATATAGCAAATGACTAACATAGTGAATCACATACGCCTTGCAATATACACAGCAGCTGAACTGTATCAATTTATTAAACAACATTTTGCGGTCTGTACTGGAAAGTTTAGCTGACGTATGCTACATTAGACTCAACTCAGGCGACGAAACGTTGGCGTGTAGTGGTCAATATCGATGATCACAAGGATTAGTGGCATGCATAACTATAGTGTGAAAATCGTATGCATATAGTCAATTAGATTGATTGGTTACCGAAGCATCTGTCTGATTAGGTATATAGGTAGATGATTGTGGTTTATAAGGAAATAGTCAGCGCGTTATGTATTTTGGCAGTTCTGCCTTGCGGGTTGATAAAAAAACAATTGGTTTCTTGATCAGTTCATGACAAAGTTCAAGGTACGGCGAAGCTCTACCGATATGACTATATACCCAGAATGGACAGTGGGCACCTTTCTATGCTTTGACCACGTTTGTGGCACGTTTTGAATGTACCACATGACTAGCAAAAGGTCAGGAATCTTGAGAGTGCCTCGTAAGTGGTGATTTACCAAGATGATTGTACCCGGTTCATGGTGATAAATGAGTAATGACCTCTGTCTGGAAGTCTTACCGGACTTTCTACTCGGAGCTATGTATCGGATTGATGATTCGAAACCAAGCATCGCGATATCCAATGAAGTTTGTGCCGCGTTACGGTTAGGCTACGACATGGGTCGGGAACCTATGGCTCGCGAGTCATATGTGGCTCTATTGGGGATAAGTTATGGCTCTTTGGCGAATTTTTCATCTTGTACCAAATTTATCAATATTGCAGCAAATTTTCATATCCACCAGAATAAATATTTCCATGGCAGCAAAAACATGTCTTTGAGACGTCAAGATATAGTGACATATCCAGGGTAAGGAGCTCGAACCCTCTTTTCGAAATCCTAAAATTTAAGTTGCTGCCGTGCCGGCGACCAATATCACTCACCAATTCGATACACCCGACATCGCGTACCTCGAAATCATGGATTGCACGATATGTTGATTGATCAAAGAGCAGACATTGCGAGTTGCGACGCCTGTTTGACAATACAGCAGTTGTCAAATAAACATTGTCTCCTGATCTACGGTGAGAATTGAATTTGTCTTGAAACTGACATTCATTTTCACAATTACTAATCGTAATCACAAACAATGCCATAGTTATCCAATATCCATATCCATGTTCCTGATTGGTATGTATATTAAAATACCGCTGTTAAAATGTCGGCGTGTAGCGCAACGTTATGTTAAAGGCGAAAACTTCGAAAATTCAGAAGTCAAGCAATATTTAAATTTTTGGAGTCAGTGCGACGATTACATTCGTTTAATATCAGTTATTAACTAATTGTAAATTCGAAGCTACGTACGATGAATTGCATTATCACAGGTCAGACTTGGCCAGTCTGTGTGCCTCACCTGTGCCTTATTCATGAACATCGATAGGAAAGAGCAATCAACGAGACTACAAAGCCATCAGTAATACCATGCAGCACCACAAGACGCATTAACTGTAAGAATAGTGTGAATAGTAGATTCACACTTCTACTGTTGTCTACATCTGTTGGAAATCTGAATGTTAATTGTCTCAAGCTTCGAAAAATAATACATGGCTCTCTCTTAAATACACTTAAAAAGATGTAACTTGCAAAAGATCCGTGTAACTCTAGTTTCTCATGCTCAAATAAGGCAACCAGCATGATTAGTTCAAGATTCCACATGTAAAATACTGCGCACACGACGAATCCTATGTATTGAAAAATTGTAAAGTGATCGACTTGGTGCTACCACGACGTCACGAATTTTCAATTGTGACGTATTAGTTGATTAGTGTGTATGGCTCTTTGTGAGTTACAATCGAAAATATAGGGCCAATATGCCTATTTGCATGAAAAAGGTTCCCGACCCCTGGGCTACGATCTTTATATGTGATGGTATATAGGCCTAGATGAGTTGACTGTGACACATATTATGCAAGTATCTACAATTCTATGCCAAGATGATCGATTTTGCAGATATCAGCTTTTGAAGTTTAGTAACCTTATTGCAGCTAGACCTTGTTGAATATTGGCTTTGGCAGCACAGCTGGTGATGCAACATCCCACCTACATAAAGTGATGAAATGAGCCGATAGAAAGCACTGAGCACTGAGCAACCAAGATTTCCAGCGGGTTGCACTCAAGAGCTGATACACATACGAGTGACTAATAACAAAGATTCCATTGGGATCGATTTCACAAAAGTAATTTCTACACAGGCGGAAATATACTATTAGATACAAATATAAATGTTCTAACCTAGTTCTTAATATCCCCATGTCCGCCGTTCTGATGCGCTCAGAATGATAGAAGTCAACAGTACCCTGACGTCAATATTGGGGCGAAACAATCAGGCTCAACCTGCAATTGGACCGGGTACCTCGGAAGTAAGCATTCACACGGACTTCAGTTCTGCGTATTTCACAGCGCTGCCAGGAATAGGATTCGTATTAATCGGGATTATATTGCTCTTGATATGCGTGAAACGGAACAGAGCCGTTCAGAGGCAAGAGCCTGAAATACACAGTCCTAGCCCGCACGAGGGTACTGTAGAACAAGATTATTATAATAACTACGCCTTTGAACGAACCACAGCGCCACAATCACTGCAGGAAGCCCACAATTTCCCTAGTAACATAGCAAACGATGAAGCATCGCTTTCAAACTCACGATTTTTAAAAAGTGACAAGCCGCAAAAGGTGAGGCCGATTGGTATGGCAACTCGTATACAACATGGCCTTGAAGACGATTCAACCGTAAGAACGCATAAGAAAACGTTGCTTCCAACACAGATTAACCTGGACAAATCACACGCCGAGCTGATAAAAAGTATTAAAAACTACCAAATAGGCATGCAAACGACTTCAGAAGGAAACGAAACGGACGTAACCGGTAATACAGGATTGAAAAGAGCAGTGAAAGAATCCCCTACATTCCACAGATTGAAATATGGCAGTACACGAAGCGGACGAAATTCGCCTTCCAATCTACTAGGTACAGGTGTACGTAGAAAATGCCAGACGTTGGATTACAAGTCCTCTGTAGGACAGTTGGATGACAGTAGTTATGACGGTCCCAATTTCTCAGCAATGGCGAAACGTGGTATCCGCGACACAGAGAGTGCAGTAGATAGCGGGAGTCAACGAAGAAAGCGTACACCTCGAATGAGTGATGCGGGGACTAAATGGGCGAGAGAAAATCATCTGACTCGCGATAAAAAACGCTTCTCGTGGCGTTTCCGTTCACTGAGCCGACGTTCCTTGTCGAAAAAGCGTAGCAAACATGATATCATAGATGACTTACCCGCAGAACTCATGGCAAGCACCATCTCTCTCAACCCAACTCATTCGACCAGTTATCTTCAGGGCGGAACACATGGATCACCTTACAAATTGCAGGTTCAAAGTTCTGTCCGGACAGGAAATAGAATTCTTTACAGGAATGGCACAAGGAAACGGGATCGTAATATATTAAAGAAGTCGAAAAAACGTTTGGCGAATTTTGAAACAAGTGTCGTAGAAGAATCTCCGTCGTTTTACATGAGTTTCGATACTCCCATGCCACCTTCAACGGCGCATCAAGGTATGGTTAATACAGTGGTCGGCAGCGTTTTCACAGTACGGCCCAGAATACCTTATTCGTTGTGACGATTAAAAAAATCCACGAATTCGGTAGTGTCACTCGTAAAACCTCATCTTGACTTGATGTTTTAGTACTTTTTAATTATTCAAGATACAAAAACAGAAAATATAACTCTTAGTTATATAGCTTACCAATAACAATAAGTCGATGTAGCCTACTGTCCAGCGCGATCGCCAAAATGTCTTTATGATAGTAAAACTATTCTTCTTTGTTGAGGAATCACACTTTATGAATATAACTGATGCGATCCTCCGAAGCTATCACCAGGCCAACTTTTGCATGGTTGCCGACCACTGGGTTATTATATGAATGATCTGTTGTAATGCAATAGGTTCAAATTCTTTAAACCAGTTGTCGATATATCTTAAGTACGGTAAAATAGCGAGCGTCAAAACATCGAGTGTCAAAATAGCGAGTCGAATCGAGTCAATTGCTGAAAATGGTCACCAATTTCCATATACAACTGCAGATTTGCCTATTTTTTACGCAACAAAATTGTGGTTTTAGATCGAGTCCTTAGTTTCTCAATCCCTGGCGTCACCTCAAATAAGGCGAACAATATAGTCACACACTCTTAATGAAAAGGTGTGCAGTCACACCGAAAACGTGGTACGCGAAAACAGAACCTAACTCAGAATTACGTCGCGGTTATAAGTCCTACGTGCAAGCATCATTTGTAGGGATGGTGTGAACGTGAGGTTCACGTTCGCGTTCTGTGTGCGAACCTCAGAAATTTAGAGGTTCACGTTCACAAACGAATCTTGGTAGGTTCTGCACTCTGAACTTTTTACGTATATTACAATTTTCACGTCATTATAACATCTTTGGTTGAAATTTATTGCATTTGAAATGTGGGCCACTTTATGCATGGCGCCGGCAGCATAAAAATCAACACTATAGACCAGGGGTGGGCAAACTTTTGAGCTCGCGGGCCGCATTCAACATCTGAATCCATTCGCGGGCCGAACAATATGAAATGGGATGAACCAAAACGCACTGTTGGTATTTGATTATATAATGAGGACATGGAAATAATATATGTGCTTATTTAAAACATGCATCAAACATTGCTTTGATGATATCGTACACGCGTCAGAAAGATAGTGGCGAGATTTCATAGGCTGGTCGACCTCAATAACCAAAACTAAAGAGATGAAAGTCGGTTGTCCCGATTCTTAGAACAGGATGGAAATTTAAATGTGTGAGCAGCGATCTTTTCATAGATTCACTAATTGTACTTTTGGTTCAGTCCCAGGACACACAATGCTCACAGAATCATAACCATGTTAGTTTCAAACACGCTTCTACTATGTGTAGATAAAATATAAATGCCCCAATTCTACATATACGAATCTACCTAAGACACGCCCGAATCGGTTTTTATACGCACATCACTGAAATAATTAAAACTGGATCGAGTCGCCAAACTGAAATCCCACTCGTGATCCGAATTATATCAATCTCGTTTCGGAATACTGTGCAGTTTAGCAGTTGAAACCTTTCAAACTGTGTGGGCCTTGAGATCGGGCTGTCGCGCCAGAAATTTAACAGAAAAAAAAATGTAGGAAGTAGTTACCTTAGAAAAGTAGTTCTCAAACTTTTTGAGACACGCTTTATGATGGTGAAATATTTCGCGCCCCCTCATCATCGTCATATCACAAAACGCCACCAGATTGCTGGCAAACTTAACGGATAGTTTGATGGCATGGAATGTTACGACTATAGATGAGAGATTTTAAAATGTGAAATTCATACTAAATACAGAGCAACAATTATGAAATTGTTGGTAAATCGCGCGGAGCGCGAAAATTTTTTCAGTTGAGCTCAGCTTCGCGCCCCATTTCTGATGCTTTCTCGCCCCCCAGTTTGAGAATTATCATGGTGAAATATACTTAGAAATAGTTTAATCAAGTCCCTGCATTATTTCGATTCTTAGTAGGCATTTTATCAATATTTTAAAAAATTCTTCAGACTCTCGCGGGCCGCACAGAACGGTGTTGCGGGCCGCATGCGGCCCGCGGGCCGTAGTTTGCCCACCCCTGCTATAGACTATACGAGCATGCACCTTGGCAATCTCAAAAATTTTACTTGCTTTGTAACGAAAGTTTCCTGGAAATATCCAGCTTTCCGTTTGTGGATATTTAGTAACTCTCTGCTGTGAGCTTGCCGCGCAATCACACAACATCAAGAGCAAAATACGATACATGTTGGTAATCAGCGAATGATGCTTATTCAACCAATCCGTGTGATTAGGGTGTTGGCTACTGCTGTATAACTTGTTAATGGGTTAATATCGGTACTGCGTCTGCAGCAACAACTATAGAAACCCGTTTTAAACTCTGCTCAATATCAACGCAGCAAGACTCAAACGCCGAATCCATTGTCCGGTCTGGCTTATATTAGACCTTTGAGGCGTAAGCTTGTATTCCCTTGCAAGTCCTCGTCGCAATTGTTGGCAAAGCGACGGAAGATATTGATTTTATGGGATTATTATATCATTTGATTGCCCCTGTTGATACATTTGGTGACTTTTAAAAAGTCAGTATGTACTTCAGCATTGTGGCATTATGTGGCCCGAGTCGTCGCTAGGTATCGTGTACAGTACAATAATATATCACCTCACTGAAATATAGGGTCGGAATTAGAAAAACAATATGACGTCACGTGACGTCATGAGATTCACGTTCGCGTTTACGCAAAACCTTTCGAGAAGGTTCGCGTTCAAACGAACCTGAACCTTTCAGAGGTTCATGCCATCCCTAATTCATTTGGATTAATACGTTGTGTTTCATGATACCGCGGTGTTGTACAACTTTATATTTGGATCTGTGGGACTCATAAGATCGATCATGTCTGAATGCGCAGAGGCCAAAGCATAGGGGATGTAGTTTATGTTTGTCTATTACCTTCGTGTAACAAATGCTGCCCTCTATTTAGAAACGAAATCCACAACTACCACGTCTATCAAGCAGAACCTGGTCGAAGACAGTTCTGCTGCTAGCGACTACGAAGGTACAAGCGGCAAAGGTGGATACCAAAAAATATTATGATAGATATATTTTTGTTCGGTGCTGCATACAAATTGCTGATGTAAAGCAGTGTTATCTGTATTTATTGAAACTATTGTCTTTTTATTTTCATTATTCATATTCCAACCATCTTGAATTACGTATATGGAACTATGCAAGGTGCTTTTGTGGAAGGATTTTTCACGCTTAAATAATTGCTACCTGATTTCAAAAATCTGGTGGAGAGATACGATAACTTGAAAGTATAAGCGTTGTTTTGTCACGAAAAGAATCGGAAAGGCAATTTTTATAATAATAAGAATCATATACGACCAGTTTGTTGACTGATCGACGTCGTCGAGGGAGGTTTTGCGTCAATTGCAGAGCGTGGATCGGGAGTAATTACGCCTCAGCGAGATACTTAGGTAACTAAACATTCGTACGTCCATATTATAGACCAGTGGTTCCCAACCTTTTTCGACCTATCGCCCCCTTTTTAAGTTCAACACTGATCATCGCCCCCCAAATTTTGTGATGTCCATTTTCGCCCCCCTATCGCCCCCTTCGTCATTTTCGCACCCCTAGACCGCCAAATCGCCCCCTGGGGGCCGATATCGCCCACGTTGGGAACCACTGTTATAGACGATTCATATAGGATTAGGACAGTCGTTCTCAAACGGGGCGCCGATTTGACTACTCAGGGGTATCGAGAGAAAATGAGGTAAACAATTAACGTTGCCGTTGACGCATAACAAAAAAAAGGACATTAAAATTCTGAGTGGAACCAGAGTAGGTGATGACGAAAAAAAGGTAATCGCCGGGAAAGAGATTTTGATATTGATACTTGACTGCGAGTGATGAGTTTTGTAAATTAGTTTGTCAAGACCAGGGCTGAACAGTAGAGCTGTTCAAACATAACTTTTTTCGGATTCCAACAATCACTGATCAAATTGTCAGGTTACCCTAAAAACGCTGCACAATAAATTTGGTCCAATTCTAACAAGTATAAGCCGCCGCAGAGCCAATTAAAATTTTCAACTTATTAGGGAAAACTAAGAAAATCCAAATTTTTCTGTCAACCCCATGAAATTGTTGAGTTGTCTTCAAATACGATGCAAAACAAATTCCAACTAGTAGAAGCGTACTTATTTGAGTTTTTCGTTGATAATTCTTGGATTATTATCCTTGATTGGTGATGACTATGGCGATTTTTTTGACATGTTAAAAAAGTCAAAATTGTAGCGTTAGGTCAAAAAATTTCAAAATTGTTTACAAGGTTGAAACTTTTTTGCAACCAGCATTGCGTTTGTATCGTGGATTTTGCACTGTCGGTGAACTTATCATTTGACATTTTACAGCTTGTAGCCTACTTTATAGGCCTACCGTTGTAGACGGCCCATTATCTGCTCATTATGAATCATAAACATTCAAATGAAACAAATAGGTTATCATGGTTGTCATAGGTTATCATATCAACTTACCGCAACATTAGAATGAAGCAACAACTGCTGCTGTTGAACGTTCTTTCTCCATTCTTGGCAAGCTACTTAGTAAGGACAGACACTTTCTATTCGAGAATGTAGGAACGTCTCTATCGTTATACTACAATTTTTTTTAAATATTTCTAGCATCATGCGTGATGTAACTACTGGAATTCTCCATTGGGCCAGATTTCGTTAAAATAATTTTTTTTCATGTAAATATTTCTCAGTTTTTGAGGCAAAAAAGTTTTTTTCAGGCCAAACTAGTGAAACTACTTCGTAAGGACAGACATTTCCAACCAGAAATGATGATAAGTAGTACAATTCTAACATTATGTGGGAAAACACCTAATTTGCATTCGTTAAGTCAAATTTGATCAAAACAACTTCGGCAGGTAGGAAAACCCGGTCTAAAGGCAGAACAAAAGCGTCTGAGGTTCGATGTGTAATTTTTGATGTGCCAATAGAAATGACGACAGAATAAATTACAAATGAGCTGATCCATCGGAAATTGGCATTTGTGCGTAGACTCACAAATCGAACGACCTCTGGTACTGAAGACACTATCGGTTCTGCTATGCTTCGAATAGATGATCCTCCCAACAGTCTTCAAGTTTGCCTTTATGAATTTCCGAGTCCTAACTGACAACCCACCACCACCTGTCCCTTGCTATAATTGCTACCGATATGGACACAGTGTGAAATTCTATCGATTGCACAAAATGCTGCAATCGCCATAAATACGGGGATTATCAAAATGAAACATATTGTCTTTATTGAGGAAGTTCACACTCCACGGATATGCATTATGCGCTCGATATCGGCAAGAGGTCAACACATAACGCAATAATGCGAAACTCGAACATGGAGTGCGAAACGAAGACTACAACTGTAACATACCATACAACAGTGCTTTTCGACCTTTTGAGCTCCATTCGCACTTTTTTGGAAAATAAATTTCATTCGCACAAACCAACCGAAAATTGTTTTACAAAAAGAAGATGAAGATAGCCTACTTATCATTATTTTGTAAAGGTTTGCAACAAATTATGGCTACTAGCTCAGGCCCTCAAGTGTCTAGTTTGGTTTTGTACAAGAACGTCTACTTGTGCTTGGATGACGATGACCACGTCTTAAGAACTGTTCAGCACTCCTATCCAAAATACAGCGTATTTTCAACGAGTGAAAAATGCTTGCGGGCTGAAATCGTTTTTTAGAGAGGACTCAAAGGTCCGAAGGCTATAGTTCGTCGAAAAAGTAAAAATCCACATGTATGTGTTGGGGCTTATATGCCTGGTGGCTTGGAAAATAAGTTCCAAAACGATCAAGGAGAGTAGGCCCATTAGAGCTCGCTACCTCATGATACGTTGGTCCAACTTGTGTTCTGTTTTTGATTTTGATTTTCCATTTTATGTCTCGCGAGTAAATGAGAAGAGCAAAGAAAGTCACGATACCGTGTGTTCGGTTGCTTAGCTCAATCTAACTCTTAGTTGACAACAGTTCAATAACCTTAAACCAGCTTTTTAGACTACGACCAAAATCTGTGTTTTGTGGCATCTAGCGACCCGAGCCTCTCATATGAAAACTAATTAATTTTTGATGTTACCGTAGTATGCTACGATGTTACGGACATGTATGACGTACAGAACGCGCACACCACAATTGTAACCCAACACAGCTCTACATAACATGTCTGACGCGCGCGATTTCAAATTAGGGTGAATTAAATTCCTCTGCGCGTCGCATTTGTACTACTGTTAACTCAGATTGCAAGAACGGGCCTTCGAAGCAGGCTTTTGGTTACGTAATAATTATAGTGCACAAATGTAAATTAACTACGGCTTGTCAAAGCTACGATCAGTGGTGCGTCATAAGTCAAACAAGTTTTTACAATTGCGGAGGGAACGAACAAGAACAATTGCAGGCAGTCCTCTATCAATGATGATTAACCAGGTCCTCGGCTTGCAAATGATATGAACGAACAAGTTATCACGTTGCGACCACCCGTGAGTACCCTATATTACAAACCTTCACAAACCGAACAATACCAATCCTCAAGACCAGCTTAAATCAGCTACGCACTCATTCCAAACGCATCTGGAACAACCTGATCGAACAGAGTTCGTGATGAACTTAACAGAACCGAATACCAAAGTCAGAGACATCACGAAGCGGAAAGTTTCCAGCAACGACTTTACAATAAAATTGTCCAGACATCGCCAGAAAATTATACGAACCGAAATATTTCACTGAATCGAATACAAAGAAACCGAAATTGATCGCCCTCCAAGTATAAACCAAAAATTGCCAACTAAACCACAATCCGCAAGGACCAGAACATTCATTGAGGACTGTGCAAATTCATTAAACATGGCTTGACTTTTAACGAAGTTTGGTCTACAGATAGGGATCCTATTGAGGTGTAGGTAGGCATAAGCAATCTAGAAATTGAGAGCTTATCCGTTATGAATGTTTACATCCCACTAAAACGTCGCTTATATCGTTCCTTGGCTGAAAGGTTGCTTACAAAATGTGGCTCAACAACGATCGTAATTGGCGGTCATCCTACGCGGAGGAGTCAACGAATGAATGGAACGCACATCATCTTCACTTCGTAATTGGTTCAATGGAGTTGACTAGCGAACGCCACAGCATACCAGAAACAGTTGAACCTTACCTCATCTACTTTACCAAATGTGAAGGCATTCGTCATCACTAGGGCGTTTTTTTTTTTGACATGTCAAAATTTGTTAAAATTTTGTTAAAATTGTAGCGTCAGGTCAAAATTTGTCAAAATTGTTCATAAAGTCAACATTTTTTTGACGTCTGCATTTCGTTTGTATCATAGATTTTGCACTGTCGGTGAACTTATCATTTGATATTTTACAGCTTGTAGCCTACTCTATGGCCAGGCCTACCGTTGTAAACGGCTAATTGTCTCCTCATTGTGAATCATAAAACGGTCAAATAAAACAAATAGGTAGACATGGTGTTATGGTCAACGTACCGCAATATCCTAACTGAAGAAAGACTTCTTGGGCATTGCATCATTCTTATATTAAGAAGCGCATGATGAAAATTTGTGATAGACAACATTGTCAGAATGAAGCAATACGGTGTGTCACCAGCAGTGTACGCACAACTTGAGTGTTGTCAGCCAACAACAACTGCTGCTGTTGAACGTCCTTGGCAAGCTTTTTAGTAAGGACATGCACTTTCTACCCAAGAATGTAAGAAAGTATCTCTCGTTGTACTACAAAAAAAAATTATTTCTATCATAATACGTATTGTAACAACTGGAATTCTTCATAGGGCCAGATTTTGTTAACATATTGTTTTTTTCATGTAAAAAGTGGCCTGTTTCTAAGCCCAAACCGATTTTTCAGGACAAACTACTTCGTTAGGACAGCCAGTTTTAACCAGAAATGAAGATAAGTGGTACAATTTTAGCATTATGTGGGAAAACATCTAATTTGCATACGTTAGGTCAAAATTTGGTCAAAATTTCCTTTTTTTAGATAAAAATAAAACCGCCCTAGTCATCACCCATGAAAGAAAATACAACGCCACATGCTCATGTGTCGCATGCCAAATTGTCGCATGCCGAAGTGTCGCATGCTGTAATGACGCATGCTCATATATCCACGGACAGGTCGTGTCGTGATATATAACATAAAACGACATATAATGCTCATACAGGTATAGTGCAAAAACATGATAAGTCGTGCACGTAATAAAAACAACAACAACAACAACAACAACAACAAATTCATATTAAAGCGCCACCTACTATAACGTAAGAATGATGTCTGTCCACCACTATGAAGATCAAAGGGTCGGGTGCATAGAAATCAATAGGACGGGAATTTCTCCTTCCATGAGGCGGTAGTGCGATGTATCAACAGTACACACACACGCTCGGCGCTGCCGAATAACTTATTGATCGTTAGCTGCATTTCGCGTGGCTCAGGATTTGACATAGCACTACTTGACCACTTCGATTGGATATAGTATAGATCAGTGCTTCTCAACCGGTGGGCCGCGAAGCTATTTCAGGTGGGCCGCGAAGACATTTTAAGAAACGATCATAGATCCCAATTTGTAGGTCTGTTCTCTACCACGCAAGTCGAAAATTAACGAAAAATGTCAAAATTTTCAACGTTTTCTTCCACTTTTGGATGATGATTCCGGAACATGTAATTGACGGACCTGCGCGGCTCGTGCACTTTCGGACCATACTCACTACAGGCTTACGTAGAAAATGTGTTTTTGGTCCGAAAGTGCATGAGTGATGAGTCCCGTACTAGTCCGGTTTCGTCCAATTCGGATTTGGGAATTAGGCTGCGTGATTCGCAAAATACCAGTTTTGAAATGTTAGTCACCTTTATAGCTCTCAGAGAAATGCAGCAGAGACACCTCAAATATGTGACTGGCGGTACTGATCTTGAATAGTGCTTTCAGAACTATATTGATTGCAGTTGAATTTGTTACCTCAAATAATTTTCGCGGGCCCCTTATCAAACTTCCGAATATTCCAAACACTTTATATTCTCAAGATTAGAAAAGTAATTTCACATTCTCATGCTCCAAATTAAGTTGTTTTGCGCCACAAGCTACGTCGCCGTGCTCACAATTCGGGAGTCAGATTTTCGTCACAATCAATTGATTGGAGCGTGAAATCCGACAGTGCGTTATCATGGCGTTATTGTGTATGCGTAAGATTGAAATTCATTCTTTCTTCAAAGTCTTTGCAAACGTTGATCGGGAAATGCAGCAATCCAGCCCAATTACCGCAAATCAAGCTCCTCATAACCCGTTAATCGACGTAATAGACGAATTGCTGATTGGATATTCGCTTTATTGTCTGTTTTTGTCTGTAGTATTCATGGTGTTTTTGTACTACTATAGGCGCGACGAGATAACTGTACCGCACTGAAAACATGAAAACTGGCGCCCATAGGAGCAGTGGTTTGAACGTTTGTCGCGAAAGGGTGTCTGGTGGGCCGCGCAATGAAATTTGGATGAAAAATGGGACGCGAACTGAAAAAGGTTGAGAAGCACTGGTATAGATAGAAATAGGTCCAAACATGGCCTACTACATCAAGACTTACATTGCTGTAGTCTTGATCGACGGAGGTTGACGATTTCATAATTGTATAACTGCTATTACCAGAAACATAGTCGCCAGCTTCCCACAAAGACCGGGAGACGGGATTAGGTCTGGGCGAAGTTGCTGAGCTGACCATTTTTATTTTAGTAATCAGCATGCCAAATTGAGAGGTGCGGCCTGCGACTTGATTTGAGATTTCGGAGGAAAGCTAAGAAAACCATTTGGAAATGCTGAAATTGACTACAGTTTCAAGATATTGTTGTTTCCAAATAAGCTATTCTCCGGTGCCCAACATCACTATCAGTCACTAGCTAAAACGGCTGTGGCCTATAGCGATGGCAACAGCCTTCCATCGAGGGAGAACCAGCTGATATGAATGAGCAATGAGCATTGAGCATATTGCCTTGACGTGCAATGGCCCAGACACAGACAAGACCGATACGCTTAGAAAACGGCTAAGGGTAGTGTTTCTCACGTTAGGGGCGCGTCCTCCTTGTGGGGGCGTGAAGGAATCTGACGGGGGCACGGAACTGCGCTCAACTGAAAATATTTTTCGCGCTCCGCGCGACTTATCCCAAGTTCATAGTTGTTGCTCTGTGCATAGTCCGGAATTCATATTATAGAACTCTCGTCAACAATCATACCCTTTCGGGCCGTCAAACTATTCGTTGGAACTGCTAGCATTCTGGTTGCATTTTGTGATATGACGATAAGGGGGGCGCGAAATTTTTCAGTATCACAAATGGGGGCGTGTCTTAAAAAGTTTGAGAACCAGTGACTTAGGGCTTCTCCACAAGTTTAAGATTTACGTGGAGATGGTCTTTCAGCTAGTAACGTATTTCGCTGACCCCAATATCGATTCCTTCGTCGCTGAAAAGCGTCTCAAGATATCGTGCACAGCTCAGAGTTCAAAATAAAATGACATTGATGATAATGATTTTTGTCGTATTTGTATTCCTTCAATAAAATATTACTTCTTTTGGGGTCACTATATTCTGTTGTTAGGTAGCGCATAGTTGTACTGGCGTAGAGTTTTAGAACGTAGATGCCTATTTATATCGATGTCGATTTCATGCAGCCCGCGGCCGCTACGAAATTTGTAAAGTGGCCCGCGACCCGTTATGAGTTGGCGACCCCAGCCTTAAAACAAATGACTTTTCCGTCACAATCACTTTATTTCATCAATCAGAAGCGCGCATTATCCCGCAATTCGGCTCGAATCATATATTTGTTCTCCTAGTGCAGTGTGATAAATTTTAAACTGTTCACTTCTCTGTACTGCGTACAGCTGAAGACGTATCAACGTCATACATGCGTTTTATGAAATTCGCCGGAAATGACTTTTAGCAAATAACAAAGTGCCACTAACGCATCCAAGGTAACTGGAGACGCGCTCGATTCTCTCGAGTTTTCGACTTGACGTATCCTCGCTTTACGTCATAAGTTGATCAGTGACGTCGGGACATTATGGAGCTTGCCCGTCCCAAACTTCTACCATGGCTTCGTCGAAAAATGTTGGACCTGCATTGTTTAGTGTTCATCACAAACTCATTCTGTATTCTGCCCGCCACTCCGACAGTTTGCCGATCCATGCATGAAAGATTCGTCGGGTTTTGGACCCTTGTATACTCACGACGAGTAAATAATGGAGCTTGAAATATCACTTTTAGGCAAGGTTTGTACCGTTTTAAAATCGAAATCAAAGAGAATCTCTTCGTGAGGAATTGATATGCGTCTATATAGAATCTCTACAAATTTCTGATCGAGTTCAAGACGCCGAGCATGTAATATTGTATAGGCCAAGTGATGTAATTGTATCAACAGTGAAGAGGATGGCTTCACTGTGACTCATCACGGTGAGCATAGCTTCATTATTACGAAAAGTGTATCCAGGAAATTAACTGCTTAGTGAAATGACGAATATACAGCACCTACAAATTTGGTTAGTGATATTTTGACTGATGCGAGCGTCATACCACTTTTACAAACAGTCATTGGTTATTTCGTTCAGAATGCCGAAAATTTCGCGAGCCCGCAACGTAGCCATTTCCTGCGTCTGTTCTGATGTGCTCGCGACTCATAGATTAATGACTTTCCTGTAATTTGAGTAAATAGGAAAGATCAGATTATGTAATATATTTATACAACGACCAGATGGTAATTTTGCGAAACGGCAAAACTGAGCGGCAGTTGTCAAGAGTGCGTGTCCGAGAACCGGTTATTTATCCACATTTATTGCAATGTAATCGCTGATGTATTTATGTAGATCGGGAGATATTCGCTATTTATAGTGAATTTCTGTTTAGTAGTCGAGTCAACTAATCCTATAGGTAGTCAAAGTCATGTTCATCGTTCTACTACGAATGACTATATACTTCTATATGAATTACTGTACAGTTATATGTGCAAACGGGCCTGATATGAATAACGCAGTGAGACCAGCACGGGTCGCCAATAGCCTACCTAATATAGTTGCAACTTGCAAGGCTAACTTTATTAAAGAAAGTCAGTCAAGAATCTGCATGGTGATTTTAAGGTGTTAGCAGTTAGCCCGTATCTTAGCCAACTTGAGTTTTAACCGAAAAGTCCAAGACCAGTGTTTCCCAACCCATTTCGGCTGATCGCCCCGTAATCAAGCTCGACACAAATATTCGCCCCCATATTTACGGATTAGAAAAGGGGGACGTATATGCGGGAAATTTATTTGAATAACTCTGATCGCTGGTGAATTGGCTAAAATAAATACAAAAAGGTCATTTTTTCGATACGGTGCTCGGAAAACCAGTTTCTGCGACTACTTTTCGTTGGATTGACCTTTTAGTTCAGGGGTGGCAAATATTTTGGCCCACGGGCCACATGAGATTTACGAACCATTGCACGGGCCACCTGAATGTTGATGGCCTTTTTCAGCCGTCCGATTGGAGCGAACCGGATTAGGTAACGGCAATAACAGGACTTATTTTACTACCCATCAAAATCGATAACAATTATGCGATGAAAACTCAGTGTGCAGTGATGTCTTATCCGCGTGAAGCAAGACATTTCTTCAAAATTAGTGAATGAATTCCGTCAATAATAATACTAATTGCATATACTGCGGGTCACCTCTGTATGCTGCTGGGCTCATTTGGCAAGGACAGGATTATTCGGCGCTTGGAAATATAAATCTCGAACGTTTTCGCGAACATGCGTCTATGTTTTTGTGAAAAGGTTTCATATCCGACGATCTTTCTGTGAGTGCAGAAGCGAAGTCGCTTGTTGAACGACACGTTCTCTCAAAAAAATTGTGAATATAGTTCGACTCAATTGGGGTACTTTTAAATTCTTATTTTTCTGGAGCGTGCCCCAATACTAAAAGCAAGAATTGGAATGACAATAAATCGCGCGAAATGCTAAGGAAAATATCAAGTCAAATAAATCTTTCAAGAAATATTCTAGTCTATGGTCATAAATATCCACGAAAAATGTGGCTGGCCCCTGGCTACGCAAATGCCTCGGAACCGATATATTAGTCGTCAACATCCCGAATTTCGCGGTCAGGCCAATCAATCCTCGGTTGGCCTTGCAAGTTCACAATAAAGTACCGGGGCAATATTTTTTTGATATTATAACTAATTTCGAGAATTACTTCGCAGAACGTTCTAACATTATACCCCCTTTGGTATTTCCGCCCCCTTGTTTCTCAAAATCGCCCACTGGGGGGCGATATCGCCCACTTTGGGAATCACTGTGCTAGACTAAGCTTAATTAGAAACCGACTTCGGGGGCCCACACCTTTCAAAACTGGCAAGAGAATAGACTGCGAACTCTGAAAGACTTCGAATATCTGATCCAAATTTGAATGGTATGTATCTTACTACTACCAACTAATCTCTCAAAATAATCCAAGCAACATCAACCATGCCATTGAATGGGCCCACACTACGCATTATCATATAATTTCAATATAATAAATTGCTTTCAAATAGCCTGCCGTACATAACGAACGGTTACTGAAGCATGTAAAGTAGCATACCACAGATACCTGACCGACGTAGAATTCGAAATCCACGCACTTGCATGTCGTGTCAAGTTCGGTGAAGGTAACAATACATAGTATAAAACAAAGTGATTGAGGCTAAAAAAAATTATCAAAATAACGGTTCTCACGCTGCTATCCCTTTGAATTTAGTTGCTCACGACAGTCCTGAGTCGGGACATGAGTCACGACGAGCACATAGGTGTAGCGTAGCCACGATGAAACTGTGAAAGGACAAATATCTGTAAAAAGGATGTGACGTCACAATGTAGAAGCCGAAAATATCCGTGCGGGCATTAGCGCCTTTCGCTCTTGTAGGTACGCCTTGCATTTACATATAACACGTATATACGATTACTGGGTTTGGCGAGATTTTCTTATTCAATTCAATATAGGAAATGGAATATTCCGTTCTCTATGAGTAGCATCGTTCTCGATGCTAACATGATGCCTTTCGCTATAGACTTGTAACAGGTGTAGACTACTTGCAGATTGTCGAATTTACACATAAATCGTTAGGAAACCGAATATTATTTCTTCAAAAGATCGCTAGCCGTCATTGATATTTTCGGTTCTTAAAATTTAAAATGTTCATATTGTTCATGTTCAGGTCTAGGCCTGAAATCCTCAACTCCCGCCGCCTTTAAATAACTTCACAGGTAATTGTATCGTCTGGCACTGATATGCCCGAAGAAAAGACCATCAACTCGACAACTCCGAACCTCACGAGTGTATACGGAGCAGTCCAGGGTCTCGAGATTATACTTCTGCTATCAACGATATGGATTCTCATTTGCGTTTTATTGTACGGATACAAAACAAAGAAATGGCACAAGAAGCCCGACTCTCTTAGCCTTGACAGAGGCAGCATCTACACGTGCTGCGTGTTGGCAGTCGCTCTGTCCTTGCCACGTATCATATACACATGTGTCATGCTCTTCATTCCACCAGATGCAATTACGAATTGCGAGAGTTCAATGGATGCGTCAAACGGTCTTCACTTCAGCGCTGTTTACCCGACCTACTTCTTTCTGTGGCTGCGACAGAAGGCGATATACAGTCATCCTGCCGCGGCTCACCTGCTTGGCAACAAGAGAATGTTGATGACACTGAATTGGGGAGTGCTGCTCGTGCTGTCGTTCAGCTCATTTGGATTAACGTGCATCTTTATTGTGCCACAGTCCTACACTCATTCACCAGGTCGTGGGTGTGTGTTGAAGAGGCAAATTAGCGGTCACAATGATTTGTATTTCGCGCTGGCGGGATTTTCAGCTTTTTGCCAAATTGTGTTCTTGAGCCTGTTCATTTACCCGATGGTCAAATGTAGAATGCATGGAAGGAAGAACTATCAGAATAGCACGACACATGAACACGACGACAAAGCGGATAAAATATCCATTATTTCTAAGATTGGAAGTAAATTCAGTACGGAAGGTCATAAGTTTCCACCATTACGCAGACTGAGCGTCCAAAGCAACGGTTCTGACCAACTCAGTCAAACGATTCGAAGATCTGTCGTCAGCACATTGATTGCTATTGTATCTGATATCATTGCCATGATGTTGATATCGCTAGCAATTCCAAACGATGTGCCGCGCCTACTGACTGATTCCCTGTACGACCTCAGTATCGTGATAAACAACCTGAGTGTATTAGCTACGTTTGGGTCGAATCGGGAGATTCTGTCTGCGGTGTGTACTGCAGTAAAAGAACGAAATGACGCGGATACGAAAAGATCATTTGAATCGATGTCATATGCTGGACAGTGCGTGTATGTAAGCGATTCTCAAGCAGGTTATAGTCATGCTCAGTGTCAGCATGATATTGACTTGAATCTTTCAAGTGGAGGTGATACGCAGAACAGGTGATCCCGTGGTCAGTGATCATGATCACACCTTTAAAGCATGCGAGCTTTTTATAGAAATGAGTTGATAAATCAGAAATGATCTGCCTACATTTAACTACTTGTAATGTACATTTTGCCATTATCCATGTATAATCATATGATTAACTCGATGACATGAACTGAATTAAATCAGTCAAGGATAGGGATACTACATATAGTCTACAATGGTAACTGTCCGAACCCAGTCTCAATACACGCTTGCAAATCTTCATCAGTGATGGCGGAACGGCACTTGGACTTTATGGAAGCTCACGTAAATAGCCTACGAGTGAGCCCGAATAATGTCATCAAGGAGGTAGCACTGTCACGAGTCTGATGGAATTTAGGTGTCACCTGACTAAGTGTTCCTTATATCAGTCAATAGACGGCATGTAAGACATGACGTCTATATATATTCCATGCCCAACGATTCATCAACACCTCGTTTGCGATCGACGGATGGATATACAACCGGTGATAGAGCCCTTATCACTGCAATGATGTTGTTAGTCGCTACAAGTGTAAAAGTATCGACTTTACTTAGGGTTACCATATCTCCTCTTTTAAGAGGATTTGTCCTCTTTTTGAATAATTTGAAAGTGTCCTCGGAGGACGCCCAAATGTCTTCTTTTTTGAAATTTTGTCCTCATTTTTGAGAATTTTGTTTAAATATAGGGTAAAATTCGAGGTATGTACAGTAAATTAGCACTGCAGTAACGCTCCGGCGGCTATTCCGGGAGTTGAGCCGGAAAGTTGACCTTTTTTTAGTCAACTGACCACGAAGTGGTAAAAATGTACCTTTTTCAGGATTTTCCTCCGGTATTGCAAGTCTGAAAATTTTGTAAAAGTGGTTTCCTCTTTTCATATTTCCAAAATATGGTAACTCTACTTTACTGTCTTTCGTGAAAAAATGCTACGTCTCATATTTTATTTGAATGCTTTCGCGCTGGATGTCCAGATGTGACTTGAGTCTAAATGCGACGTAAGGCAGTCGCCCAAGTACGGCTTTACGGTCGTCGACACTGAATGCCTCATGCCTATGCTTCGTCGACTGTTGTTTCCGATTCTAGATGGTTTCGGCAATTGACTGAATCAAAATTAAATATATGTATGTGTCCAGTCCATACGCAAATGGTCCAGACATGGATTTTGCGAAGGGATGCAACGTCACTACTGCGCCACCATTTTAATCGGGCTACGTTGCATTGATTTACATTTTCATCGCAAATGCAGTATATATAGTATGTCCTTTGTAGCATCGATTGTCAGAATAAGATGAGTAGGCCTCCCTATATGGTGATGATTGAAATCGTTGTATACAGTGGACCTCGTTAGCACGCCGACTGTTGACAAAGTCCTCGTTATGAATTTTTAGCCAAATAGACATCCAACGGAGAGTCGCCTAGGCCTATTCTGTACTCCGCACGTGTTGGTCACAACATCCGTAAGTCCTTCAGCTGAGCATTGGTTTGGGTAAAGTAGATATAGGAGAGCAATGGTGCCGTCAAAACAGTTCTATGCGGAACTGATTCATGGCTGACCTACTGCTCGCAATGAAATCACGGTAATGCGTGTGCAAGTTCACCGAAATTGGAGTATAGCCTGAGTTCTAACAAAACCCTTTCCGTATAACGATAATATACGCCTTTAGTTTGGTTTGGTCCCGTCGTTTTTGCAGCGGAAGATACGAGCACACACACACACACACATAATGTAATAGTAATAGCCGAAATAAAATTGCACCTCCTCCAACATTATTGTTCTGGCTGCGCATATGCTCGATCATGTCTTATGACTTGTCTTATGACATGTCTTGGTGATTACGAAACTGTTGAGTACCCACGGTTTGTGGAATCCGTACGTAAAGCATATAGCCAGAACTATACAGCCCGCCTGTCTACCACCTGTATGCTGTAAATCAGTGGTGCTCAACTCTTTTGACCGTAGTTCGTGACACGCTAGCAATTTGAGTAAGGGATATATGTCTCTGCTTTGAGTAGCCTACTCGGACTGCTAGATTTAGGATGCTGTTAACTAAAATAGCTCAGCATTGTTCGCCAAGCCTTAAACATGACCTCGTTGCCAATTGTTTCACAGTATTAGACCGAGAGCCGACGGCCGAAGTGCGTGCTCATAAGGTCTTAGAAGGATTGACGGTCGGAATCGAAAGTATAAAATGAACTGATTACAAATCTTAACGTCAGCCGTTACCGCTCCGGGGGGTTTGGCTGTGAGGGGGCAGCAAAAGTTTGCATAAAACCGAAATTTCGACTCATAGGTACAGCGTTAGTTCCGATATTTGAAGGAAGAGTACCCTTTCGCATAACAGAATATATATGAACTGACGAATGATACTGGTGGAAACGCTAGATACGGCCGTCGGAAGATCGACTTTCGGAAAAAGTTCTTGCCACATTTTTTAAAGCTCGGCCCAAACTATAGAGCAGTGGTTCTCAACCTTTTTGGCTTCGCGGACCCCTTTTGACCGTCACGGACTCTCGCGGACCCCCTCAAGTTTTAGTTCAATGTTAGCTCTATTATGGTGCAACCTTCATCTGTCTTGTGCAAATATGATCTGTAGGTTTGTGATAAACAGCAAAATATTGATTTTCATGAAGATAACATCATACTATTTATGTAAAATTGTCGGACTTTTATTATTTCAAAGCTAATTTTGCTGCTGTATTTCTTGAAGTACATGGTAATGTCTTGAAAATCCGCGTCTTCGTTTTAATATGAACGAGGAGTGCCGAAAACCATTTCCGCAAAGATAGATGGAGGCTAATGCAATATTAACGCATAACGCTTCCGACGATACTTTTGATGTGATCGCAACATTTATGGCACCAAAATGAAGAAACACATATTTTATGAACATATCACGCCCAGCCTCTAGCGCAGTGACGGGCAACATACGGACCTCTGGCCGGATTCAGCCCGCAGAGAGTTTTTACCGTCAAAGTGAAATTCTAATCTAAAAGTATTGACAAATTTTATGCTCCAAAAAATGGATCCACGTTTCCAACCAGAGAAAGTCTGTCATGAAACGACTTGTTCTATTCGAGTTTACATATATATTTACGAGCAAATACTTTCGACCATGAACAATTGAACATTAACAAGACAAGGCTGCATACCAATTGGTGATATGAACTTCAGGGTTGGATCGTAATGCTTTGATAGCAACGAAACACTCCTTGTTCATAAAAAAATCAGCCTGTCGATAGGGCATCCGCAATAAGAATGCGCCAAATCTGATAGCCGAGCTTCAAGAGCAGGTATATCATTATCCGATTTATGACGAGTTTCAGCCGAAAATATTCGGGCTCATTTCAATATGAATATACTATTCAATTGTATATTAAAGTTCTGTACCTCCAAGAAGCTGTTCCTCGCATTGGGACAAATTATGGAAATACTTCGGAAATTTTTATTTCAAACGACTGTTCACTAATTTGATAAGACTGACAAATTCAAATCGAGAAGGTTTCGCAGACATTACGAAGTCACCCTGATTGACGTTACTATCTCCATATTTTAATTTTTTCCACAAACCCCAACAAAACGTCTCTAAAAAGCAATATGTTTGTATTAGCAGGTTATTGGAAAATTGGCAATGAAAATGAGTTTCCACACTACGATATAGTCCATGTCAGACGATTATTATGATGATATGAGTTATGAGGATTTAGCAGTTGTGGTGCGAAACTGCCTCATGCTTTCTCAAATTAAAAAAATAAAATAAAAATTAGGTGATAATCTATTTTAAAAATTTAGAGGTCTCGCGGACCCCCTGAAATTGCTTCGCGGACCCCCGGTTGAGAACCGCTGCTATAGAGTAATGTGGCAGCTGATAATAGGTTCAATCGTGGTGAAATGCCAATAAATATACCATGTCACCGTCGTTTTGCATTCATAAGTAATTAAAATGAATATTGGTGAGAGAGTATGGATCTGACGAATTAAATATAGCAAAAGATTATGTGAAAATTACAGCTTCTTGGGATTGAACAAATATCCACAGTCATCTATGCTCATTGCTCATTGCTCATATTGTGATGAAGTTATGAATGAAAATGAATGAAAAGTATAGCATAGAATATAAAAGGCAAGCGACAAAATGAGGTGACATGTGGCAGAAGGCGAAATCGATATGTAAGGTCATAGTCTGGTAATCTTGAACCTGAAGTCCGACCAGTAGGACTTATTCATTTAGAAGTAATTCTAGTTACATCTTAATTCGTGAACAATGGAATTGTTAATAATGTGATGATTGGCAGGTGGAATACGTCCAGTTATAAAACGTTAAAACAGTGGCTCTAGCTATGATATAATTTGAAATTTCTACGTTCCCTTTGTTTAGTTGTATACTGGCGTCAACCTTGCGTATGAATTTATAGTAATAGAACAGATTTAACTGTAACCGCGGACGTTGGAATTGATTATTATTAAATCGCGATTCGAGTTTCTCTCGATGAAGCCGCGGGGACCTTTTGAGTCAGAATTGAGGTAGCAGTGTGACCACAGATATTTGAATTATATTTATCTGTGACTATTATATTCTCCGCATATGACACTTTCGCAATGGCCTTTTTACTTCTGGTCAATTTTTCGGTAAAACTCTGAAATCCGAATGCACTTTTTTCCTTCTGGGAATTGGGTGTGAATGTCTGCTACTTGTTCCTAATTGTGACTAGAGTGAAACCACAGCACCGTTATCGATTGGGTATAATGTGGTCTATAAACAATTGAACATGAGCATACTCTACATCTGCTGTCTTGAAGGATTAATTAATGGAAATATTTCTTACTAAAATCCTCAATATTTGTTACTAATGTGATTGATAATACACACATTTTTCAATCTACTCGGAATTGCTTCGCGGGTCGGATGAAATCGTTCGACTGGACGTATGTTTGAAACCCCTCTATCTATATAACGTTAAATCTAATTTCTCACGTGTTGGTTTAGCATAAATATACTCTATCTTGTGGTGTTTTCCTGTCGATTTCCATAAAAAAATTACATATTTTTATAGGATATCGGAATAGCCTACCTGTAAGCATCCGATGCCAATTGGGTCAACAGTTGTGATTTTAAAATAAGGGAAATGAGTCAATGCTAACTCGCTCAGTTGTAAGTATTTTTCGAAGAAATTTTACCAGCCATGCCTGGAGAAGGTGAATAATTGATTTTCTGCCTAATTTATATGCATTTGACCAATATCGACAGTTAATCGCGCTGTATCAACTGGATATGCAAGAGTCAATTAAAACCCTTGACTTATTGAATGTCGATTGGTCGACAACCGACAGTGGGTTTGATGTAACACCACCAGTGAAAAAGTTCAGCTTCGCTACTCAAGTAGAAGTAGCAGTAATGTCGTGGATTTCTGCTCTATTTCAAGTAGAAGTAACAATTTCCCAGACGTGTCAAGACTATTTCAAGTGTGTGAAGAGAATGAACAGTCTGAAAACTACTCAGGTAATTAGCTTCTAAAAATAGAACTTGTCGAGGGTTCCCATACTTTTGGTAGGTTCTACTTCTAGATATCCCTGCAAACACGCGTCTCTGCGTGTACTGAGGTAACATGGATATAGTCACTGAAAAGAGGTGTGTCTTGTTAGCATTGTCTCTTACTAAACGTTTTATATTCTCAACTTTTCCATGGTGAAAACAGCGAAAACATGAAAATCAATTGACAAATTGCACCATTTCATTACCACTCTATTTACTGTGAAGTGGGTAGATTTACATAGAAATGGGACAGTTGGCCCTGTCCAAATATTTCAAAGGTGGCTAGGAAAGTTCTCGCTTCTTTTGTAGCCAACTACTAACGTGAGATCCTCTTTACATCCAAGCCTACTGATCAAACACAAATAGAGAAACCAACTGTATGTAGTAGACGACATGAGAGTGTCGCTATCGAAAACCGAACCAAAGATTGCTGATGACTTCATTGCAGCAAAACAAGTGCACCCATGCCATTAATAAACGCACACCGAATATTTGAAAGCTGTTGCTTTTACTTTCGTTGGTGTGGTTTTCACATTTCCCTATAGATTTACTCCATAATTTAGGGCCGCAAAACATCGAAAAGATAGCAAGAGATCCTCGAGGCAAAATTTCTGGGAAGGTTTTGAAACCATGCACTGACATAGAGAATTACCAATGCATATTGCGTTACCAGATGACGCTATGCAGCATCATTCTACAGAAAGAATAAAATCAATCCTTCCCAGAGGATGTAAAATAACCTGAAAGCACAAATGCTTTTTGGTACCGACGTAGGCTAAATGATATCTGAGTCGTCTCGCCTCGATGTATATCGGAAAGTCGTATTCACTCCGGTAGCCTATATGGCAATGAGGTGATTTTAAAAAAGCCTCCTCTCCTACAGCAAGAATCTATAGCATAAACCGTGCTTTCACTGCACCAAGAAGTACTCAACTTCAACATCCATCATATTCAATTCATTGTATAAATGCGCATGTTCAATTGTGCATGCCTTTTCTCTACTTCGCCTAGGCCAACGTAGGTGTCTGATTTCAGAGACTACTCCAAGTCGTTTCGACACCTTCCTATCTTTTCATTGTATCGCAGTTTTGTGGTGTTTTGAAATTATGAAAATATTAATAAACTGATACTGCGAATAGAACCCTTATTATCCGTAATGCAATGCAATTTATTATTGTGTATATAGGCTTGATACTATAAGTATTCAAATGACAAACTAGGGCAGGGATTTTGAGGTAATATTTTGGAATAATTTGGCTGGTGCGGTCAGTGAACGATCTGGAGGTTTGAATCCGGCCCGCGACGCAAGTTCAGTTTGACACCCGTGATTTAGAGTATTGTCAATGGATCATGCGCTATCGACATGAAAATGCTGCATCATTGTGCAGAAAGAATAGAATCCCTCCTCCCCAGGGGATGGAAAATAATCTGAAATCACAAATGCTCTTGGTACCGAAGTAAATGATATGGTAGGTATTGTTCCATATACCTCGATTTTTATCGGAGAGTCGTATTCACTCCAGTATTTGACAAAGGAAATTTGAAAATAGCCTCCTCTCCTACAACAAGAAACATTTATCAACCGTGTTTTCACTATTCCATGAAGTAGGCTACTCAACTTCAACATTCTCCGCAGTCACTTCGTTGTATGAATGCGCGTGGACATTGGCCATCTTCAACCGTACCTCATGTACCGATTGAATGCCCAGCCCACGGCCTTATGCCATCGTTAAACGATGGGAGGGGCTAATTTTAGAACGTTATGTGGTTTAAATTTCAAGCAATAATGTCATATACGTCGGACATAGAAAGCAAACGTAGGTAAAGAGCCTCTCCTCATGCTAATTGATACAAATCCTGTACACTCGATAACTGTGTACAGGAATAACTTCATCGCAATATGAGCAATGAGCATAGATGACTGTGGTTATAGATATATATGATCAATCCCTATAAGCTGTAATTTTCATATAATCTTTAGCTATATTTACTTCGTCTGCTTCCATTCTCTCTCCCCAATATTCATATAACTACTTATAACTGCAACTGCAACTGCAACACAACGGTGACCTAGTGGAGTTATTGGCATTTTACCAGCACGATTGAGCTTGTTATCAGCTGCAACATTACTCTCGTTTGGGCAGCGATTTAAAAATGTGGCAAGAACTTTTTCGGAAAGTCGATTTTTCCGACGGCCGTATCTCACGTTTCCACCAGTATCATTCGTCAGTTCTTATATATTCTGTTATGCGAAAGGGTACTCTTCTTAAAATATCGGAACTGACGCTGTACCTATGAGACGAAATTTCGGTTTTATGCAAATTTTTGCTGCCCCCTCACAGCCAAACCCCCAGCAGCGGTAACGGCTGACGCTAAAATTTGTGATCAGTGCATTTTATACTTTCAATTCCGACCTTCAAACCTTCTAAGACCTTATGAGCACGCACTTAGGCCGTCGGCTCCCAGACTATATGATGAAATAAAATGATCAACATCATCAGACATGACTCCTTTCTCATACTACATTCAATGTCCCATAGGAAGTGGCTGATATTGTCCTCGAGGATACAATACTGGCCTAAACTATAATTTCAGGCTGTCTTAATGGGTAATTATTATCACAGATCTAATTTGCGCTAGTTTGGTAAGTTCACTTTATTTATAATATACAATACAGGCATAAGTTCATTTTGAAAAGCATATCCTGCTATTTCCGAATTGAAAAATATTTCTCACCTTGCACTTTTTCTCGAGTTAATCAATTCAATGCTGAGCGCATCCATGTATGCCTACATTGTTTCCGCATAAATGACTTCACAAAATCGCTAAACACATCATCAAAATGATTTATTCTAATAGTAATTGCATACGCAAGCCGTGGCCGAGTCACAACAAGGAAGATTCTTGATTTGACCTCCTTTGTCAATCTCTGAAGTTGGCAAACTTCCAATAGCCAGCTTGTGTTTTGACACCAACTCTTCAACCTCGGATATAATGGTGGCCAAATCTGATCCGGCGTAGCGTGTCGTTTCAGTTTTCCCATCGTCGGCGCTAAGGTCATACACAAGCGGTGGGTCGTGATACACGACATCGTCTCCGTAGCAAGTATTATCTATGGCGGTGTTGTCGCATCTTCCCGTTGGAGCCACTGAAAATGAATGTTCCCGAATACCGTGCTATCTCAGTAGGGGTTAGGGGATATTTGCTGTTACGCGACAGTTATTTGTAATAGCAGTGAATGCTCAGATTCTCTGGTACCGAGATTTGACGGTGTCTCAGAGGCATTACGTGAATAATATGGCATGTACTGTTCATATCCTGTGTATTGCTAATATCAGGAACGCATAAATCAACATGTCCCCAAATTTATCAGAACACGTGCATCAGGCTCGGTGAGAAGCTCACCCTTAACTCATCCGCTTAAGCTTGATGCTGACAGATCAACGGCCATTAATTCTGCCATCGGCAAACATCTATTAGATAATCCGATTTGTGCGAATAATTATTGAGATGACAGATTTTGCGTCGTTGGGCTTGACCGTTCACACTTCCATTTGTGTGCCTTGAAGTCGACTTTTATCAAAATACACCAACCCAAACTCTGTCAATAAAAGGAGTTCGTGTACCACCTGAAAATAGTACATTGAACACTCTCTCGTTTGAAATTTCATGCTGGTGACGTCATATTTTGTGTTAAGATTGTTGATATACAATGTTCTTTCCAATAGACACTTACGTGACCTTTGACACGAACCAATCAGGTTGCTGCAGGATGTAAACAAACATCAAGCCCGGGCAAGCTTACTATGAGCTCTTATGGAAAAGGGTTGAAAAATGAAGGTTTTTAGCAAAATTACATTGAATTGGGGATGGCTGGACCTGATGAATAGTAATAGCGCAGAGCTAGTATGTAGATGCAGCGTTTTAATCTAGAATGAACATGAATGGTGGCAAGTATACGCATCAGCATGGTGTGTCCAAATGCATGGAGTTTTGACAACTTTTAGGATTATAAGCAACGATTGATGTATACTATACTATCGGATTGTGGTAATGCATACTTGACGATTTCATAGGCTCAGGTCACGAGTAAAATCTCCAAGCATAATATCTCCTATTCCAGCGGTTCTCAACCGGGGGTCCGCGGACCCCTGGGGGTCCGTGAAGCATTTTCAGGGGGTCCGCGAAGCCTCAAAATATTTGATAACATAATTTGTATTATTCTTTAATTCGGAAAATCACGAGGCAGTTTCGCCTCATTACTACTAAAACTCCAGAACTCACATACACAGAATGGCCGTCTGAGATGAAATATCCTACTGTAGAGACTCATTTTACTTGGTAAATTACCAATAGCCCACTGATTCAAACATTTTGCTGTTTGGAGATGTTTTGTTAGGGATTGTGGGAAAGAAAAGTTGGATGAGTAAGGTCAATCATGGCGACTTCAAAATGTTTACAAAAACCCACTTTCTCCTGTGCTACATAACCATCTTTTTCGTAATAACTTCAAGATAAGCTGCTGGATAAAACTGTCCAGGCTTGACGTTACATGTTCATTAAACAAAATTGTTTGTCAATTTTGGTGCCATTTTTGTTGTGATCATACCCAAATGTGTCGTCGGAAGCGTTCCGCGTCGCATTATTATTGTTATGTTCATGCATTTTACGTTGGTATCGTTTGCCTCTTATTTGTCTAAGATTAGTAATTACCGCCAATCATTATTTCTTCGTGTGTCGTGCTTCGTATTTATACCCTGTGTTCTGTTGTCTACTGGTCTTTCGTTTAACTGAACTCTGGATCGTGTCGCTTGTCTATAGTTATTCTGCTGTACAATATACTGATTTCATGTTGTAACCTCGTCGTATGAGTTATTGTTCAAACAAGATCAAGAACATACGCTTTATTATTACATTCGCCACCATCTATATTTGTGGAAATTGATTTTTGGCACTCGTTCATCTTGAATCGAAGGCGCGGATTTTCAAGACACGACCACTTATTTCAAGAAATGCAGTTGCAGAAATCGCCTAGGAATAATAGAAGTCAATAACCCAGTTTCTACATATAAATAGTATGATCTCATTTTCAAGAAAAGTCATTTCGTTGATGTTTATCACTGAGGGTGTACAGTTATCATTTTGCACAAGACATAGGACGATTGCACGAGAATTGAGCTAAATTTGAACTAAAACTTCGCGGGGTCCGCGGGGTCCGTGACGGTCCAAAAGGGGTCCGCGAAGACAAAAAGGTTGAGAACCACTGTCCTATTCAGAAATATATGTTAGAAAAATATAGCCGCTGCCACACAGTACAATTTTGGTATATATTGATTGAAAGCTATGGATATTCTATCGGATTTTCGGATTTGAGTGGGACAGTATTTTCTTCTAACCCCGCGGAGAAAGCTACGTACACGACTTAGGGATAAAGATTGAGGAGACAATCCACTCTTATTGCGGAAGCAATATTCTAGTGAACAGCCAATGTTATCGCAGAAAAAACTTGCAGAAAAGTGAGATACCACACCTGATGGAAATATCTCGGAAAATCTAATATTGATTCGTCTTGCACTTGTAAGACAGGGTAAGTAAGGGAAAAGGCATTTCTTCAGAGACTCGTGCAATAGATATTGTAACCATGGTTTTATTTTCAGATTAGGTTCTGATATGCTCTCATGCATATGCAGTTATGCACGGATCAAGACAATCCAACACCTGAAGCTACAAGGGCTGAAAGACATACATTGTGATTTGCGTCAGCATCAGTGAGCTCGATCGTGATTGCCAAGCCATCTCTTGACCGTACTCGCTACCCATCAACTCCTGCCTCTAGGTAGATTTTGGTGTGTCTGGTGTCTCTGGTGTCTTCGATTTTATAACATTACACCAAACACAAATAATCCTACAACATCTGTACCTGGAGAACTGTTTATTCAACAAATTGGGCATCTAAATGAGATTCAATGCACACCACACCACTGGAATATAGTATGTATAGACCAGTGTTGGGATGACTCGAGTCATGACTTGACTCGAGTCACCTTTTTCGCATGACTTGACTTGACTCGAGTCACTTTGCCAAAATGACTTGACTTGACTTGACTCGGCGTATCAGAAATGTGGATTGACTCGTGACTCGGAGCAAAATTCACGAGTCAATTTCAAGTCATCAAGTAATCGGTGTCGATAAAAATCACTGTATCTTGGATATGTTCGGATTGTTCGCGAAACGCTTGTGTAACCCGTGTGACTGAGAGCGACCAATCATTCAATAAGCGTGCATTTCACCGAGCCTCGATTGTTCTTTCACAAATAGATTGACTGCAAACGAAGTGATCGAAGCTTAAAGCTTACGTTGTTGTAACTCTAGTGGTAAAGTAATAGAATAGCAAAATGTCTGTTTCTGTTCTCATCTTACCTTAACCAAACCGATTGTTTTATTGAAATTGAAGTCGAATATAGTTTATATAGTCCTCAACCATGGGCACAGGCTCGAATGGTATCATATCTATTTGTAAATGGGTAACGTATTGCATCTTATCAATTCGTTTCCCTATTCTCTATTTTGGCTGGTAACTATAAACTGAGGCTATGCAATTACGTAGTTTCACAGTTCTCCGTATATGTGAGCGATAAAGCGCCTTCTTGCGTGTATATTTAACTCTATATTCGTTCATCGGTTCGAAATCAATGACCAATGACCACTCAAACTGTATTTCAGACAGCTAGCAAATTGCAGTGACGTAATCATTCCTCATACATACATCGAAAAGGCAACTTGACTTGAAATGTGACTTGACTCGTGACTTGACTTGACTTGACTCGACTTGACTCGAGTCACCTCCAAAAATCGAGTGACTTGACTTGACTCGAGTCACCTTTGAAAATCGATTGACTTGACTTGAGTCAAAATGTGCAATGACTCGAAATGACTCGTGACTCGAAGGTAGTGACTTGATCCCAACACTGGTATAGACATGCACTGTTGGCACACACTGACCATGGCACCATGCAATTAGGATCTGTAGCATGCTATTAGTCATTACGATATTCACAGTGGAACTGAATTTGCACAAATGCTGAATATGTTGCGTCATTCATTTCTAATCTTGAATTAGAGTAAGCAATTAGTCCATATTCGGTTAGTTGATAGACAATGCTGCATATTATGACACCGGACAAAATTTCACACTCCTTGATTCTTCCGATCAGTTGTTTAATATGAATATGATGTCTCGTCATCTTTCTTGTTGTGGAACAGTTTGGCCCCGACATTTGACGATGTGCCAAATCATGTGCAGGAATATAAAATCTAGATTTAATTTCTTGATTTCAGGCTCAGTTGCGAATCCCTTTTCTGCCATGATAGCATCTCTTAGTGCACCATAGCTCCATGTGAATAGTTCTCGCCAGTGTTGGGATCAAGTCACTACCTTCGAGTCACAAGTCATTTCGAGTCATTGCACATTTTGACTCGAGTCAAGTCGAGCCACGAGTCAAGTCACACACACCAATGAACGAATACAGAGTTATACACACAAGAAGGCGCTGTGTCGCTCACGTATACGTAGAACTGCTAAACTACGTGATTGCATAGCCTCAGTTTATAGTTAACATCCAAAATAGAGAATAGAGAAATGAATTGATAAGATGCAATACATTACCCATTTACAAATTGATATGATACAATTCGAGCCTTCGTCAATGGTTAAGGACTATATAAACTAGCCTATATTCCAATCAATTTCAATAAAACAAGACATTTGGTTAAAAATGTAGAACAGAAATAGACATTTTGCTATTAAATTACTTTACTACGGTATACTAGTTTACGACAACGTAAGCTGTAAGATTCGTTTGCGATAAAAATATATTTGTGAGAGAACAATGAAGGCTCAGTAAAACGCTCGATCATTGAATGGTGGGTCACTCTCACGGGTTGGTTGGTCACTCTCACCAGCGTTTCGTGAACAGTCCGAACATACAGTGTGCAAGATACAGTGGTTTTTATTGACACCGATTACTTGAGGACTTGAAATTGACTCATGAATTTTGCTCCGAGTCACTAGTCAATCCACATTTCTGACATGCCGAGTCAAGTCAAGTCATTTTAGCAAAGTGTCATGACTCGAGTCATACCAACACTGGTTCTCGCACAAAAGTTAGTACACCACAATCCATCAATCCTTTCAAAGTTGTATGTGATTTATAGACAGAAAGATATTGTGAGCACGGCGGGGTTTGTCTTCATCAGTTCAGTACAGTCAATAATCATTCTAGATTTGAGAATTCGCGAATGGATACAAATGCTGCATTTTTAAGAACCACATCTCTACATAGCCAAATCGAAATTTAATGAAGCAGTTACATACGATTCACCTAATGGTTTAATACTATGCTTACTACAATAATAGGAATTTGACGTCAGTAAGATAAGTCCCGAGGGCAATTCAGAAAGAATTTAATGTAGTCCAGTATAAAATTTCATCAGCTTCTCCACATCTTTTGACACTATGGTGCTCTGAGAGCTGAACTTCACTAGCAATAATTGTCCGTCAATTTGTAATTTTCCTGGAAGAGTTTCCTGTTTTGTGCTTCTATACTTCTTCCAGAAATTTGATTTTCTTGCGTTTTATCCCTCGACTTCCTCTTTCTGCAGCGTCATAAAGGATATCCATCAAGCCTGCATAAAATATATAATATGTTTATTTTACAGAGCAACAACACTGCTGTACAGGCACCCATCAAGGCGTGCTCGTGCGACTCATGTCGACCCCTACCAATGTCATCAACTATCCATCTTATCATTGAATATATTGCTTTCAACAATTTCAATCCATTTTACACCATCAAGCAACAACACTGGAGCGGAATAATATGAGACACACACCAAGTCGATTGTGGCATCAACAACGAAAGCGGTGTGACTGCATATCAGTTTGGACTCATTGTTCTATCTACTAAATTATGTGACGATTCAATATTTTTGGTACAATAATACATACGTCATTTTATCAATAAAATGAGAATTCAGATGACTATAAGGAAGTCCACATGCCTTTATCCAGATTTTACATTCTTCAATGCATGTTATTGGCTCTGGGAAAGGTAGAAGCGCACACCAGGAACGTTCTGGGTAGCAATCTCCAAGTTTCACCCGTAGGTAGGCTATTAGCAGTTTAGCTGCTGTGTTTATCCGGCATTTATCCTGATGGATTCAATACATGAGCTAGAACAAAAAATGGCAATTTCAGCTGTGGTCGGATCATGTTGCCTAACACATATATTATAGTAACATGTTGATTATAGAATATGAAGACAAGTGTCCAGTGTAACCAGGGTTGTAACCAAGTCACAAGTCAATCACACGTTTATAGTTTTGACTCGAGTCATTTTCAATTCACCACCGAGTCAAGTCCAAGTCAGCGATCAGAGGGCCGAGTCCACCATGACTCGAGTCGAGTCCAAGTTATTGTGTCGACTGATCAGTTGCTAAATCTTGCTGAATCCACTTTTTATAACTCAGTTTGGTGATATCGAATGGTTCGCATTTATAATACTAATTTTCCTCATTTTTAGCAGTTTCTGGTCGCGTTTTCAAGTATCAGTACCAATAGACGAAATCCCAATAGTGTGGTTACTTTACTATTCTTCTAAATTACAATGAAATGTCGGTCTTGGCCGTCAGAGTCTCGAGTCATGCACAATGACTCGAGTCCAAGTCAAGTCAATACACAGATTGATTCGAGTCGAGTCATTTCCGTATTTTAAGAAAATGAGTCGAGTCATCATAAAATCGTGACTCGAGTCGAGTCATGACTCGACTCATTACAACCCTGAGTGTAACAGTATAATTTGCTAGATAGTGATACAGACTGTTCCGTATATGATTCCCTAAATAGAACGCATATAACACCGAGCACACATAATGAATACCCCACCTATCCTGACTCAAGATTCCTCTAATACATGCTATTCGGTACGACAATCCTATAGTATTGTTTACGACTAATGATAACACCGCAATAGTTGTTTCATCCGAAAAGTTGTCAGAAATATATTCATTTGGACATACCGTGCTGATGGTTGCTTGCCACCATTCAGGTTTATTCTAGGTTATAACACTGCAAATACGTACTAGCTCAACGTTATTACCATTCACCAAAGCCAGCTATCCCCAATTCAATGTAATTTTGCTAAAAACCTTCATTTTTCAACCCTTTTCCATAAGAGCTCATAGTAAGTTTGCCCGGGCTTGATGTTTGTTTACATTCTGCTGCAACCTGGTTGGTTCGTGTCAAAGGTCACGTAAGTGTCTATTCTCTACTATAGTTGCTGACGATTACCCTTGACGAGTGTCAGCCGAAAATATTCGGGTTTATTTCAATATGAATATGCTATTCAATTGTTAATATCATATGTATTTGCTATCCGTCCATACAGTAGTTATGGGGAAGGTTCTAATGTAGCGGGTAATGAGTCTGGGTTGCGGAATACCTTAGATTTACAAGTTTGATATGGCAAGTACCGTGACAAATGATTGCGAAGCAATTAGTGGTCGTCAGTAACGAAGTGCCCTTATAGTTTTTCAGCGTACTAAAGTGGATTTCGCCTATTTTATACATGTGGTTATGTTTTTTCGCTACGTCCACTTTTGCTGTACAGTTTTTTGAGCAAAACTACGTGCTTTGTACACTGCGGATTTTGTAAAGTAGAAAGTTGTTTTCGGATAAAGTTGTAAACTTGTAATTCTTTTATCGGTTACGATAACGAACGGGCCGAATAGGTTCCGTGTCTCGGTAACTGAATATATTTTCAAATTAAACTGTTGAAATACCAAATTATATTTAGGCCTGAATCGAACGTGCGCAGCGCGCGTGGTTATCGCATGCGTCTCTTCCCTCTTTAGTACAACAGGCTTACGTTATACAACGTCATGTTGTGCCATGGTTAATGGTGACTAAAATGCAAGTAATTTCCTTCAAATTACACTGTGTCTTGCGCCGCATGTCAATGCAGTTTTGAAGGAAAATGCACAGTGCGCACTCTCGATCTGGTTCATTTCTATCCTATTTGCATACTTCATTGTACTTTCGTCCACCACCCATTTCACTTCCCGGGGCCAGGTTCTTACTGTGTGGCGAGGATTAATGGACTTATCATGCATTCTTGTCTCAATTCGCAAAAAAATGTAGATATATTTAGGCTACCTTCCGATCCCATTGTGTAGTAATGAACTTTACGGTTGAGATATCGAACTGCCATCAATCGGTCGGAACAGTAATAGAAAAAATGCTCCCTCTCGGTAGCAGTGCCTTCGAGATCGAGATCGGGAATTACTTGACCGTCGAGAGTGTCAGGTAAAGCTTCCACCTGCCCGCCTTACAAAATGTCAAAACGATATGGATTTCATCTGTACAGTGCTTCGTTCACGTACCCGCTAGCTTGAGTGCGGTTGGATATATATCCATGTGGTTGATCAGAGTATCGCTTTCAGTGCCGGCGGCCAGAGTATTCGGCCACCAAGCGATTGCCGGGACTCTGTACGCTCCCTCCCATGTTGTGCCCTTCCCTCCTCGAAATCCTCCATTGTAGTGAGAGCTGCGACAGCTATCCTTTGACGCTCCCTGGTCACTCGTGAATAGGACTAGAGTGTTGTTCTGTAGACTCTGGGCTACCAATTCATCTAGAATACCTCCTACGACCCACGCCATTTCGTTAATTGAGTCGCCATATCCGCCATTGTCTGCAAAGCAATATCGTTGTTTATTCTCAAACTTAGCAGAGTGTTGCCCACCATTGAATTACCTCTGGCTGATTTGCCACAAAAATCGTCATTGCAAAAAAGCGCGTGGTGTACTTGAGGAAATGCTAGATAGAGGAAAAATGGGTTTTCTGTCTCGGCGTTGATAAATGTTATTGCATCGTCCCGTAATTTCTCCGACAACTCTTTCACTTTAATCGGCTGCTGCACGATCGAGGATCCGTTGTATAAGAAACATTGTTTGGTCATTTCCTCCGTCGTCTGTGAATGCGAACCAAACGATCTGATGAAGTTTCTGAGACACAACAACAGAGTGAAATACATTGCATATCACCTGAGTGTCAGGTTCGCATGAGCCTGTTTGTCCGAAAGGAAGGTTAGTACCGACCCAATCGAACCCATGGTTACCTGGTAGGTAGGTACCGTCCGTACTACTGACGGCATTGATTCCTACACAGTGACATGTTACATTTTACTTTTATATACATTGGATTGAAGAAAGTTATTTCACATACCCAAATGCCATTTTCCGATCATGCCAGTGAAATACCCTTGATCTTTAAGAGCTTCTGCCAGTGTGGTAGTTGAAGTTGGTAGTCCACCTACCGATTTTGGAGCAAACACTTGCGAAGTAGATCCATATATTCCACTGCGGAATGCGTATCGGCCTGAAATCGTAATTACGTCAATGAACCAAGGTGTTTCGCTTCTGTCAGTAATAACAGAGGCATATATGCGCATGCGAATGTGTCCTTTAATTTACTAAATTTCACCAGTCAAAAGCGATGCGCGACTTGGTGTGCACATAGGCCCTCCTGCATTCCACTGAGTAAATTTCACGCCTTCCTCGGCCATGATATCAATTTCATTTCGTTCTTGTCCGGTATTTTTGTCGTAACTGTACAGATCGCCGTACCCTACGTCATCAGCCACCATCACAATGATGTTTGGCTGTGACTCCTGTGAGTTTCCGCTAACGAGAACGGTGCATGTGAGCGCCAACGTCGCACCAATAAACACTCCGTAGATCATCCTGCTTAGATTTCGACACCTTATGTAGCAGTCACAAATGTTTCGTTCCCTAAAGAAATAACAAGGATTGAAAGGATTAAAAACTAAAATAATACCAAAAAATATATATTATAGGCATACACCATCCCCTGTTCCAGGCATGGATGTATATCGCGAGAATAAATTACTTTGAAACAAGGTTACTCAATCACGTCCACGTAGCAAGGACATGCTTCATTATTTCACTTCCCTTTCGCTGTTCCTATATATTAGCGTTTCCTGAACGGACCTCGGTCACGACCCGGGATATTTAGATAACCCTGGTCACGACATGATTAATGATCTTTGAATGCATCGAGATGAACAGTTGAGTTTTAAACTAATATTTCCCCCGTGACTGAGGGGTATAGCCTACACGAAATGATGCGTTTCCAAATGTATTACAATAATGTTATCCTCCTGCCCTCACACTCATGTACCAAAAATTCTCAAAAATTGAATCATAATAAGATGTAATATGCTCCATTCCGACCGCGGCGTCGAAATCTCGGGTGAGCTCTATGCCCAAAGCATATCTTCAGTTGCAATGGATCCGCCATAGTCCGGATCTAAGCACTAAACTAAATTTGATATAGGCCTACACGCTGATAGAATAATATTTATCAGTCGTCTTATATACCGATAGCAGTAGGCTATACCTATCATACGAACACAGGTTGCTGGTGGACCTCGCCGGTTATAAAATCCCAAGCCCATTTTCACAAGACTGTATTTATATGAGATAGAGAATGTTTTGCGTACTAAATATTTCTATTTACGTGGTTTGCACGAAAAAGAATCCTCAAAGGAGCTATTACTTTCAAGTTTAATTTATGCCGCGTGCATTGCATATATTACTGATGTGAGTGTTCGCGTTAGAATCCTGTACAAATAAATCTTTGTGTTTTTATGGAAGTTTACAACTATATTTGCGTAACGTTCTAATCACAAAATAGAGGGTCGCTCTCGGTCATTCACGGTATGAGTTCGATATATATCACGTCGCGTGGTAAATTTGGTGTTGTGTGACTACAATCTATGTTATACTTCAGTCGAGGTTCCGCATGTCGATAGGAGTTGTATGATATAGTATATACCGTACACCTGTACATGATATCAATAAGCAGGCCTACACACGTTAAAGATGTGCCTATACTTGTAAGACTTCGATGTGACCAGACCAACGAGATTGAATGTCTTCGAGATTGCTTTGAGATTGAATGTCAAATGTTCTCCGGCTGATAATACTGATACCAACTGCTATGATGCTCAGTTTGTCTAAGGGTACACACCGCGTTAATGTGGCGATGTCAAGAAGAGTCCAACTTGTTCCCTAACGTTTATAGATACTATCATTGTGTGGACATCAGAATTCCTTGTAAAAATAGACTCCTTGTGTTATATGAAACTCTCTTGCAAAGGAGGGTTACCATATTTTTGTGGCTCCAATTCCGGACAGTCGTTAGCGCCCACTAGTGGACTGCAAAATGAGGTATGAGCACATTGTCTGTCAATATTGCGTCACACTAGCAAAGCTTCGCCTATCGACCAGAGGTGGTCACGATCCCGGTCAGGAGTATATGGTTGTGTGTTGTAAGTTGTAACCAGTAAAGAGGACTGAAACCAGATTTTTCAGCCCCCTCCCACCATAGGGCCCACTATAGGGTAACCGATGCAACTTCTAGGGGGCTTGCTTATGTATCTGGTCGTTCAATTTTTTGAATGAATTCTGTCAATAATATTGGTTATTCCGTATATTACAATATAGTTTTGATCCTCTCTCCGCCCACATGATCAGAGTTAGCGGTAGAGCTGGTGGTGGAGGATGATGACTTCGAAAATGCACGGAGCGTAATTGTACATCGTTAAGTCATGTTCAGGTCACACCGATAAGATCATTTATCAGTCTAATGCCGGTGCGCACCACGGAGCTATATAAACACCGCACATCCGCTGGTTTCCAACCTTTTAAGGTCGCGACTCAATTTCCAATTTAAAATGTTCCGTGGCCCAGCTCAAAATTTGATAAGCTGATTACTAAAAAAAAAAGGTCAGCAGCTTTGCCCATACTTACTCACGGCCTATTTTGGAAGCTGATTACGTTCAACATCTTCGCGAACCCCAGAATAGAGGCAAACGACCCCAGGTTTAGTAGAACCACTATCCATGAAAAAATAATTTAAACGACCTTTACCGAGTCTAGGAATATACCGTTATCCCATAATTGCGATTCCAATTAGACTTATTTCAGTAAGTGAAGGTTATTTTTATTTATTTTCTATTGCAGTTTTTGCGAGTGCGGTAATCCCTATATTAAAATCAGTGTATGTGATACTTAAACACGCGCAGCGCGAAGAAAAGCTTCAAGTATGGCATAATTCTGACCAAAAATAATGTTGTTTATGTTAAGTTACGAAAAAAATATGAGCCCACTTCAAGCGTTCAAAATTCCGGACGTTTAGGCATATTTTAGACTTCCCTCCCGGACGCAGTTTGAACAGTGAAATTCCAGACATGTCCGGGATATTCCGAACGTACGGCAATTAACTCTGCAGCGTCATCGTTCGAGCAATATTTCATCACATCCAAGAACACGGATGTCTCGCAAAACCAAGTATTTAGTATTTAAATAGTATGTATCATGTCGCCCCAGAATGCAATCAACATGTGCCGGGTAAAATGGAATCTATCCCGATGGCGTTCAACGAAGTGATGACGACATTTTGTGTTCTCAGTCACGCACGAAGTATGATGAAAGAATTGTACCAGCAGACCAATTCCCGGACATTATCATAACCAACTCCAAAGAAAGGAACAACCGAAAGGATTTTCATGATACTTCGTGCTTGCCGTGAAAAGTATAGATAACAAGTGTTACGTGGTTACAACTCCCCAACGAATTTGTGTGAAATATATATGCGTTGTTCTACAACATGGGTGCCCAAACTTTTTATGGTGGTGAGGTCAGCCCCTTTACGATTTGAAAATGTTTGACGACCCGTCTCTAAGTTGGTAAAATGGTCAGCACCTTCGCGTAAAGACATTTCTAATCTGCACTTGATTCAACACAATGCGGCGTGAGAACAGTAAACAACAAAACCAGCGTGGTCTCGGTATCTCTGACTACGATATCGACTCCGACCCCGGAAACTTTAAGCACGCCGACTCCGACTCCTGCTCCGAAATTTCTGTGAGGTTACTCAAACAAATTATTCGGTAAATACATTTTAGTTATTACTACCAAGTGAATCAACTCATTTTTAATTACATAAAAAACTGTGCTCGCACAAAGAAAGTAAGTTCTGAATGTCCAGGACTGTGATTTCATGCCATCATTTATAATTATATTATGAACTATCCGTGTAGGCGTGAACTGCCAATCAGACAGCACCGAGTCCCGTCACCAAGAAACAGATACAAATCAAAGCCACCCAGGAAAACGATAATTCAATACAGCGGCAATGTTCCGTAAACTGTGCAATTCCCAAATCGCCATTCAAATTACTAGATCGACAGTATCATGTTAGACTGTGGTAAGTTTCTTTCCGTAATCCGAAAATAAATATTACTGCGAATAAGAACGGGCGATTTGCGGCTCCAATTTCAATGAAGTGAAAACGCTGATAAGACGGATCTGACATAACAACGGGACCATCAGATTAGGCCCTTGCATGACGTCGACGAAATAACGCGTAGGTGGTCCGGACGCAGAACGCGTATAAGGCGAAGATAATATTATGTTACCGCGATTTCGTAAGTGGTAATATCAAATATTCATCTAATTCAGTTATTTGCGAGGCTGTATGTATATACTTTATTCACCAGTTGAAATAGAGAAACAGGATACCAATAATAACGCCGAACAATATTAGAGCCACAGACATGAGCCATGAGAAACCTGTATTTCCCACTTTCTTACCTCAATAACGTCAACATTATGCAAAATTTATACCGAACGATGTAGTTTCGGTCACAAGCAGCAATGCCCGACGGTATAAGCATGAAAAAGAGTAATGATATACGGTACGCCTAACCATCTGGCTTCGCGTGTATATGGTACTGAAAATGGATAAATCATAAAAATTCATGCGACTGAAGAACACATGTCGTCTCGATTCGCTGAGGATAATCACAAAAGAAAATCACGAATCCATGAATCACGAAGATGAGTTCATATAAAATGCACAGTCCCTTGACACAAGTAGATTTCATTGCGTTTTTTATGTTTATCTCATTAATAAATTACAAGTTTTATAAAGGAAAATAAGAGCTGGTCAGGGGCGTTCTCTACTGTTTCAGTTACATGTAGTATACAGTGGTTAGAAATATTGAAGTCTCCGTTTGCGTAAAACATCTAGGGTGGCATTTGAATTAAAAATCAATTTAAAACAGACAGGTTTAAAACGAGGCCCTTGTTTAAAACATGTTTTTATTGTTTTTTGTTAAGACCATGACGTCACGAATATTCAATTGTGACGTCATAGTGAATTGACATTGACAATTGAAAATATAGGGTAAATATAGCTCCTTTGACGAAATATCTATACTGTTGCTGTTGAATCGACAACTTTGCGTGTTCCAACCATCCCATATCGATATACGTCGGCTATATATCGGGTGGTAATTGTCCGTATGCTCATTCGACATGTTTTTTGGAAATTATTTACACAATTATGGCATAATTTTATAGCTAAAGAAACAATTATTTTTTAAAGGCTTTTGTTTAAAACGCTGTTTAAAACACCGTTTGTTTTAAACGCAACCCTGAAAACATCAAATGTTGAAGTGTTTAAAACCTAATCGAAGAAATATCAATTTGGGGCTCTAAATCCATCGGACATTTGAATAATGCGATTGTCAATGCTTTGTAGAGTAGGCATACTTCAGAGCTTCCAAACATTGCAAGAAAATCTATACTAATTCAATAACAATAACCATTACAATTGACTCCTTTTCGATGTAGGAGTCAGTGTTGGGATCAAGTCACTACCTTCGAGTCACGAGTCATTGCACATTTTGACTCGAGTCAAGTCAAGTCACTCGATTTTTAGAGGTGACTCGAGTCAAGTCGAGTCAAGTCAAGTCAAGTCACGAGTCAAGTCACAATTCAAGTCAAGTCGCCCTTTCGCAGTATGAGGCGTGATTACGTAATTGCATTTTTCAAGATGTCAGAAATACAGATTGAGTGGTCATTGATTCCGAACCGATCAACAAATATACAGTTAAATATACACGCAAGAAGGCGCTGTATCGCTCACATGTACGTAGAACTGTTAAACTACCTAAGTAATGGCATATAGCCTCAGTTTACAGTTACCGGCCAAATACAGAATCGAGAATAAAGAAACGAATTGATAATATGCAATATATTACACATTTACAAATTGATATGATACAATTCGAGCCTGCGCCAATGGTTGGGGACTATATAAACTATATTCGAATTGAACAAGAGGTTTGGTTAAGGTACGAACAGAGAGCAGAAATTGAGATGTTGCTATTTCATTACTTTACTACTAGTTTACGACAACGTAAGCTGTAAGCTTCAATCACTTCGGTTTCGGTAAATTTATTTGTGAGAAAACAATGGGGGGTCAGTGAAACGCATGATCATTGAATGATTGGTCGCTTTCACGAGTTACACCAGCGTTTCGCGAACAATCCGAACATATGCAAGATACAGTAATTTTTATCGACACCGATTACTTGATGACTTGAAATTGACTCGTGAATTTTGATCCGAGTCACGAGTCAATCCACATTTCTGATACGCCGAGTCAAGTCAAGTCAAGTCATTTTAGCAAAGTGACTCGAGTCAAGTCAAGTCACATGAAAAAGGTGACTCGAGTCTGACTCGAGTCATCCCAACACTGGTAGGAGTTTACAGTCACATAGCAAATTCTGCGGTTTTGAGATAAATTAAGATTGCTTACGCTCTTGATGAGCTGGATGAAATCGCGTGTGTTCAAGGAAGTGCGTGCTATGAAGCATTATTATGAAATGCACTCACATAAGATAACCAAGCGCACATTATAACGAAGGGGCACAAGTTTGTTTCCGTAAATTCTGCAATTTTGGCTGTCGATGGAAGATTTAAATCAAGCACAAGTCTTAGTTATTAATTGTTGCCTTGGTAGGGATTAATTAAAGATGAAACCTGGATTAGTTTATGCAGCAGTAAATTGCAGATCATTTGAATCTGTCAGTACATACAACTGAAAACCCAGCCATCTCCCTCCGGGCCCATCGGATAGGGACTTAATGTCATGTTGAGTAACAATTTCCACACGCTTTATTAGATTGATTTCCGCGAAGGCACAAATTTCTCTATTTGGTCAAGTTTAGTAAAGCAATAACCACTGTGTTTGGAACACTGGAGATATGGTTTCGGGCAGAAAGTCGAATCGTAAAGCGCATATTTCAAGTTGTTTGTATATAATCGGTATATGCGAGCCACCTTGCCTGTTCTAACATATGTCGAAGCGTGTAACATGACTCACATATACATATTTTATCACGGGCTATCCCAAATGCCTAATCCTCATCTAGGGCGCGATAAAGCCGAGATTCGTGTGCATTTAGAATAACCTTGTAACGTGCTGATCCATTATTTGTCTCGAAAACTAGGTACGCGTATAATGACCCATTGCACTTATAATATTGATGAATATTCCCGAGAGGAAATATAAACTGAAACAGTCTGTGACCTTCTCACCAGAAGCTTGCATGCGCATTAATTATGCACGGATAAAGAATGGATGTAAGTATTACATAGATTATTTTGTATTGATACATATTCCTGTGGGTGTAAACAGCTTACATATTATTTTCAGGTATATACGGAGAAAATTAAATACGGTATTCGATGTCAGTTTAATGGAGATCTTGTCTCTCTAGATGCGCCGCAACGACGAAAAAAGTCTGCCAATGTAATTTTTAGATTTCTACGTTGAGTGAAATAATTATTATGTAGCTGTAGTAATTAGTAGAGTAGTAATTATTATGTAGCTCTGCCATAGTAGAGATTGTTGGTATGCAATGTTCTTTCCAGTTCTCTATTAGTTGCTGACGATTCCCCTGACGAGTGTCAGCCGAAAATATTAGGGTTAATTTCATTATGAATATATTATTCAATTGGATATCGGAGTTCTGTACCTCCAAGAAGCAATATAAGGGTTTCAATTTAATTGTCGTCTGTAGAAATACTCGTAGCAAAACAATGCACGTATATCTTGACACTGTATCGAACATAATGAAGAAAGTTTCATATTCCAGTTGTGAAAGGTATTTGACCACCGAGCGAAATAATGAACTTAAAATGCCTAATACAGTATCATTAGTTTAGCTATCATTATTCCAAGTCATCTCAATGTCACATTGCCACAGCATTACGCTGTGCTTAACCCATAGGTGAAATATGTATGTATGTTCTAATACGTCGATTTTATTCTGCAACGTGCTGTAGGATGCTGTATAACAGGGGTCGTCAACTCAAAACGGGTTGCGGGCCACTTTTCAAATTTCATTGAGGCCTCGGGCGGCATGAATTCAATGGAGTTAAAAATAGGCCACACACTTTAGCAATCACGTTTTTAAAATTCTACGTTGGTACAACGCTGTGGTCTCTAACATTGGCGACGGGCCTAGTACCACAAAAGAAATAATATTATACTTATACGCAAGAACTACAAGTGCAACAAAATAATATCTTGATCATCACTTTCGTTATATTTTGAACTATGAGCAGAGCATGATACCTGAAAACATTTTTCAATGACCGAAGAATCGATATTGGGGTTAGCTAGACACGGTTCTTGCTGGAAAGTTATCTCCACGTAAAGCTGGATCTTGTGAGCATCCCAAGTCGTTTTCCAAGCGTCTCGGTCTTGGCAGTGTCTGGGCCATTAAAAATCAAGCCAAAGCCGTATCAGCTAGTGAGGAATAGTGATGTTAGGCAACCGACAACAACAATACTTTAAAACTGGCATCAATATCATCATTCAAAATGCTTACGAAATCTCAAATCAGGTCGCGGGCCGCAAAATATAACCTGGCGGGCCGCGTGTTGGTGACCCCTGCTGTTGGATAACGATAAAGTGCTAAGTCTAGAAATATATAAATAAATAAGTGTAGCATGAGAAGTACTTGAGACTAGGTGTATAGACGTTATTGAAACTTTACTAACATCTATATCAGGGCTACAATAGGTCCATTTTGCAATTTCATAATGGAGGGAATTCGGTGAAATACCTATACCTGAAAATCGTGGATTGCATGGTGTTCCCCTGCGGTGTCCTATTACCGCACCGTAATCTTAAGCGAGATTCTGGCGCTGTAACCCGAGGGAGTCACGCGCATGAAATCCACGTGTCGCCATCGGTAGACGGACAGACAATAGGGCATTCTCTTTACATAATTTATCTTAGCAATGACAAATACTTTCTCGACGATAAATATTGACTGTATCTCTTTATGTCTTGTTGGATCTGGATGGATCGGACGGCGTCATGTGCGTAAGGCAGCTTCAACGCTGACTCAACGGCGTCCATCTTATTACTCAGCGATGGGAAACTTAACGCAGAGCCGCTCGCGCATTGTTTGGCCGCAGCGAGCGCATACTGTCGCGGGTCTTCCATTTTCATTACACCTTATTCCAAACAAAAAAGGGATTATCGATAGCGATCGGCAAATTAAGGGCGTTTTGAATTTTAAGCCTATGCTGTTGTCTTCGATCTTAAAACGAATGCAAAGTCAACATGGGTCATCAATTTATCCAGCAGATACTTTCGCGGTACGGCAGTCCATGTCTCAACATTGCAATATTGTGTTACACCTAAGTAATAATCAAATCGTTATATCTTTTCACGTGTTCTAGCTTTCAATCAATATTACCGTGACATGTATACTGATTCCCGTTTAGCTATGGTGACCATATTTTGAAAATCTGAAAATAGGACACTTTTTCAGAATTTTGAGATTCGCAAAACTGGAGGAACATCCTCAAAGAATATTAAATTTTCCCCACCTCGTGGTTAGTTGATTAAAAAAAGGGCCAACTTACCGCCTCAGCTACCGAAATACCCGCCGCAGCGTACTTCGGTGCTGATTTACGGCATATCAGTCGAATTTTACCGTAAATTTGACCAAACTTTTCAGAAAAGAGGACAAAATCTCAAAAAAGAGGACAACAGAGCGTCCTATACGAGGACGCTTTCAAATAAGTCAAAAAAGAGGGCAAATCCTCTTAAAAGAGGGCGTATGGTAACCCTACGTTTAGCGTAACAGAGGCCACTATATATAGCACAGTTGATATTTACATCACTTCAAGATTTACAAGACAAGGATATCTATGCTTTGCAAACCGCTGTTAGGCACAAGCTCGGAAAATGACCTTTTATTTTTTAGTCAACCCACGACCGATCACCATTCTCCGTAAAAATCTCCCGTTTCAATGTCTGTTAATATCAAATTGTGAAAAGTATCCTCCTTCCCGGATCACAACATAGTAGCCCAACTCAAACGAATTGTATAGGCTACTTTCAAGCAGTCTGGTACAACACATGAAGTAGTCTGACGTACACCAACACCAAGTCAAGAGTGTGGCATAAGCCCTATATTACAACAGTATGAAACAAGATACGTTCCAAATTTGCAATTAAGTTTACAATGTTATGTTTCATTTGTTTAATTAATGGACATTGACAGGCGTCCAAGTTCTTGCATCTTGCAATTGAGGTATACAATTTTAGTATACTTAGCGGACCGGCAAGATGGTTGACTCGGACCGACGGTTGGGAACCACTGGACTAGTGTAGCCAACTAAAGACACACGGGACATTAGTGTGGGCTACACGCAGAGTGGTGACAAAATGAACGTGGTTTGGACACTGCTATAGATTTTCATGGTGTAATTACATTAAACCCGACTACGACTTCATCTCGTTTTGAAAAACCAATGCAAATGGACTTGTTTGTTAGGCTGCTAAATATTCGGGTTCATTTCAATATGAATATACTATTCAATTGTATATTGAAGTTCTGTACCTCCAAAAAACTATTAAATTCCCACTGTTGAGAAATTGCAGACGTGCTCGAATTTCACACCCATATAGTGATAATATAGCTGAAGTGTATATCGATCCCTATCTATTTCCGTCGGCTATGAAGACGAAACATATTTTACATGGAATCCGATGAGGTTTATAGATAGGCATGACGTTCGGGGTTGAGTAATATGATAAGACAAAAAGCTATGAGCATTATCAGATGAGCTCAGTTAACACGCTGACCCGTACGTATACACGAGAAAGTTCCTATTGCAGCACCGTGTAGTCAATGGAACGAGAATAGTAACTTCCAGCATTTCCGCATATCGGAGAGTATATGTGTTGTATTCGCTTATAACGATCTACCAGGTCATCTTTTGACTTTATCGAGAACGAAATGATCCTGAATGTTTTTTTTTTCAAAACATAGTGACTCGCTGTTACGAGCACCGTCGCGATGAGACTTTTGAATGCATTGCCACATACTCTGTTACATTATTTATTATTGGATCACTTGAAATCGCTTTTAGTATAATCATGCGCAAGCGGTAACCGTGCGTAGGTGTATATATTTTGATATTGAAAAGAATCTATTTCCGTTATGGGAGTTTTTGCGAGAGAGGAATAATATAAAAGAATGCAGAAGAGAACTGCTCGTCTTTCCCCAGGGTGACGACATCTATAAATTGCGTATTTGCAACCTACTGTGTGGTGATCTACAAGATTCCTGAAAAATAAAGACCACACCGCGATGTATATTTCAAATGAAAATTTCCCAGCGAGAAGCGATAAAATCTTCATCCCGTTTACGACGATAATTCAATGTTAGACTTGGGACATAGATGTAAGAGATTTTTTGAGTTTTTTACAAACCGCAATGATTTCGGAAAATCTTATTCGTAGTGGATAGTGACTGAAAAAACAAATCACATGATGATCATTTATTGTTTTATGGTGTCTGCCTATACATCTATTGTTAATTATTTCTGCTTACTGTCCCACCGCAAAGCAAGTCGAATGCATTTAGGCCGTATTTGTGTAGAGGGCAAACAGCTGTGACTCTGTCATATCATGTTATAGAATAACAGGACTTTATCCTTCATGATATCGTTTATACTGATAACCTTGAAGTAGTTTCGTGACTTAAGCCGTCTCAAATTAGACCTATGTAATATATAGACACATGTGGTCGTGATGACAAATTGTTCCTAATGATATACAAAAATACCGAGGTCTTTGCCTTTGAAAATCGAATTAATCTTCAAAAACACCTATTCCATTCCTAAAAAATGACACACAAAATGTAACTGATATGTCATGTTTTGGGTCCTATATAACCTAACCAATGACTGCGTAAAGTGCTATTGGTAATTTTGCGAAAATCGCATATTGTCTTTGAATAAGCACCTGCCACGGTAAATCTCCAAAAGTTACTATTTTAACTCGATGGAAACTTGTATCAAATTGTAACGGATACGGTATAATAATGTTTGTCAGGTTTCTATACGCATTAGTTTGCTCTACGCAGCAACAAGACTTTACATGAATTGTTGGACTTTAAAAATTATCGAACATTATGGGTTTTATTTTAGAATTTTTTCCATTCTGGATTGGAATTACGTGTATAGCCGTATAGTATGTCTGACTACTTTTATATAGGCTCCTTCCCGTCATCTGATGCGCGTAAGCCAGAGGTCTCAAACACGCGGCCCGCGAGACCATTTTGTGCGGCCCGCGACGGCATTTTGGATTTCAAAGGATTCGACAATATTTTACTACCAATTTCTGAGAACTTAAATTCGCTCCAAAACTATTGCAGAAGCCTGAAACTACTCAAACTTCACTAATACATCAGTTTCCACTCAGTTACCACTCAGTGGAAGATCAACTATTACGTGACATTACTTGTTTAATATGGTAAAACATGACCCGTTGATGATTCGTGACTGAAAATTGTGATTTGGACTTGAGCGCGACCCTCTGTAGAATTACTCGTACTCGTCACGTCAAACGTTACAATCAGAGAAGGACTTTTGTGACTCGGAATGCCGTGACTTATTACAACCACGGACGCAACAAACCATGATGTCCTATATGGTGTGGACACAAGCAAATCTCACGGCTTAGTGAAATTGGTGTATGTCACACTTTCCATTTGGTCGAAGGCAATTTGACGGTAATTTTTGTCCGGCTTGTCCTGCATTAGCCTGAATCTTATAAAACGGGTATCAATCGAAAGCTACCGCGGTACTGATTTCGAAAATATAAATTTATTCTGTTCGTGGTCCTGGAACTCCCCAAAATAAGCCTCGAATGTTGCATTGTATGTGAGTTTGGTATTGTGATGCTGCAATGACGTCTGGGAGCAGGCGAGGAGCACTGCAAGATGCAAGCGTATTGGCCATCGTTACGCAGCCGATTGATCATGGTTGCGTCACAATACCAAACTCACAATGCAACATTTGAGGCTTATTTTGGCGAGTTCCAGGGCCACGAACAGAATAAAATTGATATTTTCGCAATCAGTACCGTGGTAGCATTCCATTGATACCCATTTTATCAAATTTAGGCTAATGCAGGACAAGCTGGTCAAAAATTACCGTCAAATTGCCTTTGACCAAATGGAAAGTGTGACAATAAAGACCAATTTCAGTGAGTGTGGTGGCACTACGTACGGGGGGGGGGGGGGGGGGGGGGCGAGACTTACCGGGGAGCCCCTATAAGCATCTAACCCCCCAGACCCCCCTTTCGCATCTCTTATTCTAATCTATCTTTCACCACGGTAAGGTTCGGTCAGGTGCTGGATTCGGCCATGTCTATTATTGCATGTGTGCAAGGAAAGACTACATCAAAACTAAGTAATTCTACCGCATGCAGAGACGTGATGATTATCGGGATACGGGACTTGTCTAACAAATGCAGAGATTTGATGATGATTGACACATCTGTACGGAATCATATTCTTGCATGGTACACGGATTTCCATGATTATTCGTTATTATCCTTGAAAAAATCGCATCATTCAAATATGGGGGTTTCGACCAGGGGGGGGCGCGACCGCCCACCTCGCCCCCCCAAAAGCCACCACTGGGCCCGTGAGATTTGCTTTTGTCCACACCATATAGGACACTATGAACAAGCTATCAAACTGGTAGCAGAAATAGTAAAATATCAAAAGGCCGTAGCTTGCGTTGCGTAGCATATTTAAATATCTAAGCATACAGGTATGGCAACCGACATTGCCATTATGTTGCCCCTTTGATATAGTTGGTTACATCCCGTGTCATCTTGGGTATCTTTATATATGTTATTGTCGCCAATTTAATGTGGCGAGTATTAACGAGTCGTAGCCTACGCTTCACAGCTGAAACGAACGGATTCTTCGGCGATTGCACATTTCTATTGTTATTGTACAGATCCATTATTTTCAAGTTGTTATTGATCTGTTCCAACATTCGAAGGTAAAATGAAACGCTGATTCTATTTGACTTCCGTAATGACATGTCAATATAGCCTAGTTATCAGGAGTAGACCTATGCTCGAAACCAGGAAATAAGGCCTACTTTGAAATACATTGAATTCGCCTATTATCGGTGGTGCGGCCCGCAGCGCCATCAAAAATAGGAAATTGGCCCGCCAGCACATTTGAGTTTGAGACCTCTGGCGTAAGCGGTGTCTTAGAAAGCCTAGAAGTGGGCCGTGCTACAAGTCGGCGGATACGGAATCCTAATCGGTCTGGTGTAAATAACCATTGTAGTCGAAAGGCATCACGAATACCACTACAACAAATGTCTGATTATCGCAGATTCAAGTGTCAATGGTAAGTGTGGCCGAATTAAGCTGTGAAAATACCAAGATCAACGGCTGCCAAGACATTTAAATGCATATAGTCTTCGTGTAGCATTCGTATACGATACATCAATAGTGGCCGACACATCGATCGCGACATCTCTGTTGCAACTTGCAACCCAGGTCTATCGAATTAGGGTACTATGCGTCCTCTTGTAAGAGGATTTATCCTCTTTTATGACTTTTTTTAAAGTGTCCTCGGAGGACGCCCAAATGTCCTCTTTTTTGAGATTTTGTTCTGTTTTTAAGAACTTTGGTTAAATATAGGGTAAAATTCGATTGAGATGCAGTATATCAGCACTGAAGTAACGCTCCGGCGGCTATTTCGGGAACTGAGCCGGAAAGTTGACCTATTTTTTTAGTCAACCAACTGAGAATTCAACAAAAGTGTTAATTTCTGGAGCCGAGTCGGAAAAATGCCATTATTTATTTTTTAGTCAACTAGCCACGAAGTCGAGAAAAATTTACCATTTTTTCGGATGTTACTCCAGCATTGTAAGTTTGAAAATTTTGAAAAAGTGTCCTCTTTTCAGATTTCCAAAATATGGTAACCCTAATCGAAATGACCAACAAAATGAAAAACCAAACCAAAAACTCAAGTTGCAGGTTATACTAGAGTTCACCAATGTTTTATCACTGAGATGATCAACAATTGTTAGCGTCACCGAACCCAATGCGCCAAAATACGCATTTGTACTTACTTCAAACCACTATATCTGAATATGCGGATTCAATACTTTCAAGCCATCACAAACGCGCACTGATCCATTGTGTTTGGTGAAGGCGACAATTGTTGCTGCCCAATCACTGGTCCAGGGAAACCTACATTCACTAATCTTTTCAACTTGGTTTAATTAGCTTTTTTCCTTACAAACGGGAAAAGACGTGGATTGTGATACATAGGCGTAGCATAATGTTTCAAGTGAATCGCTAGCTTTGTCTTGATGCATTCACCTAGAAAACGAAGAGCGGTGGTCTGAAAAGCCACCACATAATCGTTAAAATAGCACATTATTAGAATTGGCCATCCGTGAGGAAATTGCATCCGATGCAGGCGTCCTATTACTCTTCATAAAGAAAGCATCGCTCCACACTGAAAATACCATTAACTTGTCTCCATATACACGGGATATGCTGAACTTCTTCGAGTGCTCAAGGTTTTATATCAAGCCAATCTGACCATGGCTGAGGATGAGGATGCATCAGTGTCCTACTACTTGGCAACGGAATGTCGCCAATGCTATGGTTCAGTGATTCTAAACCTTTTTGTCTTCCCGGACCCCTTTTTGACCGTCAAGGAACCCCCGGACCCCCCAAATTTCAGTTCAAATTTATCACAATTATCGTGCAACCGTCATCTGTGCTTCGCGAATATTAACTGTATAGGCTGCAGTGACAAACAACAACAAAATAACTATTCTTGAAAATAGCATCACGCTATTATGTGGAAATTGGGCCGATGGTAGCGATTTCTGCAGCTGCATTTCTTGCAATATGTGGTCGTGTCTTAGAAATCCGCGCCTTCGATGTGATGTGATCGAGTGCCGAAAATATATTTCCACAAAAATAGGCGGTGACGAATGGGTATAATAATGGGCAACGCTTCCGACGACCCCTTTGGGTATGACCGTAACATATATGTCACTAAAATTGAGACACAGAACATATGACGTCCATTCCAATCATTTCTATCTAGCAGCTCATCTCGAAGTTGTTCTAGAACAGTGGTTATGCGTTATATCACAGGAAAATGGATTTTTGCAAACATTTGAATCACGCTGATTGACCCTACTATTCCTACTTTTTTATTTGTTCCACAAACCCCAACAAAACATCTCTAAACAGCAATATGTTTGTATCAGTAGGATATTGGCAATTTGGCAATACAAATGACTTCGCACAGTGTGATATTTCATCTCAGACGAGACGTAGCAGTAGTGAAGCGAAACTGCCTCGTAATTTCTCTATTTTGAAAATAAAATAAAAATGCGATTATCAATCATTCTGCAAATTTATAGGCTTTGCGGAACCCCTGAAAAAGCTTTGCAGACTCACGTAGGTTTTACATGACCTTGAAGATTACATTCCTGCAAAGGTCGCCAAAGTAGTCAACATCGTTGACACTCAAGTAGAAGTAGCAGTAACTCCGTAAATTTCTACTCAGTTAGCCTACAATTGGAAGTAGCGGATTTCAAGACATGTAAAAACTGCTTCAACTGATGGTAGTAAATGAAGATATGAAAAGCACTCAAGTATAGTACAGAGTACATTTGGTCGAGACGCTGCATGCTTTTTGTCGTCGATCGAAGGCGGCTACTTTCAAAATTGCAGGACGCATCTTCGCGACTAACGCAAAATGACTAATTACACTACAAATTAGTGCAATTTTCGAAAATCTATTCAGATATAGGGCCTACCTTCATGGGTTGTTTCGCCCAATCATTGTGATAATTTCACTCATAAACTTGGTGGAAACATGTCCCAAAACAAGTTTTGATACGATACGAAATCTAAAGTTTAAAGTAGTTTCGCCTAAAAACGCATAACATTCATTTACCTAGACGAATTTCTCGTTCCCGTATCACTGTTTGTTTACTTGTTTGTTAATGTGCCGTGAACTCTTTTTAAGGGGAACACGAAAACTATACACTGCAAAACATGTAGTCCTGAAAGTAATATTCAAACACACGATCAAAAAATCCCGTATACTCTTGGTGATTATAGTATAGTTGAAGTGTTTGTGACAAGCAAATGTCATGCACCTGTTCATCAAATATTGCATTGCGAATTCGATACGCTGCCTATCAATAATGACCCACTTATATGACCGTTACGGTATAGCAGAGGCCTATTATTTATTTGGTCAGAAAGTTTGATCACCATGAGAACTCCTAGAAAGTGGAAGTACTTCGTTACTGACCACCTCAGCGTATATAAGTGAAATGTGAGTGGCAATAATGAAAATTTATAGGACGATGAAACAACTTCAGTACGGTAACTAGGCAATGATTATTATAGAACTGGGCCCAACGATTTGTGAATAGCCTACTTGAATCCAGCTCGATCTCTTAACTACAATGTGCGAAATCAATTACTTCAATTCGGCCATTGGATCGTGTTTAGGTACCTTACTAACAGCGTGCAAGGACTGCAAGCAGTTCAGTTCTGATCTCCCCCACTTCTCGTTTACCGATCAAATCATTTATAATTTCTCATTTGATGTACTGCTTGCACAAACGAACACTTCGGTATTGAATCTACCAAAGACGGTCTGGCGTGAAAGTGGGATTCAATGCCTACTCAATGGCATATGAGTCCTCGGAAATACCAATACTTCCGTGTTCTCGGAATAAAAAATAAATAAAACAAGTAGTTTATCCATCTTTTAATAAATGCCATGATTTGAGTTCGGTTGCAGCACCTTGTTATATCGGGCCTAGATATTATTTACATCCTTCGCTTCTATATAGAATATGATTCGCATAAAATCAATAAGAATCTTTTTATCAGCCTCTATAATTGCCCCACTTTATTTTTATCCGGGAACCTTGACAGATCAATTTAGCGTGAGACTATCCGATCACATAAGTATGCAGCTATAACACGACACGCAGCAAAAGACAACGTACGTGCAGTCGTGCATCGTGTGTATAAATGACATTTCGACCTGCTATTAGCGTTATCACAGGGCCATATCTCATAGTTCTCACATGCCAAATACGGGTTTTCTTTATGGAATCTGAACTGATGGGGGTTCGTTCTATATGCAGGACGTCTCAGAGATTAAATATTTGACCAGACTCGGAATAGAATCGATTTGATATTTAATTTTGCCCAGCTCACGGCTGCTTTGGGTATGGAATTGGACTGGAGATACGGAGAGCCCATAACTAGGGTTACCATATCTTGGAAATGGGAAAGGAGGACACTTTTTTTTTTTAAATCAAACTTAGAATTCCGATGGAAAATACTGAAAAATGGTCAATTTTTTCCACTTCGTAGCTGGTTGACTAAAAAAGGTCAACTCAGACTCGAGTCACCTTTTTCGTATGACTTGACTTGACTCGAGTCACTTTGCAAAAATGACTTGACTTGACTCGGTGTCTCAGAAAAGTGGATTGACTCGTGACTCTGAGCAAAATTCACGAGTAAATTTCAAGTCATCAAGTAATCGGTGTCGATAAAAATAACTGTGGATTCGGATTCTTCTCAAAACGCTGGTGTAACCCGTGAGAGCGACCAATCATTCAATGATCGTGCGTTTCACTGAGCCTCCATTGCTATCTCACTAATGAATTGGCCACAAACGCAGTGATCGAAGCTTCTAGCTTACGTTGTCGTAAACTAGTAGGCTATAGTAAAGTAGTCTAATAGCAAGATACACATTTCTGTTCTCTGTTCGTGCTTTAACTAAACCATTTGTTTTATTGAAATTGAAATCGAATATATAGTTTGCATACTCCTCAACCATTTGGCACAGGCTCGAATTGTATCATATGATCATGTGACTCGAAGGTAGTGACTTGATCCCAACACTGCCATATCATCACAATATTCTAACTTTGGGAATGGCAGCGCCACTATATTCCTTCCTTGGACACGTCAATGCCTGCAAGTATGAAACCTTACAGGCATTCCTTACCACTGTGTGTCTAGTTGGGAATGACATTAGCGATCGTCCAAATTCCACAATATTGCATGCGTGAAAAACACAGTGGCCACTTTACGAAACAGTAAAACATATAAAAACAATACCAATGATAAAGAGGAGTTATTCGATGTGAAGATAACATTTTGTTGTTGCCATCTCAGATTGTTATCAATCAACCACTTATATAGAAACTGCAATCCTTTGCATGAGGTTCTCCATTCTCTAATTTCATAATTGCAGCTTCAAGATCACAATCTGTCCTTGCGACCACGCCCGGTCGCCCGCAGTATCCACAGGCAGCTGGCATTCTGCAAGAATGCTCATGAAGGCTTTTCTCGATAGGGCATCATTTTTGACCTCGAAAAATGTAATAGCGACCCGCCCAGAATGTGAGACCCACACCTATCGCCTTGCAACTTGAAAGTAACATGTAGCTGCTTATATCCATTGAGTTATAGCAGCTATCTATATTCCAGTAAGGAAACTGCTCTCCATGTGATTCTAATCTCTTTGTCAGTTTCCTCTGGTTGGTGTAACTCATAGGAATGAAAAGGTAGAGGCATATTCATTATTCATAGCCCCCCCCCCCCAATTTCCAACCTCCATATTGTGACGTCATATGTATTCAGAACGTTACAGTGGATCTGTGGCATCACATCATTATCAGGTTTTCGTCATTCCCAAATTTTCATCTTGCATGCTGGCTAGATCTCAGGCAACTGGGCATATTGGCGTCTACCGGCGAAGGTGTGATATTTGATCAGGTGTCCAGACGGCCCAGTGTCCACGTCTAGTCGAGATTTGGAAAAGCGTGTACCGTGGCGTTCGGTGACGTAGCCTATTATCTTGAAAGTTCTCGTTTTAAATACGAACACAGCGTTTATTCGCTCTAAATGAGTGCAAGCAGTCCATATTTTGTGTTCAGAGTACGTGAGATGTAGCCTACAGTACGAAGAGGATGCGGATAGCTATATTCCCTTATTGAGAATACGACCAACGGCGCATTTGTGTCCTCGTCAATATATAGGCTTGCACACTAGCCTAGGTCCTAGCCGTGCCCCAATCCCACCCGTGGTGCAGTTGAACCAGTATTTAGAATTAAGTAACCGAATGGAGTCAACTTTGGTGCATATCTTCCAAATGCATAACCTAGAGACGTTCGAAGTAATTTGAAATTTGATACGGCTACGAGCCTAAACTGAATTGAGCCCGAGTGCAGTAGGTAAATCCGCAGAAGGGGAAAATCAGGAATGTATATTGTATAATTGTATATACATCACGAGTTGTAGATATCCCTGTGACTGACCATGCCAGAGGATGAGGTCAAAATACATTTCTAAGAATTTCATGTGGCATCGGGCCATGCCTCTAAATGAGCGGATTGGAAAATACATCGAACACGCCAAAAGGGTTGAGAAATGCCAAATTCCATAGCATTTTATGAATATTAATGACATGAAGATCCTAATCAAGCAGCACAATAGCTTACTAAGTTGTAACCGTACTATCTCCCAATATCAGGGCGACCTTATCAGTATGGAAACTAAGCAGCGGAAGGAAGATAACCATCGCTAAGTCTTCAATCCATCGTATGGGAAAGAGATGTGCGGGACTCGAAATGCCGCAAACTGCTACCACAAGGACGCTATTCTGTCAATTTGTGAAACACCCCTGAAAACGGAACTGAAACTCCCTTGTCAAAAGTGTCGCAATCTAATGGAAGATGAGTAGAAACAAGCCTCATACCCTCAATCTTTCGCCCCCATCAAGATATGCAGCTTGTTTACTTTCCACGACGAGTCGACTATACAACCCCCGAACCACTTGCACAAGCGCCGCTAGTCCGTACGAGTAAAAATTTCGGATTTATTCTTCGAAGTCAGACGAAAAGTTTGCTTGAACAAATACGTAAGTTGACGAGGCGGTCAATAAAAAACGGAGGGAGATAAATTCTCAAATATCAATAATAATATCATCGAGATAAAAACGTCAAGAGAACAAGTGAAGCAGCTATGACGACGAAAATATAACGGTGAGAGACAAGAACAAGAAAATACTCCGCGCAACAGAAAATTTCATCCGAATAATCACGCGCAGGGTGCAAATGAGCGGCGCACGGCACACAACGGTACCGGCGCAACACGCGAAACCCCCGAGCAAGTCAAAGTTTGAAAGCACTAAAATCAACAATAATTGCACTCCGGTATAATGGTAGTAAAACGAGGGGGCGTACATTCGATTTCAATACAGTCATTGGGGCCGAATAGTACGAATCGAGAAGGCGGAGAGGATTTTTCGGGAGGGCCCAACTTGCAATGATAGATTACGTAACCACAGAAACGACGCCATCACAGTTTCCCGTATATAAATAAAGGCATAGGCAAGACCCTTATTGTGCCCTATAAAACGTACAAGCGTTGCAGTAACATTCGAACGATATTATCAGCAGTTTAACGTAGAAAACGATCGCTTATTTCGTAGAGCGAGCTCGACATTGTCGCAAAGTGTAGAGAACTTCAAACACGATAAACACATCCTAAATAACGCACATAATTGATTCGCGACATAATCCGGTAAACAAGCCACGCAAATCGCTAGTTATCGCCGCGGCGGCCATTACCCGAATCGTGGGTGATCCGGCAGTAGGTACCGGTGCCAGCTTGGCATTATTTATTATTCTAGCGCCATGACGCGTTCCGACAAGCGCGTTATCTCGACACGACTCGAAACACTATCCGAGATCACGCGCAATTTCAGCCGCCGCGAATTCCGGCAAGTAAAATAACGCAACGCTCGTTACGAGGCCTACAACCTCGCACATACAATAGTAAAGGCAACAGTAACATCCTGACAGTAAACCGACACACGGTTCGACCCAGTAATCAAGCCGCGAGTTTCACGTCACAACGCTCCAAATATCCTGGAAGACTGCTAGAGATCGCGTGACCGCAGTGATTTGTGACGTCACATGCGCGGTATGGCGTTCTCTCTCTCGTTTCCGCTATCGGCGGGAAATGACAGAGCCAGCATTTCCGTTGTTTTCGCAAAGACTCACTGGATTACGCACGGCTTCGGCTGTCTCGACCTGGAAAAGAGCGACAGGTAAGAATTAGCGATTAAATCATTGAGGTGATTTTCAGCAGATTTGCGAATCATCAAATTACGGTGGGTGACAAACTCCAAATGTCGATATTACGATTTAAGGTAGTAGTAGGCAGGTCAATTTCACGAGTCTCACCTGCGACGGCGATGCGATGAATGTCTTTTCGGCCCGTCGTCCGAATGGAGTCGCATGCGGCGTTGCTGTAACACGGAGAAAGTGGCCGGGGACAGCGAAGGCCGGGAACCACTGTAACGTGAAAAGTCATGAGTTCGTTAAGTGTTGGCGCAAGAGTAAAATTTCCATAAAAACTGCGTGAAATAGCATGGATTTATAACTGTAACTGAATATATTTTCGAAGATGCTACCTAGTTGTAGTGTCATCAGTCGCTTTCCGCTAAGCCCAAAGTTACATCTCGCACATTCGAAAGTTACAACCTCAGATTGACTGCTATGCGACCCCTCGATAAAATATACCATTTCAAAGTACTTGACTGTATTTCGGACCTTTGATTTTCTACTTCTGCTTCAAGCAGTTTTGACATGCCTACCTCCACTTGTAATTGAGTAGAAATTTTCGGCGTTAATACTACTCAAGTAATAAATAGCAACGCTGACCACTTTAATCACCTCTGGCGGCTGGCTTAGGAAAGAATAGTCGGAAATCGGTATGACCGGAACACATACACCGGATTGACGCGTCACAGTGCTACGTCACGCTAAAGACGCAAAGCGGGATTTAAGGATTGTGAAATTCGCGTAAAAATCACAGACGGACAAACCTCTTAAAATCTGCGTATCCAAATGATTGACGGCGTCCCTTATACCACACAACCACACAATAATATACCCAGCGCTCAAGACTCGATAAAAATAGTCAGCATTAAGCGATCGTTCCACTTATCCGTTAGATATTACGAATATACCGGGATTACGGAGCAAAATCGACCCAAGCCCCGAAACGGCATTACAGGGGAGGTACAGCGAGGCGAAAATAATAGCAACGTGAGAACTTGTAGCGGCCGTCAGCATAACTGCGTCACGCCAAACGCTGACGAATCATCGCGTAGGTGCGGGAATTCGTCACTTCCAATTAGAAACCGACCCGGCGCTATGATTCACGATAGACGAGCGAGAACAGCAGATAACGATAACTCGCCGGCGACATGAAGAATTCACAAAAAGTTCTTCGCACATAACGAGGCGTTCATTAAAAAATCGACGCGTCGCCTGATTTCGCGAAAAGATCAAATATCGCGCGATTCCGCCCGAATTCGATTGCGAGATAATTGCCCGTAAAATCAACAGACCGTTTTGTAAACCGCGAATTACCAGAAACGCGATACATATAATAGATCGGGGTTACGGCTCCTGTCGATATAATCACGGCCTGCGGTTCAATCACGTCCGGCCCGATTCAACCTCAGGTTTAACTCATCTCAAACACTGCATGTATAGCCTTCTTACAGAAAGAATGACAATCTTCGCGAAGAGGTGAGGGGCCAAGAAAAATATCAGCGAGACAACGCAACGCGTCATCGATTACGGAATCTTCCGACACCGATATAAAAATGATCATTGATAAAACCGTGTCTGACACACGGCATTGCGAGCTTGGGTACCGCAATGACAACAGTCGTTAAGTGACTGCGAAGGTTATTTATCACCGAAAACGCGGCGTTTTAAGGAGGCAGATAGTCGCTAGAACCGAAACATTTGAACGTCTAATTCCGGAAGACATTGAACATATCTTTTTGAAACTCTCACACAATGCGGGCGGGCCGCAGGAATTCGATTTTCGCATGGTGCCCGCGATTTATCGGCCCATTACTGTCAATTTCGGTACGCCGACACGGGCCGGTATCGCTAAAACGTGCGGCGCGCAGCCGCTAATATCGGAAATGTTGCATTTCCACGTCGTAATAGCCTGATTTCAAACAGTCGTTACTTGTCAAGCGAGCAAGACAGAGTTTCCGTACATTGCCGGAGTTGTAGATCTCAACAGCGATTCGATGGCGGTAACTGGCACGGTATCAGTATAGCGCGAAAATGCGCCGACAAGTAATCGCAACAATCGTGCTAGGCCCACACAATCAACGCGTCCGATCTCGCGTCCTTTTTATAGAGTATGACAAAATTTGTTTATCCTTCTGCGAATACGGTATATAACTTAACGCCGCGCTTGCATAGATAGCAACAAGCTACTTTCCCCTACCCGTAGTCAAACATCTGGCAACAGTATAAGGAATTTAAGCGCCGTTGTCACAACACACAATAAGTAAACAACCGCACCGCAAACTCGTAAACACCCTCGCTCGCGTACATCACATAAACAGAATGTTACTGCTAAACAATCACCGCGTTATCATTCACAAAAGGGTGAGGCAGGCTGAGTTTCATGCGAAAAGGGTGCGATGGCGGACTAAAATATCCTCGAAAAACCGCCGTCAATTGACGGTTGTCCTTAGAAAGAATTCGAGCGCGCGGAATCAAAACAAACACCCGCGAAAAGCACGAATTGGAAGTGTATAGGAAAATGTATGCCGTGACAACATCATTTCACGGAAGGCCACGGTTGACTCGCTATTAATCGAAATGGAGTAACGACTCGTATCCGCTTTTTTGGAAACAACGCGATGCCATATAAAACCGTACAGACCACAAGAGAATTCGACCTCAAGGCACCGACGCTTTTCGATACTCAGTTTGCAATTATCCAAATTCGAAAGACAAGCTGCATATTACAGTAAATGCGCTTAAGTTAGGATAAAAAATCCAGACATTCTTTCCCGGCTTAAACCATCGATCAGAAGCGAGCGGACGTGCGCAAAATCACAACCATCCTACCTGTCTTCGAACTCGTCCCATCTCTCGTAATCGCTGTCGTCGCTGGACGAAGTGCACGTGGAGCACCAGTCTTCCTCGTCGTATCCGTCGGGGAAATGCGCCCGGTGCTTGCCGTGCTTCTTCTTGCCCCCGGGACTGAGCGCGAAGTCGGTGGATCGCGTGCGCTTCATCTTCTTGCTGCAGATTCGCCGTCCCGACTCGCTGCTGCGAAGCGAAAGACCGGCTGTTATCGCGTGCTGCCGGGAAGATGCATCCCGGAAATATTCGCTAATTCATACGGAGATATAGAGAGTCCGACCCTAAAGGGCCGGGCAAAATTCTCGAAACCGAATCAAGCATTGACTGTAGTGGTTCGAGTCGAACAGTGAGAGTATTTTTTCAAGTACGCCATTTCCACAGACGGTTCTGATAGTATGAACGAGATTCATGGTTTAGATACTTTTTCTACCCCCCCCCCCCCTTGAAACTCGTGACTGGTCATATTAGAACATCCGAAGCATGAAATTCAAAGCTATAAGTACATAAGTGGTAATGACATTTCTGTCACGTCTTGATCAACCCACATCTTTGTCACAAAGTGCAATGAAATAGGTATGGTCGCAAAACTACCAAATTATCTTTAACGTGATGTACATGAACTGTACAGTAGGGCTCTTCAAAAATGACTTTTTTTCTCAAATCGTACTGGCTACTTGATAAAATTGTTAGGTTACCTAATTTAAGCCTACACACAAAATTTGGTTCAATTCCAACCAGTAACCGCTTTGCTACAGGAGAAGAAAGTTTCTATTTATCATATAAAAATAAATAATAAAAAATTTGAAAATTTTCTGTTCACCCCACGAAAGTGTTAGGCTGTCTATAGAAACTATGCTCACCAAATTTGGTCCAATTCCAACCAATGGAAGCGGAGTTATTGCCATCGAAAAATTTGGATTCGAATAAAATAGTATTTACGGTGACCGATTCTTTGTTTATTCCTTATAGTTCTGCTCACCGTAAATACTATTTTATTCAAATCCAAATTCTTCGATGGCAATAACTCCGCTTCCTCTGGTTGGAATTGAACCAAATTTGGTGAGCATAGTTTCTATAGACAGCCTAACACTTTCGTGGGGTGAACAGAAAATTTTTTATTATTTATTTTTATATGATAAATAGAAACTTTCTTCTCCTGTAGCAAAGCGGTTACTGGTTGGAATTGAACCAAATTTTGTGTGTAGGCTTAAATTAGGTAACCTAACAATTTTATCAAGTAGCCAGTACGATTTGAGAAAAAAAGTCATTTTTGAAGAGCCCTACTGTACAGTGTACGCTGTAAATGTTCGAATACTACGACTCCGTCACAGAATAATGATCAATGATAATGTAATACACAACTCGGAACCAAATATTCGATTCGGAATAGTATCACCGAGGTCTTCGATGTTTCCCGGCCCAAATTAACAAGCATGCAAAGAGATGGGATACCACTGACAGAATCCAATGAATTGCAGAAAATACACTCAGGTGAACGCCGATCACGATTTTAAAGTCTAGGAAGCAAATCACAAACGAAAAATCCCCACGAATCACAGAACATGCAAAGCTGAGCGCATGCGGCCTACCTCGCGTAGCATTTTTTGCTCTTTCGCACACTCCCGGGCAACAGCGAAGCGGAATGGTCGAGGTTGAGAGCGTTAGCAGAGGCGGTGCGCGACAGTCCCGCGTGCCTGCCGTGAGCGGGGCGAGCCTCCTGCTTGCAGCCGGTATTACTTGGAAAGAAGCAAGGCGCCGTGCAAATTACCCATTCGGAGAGGAGTGCGTTATAGACAGCATGCATAAAGTATTAAAAAGCAGCGTTTTTACATGCAAGTCACCGTTTGATTTCGAGTCACTGGTGACACATTCGGATCAAGACCGCTTAAATATGCCTTATATTCATTATACCCGTCCGCCGTTAATAATCCAACTGCGACGATTAGTAAAATCAGATTTTGTCAATAAACCATCGCGATAACACCCAAGGTCAGATGCCTCGCATAAAAACACAGCTGGACGGGGATTATCGTTATATCACCGCGCTGGTCACGAAGTCATGCAGAGCGACAATATTTCGAAATCCACCAGAGGCAACACGTCAGTGTTACGTCACGCCTACAGAAACACGTAGTCCGATTGGAGATCGACTCTACGAGGGTCGCTACGCAACGGGTTCAAAATCACGCAGTCCCGGTTATTACACAGTGGCGATAATGCTGCTGAACATTACGATAACATTCGCGTCATGCGGGCACTTACTGGGTTTTAAACGAAGGTTGCCTGGCCGCCTTCAAATGCCTGTCGCTGTTATAATACCGCCCGCCGCGCTGGAAACTATCGGCTTCGTCGTGCGATCGAGCGCCGTTGTCGTGTTCTTCAATTTCCGCCAGCTTTTTCTGAACGGCTGCGTCTTCTGCGCGAAAACACAGCGGATTAGCAATCAGCCACACACGAACAAAGCAACTTCAGCGAAAACACGTCAGCTGAAAATTGTATTTTCCCGCGTGGGAAATATTCTATCTCGCGATATCTTACCGGCATACAAGTCTTGCGTGCGAGTTCCGTTTTTCGCGGACATGTCGCCGGTCGAGCTGACGGAATTGTGCCGCCTCGTCTTTTTGAGAATGCTTTTCGGCTCGGCGGTCTTGGCAATATCCGGCAGAGACGACTTGCCCAACGAGTCCGCTGAAAGATTCGAAAGCCCAGTCAGTATCGCGATGGCGTTCGTTGTACGCGGCAATTTTCGGCTTACGCAACTTTACAGACGAGATTACCCTGCTATTCCGTCAATTGCGGGCGGCAATATCGGATGACAGCGCTATCGCTGGGGAGAGCGATTTTGCGGAAGATTACGGAAACAACCAATTTAACGCGGAGAAGAACACCCGTAAAGGGCTTTCAATCCGAGCGATATCAAAATTGCAGATCAAGGGGATTACAATTGTGGGATAACTGCCGACATTGCGTAGCGCAGCGTAATCGTAATATTGACCTATAACAGGAGTCATTTCACTATTTTAAAGACGACCTCTAACTGTATTTCCTTCGTGAGGTATAGTTCGAGTAAATTCTTTTAAACTGCAACAAAGTCAAAATGTATTGCTAACGTAGCCACGAAAAATAAAATCAAATAAACTAAAACTAACTGAGTTGAAGACATGTTAAAATAGAAAGGTGGAAAATGACGTGATAGACTACGCTACTACAGAATGTGATAATAGTGGGAAACGTGGAACTAGAAAGAAAACCTCAACATCAATTTCGATTTAAATGATGTCGCAAAATATTAAAGGCCTTGCAACAAAAACACAAATATTTTCATTTCGCACCGCAAAACCCAAGTTTAAAAACCTACGACCTAGAAAAGTATGTTTTACAGGAGAGAAAACTTGAAAACTCACCGTTATAACTAGACTGGGTGCATTGGTTTTCGTCCGGTGGTCTTTCCACAGTAACACTCGCCATTACCCGGCGGCGCCCGGTGGGGGTACCTCTAATCGGCGACGGCGAAGCGTCCTGTGACGACGCCGACCCGTGCCGCGACATCGCAGCGGGCGAACCCCCCCGGCGGCCGAGATCCGGCACGCGCAAAAGTTCCGGATTCGGAGACGGGCGCTGCTGCTGCCTACGCGCGTCTTCCGGATGCTTCCGGTTTTGCTTCGGCGGAAGCGCCGGTGGGTACTTTATCGCGCGCGGCGCGGGAATCGGCGCCGTGCCCCGGAAAATGTTTTTGTTCGGGGAAGAAGATATGTGCGGGTTGGGGATTATTTTAAAAGACATTTGCGGCTGTCCCAAAGACAGATCCTGCATGTTACTGGTAACAATATCAAGGTCTTGCCTATCTGTGTTTTGCTCGATCTCCGCAATTTCCTCTGAAGGCCGCCGAATTTGCCACGTGACATTATTGTTCGCCCTTTTGTCGTACCCGCTCAAAGACTCTGTCCGACGCGGCACTATCGGTTTCTTTGCGAAATTCTGAGGTTGCGACGCGCTTACTTTGTACGGCACGAATTCAGACGCGGGCACGTGACCGCCCATCGAGCAACGTCTGTCTGTATTGACCATACTCTCAGCTCTACTAACGCTGCTGCTGTTACTGTTGAGGGTGTCGGTTTTTTGTAATTGATGACGCGCGTGTTCCGCCGTTTGAGACAGGTTTTTCGCGTGTTCCAGCGCGTCTATAGTGCTGCTGCTGTTGTACCCGCTACTATCGGTGCTGTTGTAAGTGTTCTGCGGGAAATTCGGGTTGGCGGAGCCGCCGGCCGGCGATTTCTCCCCGAAGCTCGCGCCGTTGCAGGATGTATCTTGTTTCTGCGTCGGAACTTGCTTCCGCTTACTCCTAGCTAAAGCGTTTCTTTTGTGGCGCAGACTGTTAGTGTGTAGAGCCTCAGCCGGGTACAGGTTATCGCCTAGAAACACTTCTGGCTCGTCAGTAGATCCGTACTGGTGAATCTCGACTTGCTTCTGCTGCTGAGGTAATCCGCGGCCCGTAGCGATACCGTCGTGTAGATTTTCCAAGTTGAGACTGTGCCGTACGTTGTGAGAAGTGGGCAGCGTCGGATTTTCGTACTGTTAGCGAGAAAGTGCGTTTTAAAACCGGATCGTGTAAATATCTCATTGTGTAAAACGGAAATTTTGACGTTTCCGTCACTATGATCGCAATTGCGGCTTTGTGGTCGGAACGAAAATTTGCTTTTTCTGATAATCGGCGGGTCTAATCCCACCACTTCACTTAATTTTGAGAAAATTCATGCTTATGATCCATTTAGGTTACAAATGCATCGAAATATTCTCGCAACACAATGCTCAGATAAATAAATCACATTAAAATATTACAGCGATCGCGAAATCGCATTCCAGCCTGTCACATCAACGGGCGTACGATTGCACGGCCTGCGCCAATAAGTAGATATTGACGAATATTTCTCCTTGTGCATCAACCGTTGCATCCGCGCTGTTGTTTTCCGTTCGTGGGTTAATAATAATGTTCGAAATTGTTGACACGGTAGATTATCGAATTGAGCGCCGGGCTAAACATCGCTTACACAAGCGCAGGCTATTAATATCGTATTTTCGTTTCCAGTTACGCGAAAAATAATCTGGCGCGCCGCTGGATGTTACACACACTTTCCGAATAACGACTCCGGCTCATCGATCATACGAAAAATTCGACCAAACTTCGCGATAACGGAATGATCAGTTTCCCGTGGACGGCCGAGATGTTTGTCTAGCGACAATTGATAACAAAGGAGGGGAGCTCGGAATAACAACAATACGATTCGGCACGGCGAATATGCATCATTCCGTATCTGTATCAGTCACCGGGCGCGCAGCTGTTTCGCCGGGAGGCCGAAAAGACGGGATAATTTATCGGGAAATTGTTTACTTCCTACATAATCCAAGATCTCCACGATGTCGGTTCAGTATACAATACACTAGGGGTGTTCAAAAATGACTATTTTTCTCAAATTGCACTGACCACTTGATAAAATTTGGATTTGAATAAAATAGTATTTACGGTGACCAATTCTTTAATTATAGGTGTGCCCATCGTAAATACTATTTTATTCAAATCCAAATTTTTCGACGGCAATTTGGTGAACATCGTTTCTATAGACAACCTGACACTTTCATCGGGTGAACAGATAATTTTGGATTTTTTTACTCATTTGTTTTCATGTAATAAATATTAACTTTATTCTCCTGTAGCAATGCGGCTACTGGCTGGAATTGAACCAAATTTGATGTGAAGGCTTAAATTAGGTAACCTACCAATTTTATCAAGTAGTCAGAACAATTTGATAAAAAAGTCATTTTTGAACATCCCTAGTATACACGCTCAACTCCCTCGACTAGCTACAGCGATTGGCGCTTGAATTTTGGACGGAATAACAAATCTTAAAGTCCGACAACATTAATTTAAGATCAGCAACGTTTGCCATGATATGATAATTGTCAAATTGCGCCATAAGTCGAAAGCAAACTGCAAATTTCCAGTTAGTCTCGAAATTCTAATCTATTTGTCATGCAAAACAAATAAACGCGATACGAGTAGCTACTGTCCGAAACTGTCACAGCTATTGCAAACAAGTTCACAGTATTCAAACCTAGGTAAGGTGGCCCAAGTGGGCATTGAACCTAACAGACGTAGATCCGTATTAGCAAGACGTGCTGAACAGGGCATAAACGGTTCCGCCACAGTCGACAATGTTTCGATACGCGGATATCGCAACACGTACGATATACCAAAGGCGCAATAAACGTGTCAAAAAAGCGCTGCGACGGCGTATCTTGACCAACGCAAACATCGTGTCAATATCATAAAATATGTACGCGATCCCTACGACAGATATTAATCAACGCCAGCTTCCCCTTATCGAGTGCCCGGGTATGTGTCTCTATGCTTTCCGCGTTAGAGACGGGCGTTAATTGAAGACAAATTGCCGTCGCGAACATTGGTTACTTGACAAATGATACGAAACGCTGCGGCCAGCATTGAGATAAATGATGATCTTTGGATGCTTGCGCAAATACATCCGACTTAATCGGTGCGGAAGGGCAATGTAGCGAGAAAACAAACTACAAACAATTTCGACGTGTTTGCATTACCGATAACGGCGCAACTACTGGATTACGGGTAATTGTAAACGACACTGTCCACATAACCAAGTCCACACCACCACACAGCATGTGCGCGCTCGGTAACTATGGCTGGACAAAATCGAATCACCATTATTAAATATTTCCTTATTTTATGGAATAAAATATCAGTAATATTACTTCCAGAGCGGGCATCTTAAATGATAACGTGCAGAGCACAGGCAGTCGGCACGCATACGCTTAGTTGCTTACACGCGTCATCTCCCAAGTTTCGAGATATCTTTGAGCATAGTTACTGGCAGATACCAATCAAAGCCGCATTGTCCCGTGAGGCAATACCAGCAAGTGCCCGCCACGAAAATTCTTGTTGATTCGCTTTAAATCATTCGATTCGAGTCGCGTGGCATCAATCATGATTCGAGTTGCTATCAAATCAGGCCCATCCCAATTGGTAACATCACTGGCCCATAAAGTCAAGTGATGTATAGACCGAACTGACGTAAAGCATAAAGTCAAATACACCCGGGTCGACAATGTGATATTCATTCATCAAGCGACGAGATATCGAACCCATCATGAAATCAGTCACCATCACAGACTTTCTATATATAGATTGGTACAACACAAACGTCTCACTAGATCCATAAAACGGTAAGGAAATTAACTGTTTTATAACCATGGCTTCAAACGGTATCGCGTAGACACTCGCGCAGGCTCAATTTCACGGTGAATCATATTGCAATCTTATCAAGTGGAAGGTTACCAAAAAAAAGCAATTTCTTTCGCCTTTCAACATCTGACACAGCGACTTCACTCCCTCGGTTCAGCCCAAGTTGATCGTTTATGATCGCGCGGGCGAGCGACATTAGAAACGGCGTTACGAGAGGTGAAGGAAAAGTAGTTAAGTTTCGCACTACGCGCCAGGCAGCACGTCCGGTAATCGCTTTATGGTCGTGTACAACTGGCAAACTTTAAAGCAGTAAGCCCGGACGACGGAGCCGTAAAACTTACAGGCGCGCAGAGAGCGGCCGTAAACGGGGATTTCGAACGCGCTGTGTCGCACTCGTAAAGTCAAAACTGTGATACCGCGCGGCGACAAAAGTTCAGAACCCTTCCATCTAAGAATCTAGAAGGCTGGAAGCCGGCAATTAATGTCGGCGGTAACCTCACAGTAAAGGGCACAAGACGGTATACCAACTGCCGTGAGAGCGATAATGCCTAACACCGAATCTCTACGAGGTTCCGGTAAAACGTAATTGCCACATCTGTCGTTAAGCGTAATAAAGTCTTTCATTATGTATTTACGGCGCGAGCCTCAAGGCTAGAAATGCATCTACGCCGACGAGTAAACACGCGATGCGTACCTGGGAGTCGGTTTCGGAAACGGACTGGTCGTCGCCGATGCTGCACGCTTTGGAGCAAAATATCTGCCCGTGCTTGGGGAGGAAAGGTTTTCCCAACAGCGACACGTTGCATCTCATACATGAGAAGCAGTCTTCGGTGGCGTGCCAGTGCTGTCCGTCGTACTGCATTTGGCCGACGTCGAGACCTGTAAAAGCGAGATTGGGATTTGTCGTGTCACCGCTGCAACGGGCCTTTATCACGACCTTTTCACGGGGGCAAATAACAACTATTTGTTCATTTCGCTGGGTACATATTTGCGCGGCCAATAAAATGCCTGCCAACAGAGTTCGCGCCGACCAAAGCACGGCGACCTGTCTCACACCGGCAGATAATGCTCTGAACTCTAGATTTCTAGAAACGCTGTACCACTAAATCGACATTATCCCTGGTTGTCCCACATGTCAGCATGCGACACTTTCGCATGCAATGCTCAAGAAGGTGACTTCATCTGCAGAAAACTACCCCTAACCCAAAGCCTAATCCAACTCAACCCTAACCCGAACTTTAACCCACTTGCTCAAGTCTCGCAAGATATTATCCAGAAGCTGTGAAAGTAGTCATCACTGGTACTCAAGCAGAAGTAGAAGTACTTAGTTTCTGACCTCCTCTGCTCTGGTCTCATATCATTATATGCCCACGGACTATCATACCTATCATCTCCCCGCAAGTGTCGCAGTATTCCGCGTATCTCGCTTCGAAGCACCGGGTGCAGTATGGCTTCTCGTCTCGCATTATGTACCGTTGACCCCCCAGCACGACTTCGCAATCGTAGCAGCAGAAGTGATTCATGTGCCAGTGGCGGCCCTCCGCTTCCGTGCATTCGTCGGAGAAAATGATCTGGAATAGAAAACAATAACTAACCAAAACTTACGTCACGAAAAGACGCGATAATGGCGCCAAATCTTTGACAGGATCGGAGTGACAGAAACACTATGATGGCATTGCATGTAAAAAATAACAACTGTGGCCTCAAAACACAAGTTTAATATAATTTCGATCATTTGTAACCATCCGGTCAACAACAAAATAACTTTCAATCTAGCACTGACTGACAAGGTAATTTGCAGGCTAACAAATTCGGAACCAGAACTCTAAAAAACAACCGGCTGATGTCTCATTCATCACTGCCTCCGTGGAAGACGCGACAAATAAATAATGACATGAAACTTTAAATCGCCAATGAGTTATCGCGTCTCGATTTAGAACCGGGCAGCCTCGATTACACAGACGTGGCAAATCGAATATGACGTCACACGACCGCTATTTCCGAGCAAATCGGAATCGGCCGCGTCAGACGCGCGAGGAACCCAACGATATCTTATCATAAATTTTTACATTACGGAGCGCTTGCCAAGTACATGATGGATGATACACTTTCGCAAAGACTGCGAGGCAGTCGGGACAATAGGCGGCCTACTCGATTAGGCTTTATCGTGTTTACACATTCCGCGGGCAAACGAGAAAACCGTCCCGTATTTATACAGAAAGACAATTTAGGGCGGTCGAAACACCGACGGTGACACAACTGACCCACCTCATCACACGCGGAGCATCGCGGCTTAAGACTCTCGGCGTGATGCCTTCCGCAATAAAGCTGTCCGTCCTGCGTTAAAACACAAAGAATGAAGAGTAGTACTACAAATCGGGAATTTCGGACGATAAATCAAGTCAACAAAAGCGTGATATTCTCTTACCTGGTAGAAATAAATCAAATCCACTAGCAGCTCTTTGCACAGAGAGCACACAAAGCAATTAGGGTGCCAGCAAACTCCCGTTTCGGCTCGCGTTGCAAATATCGCCACGTCACCCCCTTTGATGGTGCTGCCGCACTGCAAATGATATACCGTAAGGGGACCATTTGTCACGCTAACGAGCATATGGTAAGATCACGCAGTTAACTCAAGTCCCGGACTCGCGCGGTGCGACCTGAGGTGGCCAGTAACGCAGTACTCCTATATTTCCGAATTACTAACGTCGGTTTGAGTACCAACAATGACTATGACCACTTTGGCCGTCGCTCTGCGCCACACGGGTCAGCATGAGCCGATTTCTGCGCGTGGCTCAAATTAAGAGAGTGATGGTATACTTCTCGCAATGCGCATTTCTCTAGAACACAGCGGATCATTCTACCTCCATCGTTTCACAACCACACTATCCATTTAAGAGACACAATACCCGATTAACGAGTTATGACCCAAATATCTTGAATGGATTATGCACCAATTAATTTATAATCGACAGCGAAGATTCCAAGGATCTAATTTTGATCGCGGTACATTAATTACACGAGCGAGTGAAAAAGCAATCAAGAATGCGCCAGTGGAGATGTGCAATTCGCATTCACTCACGTTTTCGCAGCGCGTAGACGGCGCGGAGTGCGAGTATATCCTTGCACTACCTCTTCCGAGCGCTTCCTGCTTTCGTTGTTTGCTAAAAAGCTTCAATTCTCTTTCCTCTTCCTCGGTCAGTTCATTGCAATACCGAACCTGCGATTAAGTTTACAAATTACAGACACAGAAACGAGGGATTATCGCATTATAATTTGCCTATGTGGGAGATTTCGTGAATTCCGGGTGACTTTCAAAGAAAATATCCGATGCAATGTACCAAGTAGTCTATTATTGACGTCACCACAATCGGACTACACTTGCTGGGTGTCTATTATAGTCCGAAACAGCCAGATACTAATCTACCGCTCGATGACTCTTGAAAGACAAAACTGAACAAGATGGGCTATTCCAACATGTACTATATGATCGGGTTGTTTCGATAACCGACGCGAACGATGATGTGAATAATCGAACGTTATCTAAACGGTTCCGAAGCCACAATCGCGTCAGATCGAACCGATACGCAATTACGGGTTGTAGTAATGAAATAGGAACCCATCATTTTAATGGATTTCAATATCGTTTCAACTGTAGTCCGGAATTGCATCGGTCTTTCTCACAGTGCCGATAAGAATTCCGCCGACAGAAAAACAGGGCGCATAGTCAGGATGGGGCCGAAGAGACTTTCCCACCCCCTTTAACTATGTAGCTAAAACTACAGTCACAGGTTATCTGGCCACGTCAACTCATTCAGCAAGCACGATTAAATCATTAAATCAGTTCGCACGGAGCCAAATGCAGATATCATTACAAACGAAATTCATGAGAGACGCCCTTGTTTGTATTCAAACAACTGTTAATGAACTAGTCCGCGGAGTCCGCGCAATTGTTCATGTAAACCCAAGCGTGTGATCCCGAAATTACTGCAGTCCGGCGCATCGCTTATATTAATAGGGATTAGGAAAAGACAGGGATAAGCGGAACTGGCGCCGTCGCAGTAAATAAGTCATCGATTCGAAAAATGGTCCCGCATTAACTATCGCCGAATGCAAAGTTGATCAAAACTTCACATAGTCCCGAGATATCCTCGTTTACTTAACAGGTCCAATGGAAAACGACCAGCCGTGTGAAAACAGCGAAAGGAATTGTGACGCTAAAAAGAAATCTACATGAAATGGCAATTTGTCAATTTGACACATTTCATCGAAGTGCGAAAAGCTATGCTCTCGCTAAAACAGCGTCTTTGTGTCAAATTTGCTGAAGCGCATTCACCACCACGAAAGTGACAGAGCTCAAGTGCAAACAGCGTAAGCGCGTCGCTCCAACTTATCAATCACGAAAGTTTGGGTTTCAGCGCGCGACATGTAATTAAACATAGTCGCCTGCATGTAACACGACGAGTTAGCTCTAGCGATTTCAGCGATTTTAGTGGATTTCTACGAGATCTCGCACAAAGGTCGAGATCTGTAGTGAAGAGGTGCGCGCGCCTGGTCAAGTCATCCATCATTCATGCCCGATGAATATTATCTTTTGACAGCCAAGGATTGTTAGAAACGGGAAGTGGCGGCCATTAACGTTATTAATGGGTTACCGTAACGTTCCGTTTTAATAACAAAGCCCCCTCAGTTCATCCGCACGCGACTATTAATAATTTGCCAAGGTAACGATGAAGTGCAATCATAATAATTGACATTGAACGACTCTGGCCGAAGGTCACGCGAATGGCGGATCCACAAATGTTCAGACAATGAAAAAAACAATCGACTGCGAAAATGCCCGTGATACAAAACGAGGCATTACGCTAATAGAAAACAGGGTCACCGCTCGAATTAAGCATGGCGGTCAACTAAATAGCCGCTCAAGCAACAAATATCGTTGTTTATGTGTAAACAAATGCGAACCTGACATATCGTTATAGCAGACTCTAAACCGAACTGGAGTGCCAGTAATCGTTCGTTTACGCAACCAATTTGGAGATTAACCGCGAAATCGGCGCTCAAAAGCGCATCATTATACCGTCGATGAGAGCCAACATTCTCCCAAGCATGTACGTTAAGTTGTATAAAGTGGCGTAATCCTCTACAAACAGTCACGTGACCACTTGTCGATGCATTATCGTCCTGAGAACCGCGGCGCGGGTGGGAAAAAACAGCTCGCGGATCAACCCCCCAGCTGAGGCATTGAGAAATTGAGTGTTCCGCTGGCGTGACTAATCGCTCATGTGCTGATATATAAAATAGCGATTGTTTGCGAGATTATTACAGCGGTCAGACACACTGAAGACGTTTTACTTTAACGTTCGCAGTCTATTTAGAGATTTTCAATTTGGTTTGAAAGGCTCAAGTTTACCTAGTCGATGGCTACTAAACGCTCTCCACACATTCAACAATGGTCAGTCCGCCACTCCAACTTGATGGTTGTCAATTTTAATGATGGAAGACCCATTACAATACCGCTGAGTATCATTGTTTCGCGAAATTTATAATGACCTAACATCGAGCAGGTGTTGTGATGGCTATTGGAAAAAAGGCGGTTAATGTTTATCGCGAAATCGCGGAACTCGTTATTACTGAGTCAACCTTGCATTATCGGATACACGCGCATTCCAAGTCTGTAGTATCGGCTCGTGTCGTTTAAAAATAGTTCTGATTTGGAAGGTATGTATTTGTGCGAGGAGATGTTAAGCACCGCCCGAGCGACGGTGTGACATAGGCTATTAAACCGCCCCGTTAATAACAGGTATTAATCGTAATTTCTGGCGGGAATCTGCGGCGAAAATGTCGCCTTACATAAATCCCGGCATCGTGTTTTACGCTCTCGAAAGCCCGAGCATTACACATCGGCGTCTCTGATGTCCTCGAAAGTGATACCTCCCGTCCTTTCGCTACAGCGATAGCCATGTTAGCGTGGATGCATTGCGTTCAAGCAAAGTTCAAATCGATACAGCGACGACGCCAAGTTGAGTGCCACTAACGACTTCACGCAACACCAAAACAAGGCGTCTTGCCACGGTAAACTTTTGAACGATCACAATATACGACAGTGAATTCATTCCAGCTGTCAAGCTTCGGTTTACAAAACAAGTGGATTTAACCTGCGATAAACATTCGCCAGCTCTGACAATTTGACAGCATTCCTTCTCACTGACAGGAGCGAACGAGCGCAATCGATTTTCGCGAAGATACCTCGCTATCGGAAGATCAAGTTTGACGTGTGTCGGAAAATGTTACGGCACGTCCCGCTATTGTAAGCCACGGTTACTTCCTACAAATTCCCAACGGCGCATTTCTGACAGATTCACCCAATTTCCTGTGTGGTCCGCCGGAGCGAAAATAGGATTATGCACGGGAGCGTCAATATTATTACTCTCGAAGGGGTGCTAAGCCGAAACATAGTAACAGTAAACTTTCGCAGCGCGGCGACTGCCGATTATTTGTATCCGTGTTTCCCATACATACAAAGCGAAGTGGAAGGCTTCAATTTGGAATCAACTGTTGACCGAGTCGACGCGAGCTGAATTTTTACTTAAACCTAGATTTATAATCTCAACAACACACCAATGCGACCAAAATACAGCGGCTTCCATTGCAGTACTGGGTTGGATTAAACACGACGATTTATGACGTAATATAGCGTAAGACTGACTTCGCAAAATTCATTAAATCCGACGAAATCTTGAGTTGTAAATCGCACATTCCATACTGACAGCAAACAGTTTAAGTAACTGAGCTTATCTGACAACCGAGTAACAAATTGCGCTCGGCGGCATTCCGTTTAGTTACATTACAATGCCGGCAGGCTGTCTTATCGGAACTGATTCAAGGGCCTTGGCGCGTAGTACATATGCCCTTTCCATTTCGGTTTACAATCGGCAACGAAACGTCGCGTCAGCAGTGGAAGAGCAATATGGGTAGAAATAATACCACAGCAGTCAACTGTGCCCAATGAAATCTCTGACAGATGTAGATACGGCGCGACACTGATACGCCAATTGAATCAATGCATTCAAATTAGATGCAATCTCAAGCGTAAGTAATCTATCTCTCCTCGTGTATTAGACCCATGTCTCCGAATTATATACATTAGGAGCACAACGCGCACTTATATAATTCTCGACCGTGCGCTACATTCTGTAAAATTGTTTGTACTGAATTTATCAACAAACTAATGGCAGTAGCATAGTTCGTGCCAAAACAGTTACAAACATATCAACAAAGACATTCACCTCATTATCTTGAGGGGGCAGTTGTTGTAATAATTGACGAATACGGTATCTCTCTCCCACGCTGTCGATAAGTGGAACATGGTCTTCTGGTAAAGTTCGAAAATACGCTTGGACCTATCATACAAAAATCATCGTTTGATTAGCGGGCAGCGGTAATTGCGAGTCGAGGACCGGAATAAGCACGGTTTGCTCGTAATTACTGATAATTACCGGACTATGTTGTGGGCGTATACGAACCGCTAGAAAGTCTTGGGTTTACAACATCAACAGTAACTCAATACTCGTAACGAAACGGTAAATGAAGCACACTGCGTAATGCTACGAATCTGCACGCGTGACGCCTAGTGATCTTGCAACGGGAAGCTGTATCTCACCTGTTCCGGGTTTAGGCCCATAGGCACCCAAGCGTATTCGTCTAAAGAGCACCCGCTGTCGTTATCCGAAATGACCACGTTAGCGGGCTGATGTCCTGGATGGTGGTGATGGGATATTGGCATTGTCTCGCGTTTCCCGTTGTAATTAACAGCCGCAGTACGCTCCATAGCAGTGTTGGAAGCCCCGCCGATGTGATACTCCAGTCTGCACTTACAGTGCAAACACACTTTTCTAAACCCACGAAATCAGTAATAAAATACAGTACTCAAGTGTCTACGAGCGAAACATGTTGAAACAGGATTGAGAATTCTTAATTATCATAACACACATGCCGGCAAAACATTTCTCGCCGGCCGCAAGTAACAACATAATAAGTAAACCCTCATCCTTTTCAAGCATCCTTCAAACGTGCAACAAGAGTACGATGCGTACTTTCTCCATCTGCTTAGAACCACCCGTAAGTCACGAATCAATCTCAGGTTCAAAGAATGAACTAAGTGACGCAATTTAGAACATTCCGCGAGTAGATAATGGGAATTAACTAAATTAAAAAACCCTTGCGATTCATATATTCAACCCTATTATAGACAGTAACGCTGCCTAAAGTCTGTCTAATTCAACAAGACCGCAATCGTAAACACATTAGAACTTCGCTTTCGAAATGTATTTCATATAAGCCTATCTAAATGTATAATAGAAAAACGTCGCATCAGCCGACTGAGCCGTGCGCGGCGGGTATTTCGATAACAATACGGCGGCGGAGAGATACCTTTGCTAGGCACCCTCTCTCGTAGCAGCAGCTTGGCAACTGAAGAAAGCGGAGTGGAGTGATCCGTTTAGAGACGAGCGGCATTTTTTCTACTAGCACCGCGGCTATCGTTAATTCACAAAATCAAGTGGACAACGCAAAATACATCCGAAAAAAACTTTTTCTTATAACATCGATGATATATCCAGCGAGTGTTGATAATAACACTCGATACATATATACTCTCTCAAAGTGTGTTAAAGTCCATCACGACATATCGCGGCATCCACGTAATGCGACGGCCACGTTAGTTCGATCGTACAATACTATATAGGCCGTGTTGCACAGATTTGTGAATTTGTAGCAATAAACTGCTTAAACCAATTAACAGTTTCGACAACGTTTTCGACTTGGCGAATTTAACACATAATCTGTGTCAACCGCACAAGTGTAAACACAATAAGTTCATGCCCCGCGCGCGCTGCCGTGGCTTCACTTGTTCAATCAAATAGAGGCCAATTATGTGAATTAAGGCGGCGGAATTACGTCTGCTAGATATCAAATATACAGGAAGGTTCTAGGAGGTATAGATTTTCACTGTCGTCGATTCGAGACTTGATATATTCGCCGCATAGCGCAGACTGCGGACTAGGGTTGATAGTACTCTGTCGACCTCTGGAAAGTACTGCAGCTAACGCGAATCGATCAGTTGCTATCGAAATGTGCCCGGGAAACACTCGAGCTGATTTTTCGCCCGTGTTTACTCAAGATCGCAGAAGAGATGCGCTGTCGCACGCTGAAAAGCCCGAGAAGATAAAATGCTTCCCAGCGGCCTCCAACGACGACACTCGCCGTAGATTGATAGTATATTCTCATGTCAAAAGCATTCAACGGAATGCTACTACACGTGTTCCGGCACAAAGCTACCGCACGGCGGTAAGTGCCCCTCCAGAAATTCCTCGAGATGTTGTTTCCTCACAGGAACCTAAACATTACCACACCAGCGTTTAATGTATTATTATTAGCAACGCCGAGTGGGTCCGCATTCGACCTAGAAGCGTATCTTCGAAGCGGGCTAATTGGTAGAGGCACAATACAAAACCAGACGGGAATGTCCCACGATTGTGCAAAACAAATTTTGAGTTATGCCTCAGCGAAGCAATTACTGGACTGGACACTGCCGGCATCCTTCAGCACGTACGCGATTCGTCATCGTCATTGTCGGCACAATATTTTATCCGATCGCGAAAGAGCTTGGCGTGGTCTCGAAAATTCTATCTCTGGATTATCCATTTAGCTTTTGTGAAGCTGGTGAAGTTTTCACAACAAACTGCCAACGTACAAGATCCTAAATCCTGCTTAGGTTCTGCACTTAAGCCGTGGGTATAGTTCTTCAATAGTACAGATCCACAAGATCTCTATTCCTTTGTCCTGTACTAGCCGTACATGCTACATATACTCTCTTCAGGGGGTGAATGATGAAGCGTATTTGCTAAAATCATTCAGAATGATCTTTCGTGGCCTGCTAATATAATATCCCATTGTGGTGGTCTGTTGATAAAATTTATCTCTAATCGAATAATGTCAATTTTCATACGATATGAATACAGCAACTATACTCACTTCGAAACTATACTCCTCAATAAACGCATTGATTGTGTGGCAACTACAACGGTAAATTATTTCTTAACATACGCAGGAACCGGGTAATATTAGTGATCTGGGCGTAGAAAACGCTAGCATACCGTAAAGGGCAGTTGATTTAGTACCGGATCAATAACCGGTTCGAAAGGGAATGTATACCAAGTGGTTAACCGCTATCATATTATAGTAGCATGCATCAAGTGCCCTGTAAATCATCCCCTTTTCAAAGTATCGCAACTATAAAACGCTACGTAGGCGCGTTGCCGCAAATTTGTTCGGCAGGTCAAATTTAGTTCTCAACGAGCTCTTCAAAGTGCCCCACTGATCCACCGTTGACATAAGATATATGCCATATGTGCGAAGCCTTGTAAATATATCTGGGTGCATCATATCAATTGCATTAGCACTGGTGTAAAACTTTAAAACAGTTCACAGACGGAATCACAGAATCGATATGGAAGCACACAAATATCCCGCGGGGGCGGCAGTTCTAACGCAGCGGCACAAAATCACGATCAAGCCGACAATAGTTTTATCCAATGTGAGGAGCCGCGGCGTGTCATAAACCTATTTATTGCAGCGCTATCAAGTTATCGTATATTCTCTCACGCAGTAGGTGGTATGAAAAACTTACGCGGATTGATCGTAGTACAATGTATTCTACAAAATGCCTGCGATTTAGTTCAAGTACGAATGAAAGCGTTGAAAACCCTAATCAAAACCTAACGCGGATTATATTAACCAGCCCTCGGCACTGACCAATATTCCAACCGTTTTACAACTGACTTTTAAAACCCAGTGACATGCGTACAGCAACCGATATACTTTCAAGCAGAGTCGCAAAAGTGTACCGTGCGAATAGAACAGTCACAGCAACACATACAAAATTTAGCTGATATACCAATGATATTGTACAAATTCGACTTCTAATCGTTGCGCGAGAGACCTGCGCACAAAAGCGGTCGACAAATTCACCCATTCTTTATAATGTTTGAAGAAACGGCATTGACGTTTCGGCATGGCATAGAATGAATAGAGCTGGGCCCAACGACTCCAGTATTATAAAATGGTCCGAGTCGACTAATGAGAGGCGATATTTTTCGAGTAATGACTGAAATTATACACCCCCTGTCAATAAGAATTATATTATCAACGAGGATTATAGTTACGATACTTTTTCCCGTCGTGAGAGCTCTAAAATTTCGATTGTATGTGTCGGTCTGTCGGACCATGCAAAACATGGGAGGATTTGTCCTACTTTTTCAGGAAATCGAAAATGTCCTCCGAGGACGCCTAAATGTCCTCATATATGGAAATTCGTCCTCCTTTACAGCTTTGACAGCTAGGCTAATGGACAAGGCCAAGTGAAAATCGACATAAATGACGCGAAATACGTAACGCGGACGTGAGGGAGGGACGTTCGGGAGTCGAGTAAGGCTGATGACCTTTTTTAGTCAACAAAGCAAGATTTCCAGTAAATTTTCAATTTCGGTAAACTAGATTTTATGATTTGATAAAAGTGTCCCTCTTTCCCGATTCCAAAATACGGCAACCCCATGCAAAACATGTAGAGAAAAGCTACTATGGTATACGCACGCCAACGGAAACGTCAATGCTGTGAAGTATTGTTCGACTTGCAGCGTTTCACCAAGGGCAATGGAATAGCACAATTAAATATCTAAATATCCTTAATGTGATGTAACTAGTACCACGTTCCATGCAGTCGCATAAAAGGCATATACTTGAAATTTCCAAATCATTCATATTGTCATGTCGCCATCGTGATTGGCGGTGGAATACTCGAACACAGGTCGAATACACGATTGGGAAACGAATTACTCTGGTAAGTTTTGTTGTCCAGCACTATTAATGAAGCTGACGAGTTAGTGATGTTCGTTAGCATTGTTTACTTGATCTGAATATATTCTTTATCGGATATTTGTTATAGCTCTCACCAAATTCCACAAGTTTGATCTGCCCCCTTTTCGAAAATACTAGGTAAGAAAAAGGCGGCCGTGTTTGTTTTGGTGGCACAGTGTCGATTACAGTACGTTCGACTTGGTGTGTGCTTGCTATTTCTCGAGTACAAGCGAGAAAACGCGAAAGATGCATATTACGCCGCGCCCGGAGGCAAAAGGTGCCACCAATAAAACGCGGTTTAGAGGATCATATGGCAAGCACATATCACGGAACGGAACAGATACGGCTTGCTGCCATAAAGTGCACTCGCGAGCTGCGAATCCCAGAGCAACACCATTGTTCAAATTCGAGGAACTAAGGCACGAAAGGTGCTGTAACACCACGTGAAGGGGACTGTGAATAGAGCGTCTAAATTACAGTTGATTAGAAGTTATACCTTGCCACATCAACCGTCCTTATTACACCGACCTCGAAACAACGACCCTAAATAGCTATTCGCGGAATTTGGCGCAGGTGATTGTTACAGCAGAGGCGGCAGCTATTCCAGCATAGATTAATTCAGGCATGGCATATCCACACTCTCGAGCGGGCGTATCGCCCCATTTCGTTAATGAGGCATGTCGACCTTCGCAAAGACCGATTCCCATCGCAATCACGTGTACAAACTAACATGTTTATCTTTTCGCGTGCGCGATACCAAATCCTTCTCGCATTTTGCACCGCGGGCAGACGTTGGACACAGTTACAGTATTGCAATTATGTGTGTGCTCAAGGCCAGAATCGGTACTTAAAAGTTGATAGGATTTCGTCGCGTTTAATGATACACAAAAGTCTTCGATGGCGGTAAATACCACGTACGGGGTATAAGCACCTCGCGCAATAAGTGCGACTGGGAAGATTGTTGTTATATTCTAATCGCCGGCATACCATGTCTATTGATCACTGTCAGGGATCGCTTGATTGATAGATCAAGATTCAAATTTTCTTTCGTCTTTTGACGGTACACGGCGGACAGCCAGATATCAAAGATATACAGTTATACACGATAATCTCACCCATACGGGCGAATAAGGCGAATGAAAATGGACAGCAGGATGTTTACGAAGTCACTACTAGACAATAATCCGCAATCAAATAAGACCATATCCTGCTGTAACGGCATCTACGCTATAGCTACTGATACTTGTCAAGCATCGCACGCGTACATCTGTCTCACTGATCGGTGAACACTTACGCAACTAAAATAAAGCATTTGTAAACAGTACTATTTCGATTCCAAAGCAAACACAGCGCAATCAAAAGTGTTTGTGTATAATACCTAACTTCCTCCGGGTGGAGATTTAGCGAAAACGCTGCACCTACACTGCGTATCGCCTCGCCATATGTCAGGCCTGAAACAACCGTGAAATTAAATTTTCCGTCGCGTCTTACCAGAAAGGATATTGCCGTTCGCAAGATAACATGACTATTGATGAGTGTTAACTGTATCGACAACCGATTACAGCATTGACACCCAGCACTTTTTTCCATCTCGCAGCGGGAGGTGGTCATAGCTGATTCCTGAAATTGTTACCGACTTACATTGCAAAATAACAGGTATCCAAGGGAAAATATCGACGATGAAATTGCGACAGCAGTGTCCCGTCAATAGTAGTCAATTGTTCATTGTTCAAGTTCAGCCACTGGTCAAATCAGCATTAACAACTCATATTTCCCAATGTTTGGTGGTTATCGAAACAGCGCACCCTAACCGGTATTGTTGACGCTGCAACGGCCAACGCATAATATGTACGGATTGTACGCGCTGTTAATCTGGAAGCCTTTTCAGTCCAAATAAATAAGGGCGCGGAATTATATTTTTACGCAGATACGACAAGAAAACAACTCATTCTTAATTAAATTTCATGTTCCTATTCCAGTTAGACTGTTACATAAACTCGACTATCGACTCTAAACACATAAATCCGAAACCTGTTTCGTCATAGCGACATCATGACCCGAGATTACAATGTTTCCACATGCAATTCGGACGCGCCAAATCCTTGGCTTATGCAGCGTCGACAGACGCGTTTCACCCAAAAACAAGTCTCATCACACGCTATGCAATCCTCAACTGCATGATGTACAAATGTCAATTATGCGACATTACGCAAAGCAGAGTTGCATATACAATCACAGACACGGCCTACCTAAGTTGGAGCGCGGCTTATTCTCGAGTGTTTGCACGACAATCAGGTATGAGATACTGATTGCTATCTCTACATCGCCTACTCTAAACAAAAACTAACCGTTCAATCACGCACTTCGGCAGAGTCTAGTCATACCAGAACGGGTGCGATTCCATAGCGATGAGTTACGGCCATAAACGGTACATCTGGAGTAACAGTGTTCAATACACCAGTTAACAATAAATGATTGTATATCACAACGTGACAAAACAAGGTAGGTCGCCTGTCATATTATAGCTCATTGAGATGGCATTTATCGCTTCCTAGTTTGAAGGTCAAAGTTTAAATAAAAATAACAACGGTCAGAGAGGGTGCTGCGCGCGGGTAGAATGACAATGCATATTGCGAAGTACATGTCTGGCAAACTCTACTGTAGCCGATGACGTATAAACGCATCCGCAATTCATAAGAAAACCGTGGAAAGCACACCTCACCTACACAATAAAAGTAGGAAGTCATAATATTACAACTGGTCATCAGGTTGCCGTTTGGTGGGGGGCAGGGCTATAATTGTCAATTTATTATACGTTGTCGGGGTTTATTTCGCGAGAGGTTAATAATATGCGCAGTGCGCGGCTTTGGACATAAATATACGCTCAAGTGACGCGCCTCTCCATGCAGTCGAAGCCACTAGATAGAAATCAGCGCTGCGTTATCTGACAAGAGATTTGGAAGATTTTCAGCGTCCTCGTCGAGATAAGAACAGACACGACAAACAGCACGAAAATTCTGTCACGCGAAGAATGTATAGTGACGTCACATAGCATTTACAAATGTTTGTCGCCAAACTTCCGTCGTCGGTAGGCTATAAAACAAACCGCATAAACTTAATGTGTTTAACGATATATCTGAATGGGCTACTGTCGTTATTGCCACGCAATTACTTGGAATTCAATGTGCAATATCCCTTCATATGACATCACAGTATACCGAGATGAAATACGCTGAGAGTTCCGAAACCAAATCAAATCAGAGAACCGCAATCCTGATTTCGATCCGATACCAAATGCAACTTTGAAGACATCAGAATAAGTAACCAGGCTGCCAATGATGCAATCGATCACCCAGCGTGAGCTGACCACTGATCCGGTCTCCCGAAGCAGACCTGCACAACTTTTCGATTCTGGCCAATTTTAACAGTCTATATGGATTTCACCGTGAATATATTCCACGGTTAACATCACGAGATATTAGTCAGGAAATTCCAGACTAAACATTTGCAGTGATTTGGTAAAAAATACTCTGCGCTTACGGAGTATATGATTAGCCAGTTATATTGCCGCTGCAGGATTTATCCGATATCACATATCATGTATTCTGGGATTTCCGAAAGTGATCTGCGCTACTGTCGATCTATATGCGACCTATGGCTGTGCTGATTGCTAAATTTGAAACAATTGGCCCAACCGATCAGTCTACAAGCGACTCTCTGTCGTCTTCTAGCGATCACCAAATAAAGTTAGATAAACAGAGGTTGTCAAGCTTCCTCACGACTATCAGTCTCTCGCCACCTTAAATCAAGGTCAGGAACAAAGTGTCGAAATGACCGCGCAATTATTATTCAAATAGCAAGGATGGAATAAATGTCCCTGCATTTACTATCAACCGACAAGGCTGCAGTTTAGTGTGGATAAGCTTTGCTCTCAATTCCAATCTTTGCATATACCGTATGCGGATCTTCCATCAAAATATCTGTAACTAATATCCAATAGCATTTAATTGGTGGATGAATGTAGGAATGAATGGATGGATGGATAGATAGGTGGGTTAATAATGAAAGGATTGACTTTACACTATACTTCGGGCGTTCCCAGCCTTTTTGACATACGGTATACGAACGATTGTGGGTACGAGTTGGATCCCCCTGCTATTTGGTTACCGATAGGTAGGTATCATGTTAATATAACATCCATCTGATATAGGTCTAAAATTAAAACGCGATCGTAAAAAGGTCCACCAATTGCGGAACCACAGTTGCCTATAGGATACGGTAATTATACTCTCGCAAATCAAATAGAAATTAAAACTTGTAATTGAATTTGTTCCCGATTCTCTATGCAACGCCAGAAAGGCTAATTAACGAGTTCTAGCACAGACATCAGTAACGGTCACACGACACTATAGGATATGAGTTATCGGTGGAATCAAAGTAAAAAAACGGAACCAGCACAAGAGGAAAACAATGGTGATACTGAAAAGGAATATAGACGAAGAATTTGGGGATTTTCTGGGATAACTACGCGACTAATCACTAACAATGCGAAGGTTGTAAGTTGGATGTGACGTCGCTAAAACACGAATTCCGTGATAACTAGAGGAGCAATAAAATGACATTACAGCGATTGTTTGACATCTGCTACAACACATAATGATGGATCAGGCAAGGATATCCGATACGATCTTTGCAATAACATATTTACATTGAAACCAGTGATTCCTTATCGAAATTGTGCAGACGGAGCTACGATTATGTACGTAATCCGTGAAATAGCACACCGCAAGCATTTGATAATTTGAAAAACAATTGCCACGAATTGATTCCAGCATGCATGTTTATTTACAGTTCACCAGAATCTAAAAAGACGCATCATTTCATCCCGGAGTCAGATGAGGAAATTGGACCAGCAGGAATTTATGGCAGGCCGCCACGCACGCCTAAAGGGAGGCTCGCCCGCACAAAATTTCTTATTCCGAGTGCAGTAATATAGAATCTGTGTTAACAACACCCCAACCTCAAAACGGATCATATATGGCGCAATTTGCGTTTAGGGAATTATGACTTCCGTAATTTAGGAAACAAGAGTAATATAATATTACAAGACTTGATTACGAAAAGATCGGCGCGAACAAAATATTGGAGCAAGCATACCACGGGCGATTACAGAACTTACATAATATATTGTTGTTAAAAGCTGTAACTTCATCAGTAGGCCTACGACACATTAAATGGCAATGACTCGGGAGAAACGCCAGAAATTAGAGGTCGTCAGTGAAGTAATACACGAGCGCCTACTATAAGCCAGCACTTAGTTGAATAACACAGTGTCGTGGATCTTGAAGTGACACTCATTCATAAAACGAAAACCTGGCGAGGAGCATCTGAACTGGGTGACTTATATCAGGATTTGATGGTATTCCTGACGCGCTATACGCGGGAATACGGAAATAACAGCCTAATCAGAGCAGCGCTTTATATGGTATATTTCTATTTCCACTGTCGGCGGTGTATGAAACCAGTCACTCTGTAGCTACAAATCCCATCATTTATCCCGCTCTTGAACGGTTTCAAATCCCCTACAATGCCCTCAATGAGCAGACGAAAGTGCGATACAAGTACGTAACAAGAACTCGCGAATAACAAAAAGTATTCTTTTCAATTCGCATCTGCTCTTCCTGCTATCATATTGTGCCATCCCACAGCGGACAGTTGGACAGAATCCAGCTCCTTCATTTTCTACACATACTAACAGCGTTCCTAATGCTTTGACCCTTTAACGCTCGCATCTGCAACAGCCGGCATCATGCACAACTGGAACGACCGTGTCAAGACTTCATTGTCTATAGTCACATACAATGGCTGACTGAGCATTGTGACCAAGACTCGGGCTGGATTTGATTGGTTCACGATGTTCCGGAGTTAATTGCAAAAGGATAACGTCAAATGGCGCAAATTTGTTATCCAAATATTCAGCTAATCTGACTCCAGTGTTCTTACCGCGGGAAGTGCTCGTTTGTTAGTCGTGTACGGGCCGCCAGAAGAAAGCAAACACGGCTATTTCAAAGCGATTGGTACTAAGGCAAGATCCTTGGTCAAACAGGGAATAAAAACCCAAATTTTCACGTCCGAAAACGGGGACGAGCTATCAAAGAGAAAAGCCATAGCAAATAGTGGTTTATCTGTTTGCTAAACGATGTCAAAAGGTATTGGGAGTGATGATCCACTACGCCTAATTACAATCAAAAGAAACGCAAGCCTTCCTATGAAACACTTGGCGGGCGGGTATACACAAAGGATGGCTTCAATTAAATCTGTTGGGAAAACTACCATTCCTCCGCGATTTGTCAGGCACTTTGTGTGAGCAGATGAACAGTTGTCTGGTAAATCAGCGGGAAGTCGCACCATCGTACCCGCTAGCGCAAACTTCGCTAACGACACACGTTTTGATCTTGAGGCAAAGGTCACGACTCTGAAGAATTTACGCTCGGGCCTCATTATCAATGCCTGCGCTACCGCGCAAGACGGTACAAATTGCATCGACCATTAATCAAAATCGGCAAAATTTAAGTTTCTATCATTCCGCTTTGTCGATGGCAATACAAGAAAAGTTGCGTTTTCGTAGAACATATCCGTAATTTTTTCGAAATATTCGCCTGAAATGACGTCAATAAGTTGACGCACTACTATTAATCGTGACATCAATTTCTTTGTAAACGCACCGCATGCCGTTGTCTATCGATATCAAGTTATTTTCATTGTTTGTGAACTTTATAAAGCAAGTTAATGAAAACGCAGTTCGAAATACACAATTACACATGACCCGGACGCAAACGATGTTTCGGAACGACGAAAATATTACTGTCCAGTGTTTGGCATTCACTTGACATCGATTGCTCAGGTGGCGTGCGCAGATGTCCAACTCCAGCCTGGAAGTTTACCAAGTTTTAGGACCCTGGAGAACTGAGATTTCAATATCATTCCGCCAGAACGAAAATCAAATAATACAATCCCAATACAGCAAAATTAAATTACTCATCGATGTCTATAGCGCAGAAAATATTTTTCACCGCGATTCTTGGTGACATTGCAGCAAATGGGACAGGCGAAATTTAGAAATTTCCGATCAACTCTCGCTCATTTTCTTCACCTGAAATTTACGTATGGGCGTCTTGAAGTCGTTCATATAAATAGCTCATTTGTCCCGTCCAAATAGACATCTGCCGGATACTACTGCAATTCGGATCAAAATTCGATGATCCAGATTTAAATCGGAATTGATATGAGATCTAGTTACATGAGTTACAAACGACAGGATAAGGCAATGAACATTGCTTCTGCTCAGTACAGAATGCCAATATATTATTCCAATTCATTTTATGTTATTTCCTGGTAAATGATTTTCTTTTATTATCTGTGTAGCTGTGTTTAAGCCACTGCAGACGAGGAACGTACACCGACAGATCGGGGTGCCCCTCTACAGGACCACTCGATAAAGGTTTACTTATATCGGGTTATTACCTGCATTTACGGTAAATTATTCTGACGCTCGATGATAACAGTACTAACTTCAACAAGCCGTCCATATTCTTCATTGTTCACCCGAAGTTTTTCTACCTTTTACATACATATTCAATTTTGCGGTTACATAACCTACTGTTGGAATAAATCAAGACCGAGAACACGTTTAATTCGGCGTTCAAGATTTTTACGCAGGTTTATCACAGCGTTCCATTACAAATGCGTGCGGGCGTAATAGAAACAGAAAATCGTGATTTATCGTCTGCTTAATCGCAGCGCAGGATATAACCACAAACAGTGTCCCGAAATTAAACCCGTAAAGACAAGACTTCGCATAAATTCCCGACCGAGTTCCTGTCGCCGATTGCAGAAATGAGAGTGAGCCACAGGCATCTGTTCGCATAGCACATAGCGAACACAGCCAATTCCCACCAGGACAATACGCGGTTCAATGCTATGAGTACGGACAGGCTGTCAGACATATGCTAATGATGTACAACAGCGATGCCTAAACCTCAGCCGAATTTACAGACACTTTACATATGCTCGATTGGCGGTATGACTTTGTTTGCGGCGGAAGACACCATGTATTACCGTCTGCTATTGAAGACCAACTTCCTATTCTTAACCCAGACGAAAAGTCAATAAGGGGGCTGGCGTACAACATATTCCCACTCCTCACAATGAGAAAAATACACTGTATATCTCTGCTTCATATACGCTTTGCACATCTAATTATCAACTGATACGATGGCAGAATGCTCAACGATAGCTTCTAAAATACCTCGGACTATACCAGGGATTAGTTTTGTAAAGGGTCACGGCCTATGTATACCTACACTCCCCGTTAGCCTACCATACCACTACCGCCCGTTTTAGTCACGAAAACCAACAGTGAAGATACATACGTGACTGTCGCTAGACAATATATCAAGTATGATTGAAATGACTTGTGTTACATTGTTGGCACGGCACTGTATAATTGAAATATATTAAAATGAGTAATGGAATGCGATGAAATCCACACAGCTGCATCGCCCATCCACGCACTCCAAGCAACAAAACTTGGGATCATGTGAAATTCGATCGTTCCCTAGGCACCATATTGAAACCCCGCGGTAGCTGTTAACGGAGTGCAAGCAAACAACCGTCAGGTGGCAATGCCAATTTGATTTTCAAATTTCTAGTAAAGAATATGTATTTTCAATGGCAATCCTAATACCATAAACATAAACCATTGTCAAAGGCTGTGTAAATTTACTTTGTTCGGACACAAGATCTTATACGTTGCAGAAATTGAATGTGATTTCACGTGCGTGTATGCATGGGATACTATTTAATGCTCATCCTCGATATTTTCCAATTAATCCTTAAGATACCAATTTCAACTTATTTACGTCGCGCGGTGCTCAACGTGATCGGAATAGAAATCTGGAAGGGGCAGTTGGAAATACGATGCGTCGTGACGTCACCAATCGACTGTGACGTATATAAGATCGACGAAGCCACGATGTTTGAATGCTAAGTCTAGGGAGTGCTGGAACGTCTCTAGATCCTCTTGACTGCGCCAGGGCAGCACTATAAATACATGGGGAAGATACGTGCATTTACTAAATTTCCACCAGGGTAAGGTGTAAATCGGGCCATTTGCACTTTCGGGTAGCAAGATTTGCATTCAAACGCATGCCAATGAGTGAAACCAGTCAAATACACCAATACATATGGAGATATATCGAAGGGGTGGGTGTAGTTGGGTTCTGTTCACGTGCAACACTTTTTTGCGCTTTCTTGGGTGTTAGGTGAAAACATAGTTCACTACACTCCTAGGATCTCCATAAGTGTTAGCGTATTTGACAAGATTTCACCCAGTGGAATGGTAAGTACCGGTAAGACAATTTTCACCAGTCGGCGAAGTATGTTTTTCGTTTACAGTGCAGTGCCACGCAAGTGATTAAATCCAGGGGCGTGTTTTTGATCAATTGTTATCCGCAGAGGTGGAAGTCGGGTCGGGACGGGTTCGGGCTTGCGACTTTTTATGCGGGATGACATCTTAAGTTCGGCTACACACAGTCCGTCAAGCTATATACTACATATATCTGGCTTCCGTGCAAGGTGGCGCTGTCGCCGTGTGCGACGCAATCAGCGGACTGCGAGACGTGTGGGTGATGGTTAACTGATTCCGTCCAAGCTGGCGCAGCTTATTCGTGTGCTGGTCTATAAGGCGTATAAAATACATTGAATAGTATGTTTGTGGATTCGCATTTTCCAGTATTACATAACGCGACGGAATGTGGCAGCTGTGGCTGATAGCTTAGAATGGAAAGCACTTTCATCACATTCGAAGGTAGAGTAGCATCCCACCATATATGGTGTAAAACGAGAACCACCTTATACGATTAAAAATTCTACTATTTAGATTTACAGTGTATGCGGCGGGCGGGAGCGATTCAAGGTCGCGTTGACGAAAATACACATCATCAATATTCGATACAATCAAACTATACGTGACATAACTCTATCAACTCTTATCCAATCACGGTTCGGGTCGATAATTATCTTTCAAACAGGGTTAGATCTCTCAAATTCATTCATCTTCGCGGTGAAAAATTCGTTCCGCACACCACGCAAGACCTCGTAAAACAATGAACACGTAAAAGGCCAAACGTATTCAACACCAGAAACCGCCCGCTAATGGTAAATACGGCCGCGTAATCCGACATAATGAATTCCAACCGATCTTGCGATATACTTCAACAATAATCCGCCGTGAATGGTTGGACATGGCCACGCTACAAACATAAACAAACAAGGCCGCGCAATTTTAAGTCACAAATCACAAAATCAATGACACGATTCCTCACGATCTGTTCAGGCCTTGTAGTGACCTTGTAGAGCTAAATCGAATTCGAGATTTTGTGTGACAGATGACGTAAATCGTTTAACGGATTGTAGCAATATGTTACAACGATTACACGGTGTATTTGATGAGATGGAATGTATACATCTTTCAAACACACGAAGCCAAGCCTTAGCACTATACTGTTTCCATTAGGAATTATATCAAAAGCGATTCCGCCGGTATGGCTTCATGGTCACGAAAATCAACAGATCGAGGTGACGTAAATTGCTCGTTTAGTGGATCGATGGCTCGTCATGGCGGCCATATGTATACTTGCACAGTGTAGGCTTAGAAAAACGACCGGAATGCGCATGCGCATATAGCACCGCGGTGTTCTGATATTCTCCTCGGGAAGAGGTGAGACTATGTGAAAATTGACTGCATATAGCTAAAACGAGCATTACCGGGCAAGGTTTCGGTAGAAACCGTAGTCGGCGATGCCAATGTGATTGCTGTAATTGAAATTTCACGCCGATATTTTCGGGAACCTTTTGTCATCAAAATCCCATCACCTAGCACATTGGTTCCCAAAATTTTTTGAGTCGTCTCCATCTTATCAAGCTGCACATATATATCTCAATGATCCCCTAAAAGCTTGAGGTTCATCTACTCAATTCCCTTACTGATGTAGCTTTGTTTATATAGTACTTCTACTTCCAATTTGAATATATTAATATTGTCCAGTGAAAAGTAGTTTTTGAATGGACTTCAGTTGCGGGTTGCAGTGAGGTTGAGAGAAGTTCAATTGGTGTAATGTGAAGCATATTTGCCCGGTTTGATCATTCCCCCCTTTCGCGGGCAGAAATGAGTCAAGTATACGGTACTGAGACGCTTTTCATCAACATCCATCGATTATATAAATCTCACTTAACAAGAGACCAAACAGTTAATGAAATATAATTGATGTTCTAACATCTTCACCCCCTTTCTCTGAAAATTGCCTCCAGAGGCAATATCGCCCACATTGGAAAACAAAGACTAGTATGAGGAGTTGCGCGTGGGTGCTATCACTATATCTCATCTTCTGGTTAATCGGACTGAAATCTGCCGCAAACGTTTCGGAATATTACCATCAAATGAAACTAAAAGATGCAATTGCGGATATGCGATTTTATAACCTTGCCCAGAATCGAAAGAAATCTCCGACGGGACAGCAACAGCTCCGTTACTGCTATGTTGAGACTTCCGCCTCAGCGGAATTTGTGATATATTACATATATTATACGACTAAGAAAGCCACATAGAGACATGACGAACATTCGAATGAGGGACGAAAATCTACGCCAATTTTGGAACCAACGACTTGGTCCTAAATCAATTTCCGATTCACATCATTACTGAGTGAGCAATCTGAGCATTGTGAAACCATTTTAAGCCTGTCGCCAGACGAAAATTACGAATTTTCAACGGCAAAGGAACGTTTGCTCCCACGGCACAGAGTGATATTAATGATACCCGGAATATATGAAGGCGATACCGGGTACACCGGATTAGCGGTAAAATAAGACGGATACCCAACCCGCATAAAACTCCATACGTCAGAATGATTAAATTAATGTATCAACTTTCAGCCGCGCTGACCACGGGATTGCCCATGTAATGCTTCCAGATGTGTACTTTGGTTGAGCCAGGATAAGTCTGGATAAGACTGTGCTTGGACAGGACTATCGATACTACAATATTCAAACTGGATAAAGCCTGACAAATTATATACAATGCAGACCCGCAAGATGAGCATATGTGCAATATACCTTTTAGGCTCCGCATCGTTTCCAATAAAATGACGACGGAATTACGGGACTGTAGGTTATTGATGCTTCGGGGTCCGGATGGCTGTGCTATATACAACTACTTGATAATAATGTATTAATATCCCAGAATGAGATAATGCAATGCACCCGGGATACATGACATATATATACAATTATTATTCGATATTCGAAAGCCCTGGTTTTATTCGAAATACACGGTTCGAACCGTGCGACAACATAGATGATTCCAATTTTATCTTCATGCGTATATTTTGTTCATTTGTAAAATTGTAAAGAAGTAATAACATACATTTGTTCGTCAATTGGTGATCATGGGTATGGGGTTATAATTTTCCTTATTATTACATTGAATCCCGTTGGTTTAATACCCATAAAACAAATATGCCTATGGCCGTAGCTTATAAAAATGCGATTCGCCACTAGCAAACGAAAAGTAAACCACCCCACAAACAAGATGTAGCCTGACAGAACCGAGAGGTTTTGCCAAGCACCACTTCACCGTATTGTTTCGGACACCTGTTACAACAAACAGTGCGCTGTGGGGAAAAGTGGATAAGAGTAAACACCGGATATCAACAGTAGTATCGTTAAAATGAAGAAAAATATATACAGTTTCGTAGGTGGATTGGACACAGTTCAACGGAAATTACCCGAATTCTTCCGTATTGAAGTAATAATGACTTGAGATATTCCCTTAATGCGATCGTAGCATCACAACATTCGAAGATTATTCTGAGTTGGAAGCCGGCGTGGAATGAAATGATATGATCGCCACGACAACGCAGGTGTCGAGAATGATGCAAAAATACTTGATAATATTATTTCAAGATAATCCAACGGGGTGTCGCTTTCTGGTGCATCATCGGACTAACGCAATATGACAAATGACACTACATATCGGTGTAATTTTCAAAACTATAATCTCTTGCCGTGATACATAGCTGCTTCGCCCAGTTGTTACAGCAATTTAACTCATACAGTTGATGCAAACATAGCCCAAAACTACTTTCTACTTTACAAAGTAAAAAGTGCAAAAAGGAAGCAGTTTTTCCAAAAAAAATGAAGTAAAAGTGGAAGTAATTTCAAAACAAAATTACTAGAGTATAGGTAATGCAAGAATGCAAAACCCTGTTGAGTGATTCGAAAAAGTCTAGAAGAACTTAGTTACTAACCAGTGAATACCTCTGAATATGGGTTGGCCCACGCTGCCAAGTATGAGCTATCGGTAATAGGAGAGTGTTGTTGTTGTGGTCGTTGTTGTTTGCGGTATTCATGGTGCTTGTCTACTACTATGGTCATTTACACCAAGCCAATTTTCTTCATTTTTATTCCGTAGCTGTCGACTTGTAGCACGGCCCACTTCTAGGCTTTTACAAGACACCGCATACACGGATGAGATGGCGAGGAGGAGCCTAGATAAACCTCCAACACTTAGGTATGAATTCTGGAGTCGACCTCGGTCGGACTCGAGCCCGCAACCCATTGATGTTGCAGCTGAGGGTTATACCACTACGCTATCTTGCCACTAGGGGAGTGGAATCGCGTCAGAAATTCTCGTTCCGCAATAACGCTAACGTAATTATATTTCCAAGCGGTTCAAAATCGGATGAATGCATTACAGCACCTGGCCGGCCAAACGATCGCCATGCACGGTATTCGCAATCGTAGCCGGCGACATCACCAAGTCCCAACGGTAAATTCACGCTAACTGGCAGCAAAGATACTATCTCATCTCGCAGTAGATTCCGACGGGGTCAGGACTGATTACATCCGCGACACCAACAGGAAGGTGTATTGAGCATATTAGGAGCGTGCACACTCCAAACACACATCGCCTATTATATCTTCCTGCTGCGTAAACAGCATCCGACGGAAGCAATTGTTTTAGAATCATTAAGCGATCCTATAAACATACTCCAAGTTCAAGCTCAGTTCCAAATCGTGTGTGACTAACGATAGTGTCACGCCCTTTGGAAAGTTCAAACAGGTCAACGGCGTATCTCAACCGGTGTGGATTGTGACAAGGTGCTGGAATTTCTGGAATGATATGAAAGCCCAAGGTGTAGGAATCGCGAAATATTGACAAGTTTGACAAGCCCGGAGAAAAAGGCACGGTGCGGACACTAAATAAACGGTACATAAAAAAGGATACGACCGAACTACTTTTAACCTTCCAGCGTAAACTGTGAACGGGATATTTTTCGTCAACAACTAAAACAGCTGAAGCTGCAGTGTTGCGCGGATGACAGTCGCAATGCGAACGCTTGTATTGCTCCGAAACAAAATTTCGCAAGTTATGAAAGCGTTTTGATTCATCGCGAGAAAAAAGAACCAGCGCGCTTATTATGACAACACGAAACAGAATTAGTTGCCGTGTCGTCCGGTTTTGGAATCAAACAATCGCAGACGCTTAGAAGGAAAGCCAATCAAAAATTCCTCGAATATAATCTCGAATTGAAAGCAGTTATATATTATTAATGAATCTTATCCGTTAATTCCATCTATATTACTAATCCTTGTGGGAATTTTTGAAAGGACATGAACTGTGAACTTCGAACTTTTAAAAACACGACTGTGTGCCGCGCCGCGTAAGCGTCATGGGGCCGTTAAGTAATGGGATAGTTTTGGGGAATGATGCCGATATCCGACAAAGATTCGTTGTTGGTGTAAAATAACTTGTTGTTTGAAAAATTTATAGCAAACCGCATTAAATGAGTCATCTATGAGCGCTGTTATTGCTACCATTAACCAGATGATAGCAGTATCGTTAAGCCGTAGTATAAACATAAGTAACCCACGCACGAAGTTCGACTTTTGAGCAACATATCGACATTTGGAAGTCTTGGTGGACCGCAGAGATTGGCAATTCAACATGAATTTGATTTGATTTTATGAACGAATTTTACAGGATTTGTATTTTCGATTTTCTCAAGCAGAATTCGGATTTGGAAAGCTTTAGTAATTTTCAATATTCACGCGGCATTAGAATTCATTTTAGTAATAAATATAAATCGGTATAAAATCTGGAGGTGTATTTAATTTGAAAATAGACAGGATTCAGATTTGAATACATTTAATCCAATCATATCTGGTGCACGGGTGCCTAATGGATTCAGTTCCGACGAATCAGAACTTGAGATTCACCCTATCACATGTTACGTCACACTACATTGATTAAACGGAAAGCCCCGATACCCTTGTTCAGCGTTATTTTTTGTGTTGCATCAGTGGAAATAAAATATGGACTTCCGTTTGATTGTTGTACACACCGCGACCGTCCTTGCTGCGGAATTCAATGTATTATCATTGCTATTGCAATGTCATAAATCTATTTTTCGCGCTACGTTCTGTAGAGGTATTGAGAAACTTACCTCCAAGCATGAAGCGCAAATCCCGGACAGGAGTCGTGGCATCGCATGCAAGCTCTTCCCATAATACACTGAACAAGTGCTTGCAGCTGCGTAGATAAAATAGGCGAGACGATTATTATCTTGAAATTGTTTTTGTAATACGTCTTCGACAATATTCGGCGCTTCTTCGATATACGCCCCAGATCGAAACAGTGCTCCCCATGACACCAACAAATGTTTCACATGAACACAATAAAATTTATAAACGTCAAAATAAATTGTTTTTTGCCTTTGTTGTGGAAGGGGGATGTTATGGTTGGAGGAGAGGGGGATATTAGGACTGGGGAGGGAGGATTTTAGGGTTGAGTAGAGGGGATATTAGAGTTGGAGAGGGGGATATTAGGGTTCGAGGAATGATGTATATTAGGGTTGGGAAATGGGGATATTAGGGTTGGATGAGAGGGGGATATTAGGGTTAGGGGATGGGTTTAGAGTTAGGGTTGGGTTAGGGTTAGAGCTGTGTTAGGGTTAGGGTAACGCAAGAATAGGTTTGGAGTGCGGGACACGATATTCCACACTCACCCAACCCTAATCTTGGGATACACCAACACCAACTTTGACCCTAACCCGCCTCCAACCCTAATATCCCCCCTCCCCAGCTCTAAACCTGGAATACCCTAACACAACCCTAATATACACCTACCCCCAACCCTGATATACCCAACCCCAACTTAGACCACATCCAACCATAATATCCGTCTCTCCACAGGCAAAAAACAATTTATTTTGACGTTTATAAAATTTCATCGTGTCCATGGGAAGCACTTGCTGGTTACATGTGAAACACTGTTTCGATCTGGGGCGTATATCGAAGAAGCGCCCAATATTCTGCCCGCAATACTTAGTGACGCCAGCACCGCCACCCCTTCTCATGAGCACTCAACGGTACAGGACATTGTAACGATACAACGCCATCAAAATTTCTGTCATTTCAACTGGATAAGTGGATGTGGATATGCATCTGCGCACTACCCAACTGCACTGAAAATCGTCATAGTGCCTAGTGGGTATGGCACCATCGCAAATTTTGATCTCGGAAATCACACAACGTAGTATCATTCTGTTTTTGACGTCATTTCCGTGATGAGATTATGTTCTCAATGCGTCCCGGACTTTAATGTCAAGCCCGTCGCCTCATTTTCACGACGGAACAGAGCGTGACAAAAAATAACTATTCTAGTGGGTAACTATTTAAAGACGTTGATAAAAGCCATGTCGTTATCCGTGAGTCGCTGGAAATTAGCGATAGTCACGCGTACTTAACGTTCCAAAAGTCGACAATAATGAGCGGTGCCCCGAAAGAAGGAATGGGAAATAATCTGATATCACCTTGTATCATAGGTTGCTTGGCGGTCTCAATGTTAAATTCCTAATAGCCCCAATCTTACGTCATCGGACGATCTATTCTGAACCGTGATATTTCCGTACGTTTCCTGCATGACCTGGGGGTTGTCTCTACCAGACATAGCTGATTTTGAAACTTGCAATTTAGAAATATATACCATCCAGTTCTCTTTGTTAGTGAGAATATTCCAATTGTTGAAATGTGCCCCAATTTCGCGAGTGATTACGATAATCAAGACACCTGCCGCAGCTAAAAGAGCATGTCATACTCCCAATGCGAAGCGATGGGTGCGGATGTTAAATTTTACAAATATCAAGCCTCGGCGTCATTCGGAAACAATAATTTTTCACAATTTCTTCTACACGCTAGCGGTGTCCTATGTACGAGAAGATTTACTGCATATATTTGCCGTTTGCGATCATGACATTCACACCGTTCACTCGCACACGGGACGGCACAAGGAACCTGTCACTCATTATCACACTGCTTATTACGTTATTCAAACCGACGTATTCCACACAAGTGACGTTACGATATAATTTTCCTAATTTGTGGATGTTTGTTTTCCTATGTAATTAACAGACATGCAACTCTTTCGAAATGTGACCTCGGGTTATCGAATAATTATCGAAGTTCCAGATGTAATTCCGTTAGAAGGCGCTGCGCAAATTGATTTATTATGACTGCAAAGCGCAGATACCATAGGCGGGTTGCGTTACTGCGTCCCACATCACGGCGCGAACGCAAATGATGCCCGAATCACGGAGATGATGTATAATTGTCGAAAGCTCCACGTGTATTCAGCATAAATGCTCAGTTAATACGTTCATGTTAAAGTGTAATGTGGACAAACGATCTACGGCATAAATATCTACCAGCGCTACGGAATATCGCAGTAAAGTCACAGTCCGTTTAACCGATACCGATGTTAATGGTATTAGTCGGAACACCAATTGCGGTATTGCTTTGGTTTCAAAACGGCAGCGTTCACTTCTCATTACGACAGTAAACATGAAAATAACTAAATGTTACAGTTAATCACTACTGTGAGCGAACTCAAAACAAACAGCAATTTGAAGAATTCAACAAAAATGCTTCTTATTGGGAGAATGGCTGTGCATTCGACATAGATCCTACCTACAAAGATAATAGACTTAGATAATAATTCATGCTACCAGGCAAATTCAGTACATGAATTTGATTGATCAATCTTGAACATCCAGCGAATTGGACCTACATGGCAGATGGGGGTTACCATGCACATGTCCCACATAACCTTCATTTATTCAAAGTTCCAAAGATATGATACATACAGATTATTGGGTTAATCCTCTTAACAATACGACTAGCCCTAATTTTTGTTGGTAATCTGAATAGAAGACCCATAATTTATCTTATTTTACATGTCATTAGGAGGACTGTTCGTAGCTATGTTCGAATCAAAATTGCATGGTAATCGAATGTATGTTGTTTTTTTTTTATTCGTTCAACTGGTCCAGTCCCATTTCTGTTGACTGTAAAATATGCTGTCATAATATTATAAACTCAATATCATATTCCCCGATAACACACTTGAGAGAAGTAAAAATATCGGATCGCAATGAGCACTGTTCCCTAAACACATATGTAACTTAAATCTAGATTGAATATGAATTAGAAATTCTAACGGCTACATATCGTGAATTTTTGCCAAGCAAGGCTTTTGCATTTTGCCGGTCGTAAATTTCTGCTTGATACGATTTTCATAGCGACTTCAGATTAAAACTGGTGCACATCCATTCTCAAATGTTTAGCCCAACACAAAATACCCTAGAATAATCATTTTCGATTGCTGCGGAGCGGAAATGTTAAAAACGTTAAACTAGAAATCACTACCCAGCAAGGCAGCATGCCAACATGCGTAAAGAAAACACTTACAGCCGTCTGTTGCTTTACAGGCTTCTGCGATCTACTGTCAGCGGAAGAGAACATGGAGCAACGAGAATAGTTGTTTATCGGAAGGCCTAGAAGAGGTCAGGGCATGCAAGGAAACGACTGAAAACCACACAGAAACAAAATCAAGTTTATGGCTCACAGTTAGAATTCAAAGCACACAGAAAAGACAGCTATCAAATAATCAAAAGCATATTATTATTGTTATTTGTTTCACTCGATTGGAATATATTATTCTGTATGAAGGAACTGTCAAATAAGCAATCAAAACAAATTCAGACTACTTAGATAATATCATTCTGAAGCAGAAAACAACAGATGCAACACTAAAAAAACTCATATCATAGATCATATAATCCAGATGGATATATTCGGGTATCAGAATTCAGTCAAGTTCAATGGCATCAACTATGTAGGCTATAAGAAGGTGAAGAATGTATACTGCCGGTGACATCACCAAAACCGATCAACAATCAACGCAAGATAGCGTAATGATGATGTGTCCGGCTTCTTGATCGGTAGGTCGTGGGTTCAATCCCCAACCGGGTCAGACCAAAGACTTGAAAACTGGTATTCGTGGCTATCTCGCTAGGTGCTCAGCATCCACGGGTAGCATGGAGGAGAAAAAATGGTGGTGGTACTAGACCTTGCTGGAAGGTCGTATCTCATCTCCATCATCAAAGCATCTCAATGATGCAGGCGAAAATAAATCTGCTCTCTCTCTCTTAACTATTCATGGTCTGTGTCAGTTTATGACTGGCAAGAGGATGTCATAATTTCTAAAACTTCAAATTATATGTTATGATCAAATTTATTGATTGAATAAGGTCAATTTGGGTATCAAAACAGTATAATTTTTTCAAGATCCGAATGCAGGACCCACAATTGTTAACAGCAAGCAAACTAGTAGATATGCATCGATTATATTGAAAATCGAGATGTGTCACTGGTCTGTTCTGCATAATTAATGCAAATGATGAAATTTGTAGTAAACATTTCGGACAGAGGCATATACTTTCATGTATATTTTGACAGTACTTCTTAAGAATGGAGTAGAAATATTAAATTGCAGTTCAAGCATTTAGAAATCGTGCTTCATGAGTACACACACAAGACTCTCATTCATTTATCCAGGCAATTTTTAAAAACAAATCAGTCAGAATAATACGGAATCCATTATAGCTTCGCATTATCATACGTCTCATTAATAAAAATCACGGCATATCTTATAAGACGATGTCAACACACTATGTTACGAATTACCACTATATTAATTTGCCATGTCATGAATGAACCAGTATTACCGTTAGGTAAGTCATTAACAGTACATTTAAGAGTAAGAAAACATCTATAGTACTAAGACAAGGTTAATTCCAGCAAATACGTCGACATGATTATAAGTTATAACTCAATATTCCGGTAAGTTTCGACTATATTATACCCACCACCACGGGTAACTTGCAACACAACATCACATCTCGCTACTTTCGACTTCAACCCAAGCTGTTTACATGGATATCAAATCCTTGAACGCATGATTAATCAACCGTGATGAGTAGTATATTCATTTATTCAATGATATGAATGTGCTCGAGAGTTCAATATGTTCTGTTCAGTGTTCATGCATGTTTTATTGTATGTATAATATTAAACCGCGTATACATATACACTGATGTACGTACATTTATAGCTATATCGTCAACTTGAAAGTTAATTAGATGCTATGTTCGTAGCCAGGATGAAAATTTGAGGGCGTCTAAATTCCTCAATGCTTTACCTCCCTTGAAACGTGCTGGTATTGATGTGCCGAATTGCGACTGAAAAGTGTAAGTTTTACGTCATTTAGAGCGGAGTTCCTTGACTTGCTTCTCAGAAAATACTAATCGGACATATCTATTATGGCATCAAGTCATCACCCGTGTTCTTTTTTTTCTTTTTACGTTTCCTACAAACCACCGTAAATGGTAAGCACCAGTGTATATTAGGGTTATGACTAGAAAAAAAAGTTCAAAATTTTGTGTGTCCTGTAGTGTCCTGTGTACATCTTAGTACACGACGTCTCAAAATCTTTTTGTTGACTAGGTAGCAGCAGTGTAACTCTTGATGTTAGATTTCGTCTATTCTCCTCTTTATCAGACTTCGGTACGAATTGTAGTGGCTAATATTATAAGTCAGAAATGGACTATGCATCATTATGGAGAATGAATCAACAATGCCTACGGATCAGTTTCCATGCTTGATACCTGAGGGCGAATCGAAGATTGAAAAGGAAAGAATCCCAGAGTTATATTTGAATATTGTTAAGACTTAATTCATTTACAATAAAATTATAATGCATTTGAATGTTGTTCTCTATCAGTCACTGCAGTCACTGAGGCAGTGGAATACAGAAAGGCTTTGTGTCTGTAGCATAATAGGCTACAGCTACAACTCCAGAAATTTGGATCGGCAACCGGAAATAGCGCCTTCAACTGGTTCACCCAGATTATGCGTTTTCAGCATTGAAATATGATATTGGTTCGTTAATGGAAAAGTGTGTGCATATAAGACCTCATCTTATTCATTGACAAACCCATGTATTACCATCGAAATATTCATTTTGCGATCTATCGGGAGCTGTGCAATGTGTATCCATTGCGAGACTTCGGACAGAACGCGCACGAGCTGTAGTTGCCGCTTGTGGGCACTGCCGGGACCAGTGTGCATTGCTTCGCGACTTACGACTCCAACTCGCGATGTTGCGTCGCGAGGTCAGTGTGCAGAGGCCTTAACACTGCTTCTAAGCCGCGATTTGCGGCTTTTCTCATGCGAGGTTTGCGATTCCAATTATGCTTTTGGAACTTCAGTCAATTATTTGCACCCCTCTGAAAGCCAGCAATGCAATCACCGGATTCTGTTCCTATTTTAATGTGTTTGTGTTACCTGCTAGCACCTTCATAAAAGAAAACGCTGTCAACATGTACCAGTACCCGCGCAGAAAATCGTAGTATATTGAGTTGACCATATTTCCGCCTTAATAACACAATACTCTCCAACTGCGAGGCATTTCACAGATCCAAAATCTTCGAGGAACGCCAGTTGTTAGCACAATATAAAACGCCTATCCCAGAATAAGACTACGCCTCGAATACTTACTCGTCGTCACGATCAATGAAAGTGCATATGATGAAAAGCAAGCCTAATTCGAAACGTACCGTTTTAACCAATATATTATATCATATTATGATTGCGAAAATGTTTTCTCGTTACACCAGTTCGTCTATACCAGAGGTCGTGGTACGCCAATCTCGAGTAAAAATGACAGCATTCGACATGCAGTAATATGTCTGTTACATACTGAGGTGGTCAGTGAAGAAATTCTACTTTTCCCCGTAGTACACGAGTAGATTTTGGCTCCTGGCACTTTTTGCTAACTTGGTTATTTTTACACTGTTGTCAAGTAGATAGTTTTGCTATATCCGTCCATCATTTTATTGGCAAAATAGTCCTAACAACTGTACGAATGAGCTCCATATCCCAGTTCCATAAAATATTTTTGAAAGCAGCACCAAATTTGTTCATGAATAGACAGACTGCAATTTCGAAATTGGCATGTCTGATCAAAAGTTCAAAGTGGGCGGCCCGTCGACCAAATCTACTTCATGAAACCACTCGAATACTTTTCAATTTACCATTTTCTACTCAAAGCAGTCATGAATTGCCTTAGAAATTGCAACTTCTACTCGTTATCTCATAGAAATGTACCGCGTTACTTACAATTTTACTGAAAGGGATTGAGGTAAAAGTTATGGGCAATTTCAGAGACGTCACAGCATGGTAGTTGGCAGTCATAGAACTAGAATCATAATCGGCGACTGCGTGATATTGATATATTTCTTATAGCGTGCAGATGCCCAGATGCAGCCTTTCCAGTTTATTTCATGCCCCAGCATAGCAATGGCTCTTCGAATAAATGCTCCGACATTTTGGAAATGAACCCTAGGTTAGATGCCATAGCTTTTGAACATCGAGGTTATCAGTGTATCGGTATCGGCTTGAAAGTCCGATATTGGTGAAGCTCCGCTCATAATGGCAGTATTTGTCAGCAGTCAGTATTTGGAGCGAGTACGATATTTCATTCGAATGAAAAACCACTCGTTTGCATCACAAGGCATTACTGCGAACCTTTGCCTTTCACGGTGTATTTGTCCCATTTCTTCTCCGGGTCGTAAGGCTCCCACCTGCTGGCCGGGAAAATGTGTTTGTTCTTCTCGTACCAGTGCCTAAGCACGACCTTGCCGGCGTGGGACTCGTCTTTCTCTATCGACGCGTCTCCCGTCAGCCTGACGTCGTCGTGCACGTCAAAGCTGAAAAGCGGGCCGCTCTTGCCGCGGGCTTTCGTGACGATAAAATCATAAAACGTGTAGTGGTGCGGTATGATGAGGTCCTCCTTCACATACATCAGATGCTCCACACCTGGCAAAAGATATCTAAATATCATCACGAAAGTGGCAGAAATGGTTGGTAACGGAGTACTACAGTAGATTTTGCCTACCGGTACCACTGCTTCCAGTGGCTATGTTTTAGGTTACTTGTACTTCTAATTGACTGTCTTCTAAGCAAAACAACGCCTAAAGTACTTACGCTACATATACCGGCGTAGAAATTTGCGGTGTTATTTCTACTTGAGTACTAACAATGACTACTTTGTCCACCAATAGACAGTCATCCAGTCCGAAAGTGCTTTCCAAGTTTCTACTTTACAAAATCCAAACTCTAGGAATAGGACGTTGATGTTTTTGTGGCATATACACCGACTCGTGATACACACAGTGGCGTAGCAGCCACTTGGCGGTTCTGGCTCTGCGCCAGGGGCGGCAGGCTCCAAGGGGGCGGCAAAATGTGGCAGCACAGTGAGAGAGATAGATATGTTATTCATTTTCGCCTGCGCCATCGAGATGCTCTGACGACGGAGATGCGAGACGGGCTTGTTTTTATGATAAGGTCATCTAGTCTGCACCCCCGTCTTTCCCTCTGTGATTGCAGAGCGCCTAGCGGGATAACCGTGGCTACCGGTTTTCGAGTCTTTGGTCTGATCGCTGTCTATCGAACCCACGACCTACCGAACAAGAAGCCGGACACATCACTATTACACTATCTCGCTCGGCACAGTGTACACAGCCGGCTAAAAGAAGCGTTCATTGGTAGTCCTATAGCTGGCGTGCCGTGAGCTAAAATTTAATCAAACATATCTCAATCGAAAGCTAGTGTCGCGCTGATTCTGAAAACACAAATTAATATGTTAACACGGCGATGGAACCACTCCGAAATAGCCGTCAAGGCCAATTGTTCGGAGAGTTCGCAGAAAAAGGAGAGTGCCTGGCGAACAATCAGAAGATTCTTGCCTCAGTGTTGTTGAATAAGACGATGCATGTTTCAAGCTTTGGACAGATTTAAACTTGAAGCTGAAACTAGGTTTACCGGCATACACCACTTAAATGCTATGTTTGGATTTTTGAATTCCCACGCGCTGCTGCAAAGCGAAAGTCACAATTTATTCACCAGCGCTTTTAGAACCACTTATGACAACGAGGTGAACTTTTTGGAGTTAGCTGCGAAAATTGTCATGCCTTATACCTTCGAATTAGGGATCATATAAATCAGAAGATTGCTAGCTTTTCGTACAAACCAATATGAGGCCTCCAGGACGGACACAAATTAAGATATGATCATATGCAGCTGTTCAACTTGAGATTTTAAAAGGGTTAAGAGGCTGGTGCGAAGCAGTGAAACCACGTTTGATCGTAGTGAAACAGCGTTTGCTGTTTTAGAGTGGTTAGTTAATGCCAGGACCGTAACTGCCGCACCCCAAACCCCCCAATTGGGGGGCCGAGCTCGAAGGGGGCCCAAAATTATTTCGCGAATTAGCCTAAATTATAGAGTATTTTTCAAAACTTTATGCAACTTTTTCAAAAAATTTTCGCGCTGGGCGCGATTTCAAGTTGCCAAGTTTCTTAATTATTAGGTAGCTTACTCTCCCCAAGACAAAATACGCAAGATTTATCGAAATGGACATATCGGCGAGACATTTAAAGTTTTAGGACATGTAACATGCGACTCCAAGAAGTATGCCAGAACAATCGCCAGCGAGAAAACCTGGGCCAAAAAGGACTGCCCTCTTACGCTGACCGAAAACTTCGTTATATATGCAAAATACAAAGGTTTAATTGTCCATAGGCGCCTAAATGACTGGCGCCGAATGTTCGTGTCTTGGCAATCCCAACCTCAGAGGACAGTTACCATTCCGCAGGGAAAAATTATATGCCAGTGAAGAAATACCAATCTCAAATCGTGTGCGTCGTTAGTTTAGTACATTTGGGTGATTCTGTATTTTTTGATATAACAGACAGGAGATAACGTAATGATATCATGAAACGAAGTCATACCAACGGGTCAGCGCACCCGAATATGTGTAATTATTATTTACGAGCCCTACAGTTTCGTACAGCGGATACCAGTTTTCGAGTCTTTGGTCTGACCCGGCCGGGGATTGAACCCACGACCAACCGATCGAGAAGCTGGACGCATAACCATTACACTATCTCGGTCGGTATATCGGGGGTCGGTTTAACACCCTATGGGAGCCCAAGACCCAAGTTTTATTGGGAGGCCTGGCCAAATGCTCTTTCGTTCCTGCGAACGGGCGTACGCCCGAAGATGTTTAATCATTATTGAGGGGTCCTACCATTTAAAACACACCTCACTCAGCTCTACCGGTAAATCTGATTACGCGGGCAGAGAGTGCATAAAAATTGATAACAATATATATTCAATTTCCGATCATATTGACCGATTCAATCATGAATTTTTAATTTTTTCGCGCTTCGCGCGTCTAGACGAGAAAAGCTGACCCAGTAAACGGATGCTTAACACAGATGATGAGTAGCGGTAAACAGCGTGTAGCCAAGGAGGGTCTGGGGGGCAAAGCCCCCCAGAAGTTCGGTTTATTACCCTATGGGGGGCCCAAGACCAACGTTTTGGGGGGGGGCTGACGAAGTGCTGTTACGGCCCTGGTTAATGCAAAGCTACTTGATTCGACACCATAGTTATGCTCGTGTCTGAAACTTTATCTGACCATTGGGATTTCAATTGCGAGCTGTGTGAGGCGAGCTTCTCAAAGCTCAAACTGATTAAGTCTTATTTACGTTCTACCATGGATGATGATCGGTTATCAGCTCTATCCCCTCTGTCTATAAAAAGAGACTGCGTTCAAAAACTTGAATTTGAGGACATATCGCTGACTTTGCTTTGAGGCGGCTATTGATTTTCTATTTGCACAACACCATCGTTCGCTATTTCTTGTCTTTATTATTTTTGGCCTTATTAATGTTGAGACGGCGAGGCTGAGACGCGGCATATTGTTTGTAGTTATTTTTATTGACAAGGTTGCTTGAACATGAATCTATGTCGAAATTTGCTGCGGTCTACTTAGGGGAGGGGGCGGCATTTCAGGCGAGAGCCAGGGGCGGCAGCACATGCTACTACGCCAGTGGATACACATACACACGATCTGTAGACATGCCTACCATGAGTGTATGATTGGCATGTGCAGATGGAAAAGGAAGGTACAGATATAGCCTTGCAAGGCTTTCTAAGTCTTTGACCACCCCTTCATGCTGTCCCAGTAACGCTGAGCGCCAAGCGGGGAAGTCACGGATACCGGTGTTACTAATCAGGTCTTTGGTCTGACCCGGACGGGGATCGAACCCACCACCTACTGATCAAGAAGCCGGACGCTTCCCCAGTAGTAATTTACAGTAAAATTCACCAGTAGATGTGGTAGTAGTCTAGAAACAAACCACTAAGTAGTGCAAGGATACAAAGTATACTTCAGTGCTGAAAAAGTATAGGTATCATAGAAAATCAAAGGTGTTACCTGCAGCTCTGAGTTCACTAAAATCTTTCCTCAACTGATCCAGACACTTGATCAGGAACTGTTGTATGCTGTTACCCTTCTTCATCTGCCAGAAACATTCAAAACAGTCAGTTAGTGCAAAAAACCTCAGTCGCACCACACGGCAATATTATTACCTTGGTCTTTTTCCTGTGGCCTGACCCATCCCAGTAGCTGTATGTAATTTCAATTTCCTCGTCTGCACACATTAAGAGTAAAGACACGGAGTTCACATAGTCATAGCGGCTGACTCACTTTTAATTTTATCTTGCCGCTCCTGCCATTCCTGCCGAAGCTCTTCTCGCAATCTGTTTTCTTCTGCCTGTGGAGAGCGATCGTTTTGTATTTTGCTACATGACACAGAAACAAGGTACGGAACTGGTGCGCCGAGATGGGCACCGTTTCATCATAATATTGGCCGACAACTGCCTCAAATTCCCTGCTTGACCGTGTCAATAAAGTGATGCATGCCAGATATTTCCAGCGTCGGGATGACTAGAGTCACCTTTTTCGTGCGGCGACTTGACTTGACTCGAGTCACTTTGCTAAAATGACTTGACTTGGCGTCTCAGAAATGTGAATTAACTTGTGACTCGGAGCAAAATTCAAGAGTCAATCTCAAGTCATCCAGTAATCGGTGTCGATAAAAATCACTGTAACTTCCATATGTTCAGATTGTTCGCGAAACGCTGGTGTAACCTGTGAGAGCGACCAATCATTCAATGATTGTGTGATTTACTGAGCCTCCATTGTTCTCTCACAAATAAATTGACCACAAACGAAGTAATCGAAGCTTACAGCTTACGTTGTCGTATACTAGTAGCAAAGTAATTTAATAGCAAAATATCCATTTCTGTTCTTACCTTAACCAAACCTCCTGTTTTATTGAAATTGAATTCGAACATAGTTTATATACTCCTCAACCATTGGCGCAGGCTCGAATTGTATCATATCAATATGTAAATGGGTAATTTATTACGTCATATCAATTCATTTCTCTATTTCGGCTGGTAACTATAAACTGAGGCTAAGATGCAATTTCTTACGTATAGTTTTACAGTTCTACGTATATGTGAGCGATAATGCGCCTCCTTGCGTGTATATTTAACTCTATATTCGTTCATCGGTTTAGAATCAATGACCACTCAATCTGCATTTTAAACAGCTAGGAAAACGCAATGACGTAATCATGCCTCATACTTCGAAACAACAACTTGACTTAATTCGAAATGACAACTTGAATTGAATTGTGACAAGACTTGACTCGAGTCGCCTCCTAAATTCGAGCGACTTGACTTGACTCGAGTCGCCTTCGAAAATCAATTGACTTGACTCAAGTCAAAATGTGCAATGACTCGAAGGTAGTGACTTGATCCCAACACTGGATATTTCCCAAACGGCTATGAAGCCACGGAGATAAGCTATGGTGAAAAGTAACATTCCTGTAAATATGGTTACCTGCAGTTTCAATACAGTGGCTTTTCGAGGAAAATTCCAAGAAAAAGTTTTAACTCTCATCTTTAATTTGATACCACATCATGTTTTAGAGTGTACGACCCCTTCAAAATATTTCCTTACCTCGCGGTCTCGGTCAGGCAGAAAACTAGTGTCAACATCCGGATTCTTTTTTGGCTTCTTTGGTAGTACAATCTCTGTCATAATAGAAGATATGATGAAAATAGCAACGCGAGTGAAAAACGGCTGTGATACCTTCTTCATCTTCCTCCTCCTCGTCTTCCTCATCTCCAGGATCGAATGAAAGGGTCGATTTCTGGATCTGCCTTTCCACTTTTCTCTTCTTTTCCTTCTCTTTCAACTTCCTGCAAACAGCCTTCAAAAAATGAATACCAAATCCCAGATGGCCAAAACTAGGCCTGCGTGAAATCGAGTGCTAGGGTGTGACGAGTAATGTGTTTCCAGTCGCATCGAGTACCCACTATTATGACATCATAACAGTAATAATGAATTGAATAGTTCAAATATGTATTTTTGCAGTCACAAGGCAGTTACATGTTATCTAAAGTAATTTCGTATCTCTGGAGGTCCCACGACTATGTCATAGCGCTTTGTGACTATTCACTGGTCGGTCACCACTTGACAGAAATCGCTGTTGCACGAATATTTGTCGCCTTGTGCAACACGTTTTTTGATGCTGAGATATGGATACTCTGAAGGTTCAAGGATGTAAAGGTGGAAATAAAGTAGCCTAATAAAATAAATGTACATTTTGTATAGATGCATAATTTCGTTACCTGTAGCCTACTCTAATACAATAAAGTCTCGCTACACGACTCTCATCATTACAATTGACACTCGAATCGTATTGGGTTACTTAAACAGCTGTGCCCAGCCCTACTTTCATGTATCAAAAAGAGAATTATGACATAATCTTACATTAAACCAAGTTGGCTTCACAGTGCAAGGTCAGTGATTTGTCTTTTATTTGCAAACTTGGACATAGGCCTATCGAAAATGGAATATCAGGTGCATTTTGTTCTGATTTAGATTCTCAGATTTTTGTCAAACACTCATGTCATCACTGTGACCAGAAGGACAATGTGTTCCTAACATCTCCAAATCAGGACATTCCAGACCATAATATAATAATTAACAAAGGATGGCAGAGCAAAGTATGCGAATGCCCCAGAAAACAATGCAAATTCTCACAATTTTGCTTCTTCTTGGGACGCCGCAATTTGTTTCTCTCTCTCCTTGACCAACAGATCCTGCCGGGCTTTCATTTCATCCAGTGTCACCAAGCCTGAAATACCACATAGATCGAACAACTTCTGGCGGACTAGATTATACGACCTATGCAGCCCAGGAAGGTGTATGAACAATTGAACAGTCCAGCGTAAATAGTACAAAAAATTGGCTAGCCTCAAAGAGATGGATGGCAATTGAATGGAAATGTAATAAATCATCATTGCGATGATGAATTCAAGGCTAAACAGTGTGCACAATGTATGCCAACTACGCAGTAGGGGTGTTCAAAAATGACTTTTTTTATCTCAAAATGTACTGGCTACATGATAAAATTGTTAGGTTACCTAATTTAAGCCTACACACCAAATTTGGTTCAATCCAACCAGTAGCTGCATTGCTACAGGAGAAGAAAGTTTCTATTTACCATATAAAAACAAATAAACAAAAATTTCAAAATTTTCTGTTCACCCATGAAAGTGTTAGGTTGTCTATAGAAACGATGTTCACCAAATTTGGTTCAATTCCAGCCAGTGGAAGCGGAGTTATTGCCGTTGAAAAATTTGAATTACCAATAAAATTTTATTTACGGTGACCAATTCTTCAATTATTCATTAAATAATATATTATTCAAATCAAAATTTTTCGACAGCAATAACTCCGCTTCCACTAGTTGGAATTGAACCAAATTTGGTGAACAACGTTTCTATAGACAACCTAACACTTCCATGGGGTGAACAGAAAATTTTGAAATTTTTGTTTATTCATTTTTATATAATTAATAGAAACTTTCTTTTCCCGTGGCAATGTGGCAACTGGCTGGAATTGAACCAAATTTGGTGTGTAGGCTTAAATTAGGTAACCTTACAATTTTATCAAGCAGCCAGTACATTTTGAGAAAAAAAGTAATTTTTGAACACCTCTACTGAGCAGTGCACCCGTAGAGTGTAGGCTACGGCGTAAAAGTCGTCAAACTAGTTATCACTTACTTATATATTTTTAAAATGATTACTCCCATTAGCAATATCAAAAAGCACTTTGAAATAAACTCATTTGATGAGTCCAGCAATAAATCGAGGATAAATACCAACAGGAAATAGAACTCTCATCAACCAATTTCCGAACAGTTTTTAATGAAAAAGTTGTGACGGATCACAGCCCTTTTTTAGCCATGTCTATTCAAGAAAATCCTTACCTATTGTGCGTGTGGCGAGATAGCGTAGTGGTATACTGGTATAATCCACAGCTACAGCCCCAATGGGTTGGGGTTCGAGTCTAACCGAGGTCGACTGCAGAATTCCTACCTAAGTGTTGGAGGTTTATCTAGGCTCCTCCTTGTAATATCATACGTGTAAGCGGTGTCTCATAAAAGCCTAAAAGTTGGCCATGCTATAAGTCGGCAGTTACGGAATAAAAATTAAGAAAGTGGCCTGGTATAAATGACCATAGTAGTCGACAAACACCATGAATACCTCAAACAAACCTATGGTGCTTGATTTCAGCTCCGCTTCCACAGCATCATAATGCGCCGAAAATTTGTTGTGAATATTCGATTTGATGGCATTTTCCTGAATACAAGGACATCAAAGATACATGGTGTAGAGATTTCGTGCCATAGCTCGTACTCACATTGACAATTTTGGCTTTCAAAAGCTCGAGTTGCTCTTTCTCTTTCTCGCGTTTTTTCTGTATATGCATGGCACGAGTGCCTTCGCTGGCTGCACCTTTATACTGAGCCATAGATCACTATCAGTTAGACTAATTCATAAGAAGTATAAATGTTTACGTTTTTCAACGGAATGAGAAATTTTGGATCAGTCAATCAATCAACCACAACGCAATTCAAAAAAAAAGATATAAAAGTTTTGCGATGGCAATGACGGTTCAAAGCTGGAATTCCTCCCTTTCTACAGTTTGCGATTTCTTCATAGATGTAGCTACTCATCTTGCATGCTGAATTGTAGGCTAATTACTAAAATTCAGTGACAATGCTTAAAATTGAGTTAGAAATGGTCGTCAATCTTAGAAATGCAATCAAAAATCATTCCATTCCGTTCAATTCAAGTAAAGGTGTGATCCTACACCGTGATACACCAAAGGCCGTAGTCAAGATGTGCTGACACAATGCTATTTATGCATATTTCATGTGATGTGTCTTATGTCAAACCACAAAGCACTTATGCAGAATGGCTTGTGTTCTACAACAAGAAGAGTGTTTAGTAAATAAAAGCGATTTCTTTTATATCTTAATTGGCTGCTGTCCTCATATTAAAAGGTCCAGTGTAACTAATCAGTGCATTTGCCAGTTGGGTTGCAAAGTTGATTGCTAGTGTTGAGTTGAGATGAAAATTCAAATATTTCTTTGAAGGGTGTGTTCTCAAAAAAACAGAGTTTGAGGGAATTCCAATGCAAGTAAAGTATTTTATACTTAAATCTATTTGCAGTGAATCATACTCATCGACGCATTCATCAAAATTATGGTGCAATTGGAATGCCAGGTTCAAATATGTCACAGTTCATACACCACCTTGTACTGTATCACGTCAGAAGCAGTACAATGTATACTAGTCCGTTGCGATGTTGAATCAACCCCAATGAAAACTTATTCCGTCGTCTACTATCCAGGATCACATCTCCAGTCCCCAGGTGCCTCGACATCATTGACTAGATTGCATCAACTCATAAATTTCTTGTTCTATCGCATCTTCTTTAGCTATTTTTTGCAACTGCATCGCGTCAGGATTAGGCAACATTCCTTCATCGATTTTTTCTTTCAATTCTTGTATTTGGCGCAACTTTTTCCGTAAAGCCCTCAGTCTTCTATCGGAATCCGATATCTTCTTTGGTTCAGAGGAAACGGACATTTGATGCAAGCCTTCATTCAGCCTGTCTAGGGAAGCTCCTGGATTTGCATCCCCTCTGACAGACTCGTACTGGCACATTACAGAGGATTTTACATCTTCATCTCTCTTCTTTTGCCGCTGCTCTTTGCGTTTCAGATTTCTCTTAGCAGATTTGGACAGATTTTTATCTAGGGAAACGCTTGATGCATTACGTGCTGAAAACGATTCCACTGACTGTCTGCTGTGTGAGTGCGTCGGTTCGATAGACATTCCCGGGCAAGCTGGCGCGCTTTCACGAGTTTTTACGGCCTTTGTTTTATATCGTGCAACATCTTCATCCGGCACGTAACCGTCTTTGACGCGGCGCGCCTTTCTCCAAGTTCCATCGGGACGTCGCGAAGCGGGGATAAAAGCGAACCCTTGAGCATCACGTACAATACCAGCGCCTTGAGATATCTCAAACCCACGACCAGCCATTTTATTCACGCGCAAAGCTATAGCATTTACCTGGCAGCCAAGAGGCCATTCTGCGAGTCGACCGGTATCATAAATTGTGTTCACGTTCACCGTTCACAATCACAATATTTCATCGGGGTTGGTTCGATTTGTTTGAAATAAGGTCAGATTTGTTTGAAATGAGGTCAGTCTCATGTTTGAAATGAGGATAGTCATGTTTGAAATAAGGATAGTCACTATATTCACTATAAGGTCAGTTGCAGTACCAGGCACGATTCCCCAGTGGTAACCCAGTCTGAACACATCCCAGGCATGATGTCCGAACACGACCCAGACACCATGACAACACAGGCCAAACACATCTCAGACGCCATGTCCTAATGGCAGCACATGCCGAACTCACCTCGGACATGATGTCTGAACACGCCCCAGACATGATGTCCTAGTCTCAACACAGTCCTAACACACCCCAGACATGATGCCCGAACACGCCCCAGACACCATGACAACACAGGCCAAACACATCTCAGACACCATGTCCAAATGGCAGCACATGCCGAACACACCTCAGACATGATGTCCGAACACGCCCCAGACACGATGTCCTAGTGTCAACACAGTCCTAACACACCCCAGACACGATTTCCGATTGGCAGCACAGGCCGAACACACCCCAGACATGATGTCCGAACACGTCCCAGACACGATGCCAGAGTACTGTACTTACTAGGCTTACCATACGTCCTCTTTTAAGAGGATTTGTCCTCTTTTTTGACTTTTTTGAAAGTGTCCTCGGAGGACGCCCTTTTGTCCTCTTTTTTGACATTTTGTCCTCTTTTTTTGAAAATTTAGGTCAGATTTAGAGGAAATTGCGAGTGATATGCCGCAAATTAGCGCAGAAGTGAAGCTCCGGCGGGTATTTCGGAGGAAAAAGCGGTGATTTTAGCTCTGAGCGAAAAGATGACCTTTTTTTAGTCATCCACCTGGCAATGTGGAGAGAAAAACGGTATTTTGAGCTCTGAGCGGAAGTGATGACCTTTTTTTCTTTTTAGTCAACCGATCACGAAGTGGGAAAAATTTACCGGTTTTTGAGAATTCTTCTCCAGTTTTGCATGTCTGAAATTTCTGAAAAAGTGTCCTCTTTTTAGATTTCCAAAATATGGTAAGCCTTCGTAACACGCCCAAGACACCATGTCTGAATGGATGGAAGACGCCCCAGACACGATGTCCGAGTGTCAACTCAGTCCGAACACAACCCAGACACCATGTTTGAATGGCCGATCTCACCCCAGACATGATGTCCGAGCACGCGCTAGACACGATGTCCGAGTATCAACACAGGCCGAACACGCCCCAGACACCATATGTTTGAATGGCAATAGCACAGGCCGATGTAGGAGCTCTGGCTCCATCTCTCTCCTGTCTGTTATGGTATAATGCTATATCACGTGACTTTTATCGCTGGTATATTACCTAGCGCATATCGTATAATTGACTCAGATTGAAGAGACTCATTTACGCTGTACTTACTGCTTAAACTATCCGAATTACTATCCATCTGTACAATATATCTGGAAAAGGCAATATTGTCGTCTATTGAACTGCTAGTCAAGAACTACACGTACACAGAACACAGGACGTTCGTGTCAGCTACTGCGGAAGTGCCAGTTAAGTATAAACTGTAAGCTGATATATCCGTAGACCACGGACTTGCCGTATACTATCGCAGACTAACGGACGGCCATATACCAATCGCACCGAACACACTCCAGACATGATGTCCGAACTCGCCGCAGACACGATGTCCTAGTGTCAAACACAGTCCTAACACACCCCAGACATGATGTCCGAACACGCCCCAGACACGATTTCCGATTGGCAGCACAGGCCGAACACACCCCAGACATGATGTCCGAACACCCGCCAGACACGATGTCCGAGTATCAACACATGCCGAACACACCTATTCAGACACCATGTCCGAACACGCGCCAGACATGATGTCCGAACACGTGCTAGACACGATGTCCAAGTATCAACAAAGGCCGAACACGCCCAAGACACCATGTCCGAACACGCGCCAGACACGATGCCCGAGTATCAACACAGGTCGAACACACCCAGACATGATGTCCGAGTCGTCGCGAGGCATCGTGTACAATCAGTGTACATTAATACAGGCTATCACTAACACTGAAATGTAGGGTTGGAAGTAGCAATATGACGTCACGTGACGTCATGAGGTTCACGTTCGCGTTCACACAGAACCTTTCAAAAAGGTTCGCGTTCACACGAACCAGAACCTTTCAAAGGTTCACACCACTCCTACTGTAACATAACATAACATAACTTAACATAACATGGTTGAGATATATTTTTGATCTGAACAAGTCAGACACAATGTACAATGCGATAAGACACAATGCGATGTCATGAACAGATAGGAGGATGTCGAACGACACGCATCAGTAGCGATCCTTTACTCTAACATCCACCTCGGCCTAGAGTGCCCGATGTCACAGTCCTTTTTCGATGGTGATCTCTTTGAAGCCGCGGCCCTTTCCACTAGTTCTTTAGGTTCTGTAAGCTTCGATCACTTCGTTTGCGGTCAATTTATTTGTGAGAGAACAATCGGGGCTTATTAAAACGCATGATCATTGAATGATCGGTCGCTCTCACTGGTTACACCAGCGTTTCGCGTAGGGGAGACCGGGGACAAATGTAACACAGGGCAAATGTAACAATCGACCTCACCGCTAGTAGGATGAGGAAATCACCGTCATATTTTGAGTGCACATGCGGTAGTTATGTCTCCTAATCAGAGATGAGCGGATTTGGAATTTCTATGTCCTAATCCAATCCTAATCCGAAACTTAAAATCCAAATCCAAAACCTAATCTATAAGTTTTCCATATTCAAGTCCATGTTCAATCCTGATCCGATTCCATCTGGAAATTAAAAAAAAATGCAAGGAAGGGATTGGAAAATTTTCTTTCACAACCAACGATTCTCTTGATTTAAGATAACTTAGCATAGGGCTGCACCTCTCGTGTTCATTTGCACCGAGTGAACCATAGTGTAGTGTACTATAAGTCAGGGTTGTAATGACTCGAGTCATGACTCGACTCGAGTCCGACTCGAGTCACGATTTTCGGATGACTCGACTCGACTCGAGTCATTTTCTCAAATTACGGAAATGACTCGACTCGACTCGAGTCAATCTGTGTATTGACTCGACTTGGACTCGAGTCATTGCGCATGACTCGAAGCAAGTCATTGACTCGAGATTCAGACGGCCAAGACCGACATTTCATTGTAATTTCGAAGCCAATACACTATTGTGATTTCGTTTGTTGGTACTGGTGCTTGAAAATGCGACCAAAAACTGCTAAAAGTGAGGAAATTGATATATTATAAATGTGAACCATTCAATATCACCAAACAGAGTATTAAAAAGTGGGTTTAGGATGACTCTAACTGGAAATTGAGCAGTCAACACAATGACTTGGACTCGGACTCGAGTCATAATACCATGACTCGGACTCGATCCTCTGTTCGCTGACTTGGACTCGGACTTGACTCGGTGGGAATTAAAAATGACTCGACTTGATTCGAGTCAAAAATATAAAAGTGAAATTGACTTGTGACTCGGAGCTTTGTGATCAATCAATCAATCAATCAATCAATCAGGTTTATTAACATTTTCATCGTTTCAAAACATCACAAGACTGCGATACAATGAAAAGATAGGAAGGTATCGAAACAACTTGGAGTAGCCATTAAGATCAGACACCCACCTTAGCCTAGGCGAAGTAAATAAGAGGCATGCACACTGAATGAAAAGTAATGCAGGGAATATAAGACGCAAGCGACAAAATGAGGTGGCATGTGGCGGAGGGCGAGGTCGATGTTAGGTCGTGGTCCGGTAATCCGGTAATTCTTAGACGTTACGCACTATTGTCCAGGGGTATGCGCAGTGAGTTTGTGAGTGTACGCACTTGCGCAGACTCGTTAAAAATTAGAGGGAACATTGCCTACATGTAGCGTGTATTTCGCTCTTGATGTGTGATTGCGGGTCAAGCTCACAGCAGAGAGTCACTAAATATTCTCAAACGGAACGCTGGATATTTCGTGCAAACTTTTGTAACAAAACAAGTAAAATTTTTGAGATTGTTAAGGTGCATGCTTGTTTAGTGTTGATTTTTTATGCTGCCAGCGCCATGCATAGAATGGCCCGCAGTTGAAATGCACTAAATTTCAACCAAAGATCTTATAATGACGTGAAAATTGTAATATATGAAAAAGGCCCACAGTGCGGAACCTACCAAGGTTCGTTTGTGAACGTGCACCTCAAAATTTCTGAGGTTGACACACAGAAAGCGAACGTAAACCTCACGTTCACGCCATCCATAGTACAAACTAAATATTTAATTAGTTGATGGTAATCTAACTAACGATTTTTTGAGTAGTTTTAGTTCTAGTTCATAGTTGCGGGTTTTGAAAATTGAGTAATTTTAGTTGTAGTTGTAGTTGCAGATTTTGAAAATTCAGTAGTTGTAGTTGCACATTTGAAAAATATAGCCTATTAGTTGCCAAACAACTAGAAAACTCGTGTCGTGGTTTTGGGCGAATTGAGATGCCGGTGTTCTGTTGAATCATGTTTGTGCAGCCACTGCTCGCTCAGAGCCATCACAGCTATAAGAGGAGCGTAGCCAGCGGGTGACTTCTTGGGGTCGGAATCTCTCCCATTTCAAACTCCAACCCCCTTCTTTTAAAATGTCGATATTTCCGATAAAATATAAATTAATGTGTTGACTAGGAGAATGAAATCCAGTTCTGCGGTTCTAAACCTTTAATGACTTGGGAACCCCTACGTCGCATATGGGCAACTGTTTTCTGGGAATGACAGGCAGGAAATAGGCTACGTTGGCTAGCTAAGTCAACGGCGGAGTAGGTCGATGTATATTTCTAATAATTTATCAATTGAAAGCAATGAATTACGTGGTTAACACAAGCTTCGGGGTGGATGTGTCACTATTAGGCAATTAGGAATTCAGAGTCAAAGTACAAATATCGTATTTATCCCACGTATTTATTTAAAACAATGGTAAACAAGAAACATGGTTCATGCACACTGTTTAATCACACCAACCCATTGACATGTCCTTCTAAAAGACACTAAAATGTATGGGATGTTGCAGCTTGGTCACAATCCCGAACAGTGTGTAGCTTATTGGTAAAATCGTCCTGCTGATTTCGTAATTTCGCTTGCAGGTTTTCCGAATTCGTCTTCGAATGAATGCGTGCTTATGTCATAATCCCGACTTAAATTAATCTTCGTTACATTAGGGTTACCATACGATTTGTCCTATTTTTTGACTTTTTTGAAAGTGTCCTCGCAAGACGTCCTTTTGTCCTCTTTTTTGAGATTTTGTCCTCTTTTTTAGAAGTTTGGTCATATTTCTAGCAAAATCCGACTGAGATGCCGTAAAACAGATGTATTTTGGGCACCGAGCGAGAAAGATGACCTTTTTTTAGTCAACCGGCCACCAAGATGGTAATATTTACCAATTTTTGAGTATTCTCCTCCGGTTTTGCAAGTCTACAAATTCTGAAAAATTGTCCTCTTTTTAGATTTCCAAAATATGGTAAACCTATGTTACATCAACTTTATTATGAGTATAGAATACCCCAGGATCGGCTACCCCTGGCACGCGTGCCAAAAGTGTCACGCAAAATGATTTTTCATGGCCCGCTGAATGATGATGTGCATTATTATAATCATTTCTCTTGCAAACACTAGCATTTTGAAGCGGGTAAATGGCGGGAGTAACTAAGTTACGTTACCCGCTTCAATATTTTAGTGTTTTGTGGCTGTAACACGTTCTGTGTCACAAAAGAGAAACTTTGCTCATAAGACAGATAGAATCATGATGTTTTGGCAACTTTTGAGCTATATCATGACTCGACGACCAGTGGTTGTCGAGATGGGCAAATTTTCTCCCTCGCACCCGGAAATTGGGGGGTTGCCGGCTCGAAATTGGGGGAAATCCCCTTCAATCAATTTTTCTTGGAGTTTTAGGTCATTTGTCGGGATTTAAAAAAAAAACTTTTTTCGATTAAAAAAAAACGTTATTTTCACTCATCATCATCATTGGGTTATATTCTTCATCTGAACAAGTCACACACAATGTACAATGCGATAAGACACAATGCGATGTCATGAACAGATAGGAGGATGTCGAACGACACGCATCAGTAGCGATCTTTTACTCTAACACAGTGATTCCCAAGCGCGGCCCCCAGCTAGCATTCTTGCGGCCCCCTAAAATATTAAGAAATCGAGTTATGACAAAAAATTAAATTTATATTTATGAAATACACTAGCTTGGCTTGGAGTCTGGAGTTTTTAATTAAGATTGCAGGGAAGTCGCGAGTAGACTGCTATCGTTACGTCCAGTTGAACGAGAAGTAGCTATAGATATAGGTAAAGACAGGACTGTAACTGCCGCACGCCAAACCCTCAATGAAGGGGGGGGGGGCGAGCTCGAACGGGGCTCAAAATTATTTCGTGAATTAGCATAAATTATAGAGTATTTTTTTGAAAATTTATTCATCTTTTTATTTTTTGCTGTAGGCGAGATTTCATGCTGCCAAATATCTTGATTTTTGGGTACTCATCCCCAAGAAAAAATGCGCAACATTTATAGAAATGGGCATTGGGCATATCGGCGTTAGCCTTTACCGCGCCACGACGCACCAAGCGAGAAAACCTTGGCCGAACTGGACTGCCCTTATGCTGACCGAAAACGTCGTTATATATACAAAATACTGTCTTGGCAATCTTAACCTCACAAGACAAATACCATCCCGTAGGGAAAAATTATAATCCAGTGAAGAGATACCAGTTTGAAATCGTGTGCGTCTCTTAGTTTTGAAGCCTACGTTTGGGCGATTCTATATTTTTTGATATAGCAGTAAGGAGGGCACGAAATAACATGTTACGGAATCACACTAATGGGCCCCACAGTTTCCAAGACACCTCACTCAGCTCTACCGGTAAATCTGATTACGTGAGCAGCGAGGACAAGAAATTGATAGCAATATATATGCAATTCCCGATCATATTGACCGATTTTATCATGAATTATCGAAAATTTTCGCGCTTCGCGCTGGCTCACTGTACCACTAGTTTCGTGGCAAAAGCGAACAAGGTGTAGGGTTAGGTTTATCACCCTATGGGAGCCCAAGACCCAAGTTTACCATTTTTTTGTTTGGGGGGGCTGACGAAGTGCTGTTCCGTTCCTGCCAACGGGTGTATACGCCCGAAGATGTTTAATTACTATTGAGGGCCCTACCTTTTCAAACACACTTTCCTCGGCTCTACCTGTAAAACTGATTACGTGAGCACATAGAGAGGATAAAAATTGATGGCAATATATATGCAGTTCCTGATCATATTGACCGATTCAATCATGAATTACAGAAAATTTTCGCGCATTGCGCGTCTAGGCGATAACATCTGACTCACTAAATCGCCCCGAAAGCAGCATAATTGGTAGTTCTGTAGCTCACGACCGAAGCGTCCGCATAATTTGATAGGTCCGGTCTTTATCGAAAACTAGTTTCGCACTGATTCCAAAAATGCAAATTGAAATCTCGCCAGGGCAATAAAACTACTCCAAAATAGCCTCCAAAGGTCGACTGTTCTGAACGATGGGAGCGCAGCAATTGAACATAACAATGGCCAATGGCGTCAAGTGATTGATCGGAAAAATGCCAATTTTGATGTTTTGATGACATTTTGGGTTCGTTTAATTGCCCTGGTATTCGTACGGCCCCGACCGTGCTCTGAAGTACTAAATTTGGCCCTGACACCGAAAAAGTTTGGGAACCACTGCTCTAACATCCACTTCGGCCTAGAGTACCCGATGTCACAGTAGTTCTTTTCGATGTTGATCTTTTTTTTTTAAAGTCGCGGCCCTTTCTACTAGTTCTTTCCATTCCTTGTGAGTGCTTTCTTTCGTCGGGTCTTTTACTGGGCTTTTCTGTCGCCGTAAGAACGGCAACGGCGGGGGAAAAGGAGCCCAGATAAACCTCCGACGGGAATCGAACCCGATCCGTCAGATAGGTGGGCGCTTATTCGTAACCAGTGACAGTGACACACAATGGAACTGATACATAAACTTGGCGATTTCTATAGTTCCCGCATATCTTTTATGTTTAGGACACCGAATCTTTTGAGCAGTGATTTGTTGGACGCTAGGCTTACGATACGTCCTCTTTTAAGAGGATTTGTCCTCTTTTTTGACTTTTTTGAAAGTGTCCTCGGATGACGCCCTTTTGTCCTCTTTCTTGAGATTTTGTCCTCTTTTTTGAAAATTTAGGTCAGATTTAGAGTAAATTGCGAGTGATATGCCGCGAATTAGCACAGAAGTGATGCTCCGGCGGGTATTTCGGAGTGAAAAACGGTGATTTTAGCTCTGAGCGAAAAGATGACCTTTTTTTTTTTTTTTAGTCAACCGATCGCAAAGTGGGAAAAATTCACCGGTTTTGCAAGTTGCAAATTTCTGAAAAAGTGTCCTCTTTTTAGATTTCCGTGTTCAAATCAATTTGTGAGCTATCTACGTGTTAGCCTTTTCAATTGGAGCGCGAAATTAGACAGTGTGTTATTCTGGGTTGCGAGCTCGACGGGGCCCAAAATTATTTCGTAAATAAAAAAAGGCGTACGACTCGGGTAACCTCAACACAATGGAGATCTCACGTGCGTTATGGTGCATATACTGAAACTGATCTTTTAGCTGCAGTTCTAATACGGTGCCTTTCTGAAGAAAACGGCCGCTATCAATAGTTTTGCCCAATTTTATCGTTAATTTGAAACCACATCAAATTTAGAGCGAAGCTTCCCCTTAAATTCCTCGCTTATAATATGATTATCGTGTGTCACTTGTCACTGCATAAGAGCTTGTGACTTGAAATGATGCACGGACGGTTGGTGTTGCTCATAGTTGTCAAACGAACGGTGCAGGGAGTTTGTGTTTGTGCAGACTCGACAAATTAAGGGGGAAATTGTTCAGGAGTAGGACTGGAAAAATGACCCTTTTTTAGTCAACACCACATTAGTATTGTTAAAAAGTAGGTAATTCGAGAGTCGAAAGATAACCTTTTACTAGCAAATTTTAGAACCAGCAGTTTTCTAGTCCACTTAACTGACTTTTATGACTAGTTGAACGTGTCCCCCTTCACGGACTACAAAATATGGTAGCCCTACATACTTTTGCTTGAATTATTCAAAGATATTGTGTAATGGAGGGCATGCCTTGAATGAATAGTATTCATTCATTGAATACTTTCTCCAATTCACTGTACAGTCCTTCCGTAAAGAGGTACGATTCAACTTCATCAAGGGTACTGGACTGCAGTCCTAATGCAGACCGCGGACTTTTATCTCAGTAGTCAGTATCCACTTAGTTTCTCAGAGGTGCCGGCATCCTATTCAATAAGTAGCCTCTGAAACATGGACACGCGCGGGCTGTTGACCTTTTTATATTTTAGTGGAATAAGCTGAATTTATGACCTGTATTTTCTAGTTATCAGTGCATGGTAAGCGTAACCAAAGAGTTGAAAAGTAGCAGCGCCTTCAAAACATTTTCATCAAATCTATAATTGTACCAATCTTCTTGCTGAAAGTAATGTAGCATCTCTGAAGCTGAACTACATCATTAAACCAGGTAGACCACTAATCGCCCCGAAAGTCGATGTCCAACAACTATATATATATATTTGCTGGGGGATCAGCATCATGGTAGCAAGGACATGCAAGCGGTGTCATGTATTTGAATTGCGACTTTTATTCAGGCTTTTTCTTCAGAGAGAAAGTGCTTGCAATAATACATGTATTCAGGATAACCTTCTTCACTGTATGTAAGGAAACAAACGGAGCATGAACCGTCCACGATAGTATCTTCTGATTCTCTACCAGTGAAGAGAGCGACGTTGGACCAGTTTTTCTTCACAAACGCCATAAGAGCCGTTATGTCCTTCTGCAAATCTTCTTTCTTCTCAACACAGCATGTTGAATGTTTTTCCTTGTGAAGTTTCAGATATTTTTTCAAATATTCAGACATAAATTTCTTAGTTTGTTTGGCGGCTGTTTCCTGCAAGTCGTGGAACATGTCAAAGGATTTCAAGTCAAACCCTTCCACAATGTCGATAACTGTTTTCACTGCATCGTCAGCACCAGCATCTGCATCTTCACCTTCCGCAGAAGCGTTAAACCCAAATGCGCTTTCGTCGACGCCTGTTTTGACTTCAATATTCTTTACTTTCACTCTTACTACATTAGGAAGATCCGGAACATCTTCGATTTTGAACGCATCCGACAGCATTTCGTCACCGCTCACGACATCCCTGTACAGCAGCATTTTTTGATTATTCCAGGAACCAAGATGATAAACAGCGGCCAAAATAAAACTGAAACGGCACACGCCTAAGTCGCAAACGAAAAGGAGCTGACGATGTTAGCTGGTTCGTGATGACGCAGTAGCAGTTTTAAAGTACACGACAACCACTTTCGTGAAACGCGGAATCATATACTTCACTGAAACGAATTATGATAAATTATAACATTAAAATTTGATATTCTTCATGTTACGAATTCAAAGGTATTGTGCGAAATATAAATGTCACGAAGCCCGTGTAGCAGTCTGGAATACCTGACAGTATTGCGTCTTTACAATGTCAATTACAGGGAACATAATGGTTTAACACTACTAGATCCAGGTTATTGATTGATATATTTACAATATAGCATTGTACGTACATTGTCTGTCTTGAATGGATGAAAATAATAAAACGGCTGATTATGATTATTACTTTTTCGAAATCCAATCCTTTAAAACAGACAACTATGCATTATGCAAACAGACAACTAGTCAACTACTAGCCAGCCTTCGGGATTACCGGACCACAACCTAACATCGACCTCGCCATCCGTCACATGCCACCTCATTTTGTCGCTTGCGTCTTATATTCTCTGCAGTACTTTTCATTCAGTGTGCATGCCTCTTCTTTAATTCGCCTAGGCCAAGGTGCGTGTCTGATCTTAAAGACTACTCCAAGTTGTTTCGACACCCTCCTATCTTTTCATTGTATCACAGTTTTGTGGTGTTTTGAAACGATGAAAATACTAATAAAACTGATTGATTGACTGATTGAAAGACATACAGGCAGGTATTTAAATCAAACAACAAAATCCTGCTGCATGGAAAGACAACCGATCGTAATTCGAATATATTGATATCTTAAAATAAAATAAAATAAACAATTATCAGATCAGTTTCTTAATCTAAGATCATAATTATTACCCATTGCTCTCTCTTGGTTTGGTACTATATTGATATTGATTTAGCAAAGTGTATGAGTCAGCCAATCGTTCATATTGTTATCAATTAAAAACACAACAATATTGCGGAATGATGTAAAGAGAGTAGGGTGTTGCGATAACTTGGGTTAGTCTTTTAATCAGACCATTGATCAATGTGGCAATATCTGACTTCTGTCGGTAGGCGAACTCAATATGTCAGATCGCAGTCCGGGAATTTCGAGGGCTGCTTGTCTCGTATGAGGTTTTTTTGACGCTAGAAATGTGTTATAATTGTTAGAAAAATACCATTAATTACCATCAATAACTGGCGAGCCATGTCGTACGCTTTTCATTGCGAATGAATCAAATATATGGGTGGCTGTAAATTGGCGATGTCAGCGTATACCGGCGATGTTATTATCATACGATTCATACCATTGTCCATTATAATCTGAGACTCTGACGATGTCTCCAATGTTACCAATACCATATATTTTGGGGATGTCATGTTTATGTTAAGGTATAGTGGCGTTAGGTAAGGATGTGTAGGGAGATGTCTCTGAACTAAATAGTGATGATACCGGTGGGCGGCAGAGATACGGATGAGGAACAACGCATGCGATGGAGACGAATCTTTCTTGTATCGCAAACAAATTAGCCATTTTATTCAATTACTTTAACTTGGAAAATATCGCTGCTCACATGTTATATTAGGCAAAACGTACCGAGATTCCAGTAGGGAAAGAGGATATATGGTGAATCTAGCGTTACTGTTTTCAATTGTTGCGGCATTCACTATTTATTGGATTTTGAATTTGGATCAAGCATATGACGTACCGCATGGTACATCATGTTTCATTTATACAGGTTATGGTTTTGGTCCTCGCATAGTCGCATCAACAATCAAAAATGGTTATAATTCCTAAATTCCATGCTACTTTTCGTGGTCCGACCAGTGGGCCGTCAATGCCCAGGTCTGGTCTGCATCGTCATTCATTATAACTTTCAGAACACCACAAGATTCCGATATTTGAAATAATCAAACGCCACCTTGGCCTATATACACACACAGTGACAAAAGAATATGTAATAAGAGGCATGCACATGAATGAAAGTGGCATGTGTTCGACTGTTCGTATGCTTTAGCCTGTTGCGGTTATAGTATATAGCACTACACACAAACTAGTGTCATTTAAGTAGGATATGCATGGATATTTTCTTGAATGTGGATTAGGGTTGTTAAAAAATGAAATAAACAGTAATATTTTAAATAAAATCTCAAAATTTTCAAACTCTGACAGCTACACTTCTACTAGTCAAATTACATCAAATTTGGTGTACAACATTCCAACAATGTTAGCTAATAGCTGCAAAAATCTCAAAAAAGGTTATTTTTGAACTACGGTACTCTAATGTGGACTCTGTTACATAAGATTCAGATGCTGATCGACTGTTTGTTTTAGATGCTACATTAATCCTTGGTGACTGTTATCACACTTTGATTGGAATCTGTTTAAAAATGAATGACACCGATACCAATCTGGTTAATAACAGCACACATGTGCCAGGCAACAGTGACACGGGACTTGCAGACATCTTTGTGAACAATAAAGGGATGATGAAGAGGGCTTTATATGTTACAATTGCGGTCACAGCTATTGTTATGCTGTATTTTGTCTTGCGTTTCGTCAAAGCAAGAAGGAAGAAGGCTAGGCGATACGGTCGGTTAATCGATCCTCATGAAAGAGTGGAGATGAATGGCCTTGCATCAGATTCGGAAGATGATGTGACGATGTTCGATGCAAGAGCGGCTGCTTCGAAAACTCTCATTAATTGAAACTGCCACAAGTTTTTCTACAAAGATGTTTTGCTATGGTCCACTGCGCGTCAACATAATAGTTGAGACGAAATCAGTTTGACTGCGAGTGTATTGAATCGTCGATATTCAAACTGGTGTATGCAAGGATTGTGTTATCGCCATCAGTATTAAATAAAGCTGTAATCTTGTACATTTTTGTCAAGATATTTTGAAACGAATAATCATCTTCATGTTTTATGAAACAATTGTTCAGTGTGATGTCAGAAATGCATATCCCAGTATAATGAATAATACATTCTTTGTCATAGTGAAATTCTGCTGCCGCGTCACGCATGAAATGTGGTCACTTGGTCAGAGTGCATCTACAGTCGTGTATAGCATAACGAAAAAATTTAAGACCGCAAGTCTAATGTGTTCATTTATACTAAGACTCTGATGCTTTGCGATACTAGAACATGCCGTTGAAATTCAGGTTGAAAATTGGTGCAATGCAGCTTAGGTATAATCCGTCCATTACGGTTGTGTTCACCACACAGTATGTGTCTTGGTGTATTGCAATTGCTTAATTGCGAAAGATTCTCGTTAAACTATTTCCTGACATGTCAACGCAATGTCATTTAGTCAAGGCCAGCTACTTGTATCCATGATGAATACTGATGAAAATTTGAATTGATATGTCAAATTTCCATGGATAATGTTATTGGTAGCGATAACTGAAGTTTGCTGATGGGAAATTGAAATGTATGTAAGAGAAATGAAAAACCTTTTATCTGTCTGTTGTGTAGTTTTGGTTGTAATTTCTTACCTGACTTCAATAGGCATCTAAGTTCATGAATGATGTACTAGTATAATCTTGAGTGAAACATGAGAATTTCCTATCATTCGCATATCTGCAATAAAACCCAGAGCTTATCTTTCACTGGGTACCATTTGTTTTGGTTATGTGATGCAAAGTGGATGGTACTCTCATGCTGTAATTTTCTTGCAGATAATGAATTCATAGTTTGGTTCAATCTTTGCATGACACATTGCCAAATTGTGATTGGATAAACTAACAAATTTGCCAGCTCTATGAAACATTTGGTTTCAAGTGCACGAGGTGAAAACTGTAGACTATGTCGGTGCAATATATTATTTTTAATGTACCATTCTTTTATAGCTGACATTTCTTTTTTCTGACTAATCGATGACCACCAAGACAAGAGTCCTTGCGCCACTTTTTTTTTAACACATTGGCATTTCAAAAGATCTTGGTCATATGATCATATTTCAATAGCAAGTTCCTCAATACTACTCTGAGCTTAGATCCTCTAAATATCTTCTTTGGAATCTTCGCCACAAGCATTTCAATATGCCAGATATAGTGTCATTGCATTGCGCCTGAGTATTTCTTTCTATGGATACGATGCAACGCAAATATATAAGGTGGTGGTGTCCGTTCAATACAGCCTGTTCTATGCCTCTGTACCTATCTATTGAATGTCATTGCTTTGTTGACTGGCATATTTTGTAGGTTCCATCAGTGACGCATTCTGCAGACAGGTATTAAAACCCCACTCGTTTGTCCATCCTAAAGCTGAATACTTACCGGTCAAAGACTGAATTCTGCCATCGTTATATGCTCGGAACTCGGTATTTCTATCATACATATGCCCTGTGTTTAATAACTTCGGCTAGCAGCACAGTATATCGTTTTTCTTTTATGATTCCACAGCTTGATACTTATTTCTCGTACTGTACAAATTGTTAGTGATATTTATGTTATATTATATCTCTAATATATTATTGTGAGTCAAGGGCATCTGTGTTTTTTACGGGTAGTAGGCTTAATGGGCTGTAAAAAATATAAATTTGTCCTGTCACAGGTTATGGTTCATCATTGCAATGTGCATATCGGCATTTAACAGTATTTCTTACCTGTGTCAGCAAAATCAATGAGTGTTATAATTGATTGCAAGGTAGCCATGCTTCTCGAGGATGTATAGTATGGACAGTACCTCCTTTGTGTGTGATAGAAATTCAATGCGGGCTGTGTGTTTCATTGACACCCAAGGGAACTGTAAAATATTGATTAGCTATCCTATGTATCAAAGCCATATTCTACATGTCAAATAATTTTGTGTGAAAATATCTTTATGAAGTGGTGATGGATAAAAAATGGGAAAATAGCCTTTATACTTTTCTCTTCTAATGTCGGATTTGCTTGCTGGTAACGTACCTTATAAAATGCAAAATTGAATCGTTCTATGTTATTGTGATACTAAAATATTTGAGTACCCTAAGGCTGTCACTGACCCACAGATACCGGCCAGTTTGTCGCATGCTTTTGCCTGAATCTAGATAATTTTTGTTTCAACAGATTTATCAAACGTAGCTGTGGTAATCCTGTATCGAAGAACTTTTTAAAGAATCTCCAAGAAGGTAAATCTAGTAGGCTTGCTAACTGCACAATAACTTCGAACACGTTCCGATCTCCGGTTACGTTTTAATTAAGACGCTTCTAATGTTCCATGCAATGAAGGCGGAGTTAAGAACTGTATATTCCTGCTTGCTGGATGATGGAACATGTGAGATCAGTCGATTTTCGTTGTTACTGATAGTAATCCATAATATGATACTATAACTGTTTGTACAAGTACATATTTTTGCTCATGTGTCATTCCGTATAGATGTGCTATTACCTTGTCAAGATCATCCTTTCTTCACGCTCTGTGACGCTGCAAAGCAGCTTCCCCATGGTGAATATTATTCTCTCATTTCGTTAATGTATTTATTGTCTTGACTGAGTGAGTGGCTGTGGGAGAAAACTTGGATGTCTGTGAAGCGACAAAAAAAAGACAGGCTCTATTTAAAGAAACTCTTCTAGAGCTTGCAATACAGTTCTGTCTAGCTCATCTTGCACTATTCAACTCATTTGTTATAGCACCTACGTTTGTATGTATAGTGAGATCTGGTACCATCTAGTTAAATATCTATAGAGGTTTTGATCAGATGTGTCAGTGATGTAGTTATACCTTTTTGAACTCCTCAATTAGGTTTCTCCACTTATCCTAGATTCAGCGTTTGTAACCACATGGTCCACCGACCTTTGAAGCCGTGTTAGTTCCATAGAAGCTGGCTTTTCGATAGCTTTTATTAGCAAGTTTGGATAAAACTATAGGTAACTAACCAACGGATATATATACAGCACCCATCGTCACGCTGGCTTGCCTCCTTGCCTATTTTAATTTACTGCTCAGCAATTTGAAAGCAACGCAATTGCTAATCCTATTGCTGACAACCCAAGCGCTCAAATTGAATGAAGTTGACCGTATTTGAAAGCTACTGTCGCGCTGATTCCGAATATATACATTAAAATTTCATCGGGGCAATGGAACTCTGAAAATCTGCATTGTTCTGAACAATTACATTGTGCTGTGATTGTGTAGAACAATGTCGATTTTCAGACTTTGAAGGCTGTTTCATGGTGGTTCCATTGCACTGATGAAATTTTAATGTATATTTTTGGAATTAGCACGACGTTAGCTTTCAAATAAGATAAACTTCATTTAATTTGAGCGCTCGAGTCATTAGCTATAGGATTAGCAATTATGTTGCCTTCAGATTGCTGAGCCGTAAATGATACTGGGCAAGCAAGCGTGACGAGGGGTGTTGCCTATATATCCGTAGGTTAGTTATGTATAAATCAACACCATCTATATCACGACCCAAAATAGTATCGAATGTAGTCATGAAATAGCACCGAATCGTTGGCCTTGGAAATGCATTCCATAGGCAATTAGCCGATGAATATCTGTGACTCGTTTATTCAAAGTCACTGTTTAAGAAAATCAGCTTACTTTTCAAATCTTTTTCTTCTTTGAGGAGCGAGTTCCTGAGTCCGAGTGACTCGATTCTGAATCATGTCGAGTATTCGTGTATTACTTATTATGACATCGTAGCAGTATGAATTATTTGAAAAGATCAGACATGTAGCTTTCAAGCAACCCTAAAGAACAAAATGTCAGTTCTTCTTGTTGAACATAATTGAGTATTTCTTAGACATACAATAACCTATATTACATTGCGCTGCGTGAAAATTCGGCTGGTTGTTCACGACTTTACAAACATGTCATTTCCACTATGTACGTAGTATGGTGGTTCAAAAATTACTATTTTTCTGGATTCCGGGGATTCACTGCTTAGATTGGTAGGTTGCCTAGAAAAAAACGCTGCACACCAAATTTGGCTTGATTCCAAACGATAAACATCAATGCAGAGCCAATTGAAATTTTTGAATTTATATTAAAACAATTTTCAAAATTTGTTATTAACCCCATAAAATTCTTTGGTTGCCCAAAAGAACAATGCATACCGGTAACAATTTTTGCTCAATTCCAACCAGTAGAGGCGAAGTTATTGCAGTTGAAACTTTAAAATTCGCAAAAATAGCGTTGACAGAGGGAAAACCCAGAATCAGTAATGAAAAGCTCAACTAACTTCGCTTCTACTTGTTGGAATTGCTTTAAATATATTTCAATTGGCTCATTTTGAACTTACAGGACGTTTGATAATGACATCGGTGATCCGAGTGAAACGCAAACGAGACTGCGAACCCGCCGAGGCTCTGCTGCTGGCCAGAAAAAAATGGAAGGGCGACCAGGACACGTCCACGCCTTCTCTGAGACTAGCCGACGTGATTGGCTTCGACGAGAAAGTGTTTCATTACGCGGCGACCGTAGAGTCGGGAATAGCTCACTCCGAGGACGTAGTCGCGGACAAAGTAAAGGAAGCGATGCAGGTACGTGAGGAACGTAAAAAGCTGATGAGAGAAGGACTCAAAAAAAGAAAACTGCCGATGCCGTGTTCTAAATTGCCGAAACTGAAGCAGCTGAAAGACGCGACGATCACCGCCTGCCAAACCGTCTTTCAAGACAAGTGCCTTAAATTGTCTTCCGATAAAAAACTCGATGTGAAGCGCGCAAAATCTCCGGACGCGTCGGGAATCGGAAACTGCGGCACGTGCGTCACCTACCACAACGACGATCACGTGCCTAAAATGTACCGTGAGCGTGCCGCCCCTGACGAAATTTTGTGTAACGACACCAAGATGGTGCGGGAAAGGGTGGACCCGCCAGCGTCGTCGGCGAAAGACTCTGATTTCGTGTACGACTTGTATTATTGCCGCAACGTCAACTGGGATTTATCGGAACTGCTCAGGGTTCAGCCTTACGCGTGAGTATCAATTTCCGTATTATGGTGCCGTGCAACGGACTCTTGAAAACTGATCTCCTACTAGCCTCCAGTGCCGGCCAGTAACGAAGTATTTCTACTTTTCCGGCGTGCTCAAATAGGTTTTTCTATCTTACACTACATATCCGCGTAGTTATATTTTGTGACTATTCACACTTCTGCTATTTTTCTGGCAAAGGTACTTGGTTTTTACAGTTTGGATTTTGTGAAAGACACTAATGAAGTCCTTATACACTTTTCCGGAGCAGGGAACTGGGTTTTGCCTGTTCGGGGACTTGGGGGGGGGGGGGGTGAGTTGTTCGACCACTTTAGCTTGTACTTTTTTTTCTGGAAAAGTTAGTCGACTTACTTTAATCACTGTGGATTTTGTGGTGGTCAGTAACAAAGTATTTCTAATTTTCTAGAGTACTCAATATGGTTTTGTGTACTTGCACCGCTTGCTCAAAGTTGTTATGTTTACCTATTCACTTCTACTTTTTTGGCAAAGCTGCTTAATTTTTACACTTCTGTAATGTCCAGGCAAAATGGCCCCTGTGTCAAGTTGCTGAACGTACCTTTGAAGATTGTACCTATTTGTTGTGTCATTAGTAGGGCGATTATTTTTTGACCTAAACGACGTAAGATTTTGCGCTAAAAAATTCAAATTTTGACATTAGTCAACTTAATTTTTGCACTCAAGTATTTAAATTAGGCATTGTTGCACGCAACATTGGAATTGTAGTACTTTTCCACAGTTTGGTTGGAACTGAATGTCCATACGCAGTAGCTTGGCAAGAATAAAGAAAAACGTTCAACAGAAGCAGTAGTTTGCTGGCAGCTTTAAAAATCGATGCAGCTCGAGTGTCAGTAACACACCTGTTGTTTAATACCGACAATGGCGACAAGCCAAAAATACTGTCTACATCGACCTTTTTAGACCGCAACCCAATTCTGAGTTTTTTCAACATCTCGCAGTCCGCCCAAATGTTGAGAACCAATGTCCACGACGCAGTCAAGTTTCAGATTCAGGGAGATATCGGTGTGAGCTTGGAAAAACTTCGCACCTACTAACAATTTTACTCGTTTTTAGGTGTGTTGATCATCACGCCATGTTAACCTATCTGTATTATTCGATGGTTTATGATTCACAATGACTAGAGTCACCAATAAACAATGGGTCATCTACAACTACAGTAAGCCTGTGAAGTAGGCTACAAGGTGTAACATGTCAAATGAAAAGTTGATCGACAGTGCAACCGCTACGACACCATCAAAATGCAGTGTGCAAATAAATTTTGACTTAGTAAACAATTTTGACATTTTTTTGACCTAATGCTACAATCTTGTCAAAATTTTGACTTTTTTGCAATGTCAAAAAATAATCGCCCTAGTCATTAGTTATTTTGTGTTAGTCGCGAAGATGCACCCCTAAATTTGGACAATGCTCAGCCACATTCGATTGACAGCTGAGAGTATGCGACCCATCTACCGAATCTGCTGAAACTGCTTTCTTTGAGTACTTTTCCCATCTTCATTTCTACTGTTACTTGTGTTGGCATGCGTTGGATCAATTTCATCATATGGTGGCACTATCTGTTTTTAGGTACTCTGAAAGCGAACTGTTTGATTTTTCCGAATCGGAAGAAGAATATTATGAAGATGATGACGATAGTAATGACGAGTCAAATTGGCGAAACGATTATCCGGACGATGAAACTACGGACACTTCCTCGGACAGGTAGGGAGATGTCTATTTAATAGGATGATGTTGAAATGGCAAATTACCGCTTTGTGATGGCAGTGTCATAGAAGTCGCAGGCGTGCCGATGTGACACACCCGTTTAATGACATCATTTGATAAATAGTACTACTTACCCAGTTACGCTTCGGTGGTAATTTGTCACACTTGTGATTAGCAATTGAAATTGGATACTGACCTCAATCCTAATCCTAACCCTATTAAATATTAAACTGTTCCACATAAAAAATGTATGGCAGGCAACGATCGTTTATGCTGATAATTATGATATTCATCTATTTTGTGCAAGGTTGATTACAGTGATGAGGACTAAATCGAACTGAGATCTAAACAAATGTAGTAACTACCTTCCATTGTGTTCTTATGCTTGCAGACGGTTGGAGAATTATCTAATGGAGGCACCTTGGCATAGTATATTATTACTGTAGAAAGAATAAAGTTAGGTTTGGGATAACATAGAGATAAATGTCTGTTTTCAAAGTAGATTGACTTACTTTGTGCGTAAATAAAATGTAATTAATACTAATATAACAATATAAACGTTATGTTACCATATTAGGTTGAGATAGTATAACATTGGCTATTAGATGTAAAGTATAAGATTGATTGATAAATCCATATAAACGAAGGTTGATGGTGCGATGCTGCAATATGCAGAGGTCAATGTGCGAGTTGTGTTTATAATTAGCAATCAGCATATGCATATCTCTCCGTTCATGTGACGGAAACAGAAAGTGTCGGCTTCAGTATTTACAGCTATTGTATAAAATCCCATGCGCGTGATACAGCCAGTGCTGAGAGCTGAGTGAATTTAGTTTCCAAGCTTTGCACTTAGCATGGTAGCATGAAATCTGTCAAAAAGATATAACTTTTTTGATCACGTCTTTCAAAGTCTTGCTGAAATGACGTGCAGCTATCCTCATGGAATATTAATGTCGCCGACTGCGTGAATTATCTCCATCAAGACGGCGTGTGTACGCGATGTCAGCATTTATGCATTATTGATAACATGGCTCATGCGGTATTACGCAAGTACTCTGATTAAATATTGTGAGCCCGGCACTTATAGGCAGATGCATAATGAATGGTGTTCATAAATTTTGCGATCCGATAATGATGTGGATTTTTTAATATTCATTTTCGGATTGCAGGGCCTGTGATGTATTGTTTTGACGCGCCTCGGCACGTTTCAGGGTCAGGCTGCCAAGGAAATTCCATTATCGTGAATAATTAAAGGAGATCGTCTGTCTCTTTCAGACAGTTCGAATACTCAAATGCTTATCAAATTCCCCAGGCATTAGCACCTACTTTCTTCATCGTAATTATGTCTGCGGTGATTGAAGGCAAACAATGTAATTGATCAGGGGGCTGTCAGGGGAATGCTAACGTTCTGTAACACCTGTGGAATTTATTTTACGATAATAATGCGATCAATGGTTATTGGTTAGTAAAGCCTTAGATCTGTTTTGTTCGACTGATGTAGTTTACAGTGTACAACTGCACAACTGCTAAAAGATATTAACCCGATAGTGTTGACTGTTGAGTGTAGGGCTGGGCAAAATCGAGTACCTTAGTGATTCGATTCTGAATCATGTATTACGCTTCGAGTCGAGTATTCGAGTATCACTCATTATGACGTCACAACGCAATGTAATATGTCAAAGTTCAAATTTGCACCTTTTATGGCACCACAAAGAACAAAATGCCTGTTATCCGTCACATTAAAGATACCTTGGTATTTTGTCGGCCATGCCGATTTCATTGCGCTTGTTAACAATGTTGTTAGATGATCATAACTTCGGAAATGTGTTATTTCCTGTAACGTTCGTAGATTTGTACTATATCTGGTATGTTGCGAGACGGCCAATCAAGGTTTCAGTGGAAAATAGTATCAAAACTATAATTCTCGGAAGTAAATTAACCTTCAGTTGCGAGGAGCGTATAATTTGAGTACTCGAAAAAATCTTCTTTTACTACTCTACTCGAATCATGAAAATTAATACTCGATTCAGATTCGAGTACTCGAATCATTGTGCCCAGCCCTAGTTGAGTGTTGTGATCCGTTTTCTTTCTCTCGAAAATCTCAACACCCATATGCGCCGAACCTCGGTCTCCAAGACATTTTTTTAGGTATGCGGCATAGCCTACCTAGAATTCCGTTTGGCATGTATCGGCATAAACGTAAATTGTGCTATTTTGAACAAATCGCTGACGCTAATATTCATTTGCAATTCAATACGGCGGATTATCAGTGTTGTGCACGAGAAGCGTGTAGCCAATTAGCGAGATTCGTCTGTGCACAATGTAACCTGTAATGCCGACCCATCTCCCAGTGAGATGATCGCAAAATTAGGTCATTGATTGGCACGCGTTCGGCAATCGTCGCTGGCCTGATTTATCGCGTCTCCTAACAAGAGTAGTTCCGTTGGCGTGAAGAATCGCATCTGCAATAAGCCCGGTGCGCAATATACCATCGCTGGCCTACACAATCACATCTGCAATAAGCCTGATGCGAAAGATGTCATCGCTGGCCTAACTGTCGTGTCTCGGGCCTAGCATTCTTTGGCTCCTCTCTTTTTTTTTCGCGTCACAATCTCAAAACTAGATCACAACGCAAAATTCGAGGCAAATTTTTGTGGGGTTCCAGGACCATGAGCAGAATAAAACTTAAATTTTCACAATCATTACAGCAGCAGCTTTCCATTGATACCCGTTTTATCGAATTTATCCCTCGGCAAGCCGATCAAAAGTGGCCGCGAAGTTCTCTTTGACCAAATGGAAAGTGTGACAACTGTGACATAGACCAATTTGAGATTTGCTTGTGTTCACACCATATAGGGGTTTATGCTTCACAACTAGTAGACCAGGGTTGGCCTACCCGTGGCTCTCGAAGGTTTTGAGTGGCCCGCACGGATATTCCCGATACCAGTTATATTATCAACGAATGAATCGCCGACACCGTTTGTTTTGAACTTGCAAGGTCATCCAAAAGTTTGAATAGCCCAACCACGAAACTATCATGTTCATGACTAAAAAAGCAACGAATGTGACCCACAATAGGCTACATGCAATATATGCGCGTTGCGGTATTATTGATCGAATTCATTCATTAACTTGGAAATATTTTCGTGCTTCGTGGATATAAGATTAATGTGCACTGATTCTCCATGGAAAAAGTTGAAAAATAATCGCCCTCGTGATAACTGTAGCCATAGGCGCCGAACCTGGGTATGCAAGGTATGCCAGGCATACCGAGACATTTTTTTAGGTATGCGGCATACCTAGAATTCGAGTGCTGCCGCTTATGTGAGCGAGGTAAGCCGTTGCGCGTGGTCAATTACCGACTAGCGCGTTGCCAATTAGCGAGATTTGTCTGTGTACTGTACAATGTAACGCGACGAGATCTCCCGCTGAGATGATCGCGAAATTATGTCATTGATTGCCGTGCGCTCGGCAATCATCGCTTGGGACGCTTGCCTGATTCATCGCGTCTCCAACAAGCCTAGGTTCACTCGCTTGAGCATTATGAACAATCACATCAGCAGTAGGCCCGGTGCGAACTGTAACATCGCTGCCTGCACTATCGCATCTGCATTGGCGCACACGATATATCGCTTGCCTACACAATCGCATCTGCAACAGGCCTGGTACGAAAGATATCATCGCTGGCCAGCTATCGCGTCTAGAGCCAAGCAGCCAAGCATGCGTTGGCTCCCGGGTCATATTATGTCAGTTGCTCCAGGCCATATTCCCACCACGAAAAGGGAAGATGCTTTCAGATGAAACAATTGAAAAAGTTGTGAAGTTTTTTGAAAACAACGAACACAGCAGGTTGATGCCAGGGATGAAAGACCGAGTTAGCATTAAAAAGAATGTCTATAAACAACACTGAAAGTCTAAAGAAGTTTGGAAGATATATCATCAAAGATAAATATATCTGATATGTGCATAGTTAATATCTCGCCATAATATGAAAACTACCAACCCGCAGGACATTGTTATGGTTCATTTCATTGTTTAGTGCTGATCGTTGCCCAAATGTATTGTGTAGAACACATAAAATGTTGCATCTTATCATTGCGTTAGTTGTGAATTCTGATTCATTTTTGAAGTACTGTGTGTGCACCTCAAACTGTGTAGCAAATTTTTATCCAATTTTTAAAAATATCTCCAAAATTATTTCCAGCATAATTTATGTCAGCATTTATCTGATCTGAGTTATACTGATCAATTGGTACTGTATAAAGAATAAAAGTAAAATTAGTTGTTTCACAGAGTTTGTGTCATGTTCAGAAAGGTGAGATTTTTAATTAAAACATGTTATTTGTCAGGTTAGTTTCATGGCACTCTTATGGTATGTAATGATTCTATATCCAGGAATGTTATTGTTGATTTTGAAAGTCCTTGTCAAGAGCTTTCCAATGACACCTTACACTTAATGACATCACCTCTTAGCCAAAAGATATTTGCAATTAAAAATGACGTCACGCGTGAGCGATTTCTGAAGACATGAGCAGAATCACGGGGTTAAAGGTCAGGCTATGCAACCCCAGGTGTCAAAGAAGGGGGTAAAGTATCAAGTAGGATGTAAATGAACAAGTGCGAGAGTGTCACCCTCAACAACCCTAATTTGACTAAAATATAGCAAATTTCAAATATATGTGTAAATTTCTGACATTTTTTCCGCTTGAGCAATCACAAAACCAGCAATTTTTGAACGGCCTCATTTTCGGTTGTACTTGACCGATTTTCATAAAATTTGTTTTTCTGAAATCAGAAAGAAAAGTTTTCTAAGCATACCAATTTTCATGAAAATCTGAGATGGTGGGGGTACATTTTGCAATTTTTCTGGAGCACCTGAAATGAACTGACCCTCCCATCTCTCGAGCCTAGCATGCGTTGGCTCCAATCTTTCGATGGTTTGGTGACAATGCAGTTAGGTGTTTGTTGGTTAGCGATTGTAATTAAAGAGCGACAACGCTGAACTGAATGACATCCAATGTCCGCAGACATGTGCGATTGTGAGTGCGCCGACCATGCGTAAGTGAATTCCGCTAATACCTAAACATAACCATCAGAAGATGTGTGTCAACTGTTAGGACTTGAGTTGTGAAAGACGAGAAAGGTTTGAACCACCTGAAATCGGTGCCATTATAGAACAGATTCCATAACAACTCGGACATTTTGCCTCGCGCAAATCGTCGCCGAGGTTACGTAATACGCGGTGATAAGCGGCGTATTTAATTGTTTGCGAGCGATCAGGGACTCGCTAATTGACAGCACTTCCGGACTAGTTGGCAAGCTTATACGCGCAAGTTTGTTAACACGAAGATATTGCATAATCGGCATTTATGCATGCACTTAATGAATTGATGCTAATTTAACCCTAATTTTCAATTCCGTCAGATCATGACGTCATCGAACTCGCATACCTAAGGAAAAATAGCGTGCGGCGCCTATGACTGTGGGATCTGAGTATCTCTGGTTAGATAATTCAATAAGCGACCTCTCTCTCACACACAGCGACTCCACAGACCGGGAGATTGCACAAGAGGAAGACGAGGAAGAAGAGGACGATGATCTCGGAAACCAGGATAATAACGACGACCTTTGCCAGTTTGGCATGGAGGAAATGGCCGCCCTCAATATTAACGAGGATATCGAGGTGGAAGCGTATCTGGATCCGGGAGCGGGCAACGATGATGCCGGCGGTGGCGATGACCGTTATTAGAATGCTATTTCCGTTTCGACTTTATTTTTGTAAACTATGCTGAATAAACCGCGTCAATCATGACTGACTGTTTTGTGGTAAGCGTAGACGGCGTTGGAATAATAAGATGTTGAGAAAGCGATGATATTACAACATTCTAACTCGTGGGTCCCATTTGGCATTCACAGCCGCACGAGCCCATGGGGTTTACTAAGCCAGTCTCGGAGGTTCGCTGGATATCAAGATGCACACAAGACTAGTACAGCAGAAGTAAATATTATTCAATCTTTTTGTTTTGAATGAAAATCATGTTCTACTGGTTTTGTTCTTTTAACACTGATGTTGGTGCACAGTTCCTTTTGTACACCAAAATTATATAGTGGTGTCTGGTGTGGTAGATTTTAGTTTTCGTGGCCTGCGAGAATGTTGGGTTCGCCGTTTCGCCAGGTAAGTGAAGTAGCGGAGTAACCCCGTTTCGTTTACATTACCTGTGCTGTTTGGTAACTTTAGATGCCAAAGTGCTTGCTTCTAAATTCCGTACGGCAGACAGCAATTATTTGATTCATTGGTATCATTGCCGTTGATGAAATATTCATGTCGACCTCGCGATATGTAGCTCTTGTATCACGGTAACTGAATGCAGTGCACAGCGCAGATCGCAATTTTGAATCGTGCTTGTTAGTGGCACTGGTAACCCAGTAAAGTCGTTTTGCGTCAGTCGTAGGCCTACTATATACAATATTTAACACATTTTGTGCGCACCTTAAATTGTTAGGGTAAAATGGGCAGCCGGGCAATATCAACACCATCAACCACCACCGGCCCGAAATGTACCTCAATTTGATCGTATCGAGCCAAAATTTGGGCAGAGCGAAAGTGACGTCTTTTTCGGTCGGCAGATTCACTGTTGGAGAAACTTACGCGTCCCTAGATAGCGCAGACTGACCGGTAGATTGCATTTATCATCCACACCCAGAAAGTATATCGCGCATTGACAAAGTGTGAAGGCCCCGGCCCATATATCTAGAGGGTTACCATACGTCCTCTTTTTTGAAAGTGTCCTCGGAGGACGCCTAAATGCCCTCTTTTTTTAGAATTTTGATTAAATGTACAAGGAAATTCGACTGAGATATAGGAAATCAGAGACCAATTGACGGTCCGACGGGTTTTCGGGACTTCAACCAGAAAACTGACTCTTTTTTAGTCAACCAACGGAAAATCTGATAGAAAGCCAGTAATTCGGGATTTGAGCCGGAAAGATGATATTTTTTTAGTCAACCGACCACAATGTCGGAACAATTTACGATTTTTCAGGATTTTACCCCAGTATTGTAAGTCTGAAAATTTGGAAAAAGTGTCCTCTTTCAGATTTCCAAAATACCATATATATATGAATCAATGAATGAGGCAATCACCAGCGATTGACTACGAAATTTTCTCTCGTCAAGCTATGTTAGGCCTACCGATATGATAAAGATGTCAGGTAGCTTCTTTTGGTAACTGAACCAAATCAACACAATCCTAAATGATTTTCATGGAACGCATTTGAAATTTCACGCGCCAAGCATCCAAACAACATTGAATTACGATGATGAAGCGTTTATTCGTCTGGTTCTGAAGAGGTGTAACGTTTAACAGGATCACTCGAAGCGAGTACACTGCGCCACTAATAAAGAAGCTCAGGGAAGCGGTTTTTGAAAATATGAACTGAGCCACGTGTCGCACGTTGATTAGAAATATTGATAATAGAATGTTGTTACCATCGATTGGTAGCCCTTTTGTGAAGTGTCCGGTAGTCATGATAGCAACACTCAGCCGCCGAGTATAGTACCTCCTTAATTAGCCTATACGACAGTAATAATCCACACGTCGCAGCACCATCAAAGTTCTATGGATTTTAACGGACACATCCCGAACTCGGTTAAAGTTTTCGCGCGACATGAAAGTTTCAAACCCGTACCGAATAAAATGGGTGCGCGGTGTATCGATCTGATGAAATTTCTAATAATAAACTGAATTTGGGACTGGAATTCACCGACACAACATCTTGAACAGATCCGAATGCTACATCAAATGACGAAGTTACCGTCACCACTCATCACCATACATGTAGGGGAGGTCTACTACTAAGTTGTAATCGTGTTTGGTCTCGTATTCGGATATTGTAGGGACGTAGGCCATATTTACGTTTCTACGAATTCGAACGCAAAACGGTGTTCCAATCCACATAATGCTTTGAAAGTTTGGTTGATTGTTTCGAAGCAATCTCAATATATTTAGTATCATTGGACATCTAACCAGCGACATGCAACCATTCTATTATGCAACTTTTGCGATACTGTTTAACCGCGACTGTGCTTGTGATTTTACATTAGAAAATCCCTAGATCGACACGTAGTTTACTGTGTTGTGTAGAAAGCTATACCCAGCTCGTCATAACATACTGGAAACTATTTCAGAAAATGTAAAATATTTATTATCAACATAGGCAACAGGCGCAAGAGAGATTAAACTTCGATCAACTCTGCCCACTGGCGACGATTGTTCATCGACAAAATAGGTAACAAGGGTTTTCGTAACGCCTCCTAAAAATCCAGCCCGCTAACGAACCACACTAAGATACTGCTGATCAAATACTCAAAAACGAGATTACTGCAGCTGAAAACATCGCGTTGCTATGGCACGCAACCGTCTACAACAAAAAACACAGTAGGCAATGTTTTTACACATTCCTATGAGGTATATTCACGTGGTCCGAGAGCCACCGCAATCAAAAAGACACGCGGCCATCGCGACGTTGGCACGTAACTTGTTCACGGATAATTTCCTTATCGGAAAGAATGCGTGTCACAAAATCACAAGAACAAACGTCGACAAAAATTGCAATAGTATAGTTTTGCGCACTGACGAACAAGAATAAATTGTTGGAGTTGGACATCTCGTATTTAATGCGCGTCTAGGATAATATACCCACCGCGAAGCCTATAGCCTGGCGTGCAACCAACAAAGCGGCTAGGGCAGTAGACCAGCAAGATTCAAGTCAGATTCAGAACGGGAAAATTCGTGACACATTTGGCCAGACAAGCCACAAACATCTGTACTGTCGAAAACTTCAATTCTGCTCAAAATTTCCGTTGAAACGACCAAAATTTATGACAAATTCGACTAAACAAGTCGCAATTGGCATTGCCAAAAATTTGGAATCCGCTCCTAATCCCCGGCAAAACTATGGAAAGTAACTGCAGAGGCGAAAAAATACATCAAATGCACCAAATCTCGATACTTATGACGTAACGTTTGGATTACACAGAAAACACACAAGGAGGTTCAAAAGATCGGTTACGAAATTTGAGCATATCATCCAAAGACCAGGATGAAACCGCTCGGGGCAGGTTTGATGCGGCCAGAGAACGGACCAGCTGTTGCATTTATACTCCGGAAGTGTCTTGCGAGCTGGCAGGTTGACTACGGAGAATCATCGAGACACGTTCGCCGGGTCAGTCAATCAAAATATCTTCCAGGGCAGTAAAACCGGCCGGGTGACTTCAATCGTCGGGCAGCGTTGGATACAACCGCCCGAACTGCGAGCCCTCACCGGGAGACGCGAGAATGGTGGACACCGGCACGTCGGACGTGGGCTGCAGAGGCACGTTGGACTGGTGCACGGACTCTGGGAAACGGTGGTGGAAACGGTGCAGGCGGATGAACTTCACCGTGATCAGGCGGCCATCGAACCACGCGCTGTGCAGGGCCTGAAAGGCGCGGCCCGCTGCCTCATTTGTGGCGCACAACATGTAGACCAGACCCTGAACGAGGGAAGCGACTCGTTTCAATAATTTGAATCTGGATTTGATATGATTTAATGTACGGTAAATATTCATAATTTACAGAGGACTGAGCTTAACCGGACATGGGCATATTCGGCATGATACAAAATTACCTTTGAGTTAGGATTTAACGTATTCTAATTTAAACATTCATAATTTTCACAAGACTTGGTGTAACCAGATGTGGGCATGATACCAGCGTTGTAACCAAGCCACAAGGCTCCGAGTCACAAGTCAATCTTACTTTCATAGTTTTGACTCAAGTCCAGTCGAGTCATTTTCAATTCACCACCGAGCCAAGTCAGAGTCCAAGTCATAGTGTTGACTGCTCAGTTTCCAGTTGAAGTCTTGTTAACCCACTTTTTATAACTGTTTATCGATATCAAATGGTTCCCATTTATGATATACTAATTTTCCTCACTTTTAGCAGTTTCTGGTCGCATTTTCGAGTACCAGTACCAATAGACGAAATCCCAATAGCGTGGTAAGTTTACTATTCTTCGAAATTACAATGAAATGTCGGTCTTGGCCGTCTTGAGTCTCGAGTTATATGACTAGGTCCGAGTCACGCGCAATGACTCAAGTCGAGTCAATACACAGATTGACTCGAGTCGAGTCATTTCTGAATTTTGCGAAAATGACTCGAGTCAAGTCGAGTAATCAGAAAATTGTGACTCGATTCGAGTCATTACAACCCTGTATGATACAATATTAATTCCAAGTTTGGGTTTAATATAATTAGTCAAACCTCTTTGGAGTCCTTTTCCACGCATATGCGCAGTATCTCGTTGTTTCCTTGGCATTTCTCCAATATGGAGTCCTGTATTTGTTCAATCCAGTTCTTGTCCTTCTCCCTAAATCATTCAAATGTTACGCTGGATATCGGTTATTACAATGGCGGCATGCAAGATTGCAGCACGCCAGCAATATCGCTATAAAAATAACGCATGAGTCATAGTCTAGACAGCAGGCTAGTCGACCTTTCAATGAATTGCTCGCAGATAAGGGAGATTAAATAAGTGTGGCGCGTTTCATAGCAGGAATGCATGCTGATGTGAACTCGGTTTGCAAGTTTTTCAAAACAGTGATATAGTCTTGGGGTGCATCCGAGCAACAGATTCTACATGGAATTTACGGTATTCTGCTAAAACGCGATACCTGGAAATAGCATATGTTCTTTACTATGGTCTATGCATGCTCCACTGCTTCAATTCTTTGGCCGATGTGAGAAATCTTTATTGTGTGCCAGTAGTAAGTTGGCTCACCGTAATAAATAACTAGATGCAACTTGTGTTTTTCTTAAAATTTGCTATACTATTGTAATTATCAGTAATTTTACTACTATAACTGATTTGTGGTACAGAACTTCCACACAGCTCCAACAGCACACTCATACTAACGTTTATGACTTGAAGAACTTTTTGCTTGCCTCTTATCAAGATCAACAGGCACAATAAAGTTCTTCAAGTCGATAAACCTTAATGCACTGTTGACAGCTGAATTTTACTTCTAAACGCGAAGATTCAAGGTTTCGACCTGAACGCATTTACATGCCATCTTGACACTGGAAAAAACATACAATTGATACAAAAGAGATATGCGACGGAGAAAAATATACTCCTTGTATTCACATCGAGGCAATCGCACAGAGTTTTGACATTGTGCCGAGTCGTTGGAATACTAATTGGCTAGCAGCGTATTCCTCTCATCTGCTGAACGACTCCCACATTGGTTGTAAGTGAGTAGGCCTAGGCCAGCTACTTGTCCGGTGTGGCATCTCGACAGAAAGTACCTGTAATCGACATGTGACAAAAGGCAAAGCAGCGTCTGAAAGCGCTGCCATCGACCAGACAGGGGCAATCGAAATCGATTATCAAATCGTCAAATGCGACTGGTTCCCTACACTCGCACAAGGACCATTTCCATTGAAGAAACGCATTCGAAAAGAAGATGAACATTAGTCACCATTTCATGGCGAGAACACCTTCCTTATACTGTGATTCGTCTTTACGCGACACGATCTCATTCACAATCGAAATAGGTGAATGAAAAGATGACAACAGACGTTTTCTAGGTCGGTTCTAGCGTTGATAACTCGCCACCACTTTGGCTTGTATAAGGTCGCACAAAATAACGCTGCCACAGTATTGATGGACTTACGTAGAGAGAAATTAGCATAGCGACTTACTCGGAGGGATTGAAAACATTTCTGATCTTCAGACACGGGGTCGGACAAATCATCGGGCCCTTCGTGACGTCGAACGCTTCCCCCTGCCATAGCCGCGAAGTGGGGGTGTGCCTTTTACTCGGTGAAGAAGCCTGTGCAATTGTCGCTCGTTCAACTCATAACAAAAGGTACAGCTGAATAGCTGGGCCGGTGCACTATTTTTTTTGTTTACAACTGGGTCTTGAATCATTGCACCTTGTCCTATATACAACTCATGCAATCAGTCACTTGAGTGAGAATTCGACTTGAGAACATAATACAACCCACGTTTTGTCTACGTGAGCACTTTGCGGTTTTTATCGCAGTCAGAAAGCTTCTGTGGAGATCCACAACGCAATCTACCTACTGAGATACTCCCTCATTCACCCGCGTAAACATATTTTCAACAACAAATACTCGTAGCATGTCCACAGATGGCTCTGATAGTGGCACAGGGTCGAGGAGTTGGATTCAGAGCCGGGACGTCAAGTCAAATTTTGCATGGTCGTAATGTGAATGTGAACAGTCACGAGTCGGACTTGAGAACACTTATGAGAAGAACAAGTTTTCGCAACTTTTTTTACAACTTCCGGCACCTTCTTGAATACTCACAAAGTTATGTAGTATGTATGGTGTTTTAAGCTGTTTGGAAGAATCATATATTGCAACTTTTCTTCATTTTTTCATGCAACTTTTTGAAACTTTTTAGATTTTCCATGCAAGTTCTTGCAAGTTTTTTCGACTTTTTATGCTACTACCTGTTTACTGGAAATATTTGGCACTGTATGTAAATAGATCGCTCGATTATTTCACCGTCGTTTAAAATTGAAGTCCTTTCTGATTTGACGTAGACCGCCAAAAATCATATTTTCACTGGGTCAATATTTTCAGGCGATTGATTTTGTTGAAGTCACCAATGTCATTGAGTTTACTCAGTTTAGCTACAGTGCCTTGAATACGGAACAGTTCGAGCGTCTCACACCCTAATAATTTCGAGGAACTTGTCCTTGAATGCAACTTTTGTGAAAAAAGAGCGCAACTTTCCACGGATTTGACTGCAACAAAATATTGTCCTACTTGCAAGACTACGGAGTTGAGTTGCATAAAAAATTGTGAAACTCCCTAGCCTGATATTGAAAATCCTATATATTTGGGAACGCATTAGGCTATACTTCTTGAGAATGTACGACAAAGAGCAAGTACAGTCGTCCAGTGAACACATCAGTATTTTGCCGACCACGCACCTGTATCCAACGCCACACGAGGAAGTCCTCTCCCTGTACCGTTTGATTTTCGACTCGAATCCGCGTTTCGCTGGCCGACAAAAAATGCTTCGCCCGATCCCAGATCTTTGCCATCTTTTTTCTGCCGCGACATAACAAGAATAACATTTGCGGTTGCTACAGTCAAATTTCAATCAACATACCTGTCTTTAGGCGGTATGATCATATCTCTAACATGCAGTATTGGCAGATAAGGCGGTACGGATCCGTTGTGTTCTGATAACTCGTACTGTCGACGCAGAACATCTGAAAATAAAAGTTACTCTCAGAAATTACATCTCAAATCCGAGTCGAGTATTGATCGTTATGACTTGAGACGATTAGTGAGATTCGATTTTTACAGTAACAAAAATAAACCTTTTTCTTACTAACAGTTACTCAATCAACGTAAAATATAGTTTCAGTAGCAAATAATATACATTTTTCATACTAAAACTAATCAACATATCTCCTTCTTCCATGGGAGCTACGAAACCTCAGTTGGTCGTATTGCAGTTTCCAGAACACGTAGCCTGCTGTCATCACAGGAAGGGCATGCTCGTGGAATTAGCATTTCAGGGAGTAACTGATCAGACAGCAGTGTTGTTATAAAATGTCACAAAGTAGGCATTGTCAAGAAGGACAAAATGATTATGATCACGTGCAACTAGCATTGCACTTTCCAGATCAGTACCGGTAATACTGTTACCGCGTCACAAGAGGCAACACTCAAATACTCGACTTGCAGCTGAATACTTGGATCGCCCAGTTACTAATAAAAAATTCCCAAGCATTTGAACACACATAACTAGCACTCAATCGCAACACGACAAATTAACACGCAATAAATCAAAACAGATCACAGACACAGTATTGCATTTCGCGTTGTGGCGACACAGTTGAGAACGCAATCGATCGACCCAATGCTGCCGTACTCACCAATAATTTTTTGAACGACAACAAACATCTTTTCTCGTTCCTCCTTCCGTTTTTGTGAGAGGAATTTGCGGTAAACAAGCCCAAGCCAGATGGCGACGCCAGCTATTGAGAAAAATCACAAAAACGTCGGTCCACACATCAACACCAGAACACCCGTCAAACTTACCAGCGGCGGTGAACACTATCCTCAGAAACACTTTCTGTACGGCGCGAGTAAACCGGCACCAGCCGCTAAGCACGGCCGACTCGGATTTCACGTAATAAGCGTCGCGACACCTGAGACATGCAGAGGTGGTTAAAGACTCAAAGTAGTCATCATCAGTACACAAGTACGGTAGATTCGGTAGAAGAAGAGTCGTATATTTCAACTCAAGCACAAGTACATTAAAAAGTAGGTAGTATATCCCTAGTTTTGCCTAAAAGCACAAAAAATGTTAAGTAGAAGTAGCCCAAAATCATAACCAGGTAGTTTAAGAAGACAGAGCCTACTTGAGTACTTTGAAAAAGCAAAAGTACTTATTTACTGACCACCATTAAGTGGTATGTGTAGCTAGTTTGACACAGAACCCGCCGTATACTAAATGCATGTGCAATTTGCGACAATCTCTAGCAAGCCATCAGGCAAGTACATGGTTTAGAATATCTACAGGCCTAGGATGAAAACGCAAGATATGCCGACAAATGAGAATTTTATTCGCATTAGCCAATGGTATTTTCAAACCCAAGTCAAGAGGGACGGTACAATAATCCCTTCTTGATCCTACAGTCTGGTTAGCGGAGACCCCAAAGCTTATGGCATCTAACCGGGCGGAAATCCATCACATATTTTCCACATAAGTGCTGGAATTTCAAAGGATTTGAATAACAACAAGCTCATGTTTCCAAAACGCATCAGACCGTTACTCGCTACGTATTTAATAACGAATTTCAATGAGCAAGCAAAAAACTTATCCACAACAGTACGTTTACCAGATAAATCGGCAGGTCAAACAACAAAAACTATCTTCCCGACCAACTCACTATGACCAGAGCCTCGATACCATGACTCAATTTTCCGATTTACATTCTGTTGATTTACATTCTGTTACAGCCGCACAGCCCAGTTTTCATACCTAATCCAAAGAATGGAACTCTCATGATGGCATCCATGTGATTTTATGGTAGTGAGTCTGCCAAGCCGAGGTAAAATTGCCTTGTCCAGATAAACGTGCTACCGCTGAGAGTCGTTTACAGTCTTTCGCGCCAAAGGCCGTGGGTTTTAACGGCCACGCCAACTCAATACCGACCGGCAATATCAAGAGAAGAAGCGTATAGGAGTTGAACCAAGCACCTTGTCGTGCTACCTTGCTCATTGCCCACTGCCACCAGACGCAGGCTACTCCGGCAACTGCGAATACAGTGCGTGCCGCAAGAAAAAACATTACAGCAGCTATACCGGCCTTCCGCAAAGCCGGGCCGAAAAAGCACTTCGTCAGCCCACCCCCAAAAACGTAGATCTTGGGGCCCCCACAGGGCGATAAGTCAAACTTCCGGGGGTTTCGCCCCAAGACCCTACACTTGGGTGGATGTTTTCACCTGTACTTGTGATCACATCCATTCTACTCAGCGTAAGCAGAGAGTTTACGTAGCTTATCGCGACAATGGCGACAATTTTCGATCATTCACGACTGAAGCGCTTTTCTCGTGGTCGAATTTTAGGCCCAAATTTCGGAGTCCCATATGTTAACCTAATCTTCATTATGTGTGGATACGTCGTGGTGCGGCAATGGCTGACGCCGAAATGCCTATAAATCATGCGTATTTCTCGGAGAAGGGCACCTAATAAGCAATACATTTAGGGACACTAAATCATGCAAAGCCTGAAAAGAAATTGAAAAATGTTGGAAAAGTTTCAAATAAAACGCTATGATTTATATTCATTTGCGAAATAATTTTGGGCCCTTTTCAAGCTCGGCCCCTCTCCAATTGGGCGGTTTGGGGTGCCCCAGTTATGGTCCTGCACAACATAAATGAATCGAAAACCGATGATCAAACTGCGCTGCTTAGCGATGAGTGAGCTCGTATCTGTTCTGTATTTGTCGCTCGCATGTCGTCAAATGAATTGTCTTGTACTTTAAGTCAAATCGAACATGTTTCTAGCCCTAATGTTACCTCACGAAGTTATGAATCAGTTTATAATTAGATGTTTTATTTATTTTATCAAAGGACAAGCCTTCAACATTGAATCTTGAAATTAAAGTATAAAATTGTAATATTCCTCGCGGACCGGCGGGAATGTCGTCGCGGACCGGTACCGGTCCGCGGACCGGCGGTTGAGAACCACTGGGTTAAATTACGGGTTAGGGGTAGGTTAGGGTTGGATTTATGGTTGGGTTAGGGTTAGGCTTTAGGTTAGGTCAGGTTAGGCTATGTTTCGGGTTATGTAAGTTTTTGGGTTATACAGTCACATGCTGAAGTGACGCATGCTGATGTGTTCCATGCTGAATTGTCGTTTTCCATTGTGTCGCATGCTCATGTCGGGCAACCCAATTTCACCAATACATGATGTGACCCCTCAAAATTCGGAATCAGCTGCCCTGTAATGGCGTTTATGATTGTGGAACTAGGACAAGATTTTCGATCTATATTGCAAAACAAATTATCACATTACCTTTTAACGTCCACGATACGATCATTGGACTGGTCGTAAAAATCGATCCCATAATCGTTTTCGACAAATACCCGGCACGCACCGATAAAATCATGCTTATCCGGTCCCTGTGCGACAGCCAACAGAGTTAGCGATTGACGTACATAATCACATACTCGCAAAACTGTTTTACCAGAGCTATGTTCAAAGAATTATGCAAGGTCGACACTTCCATCATTCCTTCGTCAGATTTATAACCGCAAATCCTGTCGCCTGTAATCAACTCATAACAACATTTCACATCTCCATGGCAGCAACACAAATTCACCTGCGTCGGTAGCCACAAAGTCGTGCAATCTCGCCAGTAGTGCACGGAATTTCGCGTTTTCATTCTGCAAGGTAAAAAGGGATAGCGTAACCACCGTGTCGATTATCGGCCGAATAAATGAATGGAAATTCTAACCGTTGGCGACGTGAAGGCGATGGATTCTCCTGAAATTAAAAAAATCAATGTTACTTGCAGAAAATGAGAATAAACGGAAGGCAAACAGGGCAAGAGACGTAATTTCTTTCTCGTCGCCATCGTGAAAAAATAGTAGGCCTACATTGACCCTAAGCCTAGGGTTACCATATTTTGGAAATCAGAAAAGAGGACACTTCAAAATTTTCCAGACTTACAATACCGGAGTAAAATCCAGAAAAATTGGTAAATTTATTGGGAATTTGTAGTTGGTTGACTAAAAAAAGGTACTTTTTCCGATTCGACTCCAAGAGGAAAATACACTTACACTGAATTCTCCGTTGACTGACTAAAAAAAGGTCAACATTCTGGCTCGACTACCGAAATACCCGCCGGAACGTTACTTGAGTACTAATTTCCTATATCTCAGTCGAATTTTAACATACGGTAGGCCTACATTTGAACAAAGTTTTCAAAAAGAGGACACTTTCACACCTCCGAGGACACTTTCAAAAATGTCAAAATAGAGGACCAATCCTCTTAAAAGAGGACGTATGGTAACCCTACCTAAGCCATGTTCAAAACAAATATTCAAATTTATATGCCAATGACGTCATATTTGGTAATACGACTGTTGACATGCTTTTGATCACTCTACCAGTTGCTGACGATTACCATTGATGAGTGTGAGCTGAAAGTATTCGGGTTAATATCAACATGAATATATCATTTGATTGTATATTGAAGTCCAGTACTACGGAACACGGCACGCTTACTTGTGTTCAACGCGGTATCGTATCTCATTGTGACGTACAGCAATCCCAGCACAACAAAGAATACGCAGGTCCCGATCGGTAGAAAACTAGAACAGCTCAAAGGCCAATGCGAGCTGCGCGCGTCAGCGCTGGCGACATTGTTCTCTTGGGTGACAATTGCGGATGCGGAAATTCCGTTGCTTTTAGATTTCGCCGGAGAGATCGAGTGTTTTACATCTTCCTCTCTCTTCCACGCTTTGATTTCGTCGCGGATCTTCTGCAGGCGGAGATCGGCCGATTTCCGCCTGCCTTGCAAACTGGGAGTAGTGTTTGTTTCGGTTGATTCCATCTCCACAAAACTGTCCAAGCTGCTACGTTCCGATGCGTCATCCGAGTCGTCGGAATACTTCTCGGCAGGCGGCTTCGGTGTATAGTTTGTTTTCATCGAACGCAGCGACGATCTTGTGGCTTTGGGAGTCCACGAAACCCTTTTGCGAGCCGGAGAAGAGCCGATGGCATGAAGATCTTTTGTTATGGAAACGCTTTTTCTCGAATCTTTCTTGCCAGCGCGAGATGGCGATGGCCTGCCTTCCGAACTCTTGCTAATACCTGAAAGGGAACAGTGGAATTTCAAAATCAACACTAAGATAGCACCAGTCGGCTATGCATTTAAAGAAAGGTATAGTACATTTTTTTTATAGATAATCAACCTACCACCAATAGGTGACAACACAGTTGGGACACCATAGTATAGGCTAGCAATTTTGCTGGACTAACTTCAAGCACAAATATGTAGTGTCCTAGCAGAGGGATGATATATAGCTATATTTGGCGCTCCATAAATTAATATATTCTGTATTCACAGTAAAACTTGCAAGTACACACACAATCCAGGGAGTAACTTGCCCCCGAAGGATATTGTTGAGGTTGTAGTAACTAGTAAATACTTCAGTTATTATATTATTGCTATCTTATAGCTTGCGATTTTTGCAACTAGTCTTTAAAGCCACATTAACAACTTGGTGTCTCACCTTTATTATCATCTTCATCTGTGCTATATCCTGCCAGCTTGGTTAAATTCCGGTTACTTCTTGTGGATCGAAGAACAGGGGATTTGGAACGCTTTCTCGAGCGATTTGTTTCGAGTTTAACCGGAGTGCTACTGGACCTTCCATCTTTCGCGAACGGAGAGGAGTTCACTTTCTGAATATGCACAAGACCAATAATCATCATGTACGGGCAATGCAGATGAGACTCAGCTTGATTCATGATACCGTACTCACTCGCTCATTTTTTAGTTTGTCCAATCGTTTCTGGTATATGCCGCGGGTTGAGTCAATAATCGGTCCAGGGTTTACGCCGTATGTTTTGAGTTGACGACGCAGTTCTGCGTCAGACAGAGACATGCCTGGCAAGAATGACCGCAACTTTGTATAGCCTACCTGAACTCGAAACGACGCACACCCATACCTCGGTCGAGCCGATTTCGCAAACGCTGAAGCAAAGCGGGCCGCAAAATTGTGCCAAAACATTTTCGACGGCTTCAAGAATGAAAGCGGTATGGAAGGACTATCGTTCGCGATGGCTGCGAAGTTAGGCGACCATAAATTTATAAAATATGACACATCATCATCATCGTCATTGGTGAACAGAATGGAGGAGGAGGAGGAGTGACTGGGATGACGATGATTTTATGATATCCTTATAATCTCTTTGATCATCCTATTATCTTAGCATACGATCCAGTTGCTGATGGCGTATTCAAAGTTCACATTGACCGTGTTCACTCTTCATGTAAGTATTTTTAGTTATCAAGAAAATACTTTAATATTTAGACAACGCATCAGAGAATATGGAATGATGAAAGAAGCGACAGGAATGAGAGCATTGAGAGGGTAGAGTGAGTTTACATCACAGATCCCAAAAATGCATTGGCTTATTTGGCTATCCGTCCACTCGATGATGCTCGCAAACCAGAGTTAATGTTTTCAGCCAGTCAATCAGTCAGTATTAGATCAGAATTCGCAAAACCTTTTCCGAATTACGGAATTAGACATAAATAATACAAAACTCAAGTTAAGTTCTTATCAAATTAGAGTTCATTCTCACGATCATGAGACCGGCAACTGTCTGTATACACTAAGCCTCTAAGCGTGGGCTTGGCTCATTTCGTATGCAGTTCTCATGTATTAGCATTTTCAGGAAAACCAGAAATTGCATTAGAAATGAAATTAGAGCATAACATTTCACAAATTAGATGGGAATTAGATTCCGGAGTTGTCATAGTCTGGCTGGCAGCAAGCCAACAGATATCATACAGGAGCTGGGTCTGATCTGGACTCTGAAGAACAGCAGCTGCTGTACTGTAAACTTTTTGTTTTGATTCAAGATATATCATAGTTTCGTTGTAAGGTGTATCGTCGGAATACAACTGTAAAATTCATTTGAGCGTCCACACGCACAACACTCAATTCATAGTGTCGCGATGGCGGACGTCGAGGATGGTGAATATGACATGTTTGACGAAGAGGGAGCAGAGATTTCATGCGATGAAAAAAAAGGTGACGGAAAACTTGAAACGCTGTTTGACATGATGACAATCACTGTGCAAGATCCAGAAAAGCGTGTGATCAGCAAAACTGGACTAAAAATGCAAGACACTTATGTCGCATACCTTGTGGAAACGAAGCCACGTGATGAAGCTGATCAGGCGTCGGAGTTGCCTGTCTCCTCGGTGTGGAGAAGATACAGTGAATTTGAACTGCTTAGGAATTACTTGGCAGTCACTTATCCAGCGATCATTTTACCGCCATTGCCCGAGAAGAGAATAACTCATATTTGGACCAAAATGACAACAGACGTGTTTGACCCGGAGTTCCTTGAGCGGCGTAGAGCTGGATTGGAAGCATTCTTGCACCGAATTTGCAGTATGCAGGTTAAAGATGATATTATATTATCCTTTTTAAGATTGGAAGAAAATTGGAGAGAAAGTGTCTTGGCTACTGGTTACCAAGCTAAAGCCGATTCGTGGTTGAAGACGTTAAACGCATCACTACGAGTCAAGCAAATAGACCCGGTATTTGACGACCTGAAGGCGTTCTCAAATGACCTACAGGCCAGCATTGCTGCTGTATTGAAAGCCCGCGCTAAGCTAGCCGACAGAGTGTATGCATTATACAAAATACATTCCAATTATTCAAGAATTTTCAAAGATTGGAGTCAGATCGAAGACGCTTCGATGGCGGAAGCTTTGAGAAAATGTGCTCTGGAGATGGACAAATATTCGGAGTCTATCGACAGTCTTATGGAGGAGGAAGAACTGTATGCAGAGCAATTGAAAGAGTATTTCAACTACGGCAATTCCTTGAAAGCAATTATAAAAAAGCACGAAGCTTTGCAGTACGACGCTGAATATGTCGAAAGCCAATTGCAGGGAGCTAACATTGAAAAGCAACAGATAGAGAGCGGTGCGGCTAAATTTAATCTGAGCGGCATGAAGGCGAGACTTTTCGGAGGCGATACTCCGGAACAGAAGGAAGCGAAACTCGCGAAATGCCAAGAAACCATCAAAAAGTTAACAGAAGAAGTGGACGAGAAGAAGAAAATATCGGATGATTTTGCCATGCAAGCGAAGGAGGAAGTTCTAAAATTTAAACGTCAGAAGCAGATCGATTTGAGAGAAATCCTTACGAATTACGTCATATTGCAAATTAAAATGTCAAAAGAAGCAAAGTCTTCATGGAGTCGGTTTAAAACTGTGATGCAATCTGCTTGAAACTTTTAGATGTCACAATGTCGGTGCACACTATGAGCTTGATTTCAACTGGCAGGAATTGGTGATCGTCATATATCAATGATGAGTCAAAAACCAATATTCATCACATTTAATAAAGTTGTTAGTTTGAATAAAATTGCCTATGTTTATGTTCCGAACTGACGGTACTGTATCTATAAATTTCACCGATTCTATGTTATTCCAGCAACTTTTGTGTAATTATCAAGTTGAAGGGCAAAGATTCATGATGTTTGCGATGACAAATCGATCCTGTTGCGTGATCGTTAGTACTGCCCGTCCAATTTCATATCAAGGACTATATCTTACGGGAATTTTCTTGGGATATCCATCCTGTGCAATATTTAGCTGCTTGATTTCAACGTGACCTATATAGTTAATATTATGTAAAAAAGCTATTGTACTTTGTTATATAAAATTATAAATGTATAGGGCAATCAGTACTGCTTTCAATTTTGGCTGGGATAGTGGGAAAGCCCAAATGATGTAGCTTCTATTGCGTTCTTTGCATTGAACTGTATTGCATTATGCTATTGCCTGTTATCTGCTGCAGATGATTGCAACCATTAACAATGAGCCGAATTGCAAAAACAAGTATGTTAGGCTATCACTTTTGAGCCATGTCGTTAGATCCTATCATGAATGTGGGAACTTCAGTCAACCTTCCATGAGTTGGTAGCAGTCATTATTTCTGCTTATACATCTTAATGTCCATCACATTATCATAGCTCTATAACAGTGGTTCTCAAACTGGGGGACGTGAAAGCATCTGAAGGGGGGCGCGAAACTGTGGTCAACAGAAAAAAATTTGGGCTCTGCGCGATTTACCTCCAATTCATACTTTTTACTCTGTGAATAGTCCGAATTTCATATTCAAGAATTTTCCCATCGACAGTCATAATCTTCCACGCCATCAAACTATCCGTTTGGATTGCTAGCATTCCGGTTTCTGATATAACGATAAGGGGGGTGCGAAATTTTGGATTTTCATAAAGGATGCGTGTCTAAAAAAGTTTCAAGAACCACTGCTCTATAAGCATAGCATGAATTAGGCCAGGCTGGGTGTAACAAAAGGTAGTCAATATCCCAGCCCATATTTAAAATTTCATTTCAAAATCTTTCAATCAACCAATTGAGAGAATATTACCCGATATTCCACTATTATTGATTATACCCGCATACTTTCTGTAGAGTATCATTGCCAATTGTAGCAGTGAGCCATGAATGTGAGGCTCATCATAGGAGATTGTTTGTATTGTCACATGATCCTGTGTCCAGTACATTTCATGAATAAAGTTATATTAATCAAGTGCGTGTCCAAATGAACTATGATTGTAGCAAAAGCCCTTAGTCATGAATCTTGGATAAATTGTAATTCACCACGTCATTCTCTAATTCACTGGGTGTGAAATAGAAGGATCAAGATCCACCATATCAGCTCTGGTCCCACTGGTGATGAACACCGATACAAATTAGAGGTGTACTAATATATTTTGTCATGCAATTCGCTCTTTCCCTCGTCACAGTGCTTCCAACTGCCACAGGCTGATTTGGCAACATTTGACTAACTACTGGCTTTCAGTTTATCGCACTCAAGATGTCCTACTTTCAACTATTCAAACTTGCTATGGTATGAAGGTGGCAACATGTCCATGTAAGATCCTCAGCAAGTACGGTATTCCCAATTCTGCAACATATATTTGCTTTATGATCGCCACTAGTGAGCCAGGAACCATTTATAAAAAGGTGTGAATATGATACGAGGCTTCTGTAATGCTGAACTACCAAATCCTTGTAGCATGATACTATGAAGACATTTATTACATCTACTAAGTACTGAGCAGCCATTGATGAAAATGAGTTGAACCAAAAAATTCAAATATTCAATACAGGAAAATTTGTTACGACTCCGTCTCATGTTATAAAGAGACGCGCTGTGAATATAAGTCACAAGGTGTGTAACAATATTCAAAAATGATACCACAACTCCACGAGTCGACGGTGAATTATGGGGTGAACGGTGCATGGAGCATACGAAAATTGCATGGGCAAGGAAACGTAGTTATTCAAGCAGTAAAAATTAGAGGTAATTGTTGGACTCGTGAGGGACTTAAAGTAGTGAAGACAGTTGCACCGTTCAAAACCTTGTCGTGTTTCATCAAAAGATTGAAGTCAGTTCAAATGCTATGAGATGTCAGGAGGTAACTAGTCCATGCCAACATTTACACACATGATTTTGCTTTAAAAAGGAATACCAGCAGTAACTCATAAAATTACACCCGTCATGTCCCAGTGACCAAATAATAATAGCACATCCACATCAAATAGTCCAGATTTATCAAGCAACCACGTAGCTATCGATAATGAGGAAATAGGTCTGAGAGGTGTACAGAATTGGGATTCCAAGTAATTTTGCAACAGACTTGTTCATTTCTATAAGGAATAGTATACATATTACAGTGAACAATACGTAGGGTAAGGGACTAAGGGTGGACATAATCTGTGGGTGTCCTACCGTATATATGTAGAACACTAATCATCATCTTCAACACGTTGGCATTGCATGTCACAACCCTTTCAATAGGTAATCATAATTTCACGATAGCGCCGTGGACAGTTCCCTTCATACAAGCCCAAAACAGCCTTGTTATTATTCAATATACCGTGCAACATCATGCCCAAGTCTCCGGGTAAGCAAATTTCTCACAACAGAAAACCAGAAGCCATCGGTACAAAACAAAAATATAATTCGATCGCCATGATGCAGAAAAACGGCGCGAAAAACTTGACAATGTGGCTACAAAAATAAATTATGTCACAAGCAGAAATTGTGAGGTAGTCAAATCGTGTACACTGGAGTTCAGAATGATTCAAGCCAAAAAAACGCAGGAACAGCGTTTCAAACCGCGTTTGTTTCTCTCTTCATCGATACAGGGCAAAGAAAAAAATCGGATGAGTCACGAAAATTACAAAAAAAAATGAAACTTCCACGAATATAAACAAAGCAGGCAGAGGCAGGCCCCGATCTGAAAAGGCACTGATACCCGAAAACCAGATGCTCCCTTTTTCAGAGACGTTGTTAAATTGCAACTGACAAGATTATTTTTACAGAAATCGCGGCTGTGCGACGGTCATAGAAATGCGGGGCTTGGTAATAACAATCCACAATAGTGTTACAAAAACCGGTTTCAACAATATCAGCATGTTCAGGATATCGAGTTCCAGCACCGTTGCACTCTCATAGCGAACGCGGCCACGTCACAGGAATATTGTCAACATCCAAAAATAACGTAAATTTAAAAAAATAGTAACATTCATCGTAAAAAACGCAGTTTGTGGGCGTTCCTCGCGCACACGGTGTTCTGTACATTGGACGCCGGACCCGCGTAAATCGCGACCCCCGAGTTGACTCAATAAGTTCTGGCAGTGTCGACGTCACACGTGGCAGTCTGGCGCGATGGCCGTAAAACACGGGGAGGGCGTGGATGTGTATACAAGGTCTTCCTCTCGAGACTTTGCCGTATGATACTCCGACGCGAGATTCATCTCGTCGAATGATACTGCAAAACATGTCGCATTCGTTTGATCAGCAATGGGACGGCATTGAACGGCAACTGTTTTAATGGGACGGCCATTCCGTTCGACATCAAGTCTCTTTGAAACGGCCGCAAAATTTCACATCGTGCGGAATCTCGCGCGAACCGACACGCAATCGATTATCAAGACATTCTACATCCATCCCCTTTTTCCTCAGCCTTGCGCGGACTCTTGCAGATATTTAAGATTCTGGGTTACTTTAATACATGTAATGTTCCTGAGAAGAGCAAACAGCAGCTATGAATAATGCCTCACCGCGGTTGGCTTACGAGGATGACACCAACGAAAGTAGGCCATGGGACATCACGATACCATGACGCATGTCATCAAAATGAAACTAACACTGAAAAGTGATAGTATAGCACATGCAGGGTCATCGATAAGCATGCTAACACTATCGTGTCATAACAGCCCATTCGGCTGTGGTACCAACCAACAAATTTCAGACCGATTCGTTGCTTCACAGCATACTTCCACGAAAGCGTATAATGCCCAATAAGTCGGAAAAGATGAGATTTGGAATCGCCACACCATCAGGTCAATTGCGGGCATAGGACATTACACAGGACACTGACGCAGATTAATGTACCCAACTACATAAAATTTGAAATGCCAAGAGGAATACCGGTACAGAATTCGTTTAAAAACTAGTGCAAGTAGAAGTTCCCACTCCTGGAAAGTGATACATTTCTCAGTAACATGGATGGTAAGACAGCACTGCTAAATCATATACGGTACGCCATATTTCACAGCCTTAACCCGTCTTGCGTTCGAGAAGTTAATCGTTCGTACACTAAGGATACCAGTCTAAAGTCAACCTATTCCCCGTTACATTAGTGTGCATAATTTTGAATGGATGATTGACCACTGAAAGAATCCCCTCACCATTGAAAGTAGTTTGTAGCTGAGAAACGCAATCATACCTGCATATTATTCGACTGTGACCCACTCATCATGTGGTGGCCCTGATAACCGTACACCACCTGCGATGCGTTTTGTGGCGATTGCTGATGGACAGACATGCCAGCGTTTACAGGCGACTGCTGATGCACGGACATCCCGGCGTTGACCGGAGACGGAGAGTCCTGAGAGGTAGACGGCCCCATGCTGGACCCCATCATGTTTGCCTGACCGCCCAGTAATGTCGGCGGCAGCGAGCCGTTTCCCGCGGGCGAGATGGGCGTGGTCGAGGTCATTTGCTGTTGACCGGGGCTGATGACCATCGCCGGGGCGGCGTTTCCGGGCGTGACAGGAGCTGCTTTGCGCTGGAAAAAATGAATAAGTTACAACCTAACAGAACATGGCCTAGAGGTCACAAAGGTTTTGCGCAACTGGAATATTCATCTGGCAGACCAAAAGCATGGTGACAAGACAATGGTCGCCAGTTTTGCTGCAGTAATTTTACATATAACAATATATAACAACGATAAAATCAACTGGAAAAATCCATAACACGTTTATAGTCGAAAATACCCCGCAACTCAAAGAGCGATAACGCATGAACAGAAAGAGTAAAAACTAATTCCGAGCGATAAAGGGACACTGTTATATAAATTGCATCAGGTAATTTACATAGTCATGCCTCACCCAACATTTGAGGTTTCAAGTGCAGATAGTGACATAGAACAGGGGTCCGCAACTTCTTTGTTAAGCAAGTCGGATATGGACAACGGGGCGACCCTGCGTGCCGCACCTGCTCTTACTAGTAATTGCAAGCATTGGCAACAGCGCCGATGAGATTCATCGATAAATCCTATTTCGGCCGACACACACCAATCCTCAATATGACCGAAGAAAATTGGGCGAAGCGCAAAAAATAATTTTTCCGGGACATTGTCTCGATTTTGTCAAAAAAATATTCATGTGCAAACTGAGCATATGCACATGTTAGTCATTACAGTGTTTTTGGTCCATCTCTAAGCCCACCTCAGCTGAGCTAAAACGTATTGCACCAAGCTAAATTAGAAGCATGTTTCTTTGGAGGTCGCAGAATTTTCTGTGGGTCGCAGGTTGCACACCCCATGACATGGGAATCATAAACACTGTAGCTGCACCACTAGCACGACGCTCACCGATTGCTTATAGGCCTCCAAGTTAATCTCCCACTTCGCCCGTTCTACTTGGGCATTTCTGTAATACGGAGTCTTTTCCTGGTCCGACAAACCGTTCCAACTCTCGCCGGCTTTCTTTGTGATCTCCTACTCGAATTGAAAAATATAAAGATCTCGCAACGCAATCAAACCCATTTGCTCCGTACCTTGGCTGGATCCGTCTTGTTGGGATAGCTCTTCCGAAAATCGGCCAAGAACAGAAAATAAGCGGACGGCGGCCTTTTCGGCCGGTTCGGGTCTCGGGGCCTTTTCTCCAGAGACTTGTCCTGTTCCCAACGTTTCCGGTCTCTTCGGGCAAGCTCTAAAAACGGCTCCTTCTCTTCTTCGTTCATGTGCCGCCACTTTTCTGCACAGGCTTGTGTAATGATTTTTGCCTGAATAGACAAGATAGCTTCAAGCTCATTACAAGTGCACCCTCTACATTGGATTGCAAATGGCGAAATGAACAAAAGAAATATGTGTGCGAGAAAGATTTAGCTACATGCACACAAAGTGAGGTACACAGTAACGAGAGTATGGGTTCATTAATTTTAACACTGTTGCTACAACACAGCAATTCAGGAGACATGGCTCAATGCCGGAAAAGCATATGGCTAAAATTTCTGTACCAGTGGAAAAGTGGCCCATACTAGTATCTGAAAGCGGTCAACATGCAACGATACGAAAAAATTTGAAAAACAAGCCAATTAAAATATACGGCAGTTTCGATCTAGACTGCAAAACTGAAGTGCAAGGAAATTTGAATAGCCAATAGGTTCCGTTCATTGAAGGCTTGCTTCCAACTCAACGTACTTTGGGATGGGAACAGACTAGGACATGATTGCTAAAGTATTTCAAAACATTTATTCTTTTCCGACGAAATAGAATTGACACTAAATTTCAACCAGAGCACTTGATATCACAGCATGTCATTTCAGTCAAGGAGTTCCTTTCTATCCCAAAAGAAACAATATCCACCACTGCACAAATCAGCAAATGGGATGATAAGTATGCGAAGCTACAAAACTAACCCATCATCAAAGACATTTTCCAATGGATTCGACTCGGTCTATGCACTTTTATACCAATATAGAACATCCATCAATTCAGTGAACATTCAATTCTGAAGCACACAGCATAACATTGCTTCTATAGCATTACTCACTGATTAGTCATAATAAGGAGTTGAAACTCATTTGACTTCGAAGGGAAACTTTTAACGGTAGCAAATCGGAAAGCACATGGAAAGCATCAAATCACAAGCAAATATCCACTGCGAGAGTAATGCATAGTACCTTTGGAACCACCTCTCCCGCTTCCTTCAACGTTTCTCGGTATTTCGATACAAAATACAAGTAGGCAGTGGTAGGTCTTTTCACGAAGGTGTGTCTCTTTCTTTTGCGTCTATCCGTGGGTTTCCGTCCTCTCCTAGAAGCAGGGAATGACTCGTGTCCCACGGTCTGCTGACTCATCTGAACCATGCCCTGCGAGGTGGCGCCTCCCACAGGGTTGTATTGCTGCTGAAACTGTTGCTGCATTTGCGCGAGTTGCTGCATTTGCTGGAACTGCTGCTGCGCCTGTTGAACCTGATAAGAATTCTTTGGTCATTGGAATCAGATATCGATGCAATTGGCTGCCATCACACTGGAGACACAGTGCCAATGATGACATAGCAATGCAATGTTTTCATTGAATTGGGAAACTGGGAAGAGAACAGACTACTTTATCGGCAATCACATTTTAAATCTTGGAAGATCAGTGAAACAATTATTAAACATTGGAAACTGGACATGAAATACAAAAGCACTTTGAACAACAGAACACCAGAATGAACATAACACACTGCTGACTAGTATCAGTATGATTTAATATATTTCAAGTACATTCCAACATAAACTGTGTATTCAGGTCTTTCCGGAAGGATATTGAGAAAAATAGTGCACCTTACTCCCTCCTCAAATATTTAACATTCCAAGTTTCAAAACAAATGCGAATGAACTGATCAAATACTCACCAAAATATCTACAACTTAGAACAGTGCTTCCCAAACGGTGGGGAATTCCCCACTGGTGGGGAATTTCGGGATTTCTGATGGGAAATAGACTCACTTTTGAAAAAATCTTTACAGTAATATTCTCCTTTATTAAATGCCGTTTTGAAATGCCGACCGAATATTTCATAGCTCATTTGCAAATCAGCGATTGATATTATCAGTGCCTCCAATTAGCGAGAATCGCCTGGATAGCGACACACGATCTCCAGAAATGTTTTTATTCATTTGTACACCATCATCGGTCACAAAACGTAGTGATAGAAAAATTCTGATTCGTTGTAATAAGAGCTGATATTGCTGAACATGTATTCAAGGGACTCGCTATTGATAGCACATCCGGACTCGTTACAAATGAAATTACATATTCATGTTATTTCAAGTTCTTTTAGTATTGTGCGAAAGTGTAGTTTACGGCGGTTTATATATATCAACATCGGGAAGTTTATCCGAACCATGTATTGTTCGGCATTTACATATGTAAATTGATGCTACCCCGCAACATTTGTTAAATTTTCAAACGCCTCCTATTTTTCTGTTGGCTGCGAGCCGGGGTAGATACATATATTTACGGAGATGCGTTTACGGTTACCAGTTCACCGCTGCGTTAATTTTATTATGTGCTGATCAATTCCGGGAATCTTTAAAATCACCAATAGCACGTACTATTGACTAGGAAAAGTCTTGCATAATTTTATTGGAGGTAGCACTTTAAAGGGTAGATATGGATATAGAGATTTTAGGTGGGGAATGAAGGCTCGGAATAAATTGGAAGTGGGGAATTAGGATAAAAAGGTTGGGAACCACTGATTTAGAAGTTGATGCTAGCAGCCTCCATAGGCAGAAGGTTATCAGTGATTTCGAAGACTACTCCAAGTCGTTTCGACACCTTCCTATCTTTCATTGTATCGTAGTCTTGTGGTGTATTAAAATGATGAAATTGTTAGCAATAAATATAATTGAAAAAGGGAACATTTATGCTAAATTTTCTAATTGACTGAGATAAAAAAAAGTAATGACATGACCCCAGTCAATACATTGTGCGTCCAGCTGAAGCATCTTTCACGAAACCCGATTAAGCATCATTCATCATCTACCAGAGGGTCATCTGTCATCTTACAAATGTCATTAGAAGCCAGTAGGGTCCATCTTGTGTGCTAAATTACTTTTTCAAAAAATTATCCTTACTACCGAAATATGCCAACAGTATATTACGTTAAAAATGCTTTCTCGGGAATAATTCCATTACAGAACAAAAAATCCTAATTCTTCAATTTAGCAGAGACACTAACTAGAACACAATCAAATAAAACAAAAATTTTGAAAGATTCCTTATGAATAACATTTCAATACCCAAATTATCACGAAACCTGTTCTAATAATGCAATGTACCTGTTGAAGTTGATGTTGCAGCTGTTGGTGCTGCACCTGGATAGTGTGGGAACTTGATGATTGATGTCCTTGTTGCTGGGCCTGCTGGTGTTGTTGAGATTGCTGTTGCGGTGACAGTGGACCATTGCCAACTTGTTGGTGATTCATGTACACCTGTTGGTTGCTTTGACTGTTTGGCATTGAAACTTGCGTCGTTTGAAAGTTGTCATTGTCTGTAAGAAATCGCAAATAATGAGAAATGCTATATCCGAGATAGGCTGCATCTATTTTGTCAATATCGCCAAATATCTCAACTCTATTCAAGTAGAATAACACCAGAAGCTAATAACATTGATGCTATACTCAAGTAGAATACTGAAATACTTCCTGCAGAGTATAAAGATAGGTTCCGACATTGGCAGTTGAACGCCAAAATCTTGGAGAGGGTTAAAACATTTCGCACTTGAACCGCCTTGAGTATGTATGTATAACTATTTAGCCTGAAACGATGGGGAAAAAGATAAAAAATTATCAACCACAAGGTTTGTCAGTTAGGACAGCGCCAGAGTGGAATTGGTGGCAAACGTCACGCGCAACTTTTCATTCAATTCTTTAATTATTCTATGAACGAAACCCTTCTGTCACGCGCAACTTATTGACAAAAACAACCACTGATTCCAGTCTGGGGACAGCGTGATACAACAGCATGTGTTTGCACCCATTGAGTGTACACAAGGATCGCCTGATTGGAATCGCTGGCCTTTTTGCCTGATATATCAGGTGAGCGCCAGAGCGGCGATGATTTTAAAGTTCAAGTAATTTAATAAAAAATAAAACAAAAGTTTGAGCACAGGACACCAATTCCATACAGGCGAAGGATGCGGTGCTAGAGATTATAAACATCAATCATTGTAGTTAACACATAAACTGTGGACAGTGCAGCTTTCAACTTTTGCTTAACATACAGCATATTTGGTCTGGTTCTGGTACTTTAATCAATTTCTTATATTTCTCTACTTACATCCTTTTTGTATAGCGCTCAACATCCTTGCAGCTTGTTGCTTTAGGTAGTAGTCGTTTGCATCGAACTGCTGGCCGCTCTGTCCTTGCTGACCATCTGCAGATAAGAAATACTGCGAATGGACTCAAATTAGAAGTAAACATGCAAGTATAATTCCCACGTTTTAGTGGAATACACCATTGCAACCACGACGCGCTGCTATCTGGTATAATAGCTTCAAATTATTAACAGATAGAAGTCTTGATCAGTTACAACCTCCAGCTGCGACCAGCTACCGACAAATTTGCAAGCGCTCCTTTGCTGCAATCGCAGTCGGCAATAACGCGCACATCAGCACGATCGATGGCGGTCAGAAAATAAAAATTGAAACATATTTCCCCTGCAGCGTTCGCATTAAATCGACAGGATAGCAGACACTAAAAACCATTTCCTGTGTTCCCTAACACTGCTTAGCAACTATGTCAATTAAAAGTAATAACTTACCGGCCATTGGTGCGATCGCTAATTTTACAAAACAATGATAGAAACTATATATAACAAACAAGAAAGCGCAACTGAGCGCCAGGAACAAAGAATAAAGAGAAAATAAAATAGACTCTCGCCAGCCGTGGGCGTCATAGCGGTGTGTGTGCGTGCGGTGCACGCGAATACGTCAGCCAACTTAAAGTAACGAAGAGAGCGGAATGTTGTCTCGTTCATGGCGGCCAGCGATTTCCACCAACTATACCGCTGCCTGTAGACGGTCTTTATCGTGATCGCATTGACGCCATAACGAGCGGCAATGAAATTATTATATGAATAAACCAATCGGACAAACGTAAAGCGGTATATGTTTACAAAATTCCTCAAGTACGTGACATCGCTATCACATCCAGCACGACGAGACCACTGAGCTATATAAACACGAACGGACGAGACACGCAGCGAAACAGTGCGAAGTCGTTCACTGTATAGACCAGATTGTTCCTCGCTTTAAAAATCCTATTTCGAAAGAGACAGAGAGCTGGCGCATAAACAGCGTATGTAATAGGAGACGAGGCAACCAATGAAAAGGCTAAGTGGGTTGCGCCAAACACACACCAACTTAAAAGAGATAAGATGGCGGTGAGCCTTGCGGGGTTTCGCCCGCGAACGATTCGAATATCGAATTAGGAACATCACGCCGGTGTCATAGAAGACCTGTTAAGCGATTGGTGGTATTCCCCAGAACAAATACAAAAGCGTCTCGATCTGCACATCAAAGTGTTACTTATCCGTAACCTTTCATTCACCGCAAACATCGATCACGTAGATTCGAGTAAACCGATTCTGTCATTCTCGCGTAGGATCCGAGTAGGCCCACATTAATTCATTCTCTTTACAATCGGGCATGGTGGGGGTTTGATGGATAAACATGAAGTCGTTGCGAAAATTTTCTTTTTATTGCATCACAGTGTTCAATCTTCAAATTATGGTTTCCGAGTACTCTGTCTGATACCATGATGTGATTTCACATCACACCAGCAGTTCGTTAATCGTATGATGTAATAGTCTACACCAGCCACATTCTCTCGCTCGTCCATTCATTTTAACTTCTTTTATTTTTCATTTACTGCAATGCACATGCCCCCTATTTACATCTGCCTAGGCTAAGTGGGTGTCTGGTTTCAAAGGCTACTCCAAGGGTTGTTCGACATATGAGCATGCGACAATGGAAAACGACAGTTCGGCATGTGACTTTAAAAACCCAAAACCAACCCTGAAATTAACTGCTACATATATCCTAACCCCAAGCCTTCCCCTAACCCAGTGGTTCCCAACCTTTTTCGACCCATCGCCCCCTTTTCAAGGTCAACACCGATCATCGCCCCCCAAATTTTGTGTACTGAAAATTGGGCAAACAAACTGTAATCACCGGCGGGTTAACTAAAAAAAAAAAAAAGGTCAAATTTTCGGCTCGATGTCTAATTTTACACACTTTTGTAACTAAATGTTCCGTGGGTTGACTAAAAAAAAAAAAAAAAAAAGGTCAGCCGTTTTGTCGCGTCATCGCCCCCCTATCGCCCCCTTCGCTATTTTCGCCCCCCGTCGCCCCCTTTGTCCACTTTCGCCCCCCTGTCGCCCCCTTCGTCATTTTCGCCCCCTTAGGCCGCCAAATCGCCCCCTGGGGGGCGATATCGCCCACGTTGGGAACCACTGCCCTAACCTGTAATTCAACCCACATGTTCATGTTCATGTATCGCATGCCCTAATGTCGCATGCTACAATGTCACATGCTCATATGTCCACGGACCTACTCCAAATCGTTTCCACACCTTCCAATCTTTTCATTGTATCGCACTCTTATGGCGTATTGATCTGATAACTTGTTGATAAACTGAACTGAAAAAAATAAAGCCGCAATTGAGAGGGTATATTCAAAGTATAAACTCTATGCATCGCAGACATGTCACAGTGGACAGGTGAATAAACAATAAAATTGTTCTTATAGCAAATTCGTTATGGAACTTCAGGAATCCTTTTCATCAGTTGCTGTTGACAAGCAAGATTTCATAAATCCGATTGTCTGACGATAGACGGTACAGTATCTGCTCGCAGGTTTGCATATATTCAGATGGTCTGTATCACAGAGAATGAGCGGTCCGGTTCCTAAATCTGTATGAGGGACATGGGTTGAGTTAAAATCAGTCAAAGTCCTACTACAGCAGGGGCGGGCTAATTCTCCAGTCGGCGGGCCGGATATAGGAAAATTAGGTACTTAGCGGGCCGTACGTTATTCGCCTATTTATCCACACCACATATACAAGGAATAAATTGTATTTAATGAATGTATTTTAACGACAGCAATGTCATTTTAAAGCCATTTCTCGCCGATAATGACGAAAACAATGTGGATTTGGGAACAGCATCGTCATACAGCCGCCACAATGTCAGCTTCTCTCTGATCAATTAACAGAGTGCAATTCATAATTAAGATTTCCAGGCGTTCGATAAGCCCGGTACCCCAAATTCAGGGTTGTAACCAAGCCACAAGGCTCCGACAAGTCAATCTCACTTTTATAGTTTTGACTCGAGTCAAGTCGAGTCATTTTCAATTCACCACCGAGTCAAGTCCGAGTCCAAGTCAGTGAGCAGAGGGCCAAGTCCGAGTCATGGTATTATGACACGAGTCCGAGTTCAAGTCACAGTGTTGACTACTCAGTTTTTAGTTAAAATCTTGTTAAAACCACTTTTTATAACTCTGTTTGGTGTAATCGAATGGTTCGCATTTATACTACACCAATTCTCCTCACTTTTAGCAGTTTCTGGACGCATTTTCAAGTACCAGTACCAATAGATGAAATCCCAACAGTGTGGTTACTTTACTATTATTTGAAATTACAATGAAATGTCAGTCTTGGCCGTCTGAGTCTTGAGTCATATGACTTGGTTCGAGTCATGCGCAATGACTCGAGTTCAAGTCGAGTCAATACAAAAATTGACTCGAGTCGAGTCATCAAAAAATCGTGACTCTAGTTGGACTCGAGTCATTACAACCCTGCCCAAATTTACCAATATATCAATTCATTAGGGTTGAGTACATTGTAAATGCCGATAATGCAAGCCTTCTCGCTACGACGAATTTACGCGTAAGCTCTATTCTCTCACGCTGCGCTCACACGCATGTAATAACATACAGTCACTAAAATTTGACGTTTAAGCAAGTAGCGAGGAATCTCGGGAGACAGGGGCAGCGGCCACATATCATGTAAGACGGGAAACTGTCCGCGGGCCGTATGTTGCCCGTCCCTGCAATACAGTCACAAACCTGCCGACTCTGGTGGAACAACATGGATCTTCACCTTGCCCAAACCGATAGACGTTGATTGCATTTCGCCGAAGCTTAGTATTCTCAATTGTTTATCCTCGACCAAGTTCTTGAAAGAATCGTTCAATTGATGGAGCTGTGGTGAATCTACGTAACAGCCATTATTGAATCAAGTGCCAGAAAACAGTTAATAATTGCCTCACCTTGGCTAAGAGTCATTACTTCCACCGACGGAAAAAGAAGTTTCCTTACTTTTCTAGAATACTCTGCCAATTGCGATCCAAAATGTGGCGTGGAATAGAAAACTATGCCCCTATATACCATAACACACAAAACGCATATTATCACTTGACTAATAATGAAAGATCCTACCACACCTTGTGTTAGCAACAAGCTTTTTCTGTTCATTATCCTTTTCATTCGCTACAAGTAGCATATTTTTCAAAACCAAACCGCCCATCGAATGTACGATAAATATGACGGGACTGAAAGCGACAATCTTGATCAAACAAAAGTATTGTATTTTGCCACATTAAGTCCTCACCGATTTTGACCTACGCCTGCTACCCGGAGCTTTTCTAAGATCTGTTGGCTTCTGAAGGTTACAGTTCTTTTCTCCTTCTCATGGGGACAGTGCGGCATCCAGTCACTTAAATGAGTGTCATACTCCACCGACAACACCCGAATATTAGGAATATCTTGCGGTAACCAGGTCTGTAAAAAATACAGACAGACAGACTTGAATTTGTCCCCTTTAGCGTTTTGAATTGCTGATATTATTAATAAAACTGATAATAATACTGGCATTGTCAATCGGTCACACAGATTACCTCAGGCCAGCAATTAATGTTATCCATCGTTGTTATCGGCTCCCTATCTTTCTGTCTCCAAGTGTGGAAAGCCCCACCAAGCAACCCGTGGATAAAGACAACATCGATAGCAGGTTCATTTCTAATGAGAGGAAACAACATTAGACTTCGGAGTCATTGCCTCGGTCGAATCAAATTTTCACACTTTGTTCGGTGTCGAGGATAAATCTCATAAACGCCATCCACATATTTATCGTCCATGCTTTTTCTGTCCAAATTTGCCAACGCTCTTGATGCCTGAAAATGTAAGTAGTTTGAAGCACTGTCAATTAGATTTTGTATGCAAAAGGAGAAAGCATATTTACCTCCATTCGGACGGCGAGTATCCCCGATTTTGACATCTTCACAAGACTTGAAAGCCATCCCGATGCCAAAACACGAGAGTGCAGCCTTTCTTGGACACATATATTGCTGATTATTCTGTGAAACAGATGAGAGAATGTTGCTATATCTGTTGCGAACTTGTTAGTTTTGCGATTTCTCACCTGACAGTGTTTCTTTGTATGCTTGCCACATTCGGCCTCAGGATATGAATTCGTTGCAGCAACTCCAAAATACCCAATCGCACCATTGCTTCACAGTGACTTGCATTCTGAAGGGAAGGCGTACTGAGTAACATCCATGGTAAAAGTTATAACTATTCTAGAGTCGTAGACTTGAGACAACAAACCTTGGAATGTTTAACAAGAGCTTGTAGACAAAATGATTCCACTTTCTCCTGAGAAACTATTTCTCTTGTGTAGTTCAGGCCATTGCCCCCAAAACACCACATTCCACCCTGGCAGCAAAGATAGGCATAAAAACAATGAAAAATAATTGAAAGTCGATCCCACTGACACCTTTTTTAACTGCCTTTCGTCACTGATTGTAAGTGCTCCGTGTGTAAAAAATTGAAGACATTCTTCAACATCAGTTTGAGGCAGTTTGGTGAGCATATCGTACAGCATATATTCTAAGACAATTTTATATTCACAACGGTTAATCGTTGATAAAATATTAAATCTCACCTATTGCTGGTTCATCGTGAGGAAGAGGCGGTGACTTCGCCTCTAAGAAAAATCTGTCGTCGACATCTTTTGTGCGGGCAAGAGCACAAAGGTATGGGGAGTCAAGGTTTTTCCCAAGCAAGCGATATTCGTAATCTACAAAAATGATGATTCATGAACAATGAACATGACTACAAGCTACAAAACAGCTTCAAGCATGTCCTTCAGTATGATATTCGTTCACCGAAATTTTCTGATCAGTTACAGTGAATATTTGTCGTCTGTGAATCAGGAATATAGCAGTGTTTACATTACGAAGTTCTTCCCCACAACGAACAATTGACAACATCACATGATTCACAACCACTTAACTATTATGTAAATTGGTAGTGACAAACTGAAATATATGAGTGAGACAATCAATTGAAATTATTTGATAATCATGACTATAATAAAATGCCAAGCCAACACCAAATCAACGGATAAGTATACACTATACATACAACTTAACAATTATCTCTGAACTTTTGCGTGGTGACTGAAAGGTGTCTTGTTTATAGGTTCTGCATATTGATTTCTTCGTTTTATTCTTCATATCACAACCTTGCAGTATTTTGAGCTGATGAAAATGCTGATAATACACAATCCTGACTCAATTCCATCGTACTACATAAGTTCACATCTACTTGAAATAGTTTTGACTGGTTTGAAGAATTATATTTCTATTTGTCATTGGGTACCATTCCCAATCACTACTGGCACTTTCAATAGAATTCCTGACTAATCTTGCTAGCTTTCTCTTACCCGGAAGAAAACTACCTGTACAATACTAAATCCAGGCTGTCTATATAGGTATTCTAATTCACTTGACGTATAACAAAATTCTGCTATCTCTATATACCTTGAAGCAAGTCTTTCTCATTAATCTCGCTGCTGATTCCTCTCTGTTCTATATTTATCAATAAGATGAGATTTAGTCATTAAACCAGCAGCTACAAAGGGATTTTTACCTAGCCATGCATGGTTGCTGAGTTTGTCAATGATGTCTTCCATACGATTTGAATTAGATATTGTGACATCCTGTAGAAGTTGCCATGGCGAGCTGTAGCGTTGTTTCAAAAGGGCGCGCTGCTTTAATATTGGCAGCTTTTCCGCTGGGAAATAATAACTGTATTACTAAACAGTTTGTGCAGGGGTGTTTGGTTCGTTGACAGCCAGAGTAATGGCATATTTGTACCTCAACTAGGAAAAGCTGGTCACCTCTACTTGCACTACAGTGGTTTTGAAAAAAATTTACCAGTTGTCACAAGTCTTGAATAACAACTTTTACGCCATGCCCATGTAACCCCTCAGGCCCTCATCCACGAAACTGGAAATTACACATATTTCAGGAATATTGATTAACCATTCACTAGCTATTTTTAGGTTAGATGTTGTGAATTCAAGTCTTGTGGTGCAACGTGATAGCGTGCGTGCTTGTAAAATTATGCAGAAAAGACCAAAGTAGTCTATGATGCTATTCAGACAGAAGTAATCTATAATTACTCTGCATAAGTACAAGTAACAGTAGCAATTTCCAAGACAGGCCAAAACATCTTGAACTAGAAAATAAAGGGTTCGCAAAAATGTTAATAAAACTCCTACAAAGTATCTTGGTGAAGTGTGTCGAAGATTATTATTTGTAACATACAAGCAACAATTTTTAAAACTTCCTATGTAGGTGTTGGATACAATGGTTTCTGGTAATGCATATGTAGCTGAAATTTTGAAATGTATTCAGTTTTACAGTATTTGTACATAAAGTATCATAAAGAATCATCTGCCAAAAAGCTACTTTCTACTTGACAAAGTGGAAGTATTCTGGAGTTAAACTCACCAAAATATGTAGTGAATGTAGCGATGACCTACCAATACCATACTTGAATACTACCTCGGACAAAAACAAAGATGCATTTGTAGAATATTCCTTGATATGACTCACCGACTCGGACAGGTATGCTGCTTAGGAGGAAGTTTTCAGCCTCAGCTGCAGCTTGGTGAAATCCTTTCAAATTCCAATCATGCCTCTCCAAAAGTTTCCTTTGCTCAGGGCTAATCAATAAGAAACAATTTTGTCTCAGACAGTATCGAGTTGAGAATGCATAATTCAATCAGCACCGTGTGACTATGTACTGTTGCTTCTTTTCTAGCTTCAAGGCATGAAATGGTACATCAAATTTTTTTCTGAAGTTTTCGATCACAATAATACAAGCACCACTTCCCGCAAGCATAATTGGCACCAAAATTCCGGCTGATGTTAACTTCCAGTTCCATCGTTTTGCTAAAAATCAATTGCGTGGGTCAGAAATCGATTTGGAATCACAAAGGTCGAATGACTTACTTTTATGCCATCCCACCATAGTAAAAATAAAACTGAATATAGTACATTGGCCGACCCGACTTCGTGATATTCTGCTAGTAATCCTAGTATAGCCTACTGTATCTTCAAAAAATAAATAACACGTTGGGTTTCTATCATTAAAACCTTATTCAATATTGTCAGGCTGAGTGAGTATAATCGTGCGAAGTGTGTCTCTCCAGAGCTACGGGTGTGGGGTGTATATAGTATATACCATCATATCATTAACCAGTATTACTATAACGCAGAGCGAATGTTTGTAGTTGTATAATTGTATATCTGACTCCAAGATGTATTATTGACTCCAAGAAGGTTGCGTTTACAATTCGCTGCGTGTTTCTTCTTTCGTTCGACGAACCGGCGTAACCGCGCCGTACGGCCTTGTTGGCTGACGTACCACGAAGCCTGTCTATTGGACACGTATTCGATGGATCACACTGACGAATATATTTGTTTCCGTCTCCACGACTTGTAACTTTATTGAATCACGTACGACAAAGTAATGGACTTCCAAATCGGCGAAATATCATGGATTGAATGACCGTCTCTCATAGCCACGAGAGAGTACATGCCAAATTGTTATCTACGTTCACACGACAAAATATACGACTCACAGAGGTCTTATCAGGTCTCAGTTCAGGGAATTACGTAAGGTCTACCAACTCCTTATCGACTAATATTTAAATGGCGTTATACCAATATACTCCGTTAAAAGTTCCCCCTTCCCACCAAAATAACTTGGTGTAAAAAAAAACGAGTATATTGGTCAAAATCTCAAACCTAGGGTCATACAACATATGGACTGGGGCTAATCATAGGGACTGGAGAAAGGAACCGATTTTATATGCAGCGGCAAAAGTAAACTAATGAAACGAAATACCATCCAAGCGTAGCAGCGTGGCAAGCGTGGCAAGCGTGGCGTGGCGGGAACCGTATTTTACATAACCATCTCGGAACGACTCGCAATATCATCGTTCCGTCCTACTGGCAACTGAAACTCAGATCAACAATAGTTAGCGCTCAAACAAAACAAAGAAATAAAATACATAATTAAACCAGCACAAAAGCGTTACAACCGTGACATTACAGGTCACTTCGCATGCACTAACAACAAATTAATGAACATGTATAATAAAGAGCAACAAAAAACTAGAAAATGCAATGCAATTCACAGACGTAACCAGTCTAAACCAGTCTATATGCACTGACGAATACCATCTACGTGTATGCACTGACGAATACCATAATTCATCCAGCAATCATGCTTCAAAACCCACGGAACATGCTATTCACTGTCATTCATATACTTCTACTTTCTCATTATTACTGTCAACCCGTCCAGCGGGGACAGCAACCATTCCTACCAAATCCATGTTGTCTGATCACAACAACAGAGGGCTTATGGCAACTCAACCACAATTCTACAGTGACCATTTCAAATTTGACGCACAGTTCAGTGCCGCATAAGCGGGCCTACACGCGCCTAACATTTCGATGTCAGCATTTATTACTACAACGCATACTTCAGCAACGAGCTTCGGTGACCCCACCTCACATTCTACGACGGGGAGTCACAACTTGATGCAGCAATCCTGCATTTACATAATATATCAATGCGCAAATCACGCTTTTCACTACGCATATCTTTACTTTACGCGATTCAACAATCGATGAAGCAGCAATCCTGCATTTATGCAACATATTAATGCATAAGGCATTTCTCATCACGCATATCTTTATTCTACGCGATTTAATGCAACACGTAATCATTCAAATGTCTTGGTCTAACAATTCGTCTCCCTCTGGACGTATATCTTGGACTTGACTCGGTGATATTTCTGCAATCACGAGATATTTTGGTCTTAGCATTATCGCGCACGCGGGATTCACGCCTACGAATTACGCGATAAACATCAACAGGTAAGCAATCAGATACACGCTCTCGAGACGCGCTACCAATACTACTCGGACAGCCGCTCTCGCTGTCATCACTACCGGACGAAATTACACCTGCGTCACCCGGAGTTACCGCGGAGTTTAGTACAACTTTGTCCGCATCAACGGGCGGAAACTGCTGAACAAAATCATCAAACATGTCGTTATCTACATCAAATGGCGGAAAGTAACATCAGTCTGTTTATGCAGACTACTGAAATACAAATCAACAACATTAGGCGATCAAAAAAAAACACAAACATCACTTAATACCTCAAAACAATACATACACGATATTACGGTAACATTAAAGGATACATTACATTGGGCATTGAGAAAACCGATAATATCACTCGCACAACAACTAATTAGCAAGATACTGCTATGGGTAGAAAAAAAATCGAATATTCACCTGCAATCATTATATTCTAAATTGATATGAAACTTCCTAATTCATATCACGTAGCATTTAACATTGGTATATACCAACAGAACGAGAGTGTGCCCTATTTATTGTATTACATGCAAAGCAATGTTTGCAACTATCATGCACTACCGCGGTGCATATTTTCTCAATGATATACTCAACATAAGGGTATCGTCGTATGGCAGAGGCCTAATATCTCTTCATAAGGCTTGCAATATATCATTATTCATCACACATACATATCAAGCTATTCAGCTATTGGATGCATCATGGCATCGAATAAATAGGGTAGCCTTCTTGCCACGGGTTTACCCGCACACATCTCTTATCAAAACATCATGCTATATAAGCACCTGCGTCCTACAGCTCTAGCAGCGGAGGATTTGACTCACAGGAAATGCGACCCCTATCTGGGTATAGAAACCAATGATTGCAAGTTACTTTACAAAACTATACTTTGCCAATATCCCAATAACAGTAACCAACTAACGTCGTAGTGTAAGAGAATAAAATCGATCTACCTTATTGTTCTAATCCGTGTGATGCATGCTTGGAGCACCACTGTCCGCACATCTGCTAAACTTCTGCGATTTCCGAGCATTTTCTGACACTGCAGACGTCTTCTTCATTGTTGTCTTTGTTACGGCGTATTGATCGTCGAAAGCACAACCCCGCTGCATTTCTTCCTGGCAATAACGTCTCGTCGTTTTCTCTGAATGCTCTTTCTCGCCGCTGTGCAAGGCGAATCTTTATATTTATCGTTTCCGTGGTCCGTTGCTGTATTGCTATTTCTCGCCGTCGGGCAGGGCGTATCTTTATATTGATTGTCTTCGGTCGGCCGGTCCGTCGTGATTAATTAAATGTCGGGGTCACCATATAACGCAGAGCGAACGTTTGTAGTTGTATAATTGTATATCTGACTCCAAGATGTATTATTGACTCCAAGAAGGTTGCGTTTACAATTCGCTGCGTGTTTCTTCTTTCGTTCGACGAACCGGCGTAACCGCGCCGTACGGCCTTGTTGGCTGACGTACCACGAAGCCTGTCTATTGGACACGTATTCGATGGATCACACTGACGAATATATTTGTTTCCGTCTCCACGACTTGTAACTTTATTGAATCACGTACGACAAAGTAATGGACTTCCAAATCGGCGAAATATCATGGATTGAATGACCGTCTCTCATAGCCACGAGAGAGTACATGCCAAATTGTTATCTACGTTCACACGACAAAATATACGACTCACAGAGGTCTTATCAGGTCTCAGTTCAGGGAATTACGTAAGGTCTACCAACTCCTTATCGACTAATATTTAAATGGCGTTATACCAATATACTCCGTTAAAATTACCACATTCTGCCTTCAATATTATGTTCGATAAGCCAAGCGAAGTCCGCGCCTTCGACACTCCTCTCACAACATTTGTTATGAAAGTATGGCTCGTTTCATGAGTTTTCCAATGCACGATATCTTTGGATTCTTTCCTGCGGGTGTTGTGGTGACTGCTAACTATCTTTTTATTAATATACTTCTCCATTTATTGAAAATATTACGTTCATCTGCTTGTCCTACTCATCGACCAAAAAGTATTAATCACAAGTTTGCAGCAGAGGGCTACTTACTACAGCAAAAAAGTTAGTCGCTAGCAACGAATACCGCTTCGGTTATCACGCAGACTGGTAGACGCGTAGTGGTTTGGGTGGTCGATTAATGGAAGACTACCACATCCTAGGAAGAATTGGAGAGGGAGCTCACGGGATAGTCTACAAAGCTAAACATATACAAGTATAGTAACTAATATATGGTAGCGTTGCAACTCCGTACTGAATTATGTATAATATAGAGTGGAGAAGTTGTGGCCCTGAAAAAGGTTCCATTGCGGAAAATTGAGGATGGTATACCCAATCAAGGACTGAGAGAAATCAAAGCGCTACAGCAGATCGGCGGGGATTCTGAAGAATCACAAAATGTATTGGGTAGTTCTGTATCTGATAGTATTCCATGAATGCAATAGTTCTAGTCATATTGGTCTGAATATTACAGATGGATAATTTTATATTTCAGGTTGTGAAATTATACGACGTGTTCCCACATGGAACTGGATTCGTGTTGGTATTCGAATACATGCTTTCAGACCTTTCTGAGGTCATTCGCAATTCCGAACGGCCCCTTACAGAAGGTCAAATTAAAAGTTACATGATGATGCTCTTGAAAGGTGTCGCGTTTTGTCACAAAAGTAACATCATGCACAGGGCAAGTCTTAAAGCATGATATACACAGTGAGATTCCCCTTAATCACGTTATCTCGCAGGACTTGAAGCCCGCAAATCTTCTAATAAGTTCCACTGGACATTTGAAGATTGCCGATTTTGGTCTAGCCAGAGTCCATCAGGAGTCTGTATCTGATCGGCAGTACAGCCATCAGGTTGCAACAAGGTGATTAGAGAGTGCCAAATGGAATCGAACGAATTATTTTTTTTTCTAATCATTTTTGATTTATTCAATTCCAAGATGGTACAGAGCTCCAGAACTTCTTTATGGAGCAAGAGAGTATGATGAAGGTGTTGATCTGTGGGCAATTGGATGCATCTATGGGGAAATGCTGAATAATTCACCTCTTTTCCCAGTAATTTGAATACAATCGGATGCTGTCAAGTCAATATAGTAAATTCGCTTGCTTTCAGGGAGAGAATGATATAGAGCAGCTTTGCTGTGTTTTACGTGTCCTGGGTACGCCCAATGAAACCATATGGCCTGGGATGTCAAAGCTTCCAGATTACAACAAGATATCTTTCCGAGATAGTCCGCCGATCCCGTTGGAAAACATTGTGCCAGATGCATCGGTGGAGGCACTCGATCTTCTAAAAAAGTTTCTGGTCTACCCTTCGGATAAGGTAATCACTAGGGCAAGTTTTTGTTGCAGGTAAATCCGTGGAAAGTCGCATTTTTGACAAAAGTTGCAAAAGACCATATTTAGCTCGGTTCACTAAAAAAAAATGGTCAACTTCCCAGATTAACTAAAAAACAAAAAAAGGTCAATTCTCCGGTTCAGTTCCCGAAATACCCGTGAAAGCGTTACTTCGGTGCTAATTTACGGTGTTTCAGTCGAATTTAGCCGAGTATTTCACCTGAATCAAAAATACTTCCATGAAAAATCGAAAAAGATGCAAAAAGTTGCACTGTGAGATTCCTCCAAACAGCTTAAAACAGCATTCTACATATCTTACAAGTATTTAGGAAGCTGCCGGAAGCTGTAAAAAAAGTTGCAGAAGCTTGCCCTAGTAATCATTGGAGTTGAAATGTTCTACAATCTTTTTCAGAGGATAGCTGCTAAAGAAGCATTGCTCCACCCATACTTCTTCACCGAACCATTACCAGCACACCATTCCGAGCTACCTATCCCTCAACGCATGAAAAAGACAAGACATCATTCTAAAGAATATGATATTGATGTTCCACTTGAGCAAAGCTGTATTGATCCTGGAGACATCGATACATATCTGACTTGAACACTGAACTCAGAAAAACATCGTGTTGCATGATGACAACGGTGCTGAAACAAAATGACTTGGATGTGCATGTGCAAAGAGGATATGAAAAAGATATCGACAGGAATGTGATATACTTGTTTCATCTAAGCAATTTTAATACTAGGATAGTTGCTTTGTGCGGAAGAATTCAGAAGTAACAGAACTTGGCAAGCAATTGCGTTAGCAGGAATCAAAATTCATCAGATATCAAATGAATCAAAATTCATCAGATATCAAATATATCAAAATCTATATCCAAATCAATGTCTTCATCTATTCTGAATACGCTTTGCGGTGTCGGCTCAATTTCGAACTCTTGCTTGCTTTCGCACTTGACCAATGGTTGGTCACACTCTTGCTTTATTTCAGTGGTTAGGGTGTTTTTAGCTGTCCCTGTGACAAACGGTTGCAAGTTGTCATGGTTATCACGTGCGATGTCATCACATATTTTCTCCACCATGGAACCACTGAGTGTAAATGAGGAATGCTTCGCTTTCTGAAATGCCGCATCACATTTCGCACTAATACTTGATTCCTCTTTCACTTCATCTTGAAGAAAGCTGTCATCTTTCGAGTCCTCCAGGGAAAAAACTGACGGTACGAATAATGACTTAACTGAAGAGCCCGGTACGCTACGACGAGTTTTTGGTGCCTTAGTAGGAGTTACGCCAATTTGGAACATATCATCAGGATCAAGCGAACGAGAATTCAGTATTTTATGATCACTGGAATTAATCCCGATGCTGGAAGAACGTTCTTCGGGCGATGAAGAGTATCTTCGAAACCGCTGTAGTGCTGGGTGCCTGTCAATGGGTGAATGGGTTCTTTTCGTTTTATTAGGTGGAGGAGATTGATGAACCTCGGCAGAAGTGTGAACTTGTGTTGATATGATTGGGAGACTCTGGTCCCTATCGGTTTCTTTCAAAGCGAGTCCGAATTCTCCATACGACAAGTCTTCGTCCTCTGTTGCAGAATGAGCAAAGAAAGGCATGGTAGGTTGGTCTAAAGAAGATTTCGGTTGAAGGCTGTATCCCTGTGTTCCGAATCCTCTGGACACAATTTTTTGCACGGTTGATGTGAAATCTTCGTTTTCTGGTTCTTCGCAACTCTTACGCACCACTGTAGTAGGCCGGGTTGGGGAACTTACCATCCCCTTCTGTATAAGGTGTTCTAGCTCCAACTTCTTTAAGACAAGTGCAGTGTGCTGTTTGCACTGTTCTTCCGGGTCAGCCGGAAATTGTGAATGCAGAATATTTCCCGTGGGCAGCAATGACGCTCCTTGCATTGAAGATTCTGTTATCAACACGGCCGTAACGGCATCAATTATCTCAACAGTGTTACGATACATCAGTCGAGCATGTGCTTCCGCTATTCGGATGAGACTTTCCAATAACCTTATTGTAGTTCTTGCTGCGTTGCGAAAATCAGATTTCCGATGGCATTGGTAGTACTGAGATAAGATTGTGTTTGCGTCAGGTGTTAAAACTGGGTTTATCTGCTTTATCAAAGTAAAATAGGCTTGCATCTGGTCCAGTGACCATAATGAGTCGGCAGAGAAATTCATGTCATTCATAGTTTTCCCAGACAAAACATAATCAGCAACAATCGAATCCCAATCCTCATTCTGTTTGTCTAGAAGCACCAGTATAATATCAAACCTGCTCAACAGTGGGCTGGCAATGGCAACGTTGACATCCATACTTACAGAGTCATCATATTTACCCAATTTGGGGTTAGTAGCTGCCAAAACGCTAGTCCTTGTATTCAGCTTGCAAACCAATCCAGCCTTAGCAACACTGACAGTTTGCTGTTCCATGGCTTCATGAATGGCGCCACGATCGCGTTCTCTTATGCCGGAAAATTCATCGATACAGCAGACACCACCATCCGCTAGAACAAGTGCTCCTGCCTCTAAAGCCCAATGAGCACCATCACGAACTGCAGTCACTGTTAATCCGGCACTTGTTGATCCGATTCCAGTTGTTAGAACTGAGCGCGGAGTGATTTTAGCCGCGTATTTGAGAAATTGCGATTTTCCTGTCCCGGGATCTCCAACAAGTAAAAGGTGTGCTTCACCACGGACCCTGGACCCAGATGGGTCTTTTTTCGCGACACCACCGGCTAGGATCAACGCAACTGCCAGTTTAACGACGTACAGTCCGTAAATTTGCGGACAAAAGCTGGCCAGGATTTGATTCCTGGCAGTGAGTGGAGTGTCAACATGACCCGCCCAAAAGCACTCGAAATCATTTTGCATATCCTCTCTCACTGATGGGTCAAGCCGATGATCATTACGGATCTCCATGTAATTGGCCTTAATAATCAATTCGATATCACACACCTTACCTTCGTGTAAAGGCTGCCATCTACGTTTTACAACGCCATATATGATTACATCGTCCCCTGCTTTACAGCTATCAACCAAGTCATCCTCCAACACGGCTGAAATAGCTCGAGGCACCATTCCCATTGCAAGCTTTCGTACTTGCTCTTGAACTTTGATTTCTTGTAAGTCTTTCTTGTCGTGGCCGGACAAACTATCCTTAGACATCACAAATTTTTTCGAATTGCAATTAGGGGTGATGGGGCATCGTGCGGGGGTTGGAATACGATAGCATTGCTCCAAGTCGGCATCGATCTCAAAAGAGCCGTGGCATTTTGAGCAAATCAATCTCTTCTTGTATTGCAGTAATTTCACAGCCCCGATCCTGATAACAGTTCCTTCAACTGCAAGGAATTTACCAACATCTTTAGACTTTGGCACCCTGTGTCGCCAGAGCTCATCACAAGGAGGCAAGTTTTTCATTCTGATGTGAGTATAGGGTTTTTTAGTCATTCTTTGCCTTGCTACATTGGCTTTGTACAAATCCATGCAAACGTCTGCCAAAACGCCATCAAGTATCCTCAGCGTCTCATCATGGTGGTGGATTAAAACCTTTGCAAATATAATGTCAACTTTGAAGAGAGCGGTGCAGTCAACAACAACTGCATAATGTATTTTAAGTTCGTCTGCCGAGAGTATGTTACTGATATCGGAGATGTAGCGTTCATTTAAAAATGACTTGAAAACCTTTTCCACTCTTTCTCTTGTTTCCTTGTCCAAGGAAAATTCACTATCTATTTCTCTTCGAGAATCCATTGATATCTATAATGCATAAGGCATGCCAATTATTTTGTACGGACACAGTAGCCTATGAGCACTAATTCAATGGATTCAGTGGAGTTACTCAATTCCAAAACCTGAATCAATCGATTCTTTGCATGAAAGTCGGTCTACCTCAGTGGTTCCCAACGTGGGCGATATCGCCCCCCAGGGGGCGATTTGTCGGTCCAGGGGGGCGAAAATAGCCAAGGGGGCGAAAAATGAGCGAAAAATGGAGCGTTGAAATGGCTATACTGGCGTTCATGACCGTATCTGCCACACCCCAATTAGGATGGGGGGCTCGAGCTCGAAGGGGGCTCATAATATTTTCGTGAATTAACATCAATTATAGAGTAGTATTTTGGAAATTTAGGCAAATTTTTCAAAAAAATTCGCGCTGCGCGCCATTTCCTGGTCGCTTTTTTCTTGCTTATTGCATACCCTTTCTTCAAGAAATGATACGCATGAGTTATAGAAATGGGCATCTCGGCGTCAGCCATTATCCACACCAAGACATATGAACTTTCAGGCCATGTAACATGCGACTCCGAGAAGAGTGTCAGAACGATAAAACCTTGGCGGAAAAGGACTGCCTTTAGGCTGACCTAATTCGATATATATCCGATGTACATATATATTTAATTGCCCATAGGCGCCAAATGTTCCTGTACTGGCAATCAGAATCCCACAAAAAATGCCATCTCTCAGAGAAAAATTAATCGCCAGTGCAGAAATACCAATTTGAAATCGTGTGCATCTCTTAGTTTAGTACGTATGGGCGATTTGAATATCTTTTGACATAGCAGACAGGCCACGAAATATCATTACGTAACGAAGTCATTATACCCACGGCTCCGCCCGAATATGTTCAATTAATATTTACGGGCCCTACATTTTCCAAGACACCTCACTCAGCTTTACCGGTATATCTGAATACATGAGCAGAGCTAGATAAAAAAATGAGATCAATATCTATGCAATTCCCGATCATATTGACCGATCCAATCATGAATGATTGAAATTTTTCGCTAAAGAGTCCAACAATTTGTGCTGAGAAGTAGCGGTAAAGAGGTATCGGGGAGTTGGGTCTGAAGGGTGAAGAAGTTTGCTTTATCGCCCTATGGAGGGGGGTCAAGACCAACGTATCGGGGGGGGGGGCTGACGAAGTTCTGTTACGGCCTTTTGGAATCAAGTCGGAGAAATCACCTTTTTAGTTAGTGAACTCACCAACATTTAGCTGGAAAAGTATAATTTCGAGGTCGAGCCGAGAAGCTGACCTTTTTGCTTAGTCAACTCGCCGGTGATTTCAATATGTATGCCCATTTTTCGGTTCCCAATATTTGGGGGGCGATGATCGATATGGAGTTTGAAAAAGGGGGCGATGAGTCGAAAAAGGTTGGGAACCACTGGTCTACCTGAAACAATTCAGCTTGCTTTGAACTTAGTTAATTCTGTTTGTTTCGTATCGCTCATGTTATATATACTTCACAAGGCTTAATTTTATCTCTGTGTTAAACATAAATTACCAGTATTTCAAATTACAAGGTAGAAATCAACTTGCAACTACTACATAGAAAGAGTGCTTACCATCATATTTCGGCATCAATTATGGTACGGTATGGTAAAAAAGGTGTGACTAACAACTTAACGGCCGTTTGGGTCCAATGATTGGCCTTTGTAGAAGTTCAAGCAAACTAGTGATAAGTCGTGAAATCTATATACGGTACCTAGGCGAGGCCTACTTCATATCATTTGTATCGGCACATTAGGAAACTGTCAATACTCCCACACATTATAGGGTCTAAGGCAGGGGTGGGCAAACTTTTGAGCTCGCGGGCCGCACTATATAAAATTGGGATTATAAACCAATATTGGTATTTGATTATGTAGTGAGGACATGGAGATGCTTATTTAAAACAAACCAAGGATTGCTTTGATGATATCGTACATGCGTCAGAAACAGTGGCGAGATTTCATAGACTGATCGACCTCAATAACCAATTTGTTAAAAGTATAAAGATAAAAGTCGGTGGTCCCGATTCTTAGAACAGGATTGAAATTTTTAAATCTGTGAGTAGCGATCTGTTCATAGATTGATAATTCCACTTTTGGTTCAGTTCCAGGACACACAATGCTGACAGCATCATAACCATGTTAGCTCCAAAGACGCTTCTACTATATGTAGATAAAATATAGATACCCTAGTTTTACGCATACAGAGAACGAATCTACCTAAAACACGCGCGAATCGTTTTTTACAAGTACATCACTGAAATATTTAAAGCTGGAGTGGCTAATCTGAAATCACACTCGTGATCTGAATTATGTCAATCTCGTTTAGGATTTCTGTGGTTTTTAGCAGTTGAAAACTCTTAAACTGCGTGAGCTTTAATATCGGGCTGTCGCGCCAGACATTAAACATAAAAAATGATATAGGAAGTATTTACCTTAGAACAGTGGTTCTCAAACTTTGCAAGTCACGCCCCCTTATGATGGTGAAAGAGTTCGCGAATCCCTTGTCGTCATATCACAAAACGCACCCTTGATGCTAGTAAACATAACGGGTAGTTTGATGGCATGGAAGGCTACGACTCTGGATGAGAGATTTTTAAATATGAAATTCAGACTAAATACAGATCAATAATTGTGAATTGGATGTAAATCGCGCAGAGCGCGAAATTTTTTTTCAGATGATCCCAGCTTCGCGCCCCTCTTCAAATGCTTTCACGCCCCTCAAGGGGTCGCGAGCCCCAGTTTGAGAACCATACTTCCTTAAAATTATCATGGTGAAATATACTAAAAAGTATAATCAAGTTCCTGCAATATTTCGATTTTGAGTACACGTTTTATCAATATTTTTAATAAGTTTCTTTAGACTCTCGCGGGCCGCACAGAACGGTGTTGCGGGCCGCATGCGGTCCGCGGGCCGTAGTTTGCCCACCCCTGGTCTAAGGTGTAAATATTAAGCTTTGCTACATAGCAAGCAGATTACTGATAACAGTCAATTTATTTCTTTTCGAATGCCCAGGTGAAATGAGGTTGTGCCTTCCGTATTTTTACCGTACACTGGACCATTAAGGCGTACTGTAACGGCCATAATGGGATTCAATTGAAGGACATTTTTACCACAGTTGGTCAATGTAAGAAGATGTATCATTAAGTGATCCGATCATTGATCAAAATTGCAATAGGAGAGAATAATGACAGATACTCAGTTGATAGCGTATACCTTGCCACCTTGGCATTTACTTATACACCTGTTTACGTGTTCAAATATTTATCTTTACTTGACAAGCAATGATCTTTGCTGATCATTAATCCGACTAAACGTCTTCTGAGTCAATTTCAATTCACACCCTCAGCTAACCAAGTCTTCTGCACCGGTGTAAGTATTCAAATTTTTGATGCATTGAAACGTGAACTCGTAAACATCAAGCTGTACCACCGTGATTCTATTAGAAAAATTACGCGGTATGGGAAACACTTGTTACTACCATGGCAGCATTATATATTTCCGATTGGAAAATCTCCGTATACTGCAAAAAGCGGTTGCCAGATAATTTTAAGCTGCATTAATGTCGTTTTTAATGCATTATCGCCGGAGTGGAAAGAACTTGGTACCCTTTACTGAATATAAGGGACCTTAAATAATATATTAAAAGCTGTTTCATACTTCGGAAGATACCTGGAGATGAGAACCATCGAAATATATATTGCCGCATATTGTGTTGGAAATTGCGTTGTTTTCAAGATATAATAGCCAAAGAAGGAGACACTTCTTACTCTGTTATGAATAGAATGGCTCCTAAATAACATGATAAAGGTCGTTTCAAGCTTCGGAAGATGCCTGGAGCAGAGAACCATCGAAATATATATCACCGCATATTGTGTCGGATATTGCCTAATAAACCTATCCACATGAACCAGAGTTGATGTTGTTTTTATGATATAATAGCCAAAGAAGGAGGGACTTCTTACTCTGTTATGAATAGAATGGGACCTAAATAATATGTTAAAGGCCGCATATTGTGTCGGATATTGCCTAATAAACCTATCCACATGCACCAGAGTTGATGTTGTTTTTATGATATAATAGCCAAAGAAGGAGGGACTTCTTACTCTGTTATGAATAGAATGGGACCTAAATAATATGTTAAAGGCCGTATCTAACTTCGAAAGATGCCTGGAGCTGAAAACGAACGAAATATATCTTGCCGCATATTGCGTCGGAAATTGCCGTATACTCCAGTTCACATTCACCAGACTTGACGTCGTTTTAAAGATATAATCGCTAAAGAAGGAAAGACTTCTTACCCTTTTGTGAATAGAAGGCGTCCTAAATAATACATAAAAAGTCGTTTCAAACTTCGGCACCTATCCGGAGAAAAGAACAATCGAATTATATTTATTAGAAAATTACGCCTGAAATTGCCTATTACACGAGTTCAGGGGTACCCGACTCAAAGTCGATTTTAACATCTAATAGCCAAAGAAGGAAGGACTTCTTACACTTTTGTGAATAGAATGCGTCCTACATAATACATACCAATTCATTTCTAACTTCGGCACCTATCCGGAGAAGAGAACCATCGAACTATATTTAGCGAAAAATTACGCCTGAAATTGCCTATTACACGAGTTCAGGGGTACCCGACTCAATGTCGATTTTAACATCTAATAGCCAAAGAAGGAAGGACTTCTTACACTTTTGTGAATAGAAGGCGTCCTAAATAATACATACCAATTCATTTCTAACTTCGGCACCTATCCGGAGAAGAGAACCATCGAACTATATTTAGCGAAAAATTACGCCTGAAATTGCCTATTACACGAGTTCAGGTGTACCAGACTCGATGTCGATTTTAACATCTAATAGCCAAAGAAGGAAGGACTTCTTACCCTTTTATGCAGAGAAGGGGTCCTAAGTATGTCATAACAATTCGTTTCAAACTTCGGCACGTATCCGGAGAAGAGAACTATCTAATTATATTTATTAGAAAATTACGCCTGAAATTGCCGATTACACGAGTTCAGGGGTACCCGACTCAATGTCGATTTTAACATCTAATAGCCAAAGAAGGAACGACTTCTTACCCTTTTGTGAATAGAAGGCGTCCTAAATAAAACATAAAAAGTCGTTTCAAACTTCGGCACGTATCCGGAGAAGGGAACTATCTAATTATATTTATTAGAAAATTACGCCTGAAATTGCCTATTACACGAGTTCAGGTGTACCAGACTCGATGTCGATTTTAACATCTAATAGCCAAAGAAGGAAGGACTTCTTACCCTTTTATGCAGAGAAGGGGTCCTAAGTATGTCATAACAATTCGTTTCAAACTTCGGCACGTATCCGGAGAAGAGAACTATCTAATTATATTTATTAGAAAATTACGCCTGAAATTGCCGATTACACGAGTTCAGGGGTACCCGACTCAATGTCGATTTTAACATCTAATAGCCAAAGAAGGAAGGACTTCTTACACTTTTGTGAATAGAAGGCGTCCTAAATAATACATACCAATTCATTTCTAACTTCGGCACCTATCCGGAGAAGAGAACCATCGAACTATATTTAGCGAAAAATTACGCCTGAAATTGCCTATTACACGAGTTCAGGTGTACCAGACTCGATGTCGATTTTAACATCTAATAGCCAAAGAAGGAAGGACTTCTTACCCTTTTATGCAGAGAAGGGGTCCTAAGTATGTCATAACAATTCGTTTCAAACTTCGGCACGTATCCGGAGAAGAGAACTATCTAATTATATTTATTAGAAAATTACGCCTGAAATTGCCGATTACACGAGTTCAGGGGTACCCGACTCAATGTCGATTTTAACATCTAATAGCCAAAGAAGGAACGACTTCTTACCCTTTTGTGAATAGAAGGCGTCCTAAATAAAACATAAAAAGTCGTTTCAAACTTCGGCACGTATCCGGAGAAGGGAACTATCTAATTATATTTATTAGAAAATTACGCCTGAAATTGCCTATTACACGAGTTCAGGTGTACCAGACTCGATGTCGATTTTAACATCTAATAGCCAAAGAAGGAAGGACTTCTTACCCTTTTATGCAGAGAAGGGGTCCTAAGTATGTCATAACAATTCGTTTCAAACTTCGGCACGTATCCGGAGAAGAGAACTATCTAATTATATTTATTAGAAAATTACGCCTGAAATTGCCGATTACACGAGTTCAGGTGCACCAGACTCGATGTCGATTTTAACATCTAATAGCCAAAGAAGGAAGGACTTCTTACCCTTTTGTGAATAGAAGGCGTCCTAAATAAAACATAAAAAGTCGTTTCAAACTTCGGCACCTATCCGGAGAAGAGAACCATCGAATTATATTTATTAGAAAATTACGCCTGAAATTGCCTATTACACGAGTTCAGGTGTACCAGACTCAATGTCGATTTTAACATCTAATAGCCAAAGAAGGAAGGACTTCTTACACTTTTGTGAGTAGAAGGCGTCCTAAATAATACATAAAAAGTCGTTTCAAACTTCGGCACCTATCCGGAGAAAAGAACAATCGAATTATATTTATTAGAAAATTACGCCTGAAATTGCCTATTACACGAGTTCAGGGGTACCAGACTCAATGTCGATTTTAACATCTAATAGCCAAAGAAGGAAGGACTTCTTACACTTTTGTGAATAGAAGGCGTCCTAAATAATACATACCAATTCATTTCTAACTTCGGCACCTATCCGGAGAAGAGAACCATCGAACTATATTTAGCGAAAAATTACGCCTGAAATTGCCTATTACACGAGTTCAGGGGTACCCGACTCAATGTCGATTTTAACATCTAATAGCCAAAGAAGGAAAGACTTCTTACCCTTTTGTGAATAGAAGGCGTCCTAAATAATACATAAAAAGTCGTTTCAAACTTCGGCACCTATCCGGAGAAAAGAACAATCGAATTATATTTATTAGAAAATTACGCCTGAAATTGCCTATTACACGAGTTCAGGGGTACCAGACTCAATGTCGATTTTAACATCTAATAGCCAAAGAAGGAAGGACTTCTTACCCTTTTGTGAATAGAAGGCGTCCTAAATAATACATACCAATTCATTTCTAACTTCGGCACCTATCCGGAGAAGAGAACCATCGAACTATATTTAGCGAAAAATTACGCCTGAAATTGCCTATTACACGAGTTCAGGGGTACCCGACTCAATGTCGATTTTAACATCTAATAGCCAAAGAAGGAAGGACTTCTTACCCTTTTGTGAATAGAAGGCGTCCTAAATAATACATACCAATTCATTTCTAACTTCGGCACCTATCCGGAGAAGAGAACCATCGAACTATATTTAGCGAAAAATTACGCCTGAAATTGCCTATTACACGAGTTCAGGAGTACCCGACTCAATGTCGATTTTAACATCTAATAGCCAAAGAAGGAAGGACTTCTTACCCTTTTGTGAATAGAAGGCGTCCTAAATAATACATAAAAAGTCGTTTCAAACTTCGGCACCTATCCGGAGAAAAGAACAATCGAATTATATTTATTAGAAAATTACGCCTGAAATTGCCTATTACACGAGTTCAGGGGTACCAGACTCAATGTCGATTTTAACATCTAATAGCCAAAGAAGGAAGGACTTCTTACCCTTTTGTGAATAGAAGGCGTCCTAAATAATACATACCAATTCATTTCTAACTTCGGCACCTATCCGGAGAAGAGAACCATCGAACTATATTTAGCGAAAAATTACGCCTGAAATTGCCTATTACACGAGTTCAGGGGTACCCGACTCAATGTCGATTTTAACATCTAATAGCCAAAGAAGGAAGGACTTCTTACCCTTTTGTGAATAGAAGGCGTCCTAAATAATACATACCAATTCATTTCTAACTTCGGCACCTATCCGGAGAAGAGAACCATCGAACTATATTTAGCGAAAAATTACGCCTGAAATTGCCTATTACACGAGTTCAGGAGTACCCGACTCAATGTCGATTTTAACATCTAATAGCCAAAGAAGGAAGGACTTCTTACCCTTTTGTGAATAGAAGGCGTCCTAAATAATACATAAAAAGTCGTTTCAAACTTCGGCACCTATCCGGAGAAAAGAACAATCGAATTATATTTATTAGAAAATTACGCCTGAAATTGCCTATTACACGAGTTCAGGTGTACCAGACTCGATGTCGATTTTAACATCTAATAGCCAAAGAAGGAAGGACTTCTTACCCTTTTATGAAGAGAAGGGGTCCTAAGTATGTCATAACAATTTGTTTCAAACTTCGGCACGTATCCGGAGAAGAGAACTATCTAATTATATTTATTAGAAAATTACGCCTGAAATTGCCTATTACACGAGTTCGGGTGCACCAGACTCGATGTCGATTTTAACATCTAATAGCCAAAGAAGGAAGGACTTCTTACTCTGTTACGAATGGAATGGGTCCTAAATAACATGTTGAAGGCCGTATCAAACTTCGAAAGATGCCTGCAGCTGAGAACGAACGAAATATATATTGCCGCATATTGTGTCGGAAATTGCCGAATACTCCGCTTCACATTTACCAGACTTGACGTCGTTTTTAAGATATAATCGCTAAAGAAGGAGATACTTCTTGCCCTGTTATGAATAGAATGGGTCTTAAATAACATGTTAAAGGCCGTTTCAAGCTTCGGAAGATGCCTGGAGCAGAGAACCATCGAAATATATATTGCCGCATATTGTGTCGGATATTGCCTAATAAACCAATCCACATGCACCAGAGTTGATGTTGTTTTTAAGATATAATAGCCAAAGAAGGAGAGACTTTTTATCCTGTTATTTATAGAATGGGTTCTACATGATATAATAAAAGCCGTTTCAAACTTCGGAAGCTATACGTGGAGCCGAAAACCATCGAAATATATATAGCCGTCCTTTTAAAATCCTCATAATTTATGGCAAATATATCTTATAATTTTAAAGTTGCCTCTCGGTTAGGAATACATTTATAATCAGTTGTCGTAAAATGGTGTAGGGGTTGCTGAGTAGCGATACAATATCAATGGTCAAGTGCCGTTGTGCTATATATCAGTCATATAATTTCGCTGTGAGATATAGCGGCGAGTACATTAAAGCAGAAAATGTTCAACCGTTTCAGCGTTGCAAAACGAGAGACGCATGTCATGCGGCAATCAACGTCACCCGCGAATTCGCTATTCCTGACATATCGCACTCCTTGAAGTCTTAATTAAGGATTGCACCTTGCGTTGATTGATCGATAGTAAAGATGCAGACATGAGGGCGCCAATATGACAATGTTGCAATTCTTTTACACTACAACATAACAAAGTTATCTAACTACAATGAAAGAATGAGGCGCGGAATCACTCCTTACTACCTTTGAGTAAACGCTGTTTCGGTGTCACAAATCTCGCAACGGCATTCGTCCTTCCACGTCTGTCTTGCAACGGAACTCTCCTAGTGAATAGTGCGAAAGGGTCATTATAGTGATGGCGACCAATGGTATATATTATCTATATATATTATGTATATGTTTGTGTATTATCGCGGCTACCAAAGACAACGGGACGAATGTTTCTGATGAAGGTGAGTACTGTACAAATGTATCTTATACCAGGGTCTCTCAGCTTTTTAGTCTTGCGGACCGATTCACATTCAATGGTCAAAATTACCCCGAAATTTAAATACGACAAAAGTATGCAACTCATATGAAACATTAGAAACTTCATTCATTGCTGCCTTTTTGATATTATGTGTGCGGTTCTATTGGAGTTTGTACCAGGCAAAGTCCTGTTAAATATACGAATAATTTGATTGAGATTGATCGGTTTCCTTTGAGAGAAATTATAATTTTTGATTGGTATAACATCCATAATACTGCCAGGCGTCGTTCAATTGTTCTGGCGAAATTTAACGAAGACTGTCTCCGCAGCTTTCACATATTGTAAGAAACGAGTAGCAGGCTATTTTTCAACTTGTACCATTGTGACGTACGCCCGAAGTAGACCATCAACTCTCTGCTACAGTGGTTCTCAACCGCTGTGCCGCGACACACTGAGGTCCCAATTAGCCTGCGGTGCGATGTCACGAGAAAGTGGGGTGATGGGGCTTTTAAAATTGTGCTGCTGATCTATTTCATATCATTTTTAAGCGCCAGATGCCAAGGCGGTGACCGAAATATAACTCATCACCGGCAATGAGACCGTGATTGTGAGTGGTCACATTTTTCTAGTCATCACCTTCCCAAATCTTGCACTCAGGGTACTTGTAGTGCCAGGACTTTAACTACTGTACCCAAACCCCGCAAATGGGGGTGGGCGAAACATTGAACATTGCTTGAGATGAATAATTACGGGCCTTACACTCTTAGCTAACATAGAGTGTATTTCCACCCTTGTGCTACCCCTGATATGCGTGTGTGAGAATATAAAATATACATACACCCATGACATATGAAATCAGAACCCACCTGCTAAGACTTATACCGCGGTATAAATTGAGTACAGCCTTTTAATCCAAATTATGCATGTACGACTGTACGTAGAAACGTAGTATTTATGACCGCGATATAGTTCTGATTTAGGTTCTGTTTTCGTTTACCACCCTTTTCGGTCCTTTAAAGGGTATGAATGCACACTTTTTTGCACATTATCTACCGGTAAATATGGTCCCGGGGCCGCGAAAGGATAGCATACAAGCCCCTATATAATTATTAAAATCGTCTTTAAAAACTCTTTGCGCTTCCCGCGAGGACACAACTACAAAACAATTGCGTAGGCCTAGACGGCGTTCGTCGCTATTTCGGCTGGTTCGTGATCACGTTGCCGGACTTAGTTCGCTATGTGTGCAGTGTGCGTGTTGGCGAATTGTATATAAAGATTCGTGGCAGACTTGAACAAACTACTGGATTTTTAAAAAGCGCAACTAGGATTAGAACTGGAACTACTCAATTTTTAAAACTAGCAAAACTACAACTATCCAATTTTCAAAATCCGCAACTAGAACCAGAACTACTCAAAATTGTCAGTTAGTTGACCATCAACTAACTAAATTCGTAGTTTGCGCAAGTCTGATTCGTCGCGAACTGGGCAATGGCCCGTATGATAAAGGGGTCTGGGGGCTTCGCGCCTCAGAATTGTGTTCAATATCCTATGGGCGCTCAGTAACGACATTTGGGGACCTGAGCAGGTTCCGTTTCGGTCCGGGTATCGTTCTTTTGTCTGGATGACGTACATGTTGAAGCATCAAAACAAGTGTAGTAATGTCTTCAATTTCCAGATATAGAGCTACACAATATAGCTTACGGTCCACCATATTTTTATTAACGTTTACTAATCGCACAAAGCGTTTACACCGTATCCAACACAACATCTTCGTATTGCTCTTCGACTAAACTACATGCCTTATGATATGGGAGAGTGCGCAGTACCATGATATTTTCTAAAACGTGCTGTTTGAGTAAACAGAGAATTAGTATCGCATTTCCATACCAATACTATCATTTTCAACCCATGATGTGAACGAATGCTTACATGCTATCGAAAATTGGAGACCTGCTGGTATGCATCAATATCAATCAACATAGGCACTTTTCGCATAGCTTAATTTGCACCTTTTTACGATCCATGTGAACGAATTAGGATCGTTTTCAGAACTACTTACTTACTTGAGTACTTTTAAAGTCAGTCAATTCTACTTCTACTTCAAGTAGTTTTAGTTTGCTCATGGAAGAAGTACTTCTACTCGTACTTGAGTAGATTTTTTCGTCGTTACTTCTACTTCTACTTGAGTAGATTTCTTGACTACTTTGACCACCTCTGTATACTGTATAAATGAACGCATGGAAATACATATTTATAAATTATGCGTTTACAGGAATGGAGGAATCTGACTTGAAAATGCCTCAGAGTATTAAGCCACCGCGCAGAGGATCTTGGGAAGATGGAATTTGTAATGAATTACTCGAATATTGCAAAGAAAGAGGACTAAAGGAATGCGATTTTGGTAAAAGAGACACGGATAATTTTTTGGCTAAAACGAAAAGGTGGGGGAAATTGAAGGATAGGAAATCGAAACTGGCATCTTTCCTGAATCGCCATCAGGAGTATTTGAATTCAAAATTGCGAAATTACTTCCCTACCAGTGGAAAGTCAGAACTTATATTCAAATATGCAAAGGCCAATCATTTAAGCACATCCAATGAACAAATGAAAAAATTTGCTTGGTTGTTCGCTAAAGACCCAGCAAGATTCCTCCAAATGGAACAAACGTGTGAAGTGGCCAAGGCAGTCGATGTGGAAGCTCTTTCTGATCCCTACAATAGCTCTGCGCACGTAGATCCGGCAACCATTATGCCCGATAGTAATGGCACAAGCGCTGGGATGTTATCTTGTTCTACTCAATCGCCTGACGCAATTGGAAATCGCTATTGCATTTGTAAGACACCGTATATCGAAAGTGAATTTATGGTGGGCTGTGACATATGTTCCGAGTGGTTTCATCCTAGATGCATATTCCACCGTCAAAGCTTGGAGATGAGCTTTGGTGTGACTCAATGGGAACGATGTCATTTCGTGTGCGAAGGTACCAAGGATTTTCATGCGACCTTCGATCATTCATTTTACCATCCTCGAGTGGAAGGAGGAGATGACAGCAATCCTTATTCCAAAACGCCATCTAATCCATTGGATATTAATCCTCTGTCGGATCCTCGATTCGACGTTGATCTGTTTCACCATCCCTTCGTGGAAGCCGAGTCCACCAATCCTTCGTTAACTCCACCAAATCTATTGGATTGTAGTCCACTTTCGGATCGTGCCGGCGTTGATAGTTCCACTGCTGAGAACGGTATTGAGCTCGTCCCCGCTACTCCCGAATCCGAGGATTGGATACGGCAGGAGACGATTGTTGGGTTGGGCTGCTTTGCGGGAGAGGATGTTTTTAATACTAACGAAGATGAAGTTGCAATATCCGGCACTTGGACTTTCGAATTAAATGATTGGGCGAAATTGACGAAAAACAGATTGAAAAACAGATTTAACAAAAATTCGTATTATTACATTCCAATTTTCAAAAAAGTGACACAATACTATGACCGTTGTGTGCCCGTGGTAAAGAATCAATACTTGAAAAATCAAATGATTAATCCGCCTGAAAATTACAACGAAGGATACGTTGTATTTCGCTGTGCTCATCATACATGCTGTAATTGCACCGTGGAAGGCAAAATCCTGTTTTTGCGTCAAGGAACTGGAATAACATGTAACCTGGAACTTGCTGGACGCCGAATACATACCAGGTGTAAACGATCGAGACCGATGAGGGGGCCGGACAGTGAAGGTCTTGGCAAGGATTTAAGCTGCAAAAAACCGTCTAAGCTGCATAGAGAGCTCCGGGTTGCCCAAACCGAAAGAGAACGGATTTCCGGAGCCCATACATACGCTCCGTCATTGGATGTCTTAAGAAAAATAAAATCAAAGTTTGGTCTGCCTTGTGGCTGGACCTCCGATGTTTTTCAAAACATTGAGTTACTGAGAAAAATATTTGAGCAAGATGGCACACATTTCATTAGAGGCTGGCAGGGTTGCCCTTTAAGCGTGACATTATTCTCTACATTTCAATTGGAATTATTCAAAGATTTGTGCCAGAAAGACATTTTGTATTTTGATTCAACTGGGACAATTATTCGGTCGGACGGAGGAAAGGCTTTTCAGATATATTCGATTTTGGTCCGAAGTCCTTACAAAGATCTGCCAGGAATACCGGTAGCAAGCTATGTTACAACGTGCCATACGACCGAGAGCATAAAATATTTTCTCGGGTGTTTTAGAGATGCATGCTCGACGAAGTTGGTGCCGAGATTGGTAATACTTGATGGTGCTGTCGCCCTGTGGAACGCTTTTCTCTCCGTCTTTTGCAGTGAGACCAGACTCCAATATTATCATCGCGTGTACCGGATAGTAACGGGTGAAGCGTCGGGTAGTGACTTGAGTTTAACACTAATTGTTAACTGCCTGAGCCACTGCATGAAGGCCGCGTCTACTATGTGCAAAAGATATTACATTAAGAAGTACTACCGCGATGCTATGCATTGGATGGCAATGGTATTCCTAGCCTCAACTATTCATGAAATGGATCACATTATTAGCCACTTATTTGTTGTGCTATTACTGAGACAAAATTCACCCCAGGTTGAAAAAAGTTTCAAAGCGCTACAATCTCATATGAATAAAAATGAAAGCCTCAAAAATTTACCGGATCAGTTTTATGAGTATCAAAAGGACGATGACATATTCGCGAATTTTATTATACACGACAAGAGTCAAGAATACAAATCTCCGTTTTATCTGAGGTACAAAAACAAACTTGAATTATTTAAAAAATCTATAACTTATCAAGAAGGAAATGACCCCGGACTATGGCCAACAACCAACAAATATTTTTCAGAGTCATTTTTTACCAAAATTGAAAACGTAATATTTCCAAGACTTGGTGCTACATCTGGACTTTTACTCGGCAATCTTGATCGCCACGCCACAGGAACTGATTTCCCAAATGCTGTCTATCAAAGATTCGGCAGGGAATTTGAAAAAATTCGCTCTGCAAGTATGAAAAATAATTTGCAATCAATTTGTGATTGTAACCGCACACAGGGTATTATAGAGCAGCATTTTTATGAACTGAAAAACATATATTTGGACAATACAAGATGTAGCAAAATTGACAAATTCATTTTGAAATACCACAAAGAAATCGTCACGTCATCTAAAATATTCGCGGATAGTTTATTACATCGCGGTTTCAAAAGAAGAAGGAAAACAAAACTGTCGAAGGAAACACAACAATTGGTCAAGTCGACTTTCAAAAAAAGGAAAAGAAGGCAGACTGGCTGCTTTACCTCCGGAGAACTATCAAAAACATTGAAATTCGACAACGAGCCTTGTAGAAAGATCGGCAAAGGAAAAAATGAAGTAAGTTCGTCGTGGTATTTTAGTTAACTTTTGTACAATATACTTTATAACCCTAGGAACTAGAATTACTTTGGACGAAAGGAAATGAAGTTGAAATGGTAGCTGCATATATTTCCTCAACTACGCTCTTCACGGGAGATTTGGGAACCTTGCGTCCAGACAAATGGTTGAGCGGTGAAGTAAGTCGTATTAATGTAATTGACTATTGAATGTACCTAGAACTAAGAGCAGTTATTACTTCAATTCGAACTCGTATGGTGATTATTTACAACGCAGGTCATTGATTACTATCTGCATATGCTGGCTGACTCGAAAACATATGTGCTGGATTGCAATGTAGCGACTCATATCATTTTCAGCTCGGATGAAGAGCTAATCCGAAGGCAATCATTGCGAAAGGTACACAATACACACACATCCCTATTATTTAAATAAATAAATCTATGATGATGATTATCAGTACGCCAATATACAATGATATCGTTGTGATCTTGTACGCACGATAACGATAACGATGCTATCGAAATGCACGGAGCATTGTACACTGAAAGCACTTTGCAATCATCTACATATATTAATAGGTGAAATTCGATCACTACGAAAAGATCATTGCTGCAGTGAATAAGTTCCAACACTGGATGCTGCTGGTTGGTCACGAATTTCGAATTGCATATGATCGTTCGGCAATTCCAATAAAGCGCATTTATGTATGTACAGCTAATTAATATATCAGATGCCGAAATTTCATTACTAAATCCACTCGGAAGTACGAAAAAAAGCACCGTAGCTGCGGCAGGGAAATTCAAGTAAGATTATTTTACTTAGTCATGCCTATCATATCAATTGTACATAAGAGTACCACATTCATTTTTAGGAGGTATCTGCAAATCAGGAGCGAATCGGTCGATTGCCAATCCATGACGTCCAAGCAATGGAGTATCAGAATGTACGATCATTCCATTCAGCAAGATGGTTACAACTGTGGCGTGTATGTCTTGAAGGTAAAAAAGTTGAGATTTCATTTTACGAAGTGCCCGTCATAGATCAGATTTTCAAAAGTTTGCAGAACAAGTTTTGGGAAGCACAGCTTTATCATTGGCAAGTATTCCGAATGAAGAGACTGACCTTCGGAGATTTCGGCACGAAATCGCAAGGCAAATATTAGACGAATCAGGTAAGGACATCTATATCGAATTAGATAGATGGAAACAGTAGTTCTATATCGACCAACATCATACGTAGTTAATCGGTTTCTTCGATTGTTACAGGGTCATATTTTCTTGTTTTGTTTTGCGAGTAATATATCTATGCTAACGAATCTTATGCATTCCACATTCAGATCCGATCGCCGATATCTGCAGCTTTTGTGCTGACGCATCAACGCTTGATTCATCCTGGGTATGAGTCTTCCATTATTTACTCCAATTATGACAATATTAATTAAAAACATATCATCAATATATCTGAAATATACCTCTGCGATACAAAGACCATTTCTATATACCATAAAATGTTTGACAGGAGATGTGCCAAGGATGCAACCGGAAATATCACGCGACATGCGCAAGGGACACAGTTAATGGGAATATATTCTGTCCTATTTGTCAGCCATGAGTGACGACTGGAAATCTCATGAGGCTTTTAAAAATAATTCATGTTTCTTTTGCTACAATGTACATATTAAATTCGTTGCATCTTTAACTGGTGACTTATACCTGCTGTATCGATATGTATGATGATTGCTGAGAATTATTATTATATTCTTTATTCACAGTAAAACTGGTAGATACACACATAATCCGGGGAGCAACCTGCCCCCAAAGGAAAATGGCGAGATTGGAGTAAATTTTTAAAATTTCAGTAATACATTCAAATTGTTATTCCTATGCAATACACGGAGAAGTCAGATTACAGAATTGCAGCATATGAAGAATTGGCAAGGGTTACAGAGCAGAGGTAGAGATGATTGAAGATGAAGAATCGAAATTACAGAAATTATGCTGTGATTCACAAGTGTAATTTTAGTCCAGTGGTGCATTCAAGGCCTTCCGAAGAATGTGCACAGTGCCCAATAATGTGATTTTCTGGATCATGTCGAATCGAACGTTACCCGGAATTTGTTGGATATGCCTCATGAGTTTTTTGCTCACGACCCCTGTAGCACCAATGACTATCGGTACAATGTTTATTTTGCATCGCCACATTTTCTCACATTCCATTTTGAGGTCTGCGTATTTGGAGTATTTTTCTGATTCTTCTTATTATTATATTCTTTATTCACAGTAAAACTGGTAGATACACACATAATCCGGGGAGCAACCTGCCCCCAAAGGAAAATGGCGAGATTGGAGTAAATTTTTAAAATTTCAGTTATACATTCAAATTGTTATTCCTATGCAATACACGGAGAAGTCAGATTACAGAATTGCAGCAGATGAAGAATTGGCAAGGGTTACAGAGCAGAGGTAGAGATGATTGAAGATGAAGAATCGAAATTACAGAAATTATGCTGTGATTCACAAGTGTAATTTCAGTCCAGTGGTGCATTCAAGGCCTTCCGAAGAATGTGCACAGTGCCCAATAATGTGATTTTCTGGATCATGTCGAATCGAACGTTACCCGGAATTTGTTGGATATGCCTCGTGAGTTTTTTGCTCACGACCCCTGTAGCACCAATGACTATCGGTACAATGTTTATTTTGCATCGCCACATTTTCTCACATTCCATTTTGAGGTCTGCGTATTTGGAGTATTTTTCTGATTCTTTTTGCAGTAGGTTGTGATCAGCTGGGACAGCCAGTTCAATGAATAAGCATTCTCTTTTCTTTTTTAGTTTGACGATTATATCCGTGCCGCCGTTTCCGGCCTTGTGCACCACGGACGTTATCAAGATGATTGCTGATTGTTACCAGATCCAGAAATAAGATCCGACGTCTGAAACCAGTTTTAGACTTAGTATACTACCTCGATCAATAAATGGGGAGTGGTCCTCCGGAAAGGTTGCGAAGTTTGAAACTGTTTTTAAATGTTCTTTGGGACCCCTTTTATTCATATATGGCGAAAACGTTCTTCCTACCAATTCTATTAAAGGTGAAAATCGCCATCGCGTGTGGCACATCTGAATTCCCGTATTAGGCAATTACCTACATAATTTACGCTTGGATATATTTCGATGGTTCTGATCTCCAAGATGGTTCCGAAGTTTGAAAGTGATTTTTAAATGTTATTAGGGACCCCTTCTATTCATATAAGGGTGAAAAGTTCCCCCTACCACATCTGGATTCGGGTACTCAGCAATTTCAGATGTAATTTGCAGCTACATATATCTTGATATTTCTCATCTACGGAAAGGTTTCCAAAGATTAATATGACTTTGTAAGTGATATTTAAGTACATTTCTATTCATAGCAAGGTAAGAAGTTCTTCTTTCTTTGACTGTGATATGTTAAAAACGACATCAAGTCCGACAAATCTGAATTCGTGCATTAGGGAATTTCCGACGTTATATGCGGCTATATATATAATCATTGACTTATATTTTTCAACTGAACAACCACACACAATGTACAATGCGATAAGACACAATGCCATGTAATGAACAGATAGGAGGATGTCGAACTACACGCGGTTGTGATCCTTTTAATTTCACATCCACCTCGGCCTAGAGTGCCCGATGTCACAGTTCTCTTTGATGTTGATCTTTTTTTTGAAGTCGTGGCGCATTCTTCTAGTTCTTGCGCATTCCTTGTGAGTGACTTCTTTCGTCGAGGCTTTTTTCGCCGTAATAACGGTGACAGCGGGGAAGAGGGGCCCAGATAAACCTCCGACGGGTCCCCAGATTGGTAGGCGCTTATCGTCACCACTACGCTATGTCCCCCGCGATATATTTCGATGGTTCTCAGCTCCAAGCATCTTCCGAAGTTTGAAACGGCCTTTAACATGTTATTTAAGACCCATTCTATTCATAACAGGGCAAGAAGTATCTCCTTCTTTAGCGATTATATCTTAAAAACGACGTCAAGTCTGGTAAATGTGAAATGGAGTATTCGGCAATTTCCGACACAATATGAGGCAATATAGGCTATATTTCGTTCGTTCTCAGCTGCAGGCATCTTTCGAAGTTTGATACGGCCTTCAACATGTTATTTAGGACCCATTCCATTCATAACAGAGCAGTGTTGGGATCAAGTCACTACCTTCGAGTCACGAGTCATCTCGAGTCATTGCACATTTTGACTCGAGTCAAGTCAAGTCAATCGATTTTCGAAGGTGACTCGAGTCAAGTCAAGTCACTCGTTTTTTGGAGGTGACTCGAGTCAAGTCGAGTCAAGTCAAGTCAAGTCACGAGTCAAGTCACAATTCAAGTCAAATTGAATTTTCGAAGTACGAGTGATGATTCAAAGTCATTACATTTTGCTAGCTGTGTGAATGACAGATTGGTTGGTGATATCTCTTGAATCAAATAACGAGTATCAAGTTAAATATACCTGCAAAAAGGCGTTGTATCACTCACGAACTCTTAGAGCTGCTAATAAAATACGTGAGCCAAAATGGAGGATCGAATACGAAGCGCCGAGAAGTTGAAACAAATTGATATGGTACAATGCACTACCCATCAACACATCCGTGAGATTATAAACGCATAAACTATATTGGTTCGATTCAAATCATACTAGATGGTTGGCTAAGCTGGGCACTTCGCGATGTAAGCACTGAGCCGTCTAACAAACAGAGATACGTAGTTATTAGATTATTCTACAGCTAGTACATAAACGTAAGCTGTGATCATTTCGTTTTCGGTCAATATATTTGTGATGCAGCAATGGAGGATCAGTGAAAGTACAATCTGTGAATGACCGGTTGCTCTCACAAGTCACGCCGGCGTATCGCGAACAATCCGAACATCAAAGAGATGGAGCGATTTAATTGACACCGTTTACTAGATGACTTGAAATTGACTCGTAAATTTTTCTCCGAGTCACGAGTCAATCCACATTTCTGAAGAGCCGAGTCAAGTCAAGTCAAGTCATTTTTGCAAAGTGACTCGAGTCAAGTCAAGTCATGCGAAAAGTTGACTCGAGTCTGACTCGAGTCAAGTCATGACTCGAGTCATCCCAACACTGTAACAGAGTAAGAAGTCCTTCCTTCTTTGGCTATTAGATGTTAAAATCGACATCGAGTCTGGTACACCTGAACTCGTGTAATAGGCAATTTCAGGCGTAATTTTTCACTAAATATAGTTCGATGGTTCTCTACTCCGGATAGGTGCCGAAGTTAGAAATGAATTGGTATGTATTATTTAGGACGCCTTCTATTCACAAAAGGGTAAGAAGTCCTTCCTTCTTTGGCTATTAGATGTTAAAATCGACATCGAGTCTGGTACACCTGAACTCGTGTAATAGGCAATTTCAGGCGTAATTTTTCACTAAATATAGTTCGATGGTTCTCTACTCCGGATAGGTGCCGAAGTTAGAAATGAATTGGTATGTATTATTTAGGACGCCTTCTATTCACAAAAGGGTAAGAAGTCCTTCCTTCTTTGGCTATTAGATGTTAAAATCGACATTGAGTCTGGTACCCCTGAACTCGTGTAATAGGCAATTTCAGGCGTAATTTTCTAATAAATATAATTCGATTGTTCTTTTCTCCGGATAGGTGCCGAAGTTTGAAACGACTTTTTATGTATTATTTAGGACGCCTTCTACTCACAAAAGTGTAAGAAGTCCTTCCTTCTTTGGCTATTAGATGTTAAAATCGACATTGAGTCTGGTACACCTGAACTCGTGTAATAGGCAATTTCAGGCGTAATTTTCTAATAAATATAATTCGATGGTTCTCTTCTCCGGATAGGTGCCGAAGTTTGAAACGACTTTTTATGTTTTATTTAGGACGCCTTCTATTCACAAAAGGGTAAGAAGTCCTTCCTTCTTTGGCTATTAGATGTTAAAATCGACATCGAGTCTGGTGCACCTGAACTCGTGTAATCGGCAATTTCAGGCGTAATTTTCTAATAAATATAATTAGATAGTTCTCTTCTCCGGATACGTGCCGAAGTTTGAAACGAATTGTTATGACATACTTAGGACCCCTTCTCTGCATAAAAGGGTAAGAAGTCCTTCCTTCTTTGGCTATTAGATGTTAAAATCGACATCGAGTCTGGTACACCTGAACTCGTGTAATAGGCAATTTCAGGCGTAATTTTCTAATAAATATAATTAGATAGTTCCCTTCTCCGGATACGTGCCGAAGTTTGAAACGACTTTTTATGTTTTATTTAGGACGCCTTCTATTCACAAAAGGGTAAGAAGTCGTTCCTTCTTTGGCTATTAGATGTTAAAATCGACATTGAGTCGGGTACCCCTGAACTCGTGTAATCGGCAATTTCAGGCGTAATTTTCTAATAAATATAATTAGATAGTTCTCTTCTCCGGATACGTGCCGAAGTTTGAAACGAATTGTTATGACATACTTAGGACCCCTTCTCTGCATAAAAGGGTAAGAAGTCCTTCCTTCTTTGGCTATTAGATGTTAAAATCGACATCGAGTCTGGTACACCTGAACTCGTGTAATAGGCAATTTCAGGCGTAATTTTTCGCTAAATATAGTTCGATGGTTCTCTTCTCCGGATAGGTGCCGAAGTTAGAAATGAATTGGTATGTATTATTTAGGACGCCTTCTATTCACAAAAGTGTAAGAAGTCCTTCCTTCTTTGGCTATTAGATGTTAAAATCGACATTGAGTCGGGTACCCCTGAACTCGTGTAATCGGCAATTTCAGGCGTAATTTTCTAATAAATATAATTAGATAGTTCTCTTCTCCGGATACGTGCCGAAGTTTGAAACGAATTGTTATGACATACTTAGGACTCCTTCTCTGCATAAAAGGGTAAGAAGTCCTTCCTTCTTTGGCTATTAGATGTTAAAATCGACATTGAGTCGGGTACCCCTGAACTCGTGTAATAGGCAATTTCAGGCGTAATTTTCTAATAAATATAATTCGATTGTTCTTTTCTCCGGATAGGTGCCGAAGTTTGAAACGACTTTTTATGTATTATTTAGGACGCCTTCTATTCACAAAAGGGTAAGAAGTCTTTCCTTCTTTGGCTATTAGATGTTAAAATCGACATTGAGTCGGGTACCCCTGAACTCGTGTAATAGGCAATTTCAGGCGTAATTTTTCGCTAAATATAGTTCGATGGTTCTCTTCTCCGGATAGGTGCCGAAGTTAGAAATGAATTGGTATGTATTATTTAGGACGCCTTCTATTCACAAAAGGGTAAGAAGTCCTTCCTTCTTTGGCTATTAGATGTTAAAATCGACATTGAGTCTGGTACACCTGAACTCGTGTAATAGGCAATTTCAGGCGTAATTTTCTAATAAATATAATTCGATTGTTCTTTTCTCCGGATAGGTGCCGAAGTTTGAAACGACTTTTTATGTTTTATTTAGGACGCCTTCTATTCACAAAAGGGTAAGAAGTCCTTCCTTCTTTGGCTATTAGATGTTAAAATCGACATCGAGTCTGGTACACCTGAACTCGTGTAATAGGCAATTTCAGGCGTAATTTTTCGCTAAATATAGTTCGATGGTTCTCTTCTCCGGATAGGTGCCGAAGTTAGAAATGAATTGGTATGTATTATTTAGGACGCCTTCTATTCACAAAAGTGTAAGAAGTCCTTCCTTCTTTGGCTATTAGATGTTAAAATCGACATTGAGTCGGATACCCCTGAACTCGTGTAATCGGCAATTTCAGGCGTAATTTTCTAATAAATATAATTAGATAGTTCTCTTCTCCGGATACGTGCCGAAGTTTGAAACGAATTGTTATGACATACTTAGGACCCCTTCTCTGCATAAAAGGGTAAGAAGTCCTTCCTTCTTTGGCTATTAGATGTTAAAATCGACATTGAGTCGGGTACCCCTGAACTCGTGTAATAGGCAATTTCAGGCGTAATTTTTCGCTAAATATAGTTCGATGGTTCTCTTCTCCGGATAGGTGCCGAAGTTAGAAATGAATTGGTATGTATTATTTAGGACGCCTTCTATTCACAAAAGTGTAAGAAGTCCTTCCTTCTTTGGCTATTAGATGTTAAAATCGACATTGAGTCGGGTACCCCTGAACTCGTGTAATAGGCAATTTCAGGCGTAATTTTTCGCTAAATATAGTTCGATGGTTCTCTTCTCCGGATAGGTGCCGAAGTTAGAAATGAATTGGTATGTATTATTTAGGACGCCTTCTATTCACAAAAGGGTAAGAAGTCCTTCCTTCTTTGGCTATTAGATGTTAAAATCGACATTGAGTCTGGTACACCTGAACTCGTGTAATAGGCAATTTCAGGCGTAATTTTCTAATAAATATAATTCGATGGTTGTCTTCTCCGGATAGGTGCCGAAGTTTGAAACGACTTTTTATGTTTTATTTAGGACGCCTTCTATTCACAAAAGGGTAAGAAGTCCTTCCTTCTTTGGCTATTAGATGTTAAAATCGACATCGAGTCTGGTACACCTGAACTCGTGTAATAGGCAATTTCAGGCGTAATTTTTCACTAAATATAGTTCGATGGTTCTCTTCTCCGGATAGGTGCCGAAGTTAGAAATGAATTGGTATGTATTATGTAGGACGCATTCTATTCACAAAAGTGTAAGAAGTCCTTCCTTCTTTGGCTATTAGATGTTAAAATCGACTTTGAGTCGGGTACCCCTGAACTCGTGTAATAGGCAATTTCAGGCGTAATTTTCTAATAAATATAATTCGATTGTTCTTTTCTCCGGATAGGTGCCGAAGTTTGAAACGACTTTTTATGTATTATTTAGGACGCCTTCTATTCACAAAAGGGTAAGAAGTCTTTCCTTCTTTAGCGATTATATCTTTAAAACGACGTCAAGTCTGGTGAATGTGAACTGGAGTATACGGCAATTTCCGACGCAATATGCGGCAAGATATATTTCGTTCGTTTTCAGCTCCAGGCATCTTTCGAAGTTAGATACGGCCTTTAACATATTATTTAGGTCCCATTCTATTCATAACAGAGTAAGAAGTCCCTCCTTCTTTGGCTATTATATCATAAAAACAACATCAACTCTGGTGCATGTGGATAGGTTTATTAGGCAATATCCGACACAATATGCGGCCTTTAACATATTATTTAGGTCCCATTCTATTCATAACAGAGTAAGAAGTCCCTCCTTCTTTGGCTATTATATCATAAAAACAACATCAACTCTGGTTCATGTGGATAGGTTTATTAGGCAATATCCGACACAATATGCGGTGATATATATTTCGATGGTTCTCTGCTCCAGGCATCTTCCGAAGCTTGAAACGACCTTTATCATGTTATTTAGGAGCCATTCTATTCATAACAGAGTAAGAAGTGTCTCCTTCTTTGGCTATTATATCTTGAAAACAACGCAATTTCCAACACAATATGCGGCAATATATATTTCGATGGTTCTCATCTCCAGGTATCTTCCGAAGTATGAAACAGCTTTTAATATATTATTTAAGGTCCCTTATATTCAGTAAAGGGTACCAAGTTCTTTCCACTCCGGCGATAATGCATTAAAAACGACATTAATGCAGCTTAAAATTATCTGGCAACCGCTTTTTGCAGTATACGGAGATTTTCCAATCGGAAATATATAATGCTGCCATGGTAGTAACAAGTGTTTCCCATACCGCGTAATTTTTCTAATAGAATCACGGTGGTCAAACTGAATCCACCCACAACCACAACACAACCCCATGGCATAATTTTCCGCTTGACTGCTGACAAAGATAAACAAAGCGACGGATTTCCCGCTTCTCAGTCTTGGAATCAGAGAAACTTTCCGTTTGAGTAAGAACCAATAATGTATTGACCGACCTTACAACTCATGTTATTTGTTCGTGTTCTAGCTTTGCTTTACGAAACGCGCGAAATCACTCACTTAGCAAGCGGAATGAAACTATTGTGATTTTGTAATGCTATCCCGTTTCCATCATCCTACTTACATCAACTTGTTGATGGTATTTATTTTGAATAAAATCATTGCTAAATCAGACATAACAGTATTTTTGGCATTTCAAGAAAACTTTATGACACTATACGCTGCTATTTATGAACTGACTATACGAAGAGAGCAAGCACTCAATAATTCATCGTATAAGACGAGAATGAATGCCCCTCCTGTTCATCGAAGAACATTTGAGAACACGCCATTGCAAAGGCCGGTCTTTTTCGCTTTGGTGAATCTTGTTACAACAATCGATAGTTCCCTTGTACATTCTTTCTTCCTCAGATCTACCTAACTGCATCATCATTCGACGTCAAACAGTATATCAAACAGATTTGAAACTACACCCGCTCCCGTAGTTACGGTTTTAGCAATGAACCAGCTAGCTACAACAGGAGTGTTTGTTCGGGTCAGGTAACAAACCTTTGAACTGTGCCATTTGTACCGCAATAGGTTGCACGATAGACAATAATGGCTTGAATGGAAACAATAAAACCTTGATAAAGACCCGTAGGGCAGTCCTGTTTGAATAATAGTCGCGATGCAGTTTCCGAGTCCTTTGAATCAGGGTTGTAACCAAGTCACAAAGGCTCGAGTCACTCACAAGACAATCTCACTTGTATGGTTTTGTCTCGAGTCAAGTCGAGTCATTTTCAATTTCCCACCGAGTCAAGTCCGAGTCTAAGTCATCGAGCAGAGGTTCGAGTCCGAGTCATAGTATTATGACTCGAGTCCGACTCCAAGTCATTGTGTTGACTGCTCAGTGTCCAGTTGAGGTCTTGCTAAACCCACTTTTATAACTCTGTTTGGTGATATCAAATGGTTTGCATTATAAGATACTAATTTTCCTCACTTTTAACAGTTTGTGGTCGCATTTCCAAGTACTAGTATAGGGTTGCCATACGTCCGGAATTTCCCGGACATGTCCGGAATTTCACCATTAAAACTGCGTCCGGGAGGAATTTCTAAAATGTGCCTAAATGTCCGGAATTTTGAAGGCTTGAGGTAAGCCCATAATTTTTTCGTAAATTAACCTAGACAATATTATTTTTGGGCCGATTTATGCTGCATGAAATTTTTCTTCGCGCTGCGCGCGATTTGGGAGCACGTGTATGGGTTTAAATAGGGGGACTACCACCCTCGCAAAAACTGCAATCAAAAAGAAGAAAATAATAACATTGATTTCCAAAAACAAGTCTAATTGTAATCGCAATTACAAAATAACGGTATATTCATAGAGTCGGTTTAGGCCGTTTGGATGCTTATTCAAAGATGGTGGTTCTTAACCTGGGGGTAGTTTGCCTTTATAAATTTATATAGTAATATATGGAAGAACCAATATTATTGACCTAATTCATTCAAATAATTTAACGACCAGATGCACATAGAAACCAGATACATATGGTAAGCAGACATGGGATGATTACTTCACGAATGTAATCGATTGCGATTACGATTACTTGTGAATCCCGCGATTACGATTACGATTACGATTACAGCAAAATCAGGAAGTAGTCGATTACGATTACGATTACATTTCGAAAGTAATCACGATTACTCACGATTACATTTGTTTTGCTTCCTAGAACTAATTTCAGAAGAGATATTGGTAGACAATGTAAGGATTGCGATGAAAAGGTCTAATGAGATAACAACTTTCTTTATAAATCATACGCCATTTGCTTGTTACGTCACAATGCACCCATTGCCCAACTCTATGAAGGACTATTCGTCGCACCCAACGATTTGCATTCTTGCCAGGTCCGTAACTGCCACACCCCAAACTCCCCAATAGGACCGGGAGCGAGCTCTAAGGGGACTCAAAGGTATTTTCAAGAGAGTTAATTCACTTGAAAATATTATTCGAGCTTCGGGATTTAATGTCTCTAAATAGCTTGATTTTGAAATGCATACCGCTCCCCCTAAAGAAAAAAAGCATGCATAATTTATAGGAATAGGCATTTCGGTGGCGGTCATTACCCCGCCACGACACACCAAAAGACGTATGCAATTTCGGCCAACATGCAACTCCACAAAGTGTGCTACCAAAGAATGACCTTGGCCAAAACTTTGGGTATATGTCCATTGTCAGTAGCCGCGCTCAGTGGGCGTGACGAATAGTCCGGTCCTTTCAATCTGAACCCCAACAAAACAAATGCCAACCGGGGCATTCACAGAGAAATGAAGATATGACAATTTGTGTGTGCGTCTCACGAAAGTTTTTCTTTTAGTCTGCTACGTTTGGGCGACTACAGTATCTTTTAATTATATAAAGGACGGGAGGTCACGAATTAATAACATACAATAAATTAATTATAACAACATACCAGATGCTATAATTATGAATTACGTGCCCCCAGCTCTACCGGTAAATCTGAATGAACAGCAATATAATGCTATTACCAATATTATTGACGAAATTCAGTCATCAACTTGAAAACTGACCACCCTGTGGGGCCCCAATCACCAGGCTTGTAATGACTCGAGACGCGATTTTTTGGTGACTAGATCTGACTGGAGTCATCTTTTCAAATGCGTAAATTGACTCGACTCAAGTCAATTTTTGTATTGACTCGACTTGTACTCGAGTCATGCAAGTCATTTGACTCGAGACTAAAACCGCCAAGACAGACATTTCATGTAACTTCGAATAATAGTAAAGTTACCACATTATTGGAATTTCGTCTACCAGTCCTGATACTTGGACATGGGGCCGTAAACTGTGAAAACTGATGAAAATTACTATATTATGAACACGAGCCATTCTATATCACTCGAGCAGAGTTGAAAACGTGGGTTGAACAGGAATGATCTGAAAACTAATCTTAGAACACAACTACTTGGACTCGTACTCGAGTCAAACACTATGACTCGGACTCGACCCTATACTAGCTGACGTGGACTCGGACTTGACTCGGGGGTGAACTGAAAATGACTCGACTTGACTCGAGTCAAAACTATAAAAGTGAGATTGACTTGTGACTCGGAGCATTGTGACTTTGGTTACAACCCTACCGATACCAATGTTTGGAGTGGGGGACCAATTGCTGTTTTGGTCCTGATTGTACCTACAACTCACACAAACATGGTGTACAAGAGGATGGCTATGGCGACAGGTATAAATGTCGAGTGAAGAATTGTGAAATAACGATTGGCGCCCGTTCCGAGTATGGTCATATGAGAATAAGATGAATTGAACTTAAAATTCTACCTTACACTTAATACGGATACAGAAAGCTGCCGTTACGAGAAACGGCAAAGAACGGCTCGGTTATGATATATATCAGCAGCTGTTGATTTTAACCATCGTAATGTTTATTTGACGAGTACAAAATTTCAAATCTTTGTCCGGTGTACGTACAATATATACGTATACTAAACAGATATAGGCCTACTGCTCGCCAAGCAGCAACGGTCAAACTGTGTTTAACTAAGCATAACCAAACATCAATACATAAATTACTATTTGAAACTATAGGCAGAGTGGTGATTATTATCTTACTGCGAGGTAGTGGCGTCTGGAGTGTATTGATAACCTGATATACAGCATGGCTTACACTGTTCTAACAATCACACAACAATGTACATCGAATATATATTTACTACGTGTGGATACTTCTTACGCAAGGAATAGCAAAGCTAATACTTCTGACGTAATAATGAGCAGGGGCGTTTGAAAATGAACCGTTTGCGCTATCAATAACGTGGTATGATATCTCTTCCGTGTTCACGAATGTTCGGTTATGTCATTTTTATTGTACAAATAAAACGTAATCGTTCTTTCACAAAGAAATCGATTAGATATGTGGAGTAGTCGATTACGATTACGATTACTTTGGATTTTTTTCGAATGTAATCGATTGCGATTACGATTACTTAAAAATGCTGTAATCGTCGTAATCGATTACGATTACTTAACGCGATTACCCCATGTCTGATGGTAAGTCCCCAGAAGTTGCATCGATTACCCTACGGTGGCCCCAAGATCAGTGTTCATTGAGACGGAAGGGGGATAAACAAATGTAGCTTCGGCCCTGGTTAAAACTTACAGCACACAACCAGATACTCCTGAACCGGATCGTGACCATCTCTAGTCGATAGACAAGGCTTTCCCGGTGTGACGTCATATTGATCGACAATGTGTTCATAATCTCATTTTAGAATCCGCTAGTGGGCGCTGAAGAGCGTCCGGAATTTGTGCCGCAAAAATATGGTAACCCTATACTAGTACAAATAGACGAAGTACTAATAGGGTGGTTACGTTACTATTCTTCGAAATTACAACGAAATGTCGGTCTCGGCTGTCTGAGTCTCGAGTCATATGACTTGGGTTATAACCTGGTCAACAGGTTCCGAGTCACACAAGTCAATCTTACTTTTGTAGTTTTGACTCGAATCAAGTCGAGTCATTTTCAATTCACCACTGAGTCAAGTCCAAGTCACGGAGTAGAGTGTCGAGTAGGGCTAGGCAGTGAGCACAATGATTCGAGTAGGCTACTCGAATCTGAATCGAGTATAAATTCTGATGTACAACACAATTTTTTTCGAGTACTGAAATTATACGCTCCTCGCAACTGAAAGTTAATATACTAACGACAATTATAGTTTTGATACTTATTTTCCACTGAGGAAGCCTTGAAACCTTGATTGGCCATGTCGCAGCATTCGAGACTTAGTACGAAGCTACGAACGTTATATAACAGATAACACATTTCCGAAGTCATGATCACACCCGCAACATTGTCAAGAAGTGCAATGAAATCGTTATGGTTGAAAAAATACCACCAAAGTAGGCCTATCTTTAATGTGATGGATAACATGCGTTATGTTCTTTGTGGTGGCACAAAAGGTACATATTTGAACTTTAAAATATTACATTCTGTTGTGACGTCATAATGAGTGATACTCGACTCGACTGGAAGCATAATACGTGATTCAGAATAGAATCACTCAGGTACTCGATTTTGCCCAGCCCTAGTGTCGAGTCCGAGTCATCACTGGCCTTAAGCCAGGTCAAAATTAAGACAACTTTTTGGAACCCACCCATAGTGTTTTGACTCGAGTCCGAGTCAGCGTCATCGTGTTGACTGTTCGTTCACTGTTCAGTTCCGAGCTGATGTCATGTGCTCACTTTTTACAACTCTGCTCGGCGATATCAAATGCTTCGTATTCATAATATACTAATTTTTAGGGGATGGTGTGAACGTGAGGTTCGCGTTAGCGTTCTATGTACGAACCTCTGAACTTTGCAGGTTCACGTCCACAAACGAACCTTGGTAGGTTCTGCACTGTGAACCTTTTTCATATATTACAATTTTCATTTCATGATAACATCTTTTGGTTGAAATTTATTGCATATCAACTATGGGCCATGCATGGTGCTGGCAGCCTGAAAAAATCAACACTAAACGAGCATGCCCCTTGATAATCTCAAAAATTTTACTTGCTTTGTTACAAAAGATTGCTCGAAATATCCTGCTTTCCGTTTATGAATATTTAGCGACTCTCTGCTGCGAGCTTGACCCGCAATGACACATAGCATCAAGAGCGAAATAAACTACATGTAGTCAGCGAATGATGCTTATTCAGCCAATCAGTGGAATTGATATCGGTATGTGATGTAAAAAATCTAGCAGGTGAACGGTGTCAATCTTGAATACATATGTTTATTGCTCCATAAAAACTACTGTGCAATTGGGGTGTTCGCTAATGCTGTATAACTGGTTAATATGGGGCAATATCGGTAGCAAGTATAGAAACCCGTTTTACACTCTGTTCAATATCAACGTCGCAATACTCAGGCGCTGAATACATTGTCCGGCCAGGCCTAGACCGTTAAGGTGTAAGCTTATATTCCCTTTCAAGTCCTGGTCGAAATTGTAGGCAAAGCGACGGAAGATATTAATTTTATGGGATTATTATATCATTTGATTGCCCCAGTTGATACATTTGGTGACGTTTAAAACGTCAATATGTACTTCAGCCTTGTGGCATTATGTGGCACGAGTCTTCGCTAGGTATCGTGTACATTTTTATCGCTTCATTGAAATGTAGGGTTGCAATTAGCAATATGACGTCCCGTGACGTCAGGAGATTCAAGTTAGCGTTCACAAAGAACCTTTCAAAAAGGTTCGCTTTCACACGAACCTGAACCTTTCAGAGGTTCACACCATCCATACTCATTTTCTTCACTTCTAACAGTTTCTAGTAGCATTTTCAAATACCAGTACTCATAGATTAGGGTTAGCATATTTTGGAAATCTGAAAAGAGGACATACTTTTTCAAAATTTTCAGACTTGCAAAACCGGAGGAAAATCCTGAAAAAAATGGTTACTTTTACCCACTTCGGGGTCGGTTGACTGAAAAAAAGGTCGAATTTCCGGCCCAGCTTCCAAAATACCCGCCTGAGCGTTACTTCAGTGCCGATTCCCTGTATCTAAGTCTATTTTGCCATATATTTAACCAAAATTCCAAAAAAAGAGGACTTTTGGGCGTCCTCCGAGGACACTTTCAAAAAATTCAAAAAAGAGGACAAATCCTCTTAAAAGAGGACGTATGGTAACCCTATGATAGACTAAATAATAATAGTGTGATAACTTTACTCTTCTTCGAAATTACTATGAAATGCCTGTCTTTGTAGACCCCGTTTGGAGTCATATGACTTGGTCCGAATCATGCGCAATGACTCAAGTACAAGTCGAGTCAATATACAAATTGACTCGAGTCCAGTTATTTTTCATTTTTAGGAAAATAACTCGAGTCAATTCGTGTCACCAAAAAATCGCGACTCGAGTCATTACAACTCTGGTTGGAACCCTCAAAAAGTCAAAATAGTCGTCTAACAGTTAAAGTACGTAGATACAGATCATTGGTACGGAATGAATGTTCTGGTGATGATGAATGCCGACCGTTAAGAATATTTTTGGTCTTTAGCCTATATGACAGGGATTGGGAGCCTATTTCGTCAAAGGGGAGCTATAGTTACCCTATATTTTCAATTGCTCATGTCAATTGACTATGACGTTACAATTGCATATCGTGACGTCAGGGCATGAAAAATATAATACAAACATGTTTTAAATAGATTTTTGTTTTCAATGCAACCCTAAGTTTGACCCTTTCAATGAGGGAGACAACAATTTTTGAGGTAGCAGCAACCGTCCACCCACAACTAAGTCCTTCGCGAAATCTGTTGCGCTTCACCGCATATCGATGAATTGATGTGGTATTTATAACGATTTGCGACTCCAATTTATGCGAAAGTTTTCCAGTCAATAATCCGGTCAATATTATTATATTCTTTATTCACATCACAGTAAAACTGGTAAACATAATCCGGGCAGCAACCTGCCCCCAAAGAAAAATTGCGAGCTTGAAGCAAATCTCTAAAATTTCAGTAAAACTGTCAAATTCCTATGCAATACACACAGTGCCCAATAAAGTCGGAACATCCGAATTGATAGTTTCCCGAGTTTGTTTTTGCTTAAGACCTGTGACGATCGGCACAATGTTTATTTTGCATCGCCACATTACAGAATTGCAGTAGATGAAGAATTGTCAATGTTGAAGAGGTTTCTTTGTTTCGTGGCATTCGACTGCTACATTTGCCGATACATCTGCCGATAGTCTTCATTATTTTCCGTACGCGGATGAGGCGGCGCCTATAGTTAAACCTCCAACACTTAAGTATCAGAATTCTGAAGTCGACCTCGGTCGGACTCGAACCCGCACCTATTGGTGTTGCAGCCGCGGATTATACCACTGCGCTATCTCGCCGCCCGCTGCAGAACTAGAGATGATTGGAAATGAAGAATCGAAATTACAGAATTTATGCTGTGATTTACGAGTACAAGTGTAATTTAGTCCAGTGGTGCATTCAAGATCTTCCGAAGAATTAGTGTGAAGCGGATCGACAAATTCTCTGGTCCGACTCCGATCCGATTTATCAATTCTCTTGTCCGGCTCCGATCCGGCTCCGGTCAAAAGTGAAAAAGTCCGGCCTGAAATCCGGCCCTACACGGTACGGTGGTTCCGTGAATTTATACATATGGCCCGTATATTTTCGCACTGGCCTGGCGGTTACTTGCGTGTGGTTGGTTGGTAGTTATTTCGTCACAAAAGTCATGCTCATCCATAAAGATCAGAATCTTTCAAAACAGTACTGATCCGACTCCGGCCGTATCAGAAAAAGTACTGATCCGGCTCCGATCCGGTCCGGCCAAAATTCAAAAAATCCGGCCGGATATCCAATCCGGCTCCGGTCCATGCTCCACACTACGAAGAATATGCACACTGCACATGCACAGTGCCCAATAAAGTGATCATTTGGATCATGTCGAATCGATAGTTTCCCGAGTTTTTTTTTGCTAAAGACCCTTAGCACCAATGACGATCGGTACAATGTTTATTTTGCATCGCCACATTTTCTCACATTCCATTTTGAGTTCAGCGTATTTATTCTTCTGATTCCGTCAGTATGTTGTGATCAGCTGGGACAGCCAGTTCAATGAATATGTATTCTCTTTTCTCTTTTAGTTTGATCATCATATCTGGGCGGTTGCTCCTGCTTTCGCTGTCAGTTATAACTGGTACATCCCATATAATTTTTACTTTATTTTACTATTATTATTACTATTATTTAATCATTCATAGTGAAGCAAGCGGTATGAGCTGGTATGAGTGAATATTAGGCACCTTCAAAAATGGATTGATAACTTTTGAAGCGAAACCAATCGTTATTGTTCCGCCTTCCATCGGACATCAACTCATACTCGTGAATTTCTCTCGGAAAACCGACTGAAAAAACAAGTGATGGGACTCCATCGCTCTGCTTCACTTCGAATTGGAGACGAGTATCTGTGTGCACTGTGCACCGCTCCCAGGATCTATATAAATGTCATCATCGCGGGATCACGAATTTCTCTTGCTTAGACTACGTAATCGTTATCCAGTCTCGGGAAAATTCGTTAAGATTAAATTAAGGAGTTTACATCAATAATTCATGAGGCATTTAGACATTATACCATGGGGTAATTCAGATAATACCTGTAAGATTACCGATAAGGCTACAGATTAGAACGTTGCCTTGGTGCCTTTCGTGTGCATCAATTAATCTATACTTCCAGTCACTTACGAATTGCGAAACATCATAGTCTCCTGGTGTGTTATGAATAGTAGCAGTAGATAGTTGTACCTATAGCCTAGAGTAGGTAATGATATGATGTTAATATTTCAAGTAATTCCTTGAACGATGTAATTATTCGAAATTTTAAAAATTGTAATGAAAATCCATACTGTTCTTCTCATGAGTAACGGTAACAAGAATATCGAGAACCACTGATTTACATTCATTTCATCAATTTAAATCACGTCATAACAACAAAAAGATGTTTACTATCTGCCTGTGCTGGTGTCAGCTTGTTTTGTAACGTCCTATTTTCTCTTTAATCAATTTATACCTGAAGCACATGCTGATTTCGAGATCACGCATGCGAAATAAATACAATCGCATGACTATTAACTTCCGTATAGTATATCCCATAACATTCTGCTGTATTTATAATAGCCAGTGCAAGAGTCAATAGTAATCGATTACATGACGAAATAATCACCCCACTTTCTGCAGTGCTATGTCTATCACATCACTCCATTTGAAAGTATATTTCGTGATTTCCGTGATGTGTCGCCAATCGCCATGCTGATTCGTACTATATGCGGCTAGGCAATGTTTTTTGTCGGCTCATGGGCTCCTGACGTTTCGAATGGCTCACTTTGCGGCTCCGGGGGCACAAATTCGGATTTCGCTCCGGTTGGATACTAGGAACACGAATGACCTCTACGTTGCGCCAGGTAAAACATATATAAACCAAGTATCAAGGAATGAGCGTTCAATAGTTTCATACTGTAATGTCCAGTATACATGTTATTAAATTGGCAACTCATTACGCGACCAGAGTTTGGGAAAAGCATATGCTACTTTTTTTCTTCATTAAGGTGATTGTTAGTTCTATATATGCGTGATATCCGTCTGCCCTTCGGTCACTGTATGCTTAACGCTCATTCGTTCCGAATAGGATGTTCAGATACTCCGCCCTGTCTTCATTGTAATATCTTGTAAAAAGAATTAGCTTTGTTCTACCTGATTCACCATATTGACACGAATACAAAGAACAGACGTTTAATCGGTTTGCAAAGACTGCACTAAAATTGTGCCATAAAGGACAACCTTTTATAAAAACATAGTCCACTTTACAGCATTTTCCATATAATTATCCAATATCATCTATCGACTGTTCGCATACTGTTTCGCGCATATACGCCATACAGGAAGACAGTGAAGTCTGGCGATATGTTACTGACAAATGCGAACCGGTTAAGAAAACTCGGAATTCGTGAAATAACGTTGCCTAAATGCGTAGAAGAGGTCATTAATCGTCTTCATATAATAACATCAAGACGCTCAAAAATCCTCGTGATTTTTCCGATAGATATAAGACACCGTAGCAGGACATGTTATGACCTCGATTCAGAACCTATGCCTTATATACGCAAAACATGCGGAAGGGAGTCGCAATGTCAAATTATCAAGATTTTAGAACATAAAAATAGGTTTACGTTTTATATTTCTTCGTTCATGATCATTGCTTTACTTGGCTGGATAAGAGCACTACAATGTGCATGAGCACCCTTCGTAGTGTCTACCGAGGGTAATGTATTTCAAGCCCCCGATATGAAGATCGGTTTTGGTCATGACGACACGCTAAATCGTGTCTTACTGTCTCTGCGTTGCGCGTGATTTTTCCATATCTTCGCAAAGTAGCTACGCATATCTCTGTTGCGCAAAAAATAAAAAGTGAACACGAAAGGTCCCTCGAAAAGGGTGATAATATTGGCGATAACCAGAGTCGAATACACTCGCTCGATTACTCTACTTTTGTATAAAACTAGAGCTACAAACTGTGGAAGACCCAAACAACACGTCAAACATACAACAGCGCCGGCCGTTGCTTTAATTCGCTCCAGGTATGCATTTTGTTGGCTGCTGGCTGCAAGTTTCGATTTCATCCAAACCACTTTGGATACATATATCGATATAGCAAAATTTAAGCAACATACAAGGACTATTAGCGAGAATATAACCGCGAACGTGACGCTGTCGTAAGAAGGGCAGCATACTTTGTATTTGGAGAATACATTATTTGCGTGCAGTCGGGATCTAGGAAGGAGTCTTTGGATTTCCTTATTACGTATATAAATGCTCCTGTATGGCTGCGTAACGTCCAAGAGTATCTCAAACCCGGGCTGCTGTTCCCACAATCCCATTCCTACTATTAGTATAAGCGGAGCGATCCATATGACTCCTGATGTCGCTGTCAAATTTTTCGTGGATAGGGTCTTTTCGTAGTTCAAAGCGTTACTGAGCTTAATATATAACACCGCTCCCTCCATGAACACCCACAGCGAAGACGTAAACGCAAAATACAGCTTGAGATAGGCTATACTTTCGCACATCGCAGTGGGCATTGGTTGCACTGATAAAATCCACACAGACAACAGCGACATGATTCCTTGGCCGCAGAATGATAAACATATTCCAATTTGAACAAACGTTCTTCGTGATTTGTTGTGCTTTCTGAAGAGAATCAGAAACATCGTCGTGATGACTATCAAGAAGCAGCAAATCCCAAGTATCGGGGGGACTATTTTAATTAGTAACGTCTGATCATCAGTCCAAGTCAGAAGAGTGGTATTTACTTGAATCCCGAACAGTGTGCTCGACACACCTTCACAAGAGCAGGATATGACAGTATCATTATCAGCCAGAGCAACGCATCCGGACGTTGTCCACTTTCCGATTGAATTATCCATGCGAACGCATTGATGCGTCAAATAAGCTTCCCGAAACGAGGAATAGTTTGAGGGAATATCGGCTAACAGCATGTTGTAGGTATAGTTTACCCGATCTTCTGTACCGCTGCAAAGTAGGATTCCACCAATGTCTGACCGAACAAACGTTTTGGTAATCTCTCTATAGTGACGTATAGTTGTTTTCGGAAATATTGCGTCTAAGACACCTACAACGATCGTCGTGTTACGCGATGACAATGCCTTGCTGCTTATCCGGTATGTTGATGTGAGGTCATAACGAAATTGTCCCTTTGAGAGACGATCCGATACATGGATGCCCAGCTTGTTAAATTGAAAAGATATCTCCTCTGTAGGCCATGCGTTCAAATCTAAGTTGATCTTCACGGCGTGGAAATTCCGCCACGTTACATGTTTTCCGACGTATTCCCGTATATCCGATAGATTTGCGACATCAGTAGCTTTATGACTGCAGCAATAGGGAGTAGCATTATTGAAATCACGCGCCGTGGGTAGTTCTTCACAGCCTTTCCGGACACTTCCATTTAGACAAGAAATGAAATCGGTTGCGGATACTTCTGTAATTAAAAGATTATTCATTGTAGCATCACTATTTGAAGAGATATTTTCTATACTCACCACTGACTGCATGAATGTGATACAATATTATAATAGTATATTCAAATAATACCATATTTATCCCAGGAACTTTCCTGTAAAGACACCAAACTATTAAGTTGAAGAGCGTTAATGGTTCATGATATTGAGATTTATACAAGTGATCTAAAGACGTAGTTCTCAAACGCTGGTGCCGGTCCGCTAAATATATTGCAAATTTTTATCTCAATTGAAAAGTGAAAGAAGTTGGACGGTCATCCATTGATTAAACTGGTTTGGAAATTAAGAACGTATTTTTCTGTATGGTATCGTTGTAAATAGGCTACAACTCGACTTTTGACGATATAATAGAGGCTGGAAAACAGCAAAGACGCAGTTCTTTTAAAGGAAACGAAGAATCAAAATAAAGTTAGTGCATTTTAACAGGACTCTTCATTATAGACACTTCAATATAACCACATATAACACATGTATTGTTATCGAAAAGACAGCAGCACATTCCTCATTAAATTGAAGTTTCCATTATTTTCTTTCGAGTTGCATACATTTGTCGTAATTACATTTTGGTTTAATTTAGATTTTTGAAGGTTCACCGGTCTGCAAAATTGTTTTTGAATTTAGCTGGTCCGCAAGCTACATAATAAGGTTGAGATCACTGATCTAAAGCAAATCCAATCACAGCTTACGCTTGGCAATTATCGGAAATAGCCTGGATAAAGAGTTTTCTCGTTCTCATCTCATGAAACAGCTATTCAATGTTGGAATGTTGACTCAAATGCAGGGATATTCCATATGACTATGTTACCGAAGTCATAAAATCCCATGCGTTTTATGAATCAACTTACGCGATAGGCTTCGCGAATCACTTTAAAATTTACATATATCTTAATACCCATATACAATATAAAATATACTCGTACTGGAGCGCACATTTTATGCGCAATGTAAATACTAAATAATGAAAATACCAAATTGGGCATCTTTAGTAATAGACTTGTAGCTACAATACAAATACAGGCTGAAGTGTCTATCGGTTTTCAGATAGTAATATATGTAACAAATTTCATTTCCTCACTTCGAATGCAACCAAGTTGAAGTCACATTGTTCTTGTACGTCGTCACATTGTCATATTATTCTGTAGCTTAAATCTTGTTAATTGTACATTAACATATGCCATGCCTTTTCTGCCAAATTCGATATAAGTGACTTCGATATTGATTACCGGATATTGATAGCAGACCTCTATAGTGGGCTTACCATATTTTGGAAATCTAAAAAGAGGACACTTTTTCAGAAATTTGAGACTTGCAAAACCGTAGTAGAATTCTCAAAAACCGGTGAATTTTTCCCACTTTGTGACCAGTTGACTATAAAAAAAGGGTCATCTTTTCTGCTCGGAGCTCAATATAGCGTTTTTCACCCTCTGGAGCGTCACTTCTGCACTAATTTACGGCATATCGCTCGCAATTGGCTCTGAATCTGACCTCAATTTTCAAAAGAGAGGACAAAATCTCAAAAAAGAGGACAAAAGGCCGTCCTCCGAGGACACTTTCAAAGAAGTCAAAAAAGAGGGCAAATCCTCTTAAAAGAGGACGTATGGTAAGCCTACTCTATAGCACAGTCTATTAGTAATATATTTTGTTGACGCCGCCACCGGTGCCCTGATGAATTAAAAAGCTGGACAATTTCTACATAGGCTCCCTGCATAAATGAAATCACAAAATCTTGTTTGCTTAAAATTACATAATACTGAAAGAAGTAATGCGAACAATGCTGCTGTTGAATTTGCACGCCTATCAAACCGCGGCACATGGTTGAATGTGGCATTACGCAACTCGCGATGTCAATTCGATTTGATCATTGCTGCCGCAAAAAAACAGGCTTCGCACAAGCACGATATTCAGCGGCCTACATGTTAAAATTCAGATCGGGCCTTGACCCTGAACGAATATCTTTTCTAAGTAAGATCTGAAGAAAGATGACGGCGGGTTAGATTAACTTAACTGCCTTAATGTTGTAAAACTAAAAGCTAACGTGTCTGAAAAAGCTCAGCCAACTAAACGGAATATTGAATTTTCAACATAAAATTTTATCCAAGACAAGCGGCTAATTTGACATCTTGGACGTTCTATTACTCGATAAAAGGAAAACCTAACAGCTTAAATACGAGAGAGGGGACTTGGTATTTGAACATACTCGAATATTGGGTCACTTTTGGTGGATCGGACGTGTCTGCATTCTTCATAGACAGAGGAGAACAGTGGAGAACAAGTGGAGCCAATGTCAAAATCTCACGGTGCCCAGTTTGGAAACTGCTGTTTTATTAGACATCAGAAGTTCCACTAACTTTACCTGCATGCTGCATTCTAGGTTTATTCATTATCAATTTAATTTATCATTCGTTATTCATGAATATTTGATTTATATTGATCCATGTATCCCCAATGAGCTTAAAACTGCTCAGCGCACAACTAGATTATTTTGTTAGTACCAATATTAGAAACGAGTTTGATATACTAGACAGCTAGAAAGTTCTGTGTGTTTCTATATAAATGAGAGAAATTAATAATTTAATTACGTTTTAACAAGAAATATTATCATGTCATTCGCCATTGCAAATGCTCATGACTTTTGAACAAGTTGTGAATACGTTAGATCGTAAACTTTCGTACCGCGCTTGACACTGGTGGGATGTATGCCTTCTGACTCATGCTGCTAAATCTATTCGCCTTCGATGATACAACACATTATGTGAACAACTGCTCAGTGCTCATGTGAGCACGAAAAATGAATTTTTTATGAGTATCCTATTATATCCAAGAACGATTTATGGCAATTAACAATGCGTTATGTTGGGTGAAATTCGATAAGTTGTATAATGTATACGTAAGAAGGTAAATAACTCTCTCGGATCAATTCCTATGCCGATAAAAGAACTCCGGTGGTGTCTTCTTGCCTATATCCTGGCTACCTACACATACACATATGCACTTATACGATTGTTCAATGTTCACCAATAGCTAAATATAGGTTATACCAAATCTACTAACCCTGCGCCATAGTAATATCAGCGATTTAATTAAAATTCTTTCAACTTTTTGTGTATATACAAGAATCTTAAAGCAGCTAATGTTTTACCCTCCTCAACTGTTCATTTCGTCACACGAACCTGTAAATCAAGGGTCGGCAACCTACGGCCCGCGGGCCGGATCCGGCCCGCCAAGCGAAATCGTCCGGCCCGCGACATAACAATTAGTTATCACAAGAATACGGCCCGCCGTTTCATAATGAGTTTCAATCTGCAGTGCAGCACTGCATGAAAAAAATGCGGCATTGCTACGATATAATAGTAGCCTACATCGTATTAGTCTATTGTTACGCCATGAAACGAAGGTGGTTGAAGTAGGAGATGGAGATAGACTAGACTGGATCAGTGCTTATCAATCGGGTGTATCTCGCAACCGAAGGTGTTCCATACTTTTTAAAGGGTTTACCACTCTAATGGGGTGTGACAATGAAGGTGTCCTTCCTTTGCTTCAAAAACGCTTGGAACATCTCAGACGCAATGACGGAATCTCAAACTGTTCAATTATAGATAACTAGCCTCCGTATGTTAGTTAGCCTATCTATAGTTTAATTTTCCAGAAGGCATTGTGTGCCAAGACAACAAACCTGAATAGTGTTTTGGCCACAATGATGAAACCTGTTAATATGATTTTTGTCTCATTAACTGAATCACTTACGCCATATATTACTACAAGCAGAGAATCAATATAGCGATGTCATGTAGGCCTATATCTGTCATGTTCGCGCATTAAGTCGAGCAGCTATGCTTACACGAGTGTATGAACTGAGAAATGAAATAGCAACTTTCCTCGAAAACACAAATATCGCCGACTCATAACCTTGTATTCGAAAATGGGTATCTTACTTGCTTTCCTGGTACATTTAACGTCACTTCTGAACAAATTGAATTTGCAACTTCAGGGGGAAAACTACTAAATACATGAGATGTTGAGGCGCATTCAAAACAAATCTGTGACTCTGGAAATGTCAACAGTACAAAGAAAATTATGCTCACTTTCCTATATTGGAGGAGAGAAAACCTAGTACCAACACTACATTTGTAACTGTGATACAAAATTTAACTACTGAATATTCACCCGCTTTTCCCACATTCCTTCTCTACAAAATGAATTCTGACTATTCAGTACTCCGTTTAATGTGGAGGCCAATAACATTGCCTGAACATTTCAAATGGGCCTTTCTGAAATGCGATGCAGTTGAATTGAATGACAAATCTCATACAAAGAGCATATCGCTGCATGACTTTGACAAAGAGTACGTTCTTGAAATTGGCCTTTATCCCAGCTTGACCAACAATGCAAAAGAAATTGAATCGATTTTTGGAAGCACGTAAGCATGTGAACAATAGTTTTGAACAATGAAATTCACGAAGAGCAAGCTAAGATCACGTATTTCGGACGTCCATTTTGAATAGGGTCTGATTCTTGTTTCATCTGACTTGTTACCAGAAGTTGAAAACCTTTCACAAAGCAAGCTGCGTCAATTGTCACATTTATTCTGTGTTGTTGAAGTGCAAATACATGTGTCTTCTGATTGGTATGATTGAGATTGCAGCAATGTAGGATAATATACCGAAGTGAGCGTAAAATATAGTACTAAGAAAAAATCCGGCCCGCCAAGAAGTTGTACACCCGAAATTTGGCCCGCGACTAGCAAAAGGTTGCCGACCCCTGCTGTAAATGCATATTGTAACTAAAGGCTACAATTAATTGTCGTTATAGATCTTGTCTACAAATGAATGAAGGTAATATTTTTAAAGTGGTAGACTCGATATCCCTCATATAAATGTATTTAATATTACAATAAAGATATCCTGCAGAAGTTCTTTAGCTTCGAACAATAACTTTTTGGCGTCAGTAAATTCCTTCCTACGATATTCTGCCATACATGACTGAAAATATGTTGACCTATTTCGGCAATGCGAGACAATGATCTATAAGTGGTTGCCTATCTATCAATTTTCCAATGTAGATAGACGTAAGCTTATTTTGATCCTCGATTATAGGATCAAAACTGGTCGAAAATAAACGATCTATGATCTAGCCACTTTCATATCATCCAATTTGGAGGCAGGCTCTAGTTATTTATCTATCATAAGCTAAACGTATTTTGAAAATTGTAGTCGAAGATGAAAATTCGAGTGATTCGAACAAGACTGATAAGGACATATCAGCGATATTGGTACCGGAATAAGTAGCCTCCCGGACTTGAGTCAATGAGTTTACATTGCAAATGGCGTGGTGTTAATGATAATGTATATGATAGTTAAATACTTGGATTATTGAAAACCCGTAAAGTCATTGCAAGTTTGTTTGCAAATTTTGATAGTATCGTTAGTAGTATATAAAAGTTTTGAAACTTACGTATGGTCTTCTCTACTATGAGCTATGGCCGATTGAAATCACATTTATCGGATCCATGGTTTATCAATTAATCAACAGTGACTTCGGGATCATAGCCTCTGGGCATAACGCGTCAGTATTGGAAGCCGAATCGAGTACAGAATTTATGTTTCTATAGTCGAGTAGTGTAAGTCATTGTTTTCGATGCTTCCTCCCCGCCGTGGTAACTCTGAAACATCCTTTGGCCCTATCATCTATTTCAAAATATATAGTAAAAGACTACGCATGATCACGGAAAAGACATTTCTGTGAAGCAGTGGTTGGCAGGAGGTTTTGCTACAGAGCGCTATGAGATAGCTGGTGTAAACAAATTGAAGCTCATGTACGGCCTACCCATACCGTTTACGCTGTACACATTTGCAATCTTCAAGTGTGTCTTTCTGTCATAATGAATGGTATAATCGAATTTTCGACTAGACCCGAAGCTAATTACTTGATTCAATTAGAATCGCTCGGGTACGTGCTCGATTATACCCAGTCGTATATAGAATAAAGGAATACCATCGACAGGCGTTCAATTTTTCTATCCCGTTATATACCGGGAAAATAATAGAGCAATTTTAGAACTTAACTTCCGGTGCACGAGATATGCGTGCGTCGGGCACTTTATCCACACTCCACAGGTTCATAATGTTCGATTACAAAGTTTCTATTTCAACAAATATACATCGTGATAACCATCATTAATGATGAATGGAGTTGTATCGAACTAGGGAAAAGAAACTATTGTGGTTCGCAAGGTTTGAGATTGGTAATATTCTCAACAAACGAATAATTGTTTCATTCTTAGTTCAAGTACTTTCTTTCTGCATTAGAAATAGCAAACTGCCGCAAAATACTCTACCCGGGCGCCTTATACCTATACGCCACTCGTTTAGGTCAGCAGACTGGCTGACTATAGTTGAGATCGGCGTTTCCTGTTTCTACTGCGAGCTTGACATGGAAATCTCAGGTGTTGCAGTTTGCAGCATATTGTAAAGTTCACCTACAGTAAGGTACAGCATGAGCATCACGCTCTTAGCAAAATAGTTTTTGCTTACTGCCTATATATATACTGATAATAGCTTCGTATAACCTATTCTGAACACCTTTGCCTGATGCGGAACCCCGATTGAGAACCATTGACTATGGGATATCTGGAACTAGTTTGACATTGATCGTTACTAGCCGTGAGCCCCGAGATGACCGAACTTGATATTTTCAAATGCGAATTATGTTCTAGATTTGAGATTTGTAAACAAGTCCATGTCCAAATCCAAAATTTCTTCCCGCTGATGTACAAATCCACTAATGACTGAATTTTATTCGTAGACGCTTGGAAATCGGAAGATATCACAAATTCTATTTCCAGGTCCGAATACAAATCCAGCTTAAGAAAACATGAATCCGTATCCAACACTATTCGGGCATAATCTTCATGTCCGATGTCAAATACAAATCTGTACCCATGTTCAGTTGCTCATCTGTGGCCGTGGCACGGCGGATCATTTGATCTGAAGTTACATACGTGTGATAGCCAACTTTTATGACTTCTTAATTGCCAGTTGCTAAGTCGGTATCTGCAGCCTGCAGCGTCCCGTTTTATTCAATAGCGGCTTGTGACAGCAACAATATAAATTACAAGTTATTGTGGTGTCAAAAGAATAAAAATCGTAGCCTTTCACTAAAAGTTAATTGCAATCGGTGATTTCAGATCCCCACCAACAGCCATATATTTTCTCTAATCCCCCATAACAACTAGACTGAATAGGTATGCTTTCACTCGAATGTCTTTTGATATACGGTCCTGGCAGGTATCCCCAGATCTTATTCAGCTACCTCTGCCGCGTGGTAAACTGGGAATACACAGAGACTCGTGACTAGAATAACCGTCAATCTCTGCGTTTGCCAAAGGGAAATCATGCAGACTAGTCGATCTCGCTCTCTTGGTACAACTTTGACTTTGCCGACATGTTATAAAGTAACTACATAACATTAAGATATGTGCTACTTTGCTTGAGAATTCCGACGCTACAATCAATTCGCTGTTCGCACTCAATATTGTTTACGTGATTTAGGCTTTCATTGGCTGGAATTCATCCATCTGTTTACGTGAGGCACGCCACCAGGACTGTCTGGTGAAGATCATTTCTCTCCAATAACGTGAATCGCGAACTGAATGAAATAGACTCGCCCTCATCGCGATGTCAGGTTTTAGGACAGGCAATAAGTTTCATTCAAACTACAAGGACATAAGCGCCCCTTGAGCTTCAAAACTTGATTTATCTCGAGAACACCTTAAAATACATATTCCGTGCCAATTTACATTAAATCTTGATCAGTGAACTATATAATGTTCTCCTTGAATTCACGCCAGTCTGCTATATACTTGGAAGGATTTGCTGAGCTTCTAACGGTGTGAAATCATATACTCTTATATTCAGGGTTGCCATCGACATAGACCCAAAAATAAGGACAGTTGAAAAATTAGATCAGCATGAAAAAGCGTTTTTGTACATACCTTGTATCTATACTAGCCGTGGCATATCACATTCGATACCTTTTTTCACCAGAAACAACCTGCTCCAGCAACTCCTTGTTATTAGAAAGTGCTTCATGGATCTCACGAAAGCTCTGACCTAGGTTTACTTTTACTCGGGGCCGAAACAGCACTTCGTCAGCCCCCCCCCAAAAAAAACGTTGGTATTGCGCCCTAGGGTGTTAAACCAAACTTCTTCACCTCGTTAGAGGCGTCAACCAAGAATAAAAAAGGCCTCACCAAGTTTAAACAAAATCATTATTGAGCGTACGGAGCAAAAACTCCAGTAACAATGCTTGTAGTCTTGGTCCTGGCCGAAGAAAACTTATTTGCGATGTTGGAATCGAGGTATATTGCTTTGAACAATTGCGATGTGCAATCGTTGATGAGGGATGATTGCTGGTGTTTGACAGTATGGAATGCCCAGGTACAGGTACCCTAGGCAGGAGCTGCCTTGCAGATATTGCAATGTGCGAAACACTCGCCCTTCAAGCTTCGTTGGAAACCGAATTCTCTCTTTTACGCCTGTTCATTCAAATTAATCAGATTTAGCCTTATTTGTAGCTGAAACTATATGCGCAAGTGCAATATAATTTAGAAAAATTTATCAATGATTTATAGCTTTACTACTTCTTAACCAATGTGTCGACTTCACTGCGCCTTTTTTCACTACGCAATAAATGCTGCCTTCCCCACGGCTTGAACTTATTCTGCTGTAGACCAAACAGCAGGAACCTGGTACTGCTGTTTACTGCTTAGCTGACGTCCGTTGCGGTAGCTTGGTACAGACGAAACTGCTGTGCCACCACTCACTGACCCAGGTATCTCACCACTTGGAAGTCAAATTTGGTGGAGTGCACGCCACGAGAGTTCCTTTCATTTACGATGTCATAAAATCTCGACAAAAAGCATAATTTTAGAATATTTTTCAACACATACACGAAATGAAAATGATCGAAGCTCTGTAGCGGGTGAAAATAAGACAAAATAAGGACGCGGGGCCTACGATAACTTAAGTTATCGTAGGCCCCGAAGGACGCAAGTCGAAAATAAGGACATTTCTTAGAAATAAGGACAGTTGAGTTTTTTAAGACGTGGCCCTTCAAAATAAGGACAAATCTTAGAAATAAGGACGGTATGGCAACCCTGCTTATATTGCTGCTCATAGAACTCACTACCTTATTTATGCATTAGAGCCGTTTTTGTTGATGGCACGATTCGGTAACGTTTGGCAATGAAGCGCACATCACGACCTGCGGAGCAGATAGGAACTTACTCACTCGTTATGCCTATTTTCATAACCTATAGGCAAATGGTATTGTTTATTCGTGGAAATCGTCATCGCCCCTTTCCCATATATATTGATGTTTGATCGCAAAAGCATAGAATCCCCTGGATTACCACATCAATGATTGTATGCCAATGACGGCATGATATTACTCGGACTATTACAACCATTAACGCGTGACCTGTGTTAGCCCAGGTTTTTCACTACCAGTTAGGGATTGTTTTGATCAAAGATGCCCATTGAATTTTTCAACTCAACAATAAGATAATGACATTACTTGCTCAAGAAGTATTTGTCACATGTCTGAATACTAGAATACAATCATGCATAGCCAACGAACCAACCGACAGATGATTCCACTCTGTATTCTATCACAGCAACATCTCGTTATGCGACGGTGCGTCGATATTCTTCCGTGCGCGCCTTCCGAAAATCTCTCGTCAATACATTTCTGGTCTCCCGAAGACCAAATCCCGTCCGCGTCGTCGGTGTCATACAAAAGCCTACGAGAACGAAAATGGGCCGTGCTACAAGTTGGCATATCATGAATCCTATTAAAGAATATTGTCCTGGTGTAAATGCACCATAAATACTAAACATCAACTCCAAACCGTAAACAAAATCGGACTCAGTGGAATCCGGTCAATTGTGGATGTCACGGTTCGATGCCCGCGACGACAAGCATGAACCAAGCCCCGAACTACTGCCATCTCCGGCTAAGCAAATTTGCGTTGTCACCAGCATGTTACAGTTGCATTGTGGGGAATAGGCTGTTTATATAGCTCAGTGGCATGAACAGGAAGATAGCAAGGCCACTCAGAGGAGTCAAAGTGCGGCCCGCTATACGATTTATTGCGGCTCGCGAGTCGCGACTGTCCTCTTTATTTAATTTTTTACAAAGACTCATCGATTTTACTCGGCCTTTTCACATACAACCATCAGTGCAAATTTCGAATCAATTTGAAAATAAAACCTTTTACTCATACTCCCGCCAGCAGATTTAATCTTATCCATTACAATGCAATTAAAATGTTGCGTGGTTCGGTTTTAGGAGAACGTGACGCCTGATAAGATATCTATAACCACGCGTCAGCATATATCATCATTAGGGATGATGTAAACCTCCGAAAGGTTCAGGTTCGTGTGAACGCGAACCTTTTTCAAAGGTTTTGTGTGAACGTCAACGTGAACCACATGACGTCATATTGCTAATTCCAGCCCTACATTTCGGTGAAGTGATATATATATTTATGTACACGATACCTAGCGACGACTCGGGCCACATAATGGCATAATGCTGAAGTACATACCGACTTTTTAAACGTCGCCAAATGTACCGGAGCAACCTAATGATATAATAATCCCATAAAATCAATATCTTTCGTCGCTTTGCCAACAATTTCGAACAGGACTTGCAAGGGAATATATGATTACGCCTTAACGGTCTAGGCCAGACCGAACAATGCACTCAGAGTCTGAGTGTTGCTACGTTGATACTGAGAAGAGTGCAAAACGGGTTTTATTCCATTAACAAGTTATACAGCAGTAGCCAACACCTCAATCGCAAGGATTTGGATTTTATGATACAATAAACATATGAAATCGAGATGGACCCCGTACCCTTGCTACGATTTTTACATGAGATAACAACACCAATTTCATCGATTGGTTGAATAAGCATCATTCGCTGACTACCTATACATGTTGCGTAGTGTTGGGTCAAGCTCACTGCAAAGAGTCACTAAATATTCACAAACAGAAAGCTGGATATTTCGAGCAAACTTATGTAACAAAGCGGGTAAAATTTTTGAGATTGTGAAGTTGCATGCTCGTTTAGTGTTGATAGAGTGACTCGCAGTTGAAATGCAATAATTTCAACCAAACATGCTATAATAACGTGAAAATTGTAATAGATGAAAAAGGTTCACGGTGCAGAACCTACCAAGGTTCGTTTGTGAACGTGGACCTTTAAATTTCCGAGGTTCACACACAGAACGCGAACGTCACGTTCACGCCATCCATAATCGTTATGCATATCAGATGCACCATTTTTTGTGATTGTGTTGATTTGGTAACAATTACAAGATGTGCTCTGCGGGATGCGGCTGGACGGTTTTCGACACGGTTATTCTTGAGTCGATCGATTTATATGTCAGATAATAGTTTTGACTTACTGAAGTCATCTCTCTCTATATATAATATCAATGATATGTGGATGTAGATGTTATACGGCCAGACGATGTGGACGAAGTTTCTAAAACCATTATGCAATCAGAAGTAGGCCTACTACGGTACAGCAACTGTAATTCACAAATGGCGTCAGACTTTTATATGGGAATCCAAATCACGGAAAGACAATGCTGTATACCTTGCATCAGATGTACAAAGAGTGCAATAAAACGTTTCGTTGGTTCATATTATGTAAAGTTGCTACTAAAACACAGGCTAGCATCAGTCCTAAATGATTTCGTAGCGTAGTTCAGAGCTCGATATACAGTGTTAATATTGATGGCATGTCGTATCACTGTGCCGCCCGTGAAAACTTGCGAGGTAAGTTCGCGCCTGTTGTGAACGCCTTGTGAAGAGGAGCAAACACTATCCACCGTGGAAATGAACCCTCTGCCTTAGTTTTTCCACTTTTCTCCCAAAAGTACATTGATTTCTTTGAGATAGCAATATCATATAATGCTCATCTGTCCGGTCAGTTAGTTTTCCTTCCGATCCACGGACCAGTGCCGGTCAGCCAATTACATTAAGACTTTCATATCTCAATTCCAAATTACAAAAGGTTGCACTTCTGTCCATTAATCAGAGAAAGGAAACATCAAATTTTAAATTGATTCCGGAATTTGAAACGCATTCTTCTGCATTCTGTCGTAATATAGAGTTCATGATATGCTTCGGACTTGCCGTACGTGACAATTCTGCAAGTGTTGTTCGCGACTGTGTGAAAGCAGCGTAAAACTCTTTTAGCAACAGTCATATGTGATTCATATGTGAAAGCTGTAAAAACGTGTCTAAACAAGTTTCGTTAATTTTCGACAGTTCAATTTAGCGACATGTAGCAGTAGCGGCTAGCAAATGGCAAACTCGCATTTCTTTCAAAAGAGACTGAACAGTGAACAATCAAACTCAAGTTAAGTGTTTGTAACAGCACTTCGCCTTGCAGAAACGTCAATAGAACCTACGAATTATGTCCTCGTTATGTCAACTCCGATGTCTCCTGTATAAGTTTCGTTCATATCACCTAATCATATTGAGATTGTGCCATTCGTTTTAAAGAAATCTCACGACTTCATACCACGGCCCGGATTCCGTTCAAGGGAGTTCAAAGCATTTTGCTCGCGGCCGAATTATGATAGCCACTTGCGCATCATAAAATATATTGCGTTGGAGCAGAATTCTACGCACGTGCGTGTACCGACAATAACAAACGTATAATTTCTCAATAATATCACATGCTCTATTTAGAAACATATATAGAAAGGCGGAGATTCGTCAAGATAAATTTATGGCACAGTATCTAAAAATTAGTTCTCTTTCTTCTCAACTTCCCGATTGTTGCGAATCAATTCAACATAACAATAACTGATGAAGACTGGGATCCCGCAGTTCAAAATATTACCTGGAATCGCAATACGCAAGTAACGTAGCTGTATCGAATCAAAATCACAGAAACTTCCTACCTCTAAGGAACATTGACTTGAATGCGACCATAGCCGTTTCGGCGCTGTTGATGCCAACAACATTAAATATAAGTATGCACCAGTAGTTCAGCCCAAGAAACAAGGATATTGTTCTCTGTGATGAAAAATGACTGGCGATTATCACATATTACGAATTGCAGCAGCCTAAAAAGGGTGCGTGGTTATAGGGGGTAGCTAGAACGGGGCTGCCGCGTGCTGGCTAACCTTGTAGCTCGGTATGTCGGCGCTGAATAGTCCTGTCCCCGTTAACTAATGCGGTCAGTGAAAAATGGTGATCGATTTAGAATACTAAGCGTCTCAAAAATGAGGCTATTCTTTTAGTTTGATGTGGTCGGCTGTGTTGGTCATTGCAGTATCTAGTAGCGACAATATCATAATCTGGAAATCGAATTTAATTTGCCTCGTCATAATTGTCGGAGCGAAGCCAATAACAAACACTCAGCGCATTAAACTATGAAGGTTAAGTCCAAGCAACTCCATTTACTTTGCATGTGTTTTAAGAATCTCTTGCAGTTATATAATCGCCAATGCCTTTTATATGCACGCTCGTATAGTTCGGCAGGGTTGATCACTGCTAATTTTGCAAGGTTTGTTTCAATTGCACAGATATGTCCCGCGACCGTAATACAGGTGCACTATTATGTAACAATTAAATGAGACCGTAATAATTATTATTGTCGTAACAGGTCATAGATCTACCATAACAATAATTACAAGTCTGTATGAATTGTGCGAGCTTATCTGGAAACTATTCTTTATGTACTTTAAAGTGATTCAAAATTAACGGCCAGGGCCTACCTGATTTTGCTTCAAATGCCACGGAAGTAATCTAATGAATGACTTGATTGACAAGGTAAAGTCGGAGTAGCACTTCATTACTGAATGTACCAGGTACGAATAGGCTCTTTGGTAAATTGCGCTATTCGGCATTTCGCCCGTTTACGGATATAATATGCATATAAGCGCTTTTTTTCGCGGATGGCGACCATGGCGTGAAGTGATAACATTGCTTTCAGGATAAAGGCTTCCCATTAGTTGTGTTATCACCATATGGTGGGCTAATACCATGGTTTTAGGGTGCTGACAGAGTACTGTTATGGCCCAGCAAACTATTCGGAAATTTGGAATCTGTTAACCTTATAGTCTTTTTCTTTGTCCGGTAGCATTTGAGAAATGAAAAACTCAAACGTCAGTCCGAGACAGTTTAGAATGGCCCACACTATTACTTGAAGCCCAAGACCTTGCCATATTGCGACTACTATGAATGTTGCTAACGATGCGTATGTTTCTTTCGCTAGGTCGTTATGGTTACCGCCGATGCGGTCATAGCAGTACCTGAAATGCAATTAGAAATAAACTTTAAACATAAACGTTATTGTGCGAGAGACGTAGAATGAACCTTGATACCCAGTGTTGAACCCCTCTGTCGAAATATGTGTCCGCGAATGTACATATAGTTGCAGTACATGGAGGCCCGTTTGGCGCCGCAACGCGATTGTCAACGAGATGAGCTATGCCGCGTGTTACATCGTACAGAATAGAGGCCTTCATCCAATCCAGAAATACATTGCAGAAAAGAACAAAGCCTGAAGAGGAGCGGAAATACATTCGTTATGTAAATCAAGCTTTGAACCAGTTTGATCGTCAAAATACATATGCCTATATGCCATGTGATCCATGTAATGCGACTGCAAAAGAACGACCAGGCTGTGAACTTACTTACCCACGATGTAGCCAGGAGCATTCCACAGCCATTCCATGTCATCGGCGATAGACGAAATGTGAACAAAGTGCAACATGAAATCAACAACCATAATCGCAGTAGCTAGTTTCATACAAACTTTTGCGAGTCTAATAATATTCGGACCATTTGGCGAGGTGATATCCTGAAAATACGAGAACCAGTGAATTTCAGTGAACAGTCTATACACGTCATGTGTTAATAGTGACAACGAGACTGCAGTTTATGTCATGCGACTTCCATTTTCCCATTGTAATGTTAGGATATTGTAACTAGAGCTACAATTTGAAATTGGTGGGGCTCAAGTTGTTGTAGCTATAGATCAGTGCTTGTCAACCTTTTTCTGAATGGTACAACCTATTCAAATGCTACACTAGGGTTGTTCAAAAAAAACTTTTTTTTCCAAATCTCTCTCGCCTACTGACTAAATCGTCAGGTTGTCCAAGAAAACGATGCACACCAAATTTGACTCAATTCCAACCAGTCAAGGCCGTGCAATCTTGAATTGAAATTTTTAATTTATTAAAAAAAATTAAAAAAAAAAAATTCTCAAATTTTTCTGTCAACCCCATGAAATTGTTGAGCTGACTTCAAAGACAATGCAAAACAAATTTGAGTCAATTCCGACTTGTAGAAGCGGAGTTATTCGCGTTTTTCGTTGATATTTGTCGGATTATCCTTGATCCGGGGATTATCAACGAAAAACTCAAATAGCTCCGCTTCTACTAGTCGGAATTGACTCAAATTTGTTTTGCATCGTCTAGCTCAACAATTTCATGATGTTGACAGAAAAATTTGAGAATTTTTTTTTTTCAATTTTTTTTAATAAATTAAAAATTTCAATTCAAGATTGCACGGCCTTGACTGGTTGGAATTGAGTCAAATTTGGTGTGCATCGTTTTCTTGGACAACCTGACGATTTAGTCAGTAGGCGAGTGAGATTTGGAAAAAAAAGTTTTTTTTGAACAACCCTAATGCTACACACGCCATCGATACTGGGTATAAAGTAGGGTTACCATATTTTGGAAATCTGAAAAGAGGACCATTTTTCAAAATTTTCAGACTTCCAATACCGGAGGAAATCCCGAAAAAATGGTAATTTTGTCGCTCTTCGTGTTCGGTTGACTACAAAAAAGGTCAACTTTCCGGCTCTGCTCCCGAAATAGCTTCCGGAGCGTTACTACAGTGCTGATTTACTGTATATCACTCGAATTTTACCCTATATTTAAACAAAATTCTCAAAAAAGAGGACAAATCTTCTTAGAAGAGAACGTATGGTAACCCTAGTATAGAGTAGACGGGTGCGAAGGTGGTGAAATAAAACGTCACCACTCTCGTCCAGTCCGATGCATTTCATACAGGAATAATAGGCAGGGAGGATTAAGCTTTGTCGTGGTGAGAAATCAATTGCAAACTTTAAGTACAGAGAAGTCGGGACAAACTCTTTGAAACATGATTTAACTATTCATACCAATATACGCAATGCGCATTTCATCATTTCAATCTTTTCACGCGGGACAACGAAACCATCATATATGCAAGACCCAAAGTCCGCCGTCAACTATCAATCCAATATAATATACACTACACACCTTCGACAGGAAAGCGTCGTACGTCATTACTGGACCGAAGAAAAAGTAAGGCAGATAGAAATTATATAGTAGCAATTCCGCGACGCCATATTCCCTCTTGGGGGTTTCGTCGTATAGCTGTTCCAGGCAGAAACTCGAGCATCTCAATAACGTGAATCCAAGAGCGGAATAAGCTATCACTAAAAGGTTCCCGTCTAGTTGAAGTATGAACGGTAGCATCTGTTAACGAATAATGCATTCCGGTGTAAAGTGATACCATATAACAGTGCTTTTCAACCTTTTTGAGCTTCATTCGCACTTTTTTTGTAAAATAAATTTCATTCGCACAAACTAACCTAATATTGAAAAACCACCATTTATTTGCGCAGATGTGCAACAATTTGGCTACTATATGTATCTTAAGCTATCAAGTGTCTCATTAAAAAGGTTACTATTTTTACTCGTCTTGATTTCAACTATTTCACTAAAACCCTTCTACTAGTGCTTGGATGGCCAGGTCTCAAAGCAGGGGTCACCAACACAGCCGCGGGCCGCATGAGGCCTGTGAGGTCATATTTTGCGGCCCGTGATCTGATATAAGCTTTCGGAAGAACGCCCAGTACTGAAATTTATTTCAGTTTGAGAATATTTTTGACGTTGTTCAAAATATGCTATTCTCCTGTGCCGAACACCACTATATTCCTCACCAGCTGATACGGCCTCGGTGATGGTATAATAACATTCCATGGGCGTGGCGAGATAGCGCAGTGGTATAATCCGCGGCTGCAACACCAATGGGTGCGGGTTCGAGTCCGACCGAGGTCGACTTCCGAATTCCGATATCTAAGTGTTGGAGGTTTACCTAGGCTCCTCCTCGCCACCTCATCCGCGTCAGCGGTGTCTTACAAAAGCCTAGAGGTGGGCCGTGCTATAAGTCGGCAGTTACGGAAAATAAGAAGAATATCGGCCTGGTGTAAATGACCATAGTAGTCGACAAACACCATGAACAACAAACAAGCAAAACATTCCATGGAGGAAGAATTAGCTGATATAAATGGGCAATTAGCATATTGCCTTGGCACACAATGGTGGTGACACCGTCAAGACCGAAACAATTAGAAAACGACTCTGGGCCACGAGAAGATAGTTTTCCAGCAAATACCGTGTCTAGCTAACTCCAATATCGATTAATCGTTGAAAATGTGGTCAGGTATCGTGCACAGATCATAGCTCAAAATCGAATGAAAGAGATGATCAAGATATTTGTGTTGCTTTTGTATTAGTTATAAAAAAATTTTCGACATCCCATTTACTGTCTCGCGAGTATGTGGGAAGTGCAAATATACTCACGATACTGTGTTTTCTGCTCTTTAGCTCAATCTAAGTTGATAATTTCATGACAGTTTACTAACGTTAAAGCAGTTTTTTAGACTACCACCAAAATCTGAAATTTTGTGGCATCTCGCGACCCGAGCCTCATCCAAAAATAGGAATTCATTTTTTTATAATTACATATGCTATGATTTTATGGACATGCATGATATACAGAACGCGCATACCACATTTCTATCCAACACAGCTCTATACAGGTCTGACATACGCGATTTCGAATTGGGGTGAATTGAAATCATTTTCGTGTCGCAGTTGTAGGCCTACCACTGTCTATACTCAGATTGCAAGAACGGGACTATGCCGTGCCGATAATGGAGCATATCCATTTCGAATGGTCTGGCCGTCCAGTATCGGTCATTTTTGACCAAGGTATTGTCGACGCTTATTTTTGGCACCGCATTTTATCAGCCGTTTGTTAGCCAAAACTTTCCGTCTTCATGTGGCTGGACAGTAGGACACATAATGGGTTGGCCTCGAAATGAATGAGTATCATAGACCTGAAGTCGCTCGTTGCACATCCCTAGTCCTTAAAGTAGCTCATCCCAACGGTTTTCAGCCATGTTTTCCAGAAAAACCAATCTGACAAATCTTATCACGAATTCTCATGATAAAGACATAGTTTTTGCGTGTCTCGCTTATTTGCTCCAGTACCCAACACCGTGACCTTAGATTTGTAAACACGATCGCAGAATTTTGCCATAAATTGAACAAATATTACATACATATTAACAGACACGACAGTTCTGGCACCGTGTCGACCCAAAATTATACCCTTTGTGGTCTATACTTTAATAACCTTTGAAAGGGTATAATTTGCGTTACAGTAACTTGCAAATGGGAGTCTGAAATGATGGTATTTACTACTATCCTCGTGCCTCGCACTAATCGAATAGTTATTCTCATCACGGGAGTATGATGATCGTTTAGCGAAAGTAAGCAGAAAGTCAATTTAACGTCATTCCCCAGCCTATTGCAAGCTCAGACGGGCTGACTATACTGTATGTCTGCTACTACACCAGCTTCCAAACCAGACTTTTGGTTACATAATAATTATAGTGCGAAAATATTAATTGACTACGGCTTGTGAGAGCTACGACTAGTGGTGCGTCGTAAGTTGAACAATTTTTGACAATTGCGTCGCAACAACAAAAGTTGCACTGCCCTTGAATTTCCTATTAGGTTTATTTGAATTATTCCAGGTCAGAAAAATTAGCAATTATTATTCACTATTTTCATACGCACCCATCCGGGATTTTCATTCGCACCGTTCGCACCACCTTAGTCATTCGCACTCACCCGGGATTTTCATTCGCACCGTTCGCACCATGTTCGTCATTCGCACTGCATTTTTTTTCATTCGCACAAGTGCGAACCGTCACACAGGTTGAAAAGCACTGCCATATAATATAAGGGGGCGGATTCTGGCCGGTTGGCACCGGTTCTACACATCTCTCTTACGATTTATTTCGAGATCAGCTAATCCGTTAGCATCACTGATTACAATCAATGACTTATATTAACTGTTTGAAAAATATGACACCAGTGATATAGAACCGACTGACAAAAAATTGAAACCGACCACCGGTCATCCAGTACATCAGCTGATGATAAATACGATACCTGGCAAACGCAAATATGCCGATCTCAATATTACTGACAGTTATAGCTAGAAGATACAGGGTAGTAGCCTAACTGTTGCTCACCCCGATATTTTAATATGGGCACCCCTCCCGCAAGAAAAAATGCGTATATTTTGCAGCAGTGGTTCTCAACCGGGAGTCCGCGAAACATTTTAGGGGGTCCGCGAAACCTGTACATTTGCAAAATGATTATTAACCTAATTTTTAAATTATTAGGAAAATCATATCTGCCAAAACCCAAGAACAGAATGGCCGTCCTAGATGAAATATCCCACTGTGCAAGCAAACTCATTTTCAAGGCACTACCACGTATTCCAGAAAAATGCAGCGGTAGTATTCGCATTGAAATAATGAATTTGTCCAATTTATACTTATACGATGTTATTTGCAAAATAGGACATCTTGTTGCTGTATATTACTAACCTACAGTTGAGTATTCACACAAGACAGATGA